>NW_026047583.1:45110993-45735993 GCF_023864345.2 Schistocerca serialis cubense
CTTGAGTCGTCAAAGTGCTTTTTGTGTTTATTTCGGGTGCAATTTCTGTGTTTCATTGTCAATACGAAGGTCAGAGGGATACAGTAAACCTGAAGTGAAGCATCGGTATCTATAACTAGTGTCACAGGAATGGTTCAAGACATAGACAGTAAGAAGAGTCAGTTTTCTTGTACTTAAGTCGGCATTGTGCCTTTTGTATTTAATTCCGATGCAATTTCTGGGTTTCATCGTCAATAAGAAGGTCAGAGGGATACAATAAACATGAAGTGAAGTATTGGCATCTATAACTAGTGTCACAGGAATGGTTCAAAGCATAGACAGTAAGAAACGTCAGTTTTCTTGTACTGAAGTCGGCATTGTGCCTTTTGTATTTAATTCCGATGCAATTTCTGTGTTTCATCGTCAATAAGAAGGTCAGAGGGATACAGTAAACCTGAAGTGAAGCATCGGAATCTATAACTAGAGTCACAGGAAAGGTTCAAAACATAGACAGTAAGAAGAGTCAGTTTACTTGTACTTACTTCGGCATTGTGCCTTTTGTATTTAATTCCGATGCAATTTCTGTGTTTCATCGTCAATAGGAAGGTCAGAGGGATACAGTAAACCTGAAGTCAAGCATCGGAATCTGTACCTAGTGTCACAGGAATTTTTCTGAACTTAGACAGTAGGAAGAGTCAGTCTTCTTGTACTTAAGTCGGCATTGTGCCTTTTGTATTTAATTCCGATGCAATTTCTGTGTTTCATCGTCAATATGAAGGTCCAAGGGATACAGTAAACCTGAAGTGAAGTATCGGAATCTATAATTAATGTCACATGAATGGTTCAATGCATAAACAGTAAGAAGTGTCAGTTTTCTTATAATTAAGTGGGCATTGTGACTTTTGTATTTAATTCCGATGCAATTTCTGTGTTTCATCGCCAATAAGAAAGTCGGAGGGATACAGTAAACCTGAAAAGAAGCATCGGAATCTATAACTAGTGTCACAGGAATGGTTCAGATCATAGACAGTAAGTAGAGTCAGTTTTCTTGTACTTACGTCGGCATTGTGCCTTTCGTATTTAATACCGATGCAATTTCTGTGTTTCATCGACAATAAGAAAGTCAGAGGTATACAGTAGACCTGAAGTGAAGCATCGGAATCTCTAACTGCTGTCACAGGAATGGTTCAAAACATAGACAGTAAGAAGAGTCAGTTTTCTTGTACTTAAGTCGACATTGTGACTTTTCTATTTTAATCCGATGCAATTTCTGTGTTTCATCGTCAATACGAAGGTCAGAGGGATACAGTAAACCTGAAGTTAAGCATCGGAATCTATAACTAGTGTCACAGGAATGGTTCAAAACGTAGACAGTAAGATGAGCCAGCCTTCTTGTACTTGAGTCGGCATTGTGCCTTTTGTATTTCATTCCGATGCAATTTCTGTGTTTCATCGTCAATAAGAGGGTCAGAGGGATACAGTAAACCTGAAGTGAGGCATCGGAATCTATAACTAGTGTCACAGGAATGGTTCTAATCATAGACACTAAGAAGTGTCAGTTTTCTTGTACTTACGACGGCATTATGCGTTTTGTATTTAATTCCGATGCAATTTCGGTGTATCGTCGTCGATAAGAAGGTCCAAGGGATACAGTAAACCTGAAGTGAAGCATCGGAATCCAAAACCGGTCTCACAGGAAAGGTTCAAGACATAGACAGTAGGAAGAGCCTGTCTACTTGTACTTGAGTCGACATTGAGCCTTTTGTATTGAATTCCCATGCAATTACTGTGTTTCATTGTCAATAAGAATGTCAGAGGGATATTGTAAACCTGAAGTGAAGCAACGGAATCTATAAATAGTGTCACAGGAATGGTTCAAAACATAGACAGTAAGAAGAGTCAGTTTTCTTGTACTTAAGTCGGCATTGTGCCTTTTGTATTTAATTCCGATGCAATTTCAGTGTTTCATCGTCAATAAGAAGTTCAGTGGGATACAGTAAACCTGAAGTGGAGTATCGGAATCTATAACTAGTGTGAGAGGAATGGTTCAAATCATAGACAATAAGAAGCGTCAGTTTTTTGTGTTAAAGTCGGCATTGTGCCTTTTGTATTTAATTCCGATGCATTTTCTGTGTTTCATCGTCAATAAGAAGGTCAGAGGGATACAGTAAACCTGAAGTGAAGCATCGGAATCTATAACTAGTGTCACAGGAATGGTTCAAAACATAGGCAGTAAGAAGAGTCAGTTTTCTTGTATTTATGTCGGCATTGTGCCTTTTGTATTTAATTATGATGTAATTTCTGTGTTTCATCGTCAATAAGAAGGTTAGAGGGATACAGTAAACCTGAAGTGAGGCATCGGAATATATAACTAGTGATACAGGAATGGTTCAAATCATAGACAGTAAGAAGAGTCAGTTTTCTTGTACTTAAGTCGGCATTGTGCGTTTTGTATTTAATTCCGATGCAACTGCTGTTTCTCATCGTCAATAAGAAGGTCAGAGGGATACAGTAAACCTGAAGTGAAGCATCGGAATCTATAACTAGAGTCACAGGAATGGTTAAAAACATACACAGTAAGAAGAGTCAGTTTTCTTGTACTTAAGTTGGCATTGTGCGTTTTCTATTTAATTCCGATGCAATTTCTGGGTTTCATCGTCAATAAGAAGGTCGGAGGGATACAGTAAACCTTACGTGAAGCATCGGAATCTATAACTAGTGTCACAGGAATGGTTCAAATCATAGACAGTAAGAAGAGTCAGTTTTCGTGTACTTAAGTCGACATTGTGACTTTTGTATTTAATTCCGATGCAATTTCTGTGTTTGATCGTCAATAAGAAGGTCCAAGGGATACAGTAAACCTGAAGTGAAGCATCGGAAACTATAACTGGTGTCACATGAATGGTTCAAAACATAGACAGTAAGAAGAGTCAGTTTTCTTGTACTTAAGTCGACATTGTGACTTTTCTATTTAAATCCGATGCAATTTCTGTGTTTCATCGTCAATAAGAAGGTCAGAGGGATACAGTAAACCTGAAGAGAAGCATCGGAATCTATAACTAGTGTCACAGGAATGGTTCAAATGTAGACAGTAAGATGAGCCAGCCTTCTTGTACTTGAGTCGGCATTGTGCCTTTTGTATTTAATTTCGAAGCAATTTCTGTGTTTCATCGTCATTAAGAGGGTCAGAGGGATACAGTAACCCTGAAGTGAGGCATCGGAATCTATAACTAGTGACACAGGAATGGTTCTAATCATAGACACTAAGAAGTGTCAGTTTTCTTGTACTTAGGTCGGCATTGTGCGTTTTGTATTTAATTCCGATGCAATTTCGGTGTTTCGTCGTCGATAAGAAGGTCCAAGGGATACAGTAAACCTGAAGTGAAGCATCGGAATCCAAAACCGGTCTCACAGGTAAGGTTCAAGACATAGACAGTAAGAAGAGCCTGTCTACTTGTACATGAGTCGGCATTGAGCCTTTTGTATTGAATTCCCATGCTATTTCTGTGTTTCATTGTCAATAAGAAGGTCAGATGGATACAGTAAACCTGAAGTGAAGCAACTTAATCTATAAATAGTGTCACAGGAATGGTTCAAAAATAGACAGTAAGAAGAGTCAGTTTTCTTGTACTTAAGTCGGCATTGTGCCTTTTGTATTTAATTCCGATGCATTTTCTGTGTTTCATCGTCAATAAGAAGGTCAGAGGGATACAGTAATCCTCAAGTGAAGCATCGGAATCTATAACTAGTGTCACAGGAATGGTTCAAAACATAGACAGTAAGAAGAGACAGTTTTCTTGTATTTATGTCGGCATTGTGCCTTTTGTATGTAATTATGATGTAATTTCTGTGTTTCATCGTCAATAAGAAGGTTAGAGGGATACAGTAAACCTCAAGTAAAGCATCGGAATCTATAACTAGTGATACAGGAATGGTTCAAATCATAGACAGTAAGAAGAGTCAGTTTTCTTGTACTTAAGTCGGCATTGTGCGTTTTGTATTTAATTCCGATGCAACTGCTGTTTCTCATCGTCAATAAGAAGGTCAGAGGGATACAGTAAACCTGAAGTGAAGCATCGGTATCTATAACTAGTGTCACAGGAATGGTTCAAGACATAGACAGTAAGAAGAGTCAGTTTTCTTGTACTTAAGTCGGCATTGTGCCTTTTGTATTTAATTCCGATGCAATTTCTGGGTTTCATCGTCAATAAGAAGGTCAGAGGGATACAATAAACATGAAGTGAAGTATTGGCATCTATAACTAGTGTCACAGGAATGGTTCAAAGCATAGACAGTAAGAAACGTCAGTTTTCTTGTACTGAAGTCGGCATTGTGCCTTTTGTATTTAATTCCGATGCAATTTCTGTGTTTCATCGTCAATAAGAAGGTCAGAGGGATACAGTAAACCTGAAGTGAAGCATCGGAATCTATAACTAGAGTCACAGGAAAGGTTCAAAACATAGACAGTAAGAAGAGTCAGTTTACTTGTACTTACTTCGGCATTGTGCCTTTTGTATTTAATTCCGATGCAATTTCTGTGTTTCATCGTCAGTAGGAAGGTCAGAGGGATACAGTAAACCTGAAGTCAAGCATCGGAATCTGTACCTAGTGTCACAGGAATTTTTCTGAACTTAGACAGTAGGAAGAGTCAGTCTTCTTGTACTTAAGTCGGCATTGTGCCTTTTGTATTTAATTCCGATGCAATTTCTGTGTTTCATCGTCAATATGAAGGTCCAAGGGATACAGTAAACCTGAAGTGAAGTATCGGAATCTATAATTAATGTCACATGAATGGTTCAATGCATAAACAGTAAGAAGTGTCAGTTTTCTTATAATTAAGTGGGCATTGTGACTTTTGTATTTAATTCCGATGCAATTTCTGTGTTTCATCGCCAATAAGAAAGTCGGAGGGATACAGTAAACCTGAAAAGAAGCATCGGAATCTATAACTAGTGTCACAGGAATGGTTCAGATCATAGACAGTAAGTAGAGTCAGTTTTCTTGTACTTACGTCGGCATTGTGCCTTTCGTATTTAATACCGATGCAATTTCTGTGTTTCATCGACAATAAGAAAGTCAGAGGTGTACAGTAGACCTGAAGTGAAGCATCGGAATCTCTAACTGCTGTCACAGGAATGGTTCAAAACATAGACAGTAAGAAGAGTCAGTTTTCTTGTACTTAAGTCGACATTGTGACTTTTCTATTTTAATCCGATGCAATTTCTGTGTTTCATCGTCAATACGAAGGTCAGAGGGATACAGTAAACCTGAAGTTAAGCATCGGAATCTATAACTAGTGTCACAGGAATGGTTCAAAACGTAGACAGTAAGATGAGCCAGCCTTCTTGCACTTGAGTCGGCATTGTGCCTTTTGTATTTCATTCCGAAGCAATTTCTGTGTTTCATCGTCAATAAGAGGGTCAGAGGGATACAGTAAACCTGAAGTGAGGCATCGGAATCTATAACTAGTGTCACAGGAATGGTTCTAATCATAGACACTAAGAAGTGTCAGTTTTCTTGTACTTACGACGGCATTATGCGTTTTGTATTTAATTCCGATGCAATTTCGGTGTTTCGTCGTCGATAAGAAGGTCCAAGGGATACAGTAAACCTGAAGTGAAGCATCGGAATCCAAAACCGGTCTCACAGGAAAGGTTCAAGACATAGACAGTAGGAAGAGCCTGTCTACTTGTACTTGAGTCGACATTGAGCCTTTTGTATTGAATCCCCATGCAATTACTGTGTTTCATTGTCAATAAGAATGTCAGAGGGATATTGTAAACCTGAAGTGAAGCAACGGAATCTATAAATAGTGTCACAGGAATGGTTCAAAACATAGACAGTAAGAAGAGTCAGTTTTCTTGTACTTAAGTCGGCATTGTGCCTTTTGTATTTAATTCCGATGCAATTTCAGTGTTTCATCGTCAATAAGAAGTTCAGTGGGATACAGTAAACCTGAAGTGGAGTATCGGAATCTATAACTAGTGTGAGAGGAATGGTTCAAATCATAGACAATAAGAAGCGTCAGTTTTTTGTGTTAAAGTCGGCATTGTGCCTTTTGTATTTAATTCCGATGCATTTTCTGTGTTTCATCGTCAATAAGAAGGTCAGAGGGATACAGTAAACCTGAAGTGAAGCATCGGAATCTATAACTAGTGTCACAGGAATGGTTCAAAACATAGGCAGTAAGAAGAGTCAGTTTTCTTGTATTTATGTCGGCATTGTGCCTTTTGTATTTAATTATGATGTAATTTCTGTGTTTCATCGTCAATAAGAAGGTTAGAGGGATACAGTAAACCTGAAGTGAGGCATCGGAATATATAACTAGTGATACAGGAATGGTTCAAATCATAGACAGTAAGAAGAGTCAGTTTTCTTGTACTTAAGTCGGCATTGTGCGTTTTGTATTTAATTCCGATGCAACTGCTGTTTCTCATCGTCAATAAGAAGGTCAGAGGGATACAGTAAACCTGAAGTGAAGCATCGGAATCTATAACTAGAGTCACAGGAATGGTTAAAAACATACACAGTAAGAAGAGTCAGTTTTCTTGTACTTAAGTTGGCATTGTGCGTTTTCTATTTAATTCCGATGCAATTTCTGGGTTTCATCGTCAATAAGAAGGTCGGAGGGATACAGTAAACCTTACGTGAAGCATCGGAATCTATAACTAGTGTCACAGGAATGGTTCAAATCATAGACAGTAAGAAGAGTCAGTTTTCGTGTACTTAAGTCGACATTGTGACTTTTGTATTTAATTCCGATGCAATTTCTGTGTTTGATCGTCAATAAGAAGGTCCAAGGGATACAGTAAACCTGAAGTGAAGCATCGGAAACTATAACTGGTGTCACATGAATGGTTCAAAACATAGACAGTAAGAAGAGTCAGTTTTCTTGTACTTAAGTCGACATTGTGACTTTTCTATTTAAATCCGATGCAATTTCTGTGTTCCATCGTCAATAAGAAGGTCAGAGGGATACAGTAAACCTGAAGAGAAGCATCGGAATCTATAACTAGTGTCACAGGAATGGTTCAAATGTAGACAGTAAGATGAGCCAGCCTTCTTGTACTTGAGTCGGCATTGTGCCTTTTGTATTTAATTTCGAAGCAATTTCTGTGTTTCATCGTCATTAAGAGGGTCAGAGGGATACAGTAAACCTGAAGTGAGGCATCGGAATCTATAACTAGTGACACAGGAATGGTTCTAATCATAGACACTAAGAAGTGTCAGTTTTCTTGTACTTAGGTCGGCATTGTGCGTTTTGTATTTAATTCCGATGCAATTTCGGTGTTTCGTCGTCGATAAGAAGGTCCAAGGGATACAGTAAACCTGAAGTGAAGCATCGGAATCCAAAACCGGTCTCACAGGTAAGGTTCAAGACATAGACAGTAAGAAGAGCCTGTCTACTTGTACATGAGTCGGCATTGAGCCTTTTGTATTGAATTCCCATGCTATTTCTGTGTTTCATTGTCAATAAGAAGGTCAGATGGATACAGTAAACCTGAAGTGAAGCAACTTAATCTATAAATAGTGTCACAGGAATGGTTCAAAAATAGACAGTAAGAAGAGTCAGTTTTCTTGTACTTAAGTCGGCATTGTGCCTTTTGTATTTAATTCCGATGCATTTTCTGTGTTTCATCGTCAATAAGAAGGTCAGAGGGATACAGTAATCCTCAAGTGAAGCATCGGAATCTATAACTAGTGTCACAGGAATGGTTCAAAACATAGACAGTAAGAAGAGACAGTTTTCTTGTATTTATGTCGGCATTGTGCCTTTTGTATGTAATTATGATGTAATTTCTGTGTTTCATCGTCAATAAGAAGGTTAGAGGGATACAGTAAACCTGAAGTAAAGCATCGGAATCTATAACTAGTGATACAGGAATGGTTCAAAAGACAGACAGTAAGAAGAGTCAGTTTTCTTGTACATAAGTCGGCATTGTGCGTTTTGTATTTAATTCCGATGCAATTTCTGGGTTTCATCGTCAATAAGAAGGTCAGAGGGATACAATAAACATGAAGTGAAGTATTGGCATCTATAACTAGTGTCACAGGAATGGTTCAAAGCATAGACAGTAAGAAACGTCAGTTTTCTTGTACTGAAGTCGGCATTGTGCCTTTTGTATTTAATTCCGATGCAATTTCTGTGTTTCATCGTCAATAAGAAGGTCAGAGGGATACAGTAAACCTGAAGTGAAGCATCGGAATCTATAACTAGTGTCACAGGAATGGTTCAAAACATAGACAGTAAGAAGAGTCAGTTTTCTTGTACATAAGTCGGCATTGTGCGTTTTGTATTTAATTCCGATGCAATAGCTGTTTTTCATCGTCAATAAGATGGTCAGAGGGATACAGTAAACCTGAAGTGAAGCATCGGAATCTATAACTAGTGTCACCGGAATGGTTAAAAACATACACAGTAAGAAGAGTCAGTTTTGTTGTACTTAAGTTGGCATTGTGCGTTTTCTATTTAATTCCGATGCAATTTCTGTGTTTCATCGTCAATAAGAAGGTCCACGGGATACAGTAAAACTGAAGTCAAGCATCGGAATCTAAAACTGGTCTCACAGGAAAGGTTCAAAACATAGACAGTAAGAAGGGCCGATCTTACTGTACTTGAGTCGTCAAAGTGCTTTTTGTGTTTATTTCGGGTGCAATTTCTGTGTTTCATTGTCAATACGAAGGTCAGAGGGATACAGTAAACCTGAAGTGAAGCATCGGTATCTATAACTAGTGTCACAGGAATGGTTCAAGACATAGACAGTAAGAAGAGTCAGTTTTCTTGTACTTAAGTCGGCATTGTGCCTTTTGTATTTAATTCCGATGCAATTTCTGGGTTTCATCGTCAATAAGAAGGTCAGAGGGATACAATAAACATGAAGTGAAGTATTGGCATCTATAACTAGTGTCACAGGAATGGTTCAAAGCATAGACAGTAAGAAACGTCAGTTTTCTTGTACTGAAGTCGGCATTGTGCCTTTTGTATTTAATTCCGATGCAATTTCTGTGTTTCATCGTCAATAAGAAGGTCAGAGGGATACAGTAAACCTGAAGTGAAGCATCGGAATCTATAACTAGAGTCACAGGAAAGGTTCAAAACATAGACAGTAAGAAGAGTCAGTTTACTTGTACTTACTTCGGCATTGTGCCTTTTGTATTTAATTCCGATGCAATTTCTGTGTTTCATCGTCAATAGGAAGGTCAGAGGGATACAGTAGACCTGAAGTCAAGCATCGGAATCTGTACCTAGTGTCACAGGAATTTTTCTGAACTTAGACAGTAGGAAGAGTCAGTCTTCTTGTACTTAAGTCGGCATTGTGCCTTTTGTATTTAATTCCGATCCAATTTCTGTGTTTCATCGTCAATATGAAGGTCCAAGGGATACAGTAAACCTGAAGTGAAGTATCGGAATCTATAATTAATGTCACATGAATGGTTCAATGCATAAACAGTAAGAAGTGTCAGTTTTCTTATAATTAAGTGGGCATTGTGACTTTTGTATTTAATTCCGATGCAATTTCTGTGTTTCATCGCCAATAAGAAAGTCGGAGGGATACAGTAAACCTGAAAAGAAGCATCGGAATCTATAACTAGTGTCACAGGAATGGTTCAGATCATAGACAGTAAGTAGAGTCAGTTTTCTTGTACTTACGTCGGCATTGTGCCTTTCGTATTTAATACCGATGCAATTTCTGTGTTTCATCGACAATAAGAAAGTCAGAGGTATACAGTAGACCTGAAGTGAAGCATCGGAATCTCTAACTGCTGTCACAGGAATGGTTCAAAACATAGACAGTAAGAAGAGTCAGTTCTCTTGTACTTAAGTCGGCATTGTGCCTTTTGTATTTAATTCCGATGCAATTTCTGTGTTTCATCGTCAATAAGAAGGTCAGACGGATACAGTAAACCTGAAGTGAAGCATCGGAAACTATAACTAGTGTCACATGAATGGTTCAAAACATAGACAGTAAGAAGAGTCAGTTTTCTTGTACTTAAGTCGACATTGTGACTTTTCTATTTTAATCCGATGCAATTTCTGTGTTTCATCGTCAATACGAAGGTCAGAGGGATACAGTAAACCTGAAGTTAAGCATCGGAATCTATAACTAGTGTCACAGGAATGGTTCAAAACGTAGACAGTAAGATGAGCCAGCCTTCTTGTACTTGAGTCGGCATTGTGCCTTTTGTATTTCATTCCGAAGCAATTTCTGTGTTTCTTCGTCAATAAGAGGGTCAGAGGGATACAGTAAACCTGAAGTGAGGCATCGGAATCTATAACTAGTGTCACAGGAATGGTTCTAATCATAGACACTAAGAAGTGTCAGTTTTCTTGTACTTACGACGGCATTATGCGTTTTGTATTTAATTCCGATGCAATTTCGGTGTTTCGTCGTCGATAAGAAGGTCCAAGGGATACAGTAAGCCTGAAGTGAAGCATCGGAATCCAAAACCGGTCTCACAGGAAAGGTTCAAGAAATAGACAGTAGGAAGAGCCTGTCTACTTGTACTTGAGTCGACATTGAGCCTTTTGTATTGAATTCCCATGCAATTACTGTGTTTCATTGTCAATAAGAATGTCAGAGGGATATAGTAAACCTGAAGTGAAGCAACGGAATCTATAAATAGTGTCACAGGAATGGTTCAAAACATAGACAGTAAGAAGAGTCAGTTTTCTTGTACTTAAGTCGGCATTGTGCCTTTTGTATTTAATTCCGATGCAATTTCAGTGTTTCATCGTCAATAAGAAGTTCAGTGGGATACAGTAAACCTGAAGTGGAGTATCGGAATCTATAACTAGTGTCAGAGGAATGGTTCAAATCATAGACAATAAGAGGCGTCAGTTTTTTGTGTTAAAGTCGGCATTGTGCCTTTTGTATTTAATTCCGATGCATTTTCTGTGTTTCATCGTCAATAAGAAGGTCAGAGGGATACAGTAAACCTGAAGTGAAGCATCGGAATCTATAACTAGTGTCACAGGAATGGTTCAAAACATAGGCAGTAAGAAGAGTCAGTTTTCTTGTATTTATGTCGGCATTGTGCCTTTTGTATTTAATTATGATGTAATTTCTGTGTTTCATCGTCAATAAGAAGGTTAGAGGGATACAGTAAACCTGAAGTGAGGCATCGGAATATATAACTAGTGATACAGGAATGGTTCAAATCATAGACACTAAGAAGAGTCAGTTTTCTTGTACTTAAGTCGGCATTGTGCGTTTTGTATTTAATTCCGATGCAACTGCTGTTTCTCATCGTCAATAAGAAGGTCAGAGGGATACAGTAAACCTGAAGTGAAGCATCGGAATCTATAACTAGAGTCACAGGAATGGTTAAAAACATACACAGTAAGAAGAGTCAGTTTTCTTGTACTTAAGTTGGCATTGTGCGTTTTCTATTTAATTCCGATGCAATTTCTGGGTTTCATCGTCAATAAGAAGGTCGGAGGGATACAGTAAACCTTACGTGAAGCATCGGAATCTATAACTAGTGTCACAGGAATGGTTCAAATCATAGACAGTAAGAAGAGTCAGTTTTCGTGTACTTAAGTCGACATTGTGACTTTTGTATTTAATTCCGATGCAATTTCTGTGTTTGATCGTCAATAAGAAGGTCCAAGGGATACAGTAAACCTGAAGTCAAGCATCGGAATCTAAAGCTGGTCTCACAGGAAAGGTTCAAAACATAGACAGTAAGGTGAGCCGATCTTCCTGTACTTGAGTCGTCAAAGTGCCTTTTGTGTTTATTTCCGATGCAATTTCTGTGTTTCATCGTCAATACGAAGGTCAGGCGGATACAGTAAACCTGAAGTGAAGCATCGGTATCTATCACTAGTGTCACAGGAATGGTTCAAAACATAGACAGTAAGAAAAGTCAGTTTTCTTGTACTTAAGTCGGCATTGTGCCTTTTGTATTTAATTCCGATGCAATTTCTGGGTTTCATCGACAAGAAGAAGGTCAGAGGGATACAGTAAACCTTAAGTGAAGTATCGGAAGCTATAACTAGTGTCACAGGAAAGGTTCAAAACATAGACAGTAAGAAGAGTCAGTTTTGTTGTACTTAATTCGGTATTGTGCCTTTTGCATTTAATTCCGATGCAATTTCTGTTTTTCATCGTCAATTAGAAGGTCAGAGGGATACAGTAAACCTGAAGTGAAGCATCGGAATCTTTAAGTACTGTCACAGGAAAGGTTCAAAACATAGACAGTAAGAAGAGTCATTTTACTTGTACTTAAGTTGGCATTGTGCCTTTTGAATTTAATTCCGATGAAATTTCTGTGTTTCATCGTCAATAAGGCGGTCAGAGGGATACAGTAAACCTGAAGTGAAGCATCGGAATCTATAACTAGCGTCACAGGAATGGTTCAAAACATAGACAGTAAGAAGAGTCAGTTTTCTTGTACTTAAGTCTGCATTGTGACTTTTGTATTTAATTCCGATGCAATTTCTGTGTTTCAATCTTCAATAAGAAGGTCAGAGGGATACAGTAAACCTGAAGTGATGCATCGGAATCTATAACTAGTGTCACAGGAATGGTTCAAACATAGACAGTAACAGGAGTCAGTTTTCTTGCACTTAACCCGACATTGTGCCTTTTCTATTTAATTCCGATGCAATTTCTGTGTTTCGTCGTCAATAAGAAGGTCCAAGGGATACAGTAAACCAGAAGTGAAGCATCGGAATCTAATACCGGTCTCACAGGAAAGGTTCATAACATAGACAGTAAGAAGAGCCAGTCCTCTGGCACTTGAGTCGGCATTGCGCCTTTTGTATTTAATTCCGATGCAATTTCTGTGTTAGATCATCAATAAGAAGGTCCAAGGGATACAGTAAACCTGAAGTCAAGCATCGGAATCTAAAGCTGGTCTCACAGGAAAGGTTCAAAACATAGACAGTAAGATGAGCCGATCTTCCTGTACTTGAGTCGCCAAAGTGCCTTTTGTATTTACTTCCGATGCAATTTTTGTGTTTCATGGTCAATAAAAAGGTCAGAGGGATACAGTAAACCTGAAGTGAAGCATCGGGATCTATAACTAGTCTCACAGGAATGGCTCAATTCATAGACAGTAAGTAGAGTCAGTTTTCTTATAATTAAGTCGTCATTGTGCCTTTTGTATTTAATTCCAATGCAATTTCTGTGTTTCATGGTCAATAAGAAGGTCAGAGGGATACAGTAAACCTGAAGTGATGCATCGGAATCTATAACTAGTGTCACAGGAATGGTTCAAATCATAGACAGTAACAGGAGTCAGTTTTCTTGCACTTAACCCGACATTGTGCCTTTTCTATTTAATTCCGATGCAATTTCTGTGTTTCGTCGTCAATAAGAAGGTCCAAGGGATACAGTAAACCTGAAGTGAAGCATCGGAATCCAATACCGGTCTCACAGGAAAGGTTCATAACAGAGACAGTAAGAAGAGCCAGTCCTCTGGCACTTGAGTCGGCATTGCGCCTTTTGTATTTAATTCCGATGCAATTTCTGTGTTTCATCGTCAATAAGACGGTCACATGGATAGAGTAAACCTGAAGTGAAGCATCGGAATCTATAACTAGTGTCACAGGTATGGTTCAAAACATAGACAGTAAGAAGAGTCAGTTTTCTTGTACATAAGTCGGCATTGTGCCTTTTCTACTTAATTCCGAAGCAACTACTGCGTTTCATCGTCAATAAGAATGTCAGAGGTATACAGTAAAAATGAAGTGAAGCATCGGAATCTATATCTAGTGTCACAGGAGTGGTTCAAAACATAGACAGTAAGAACAGTCAGTTTTCTTGTACTTATGTCGGCATTGTGCCTTTTGTATTTAATACCGATGCAATTTCTGTGTTTCATCGTCAATAAGAAGCTCAGAGGGATACAGTAAACCTGAAGTGAAGCATCGTAAACTATAACTAGTGTCACATGAATGGTTCAAAACATAGACAGTAAGAAGAGTCAGTTTTCTTGTACTTAAGTCGGCATTGTGCCTCTTCTATTTAAATCCGATGCAATTTCTGTGTTTCATCGTCAATACGAAGGTCAGAGGGATACAGTAAACTTGAAGTGAAGCATCGGAATCTATAACTAGTGTCACAGGAATGGTTCTAATCATAGACACTAAGAAGTGTCAGTTTTCTTGTACTTAGGTCGGCATTGTGTGTTTTGTATTTAATTCCGATGCAATTTCTGTGTTTCGTCGTCGATAAGAAGGTCCAAGGTATACAGTAAACCTGAAGTGAGGCATCGGAATCCAAAACCGGTCTCACAGGAAAGGTTCAAGACATAGAGAGTAAGAAGAGCCTGTCTACTTGTACTTGAGTCGGCATTGAGCATTTTGTATTGAATTCCCATGCAATTACTGTTTTTCATCGTCAATAAGAAGGTCAGAGGGATACAGTAGACCTGAAGTGAAGCAACGGAATCTATAACTAGTGTCACAGGAATTTTTCTGAACTTAGACAGTAGGAAGAGTCAGTCTTCTTGTACTTAAGTCGGCATTGTGCCTTTTGTATTTAATTCCGATGCAATTTCTGTGTTTCATCGTCAATAAGAAGGTCCAAGGGATACAGTAAACCTGGAGTGAGGCATCGGAATCTATAACTAGTGTCACAGGAATGGTTCAAATCTTAGACAGTAGGAAGAGTTAGTCTTCTTGTACTTAAGTCGGCATTGTGCCTTTTGTATTTAATTCCGATGCAATTTCTGTGTTTCATCGTCAATATGAAGGTCCAAGGGATACAGTAAACCTGAAGTGAAGTATCGGAATCTATAATTAATGTCACAGGAATGGTTCAATGCATAAACAGTAAGAAGTGTCAGTTTTCTTATAATTAAGTCGGCATTGTGACTTTTGTATTTAATTCCGATGCAATTTCTGTGTTTCATCGCCAATAAGAAAGTCGGAGGGATGCAGTAAACCTGAAAAGAAGCATGGGAATCTATAACTAGTGTCACAGGAATGGTTCAGATCATAGACAGTAAGTAGAGTCAGTTTTCTTGTACTTACGTCGGCATTGTGCCTTTCGTATTTAATACCGATGCAATTTCTGCGTTTCATCGTCAATAAGAAAGTCAGAGGGATACAGTAGACCTGACGTGAAGCATCGGAATCTCTAACTGCTGTCACAGGAATGGTTCAAAACATAGACAGTAAGAAGAGTCAGTTCTCTTGTACTTAAGTCGGCATTGTGCCTTTTGTATTTAATTCCGATGCAATTTCTGTGTTTCATCGTCAATAAGAAGGTCAGAGGGATACAGTAAACCTGAACTGAAGCATCGGAAACTATAACTAGTGTCACATGAATGGTTCAAAACATAGCCAGTAAGAAGAGTCAGTTTTCTTGTACTTCAGTCGACATTGTGACTTTTCTATTTAAATCCGACGCAATTTCTGTGTTTCATCGTCAATACGAAGGTCGGAGGGATACAGTAAACCAGAAGTGAAGCATCGGAATCTATAACTAGTGTCACAGGAATGGTTCAAAACGTAGACAGTAAGATGAGCCAGCCTTCTTGTACTTGAGTCGGTATTGTGCCTTTTGTATTTCATTCCGAAGCAATTTCTGTGTTTCATCGTCAATAAGAGGGTCAGAGGGATACAGTAAACCTGAAGTGAGGCATCGGAATCTATATCTAGTGTCACAGGAATGGTTCTAATCATAGACACTAAGAAGTGTCAGTTTTCTTGTACTTACGACGGCATTATGCGTTTTGTATTTAATTCCGATGCAATTTCGGTGTTTCGTCGTCGATAAGAAGGTCCAAGGGATACAGTAAACCTGAAGTGGAGTATCGGAATCTATAACTAGTGTCAGAGGAATGGTTCAAATCATAGACAATAAGAAGCGTCAGTTTTTTGTACTAAAGTCGGCATTGTGCCTTTTGTATTTAATTCCGATGCATTTTCTGTGTTTCATCGTCAATAAGAAGGTCAGAGGGATACGGTAAACCTGATGTGAAGCATCGGAATCTATAACTAGTGTCACAGGAATGGTTCAAAACATAGGCAGTAAGAAGAGTCAGTTTTCATGTATTCATGTCGGCATTGTGCCTTTTGTATTTAATTATGATGTAATTTCTGTGTTTCATCGTCAATAAGAAGGTTAGAGGGATACAGTAAACCTGAAGTGAAGCATCGGAATCTATAACTAGTGATACAGGAATGGTTCAAAACATAGACAGTTAGAAGAGTCAGTTTTCTTGTACTTACGTCGGCATTGTGCCTTTCGTATTTAATACCGATGCAATTTCTGCGTTTCATCGTCAATAAGAAAGTCAGAGGGATACAGTAGACCTGACGTGAAGCATCGGAATCTCTAACTGCTGTCACAGGAATGGTTCAAAACATAGACAGTAAGAAGAGTCAGTTCTCTTGTACTTAAGTCGGCATTGTGCCTTTTGTATTTAATTCCGATGCAATTTCTGGGTTTCATCGACAAGAAGAAGGTCAGAGGGATACAGTAAACCTGAAGTGAAGCATCGGAATCTATAAGTACTGTCACAGGAAAGGTTCAAAACATAGACAGTAAGAAAAGTCATTTTACTTGTACTTAAGTTGGCATTGTGCCTTTTGAATTTAATTCCGATGAAATTTCTGTCTTTCGTCGTCAATAAGGCGGTCAGAGGGATATAGTAAACCTGAAGTGAAGCATCGGAATCTATAACTAGCGTCACAGGAATGGTTCGAAACATAGACAGTAAGAAGAGTCAGTTTTCTTGTACTTAAGTCTGCATTGTGACTTTTGTATTTAATTCCGATGCAATTTCTGTGTTTCAATCTTCAATAAGAAGGTCAGAGGGATACAGTAAACCTGAAGTGATGCATCGGAATCTATAACTAGTGTCACAGGAATGGTTCAAAACATAGACACTAACAGGAGTCAGTTTTCTTGCACTTAACCCGACATTGTGCCTTTTCTATTTAATTCCGATGCAATTTCTGTGTTTCGTCGTCAATAAGAAGGTCCAAGGGATACAGTAAACCAGAAGTGAAGCATCGGAATCTAATACCGGTCTCACAGGAAAGGTTCATAACATAGACAGTAAGAAGAGCCAGTCCTCTGGCACTTGTGTCGGCATTGCGGCTTTTGTATTTAATTCCGATGCAATTTCTGTGTTAGATCATCAATAAGAAGGTCCAAGGGATACAGTAAACCTGAAGTCAAGCATCGGAATCTAAAGCTGGTCTCACAGGAAAGGTTCAAAACATAGACAGTAAGATGAGCCGATCTTCCTGTACTGGAGTCGCCAAAGTGCCTTTTGTATTTACTTCCGATGCAATTTCTGTGTTTCATGGTCAATAAGAAGGTCAGAGGGATACAGTAAACCTGAAGTGAAGCATCGGGATCTATAACTAGTCTCACAGGAATGTCTCAATTCATAGACAGTAAGTAGAGTCAGTTTTCTTATAATTAAGTCGTCATTGTGCCTTTTTTATTTAATTCCAATGCAATTTCTGTGTTTCAGCGTCAATAAGAAGGTCAGAGGGATACAGTAAACCTGAAGTGATGCATCGGAATCTATAACTAGTGTCACAGGAATGGTTCAAAACATAGACAGTAACAGGAGTCAGTTTTCTTGCACTTAACACGACATTGTGCCTTTTCTATTTAATTCCGATGCAATTTCTGTGTTTCGTCGTCAATAAGAAGGTCCAAGGGATACAGTAAACCTGAAGTGAAGCATCGGAATCTAATACCGGTCTCACAGGAAAGGTTCATAACAGAGACAGTAAGAAGAGCCAGTCCTCTGGCACTTGAGTCGGCATTGCGCCTTTTGTATTTAATTCCGATGCAATTTCTGTGTTTCATCGTCAATAAGACGGTCACATGGATAGAGTAAACCTGAAGTTAAGCATCGGAATCTATAACTAGTGTCACAGGTGTGGTTCAAAACATATACAGTAAGAAGAGTCAGTTTTCTTGTACATAAGTCGGCATTGTGCCTTTTCTATTTAATTCCGATGCAACTACTGCGTTTCATCGTCAATAAGAATGTCAGACGTATACAGTAAAAATGAAGTGAAGCATCGGAATCTATATCTAGTGTCACAGGAGTGGTTCAAAACATAGACAGTAAGAACAGTCAGTTTTCTTGTACTTATGTCGGCATTGTGCCTTTTGTATTTAATTCCGATGCAATTTCTGTCTTTCATCGTCAATAAGAAGGTCAGAGGGATACAGTAAACCTGAAGTGAAGCGTCGGAAACTATAACTAGTGTCACGTGAATGGTTCAAAACATAGACAGTAAGAAGAGTCAGTTTTCTTGTACTTAAGTCGGCATTGTGCCTCTTCTATTTATATCCGATGCAATTTCTGTGTTTCATCGTCAATACGAAGGTCAGAGGGATACAGTAAACTTGAAGTGAAGCATCGGAATCTATAACTAGTGTCACAGGAATGGTTCTAATCATAGACAGTAAGAAGCGTCAGTTTTCTTGTACTTAAGTCGGCTTTGTGCCTTTTGTATTTAATTCCGATGCATTTTCTGTGTTTCATCGTCAATAAGAAGGTCAGAGGGATACAGTAAACCTGAAGTGAAGCATCGGAATCTATAACTAGTGTCACTGGAATGGTTCAAAACATAGATAGTAAGAAGAGTCAGTTTTCTTGTACTTAAGTCGGCATTGTGCCTTTTGTATTTAATTCCGATGTAATTTCTGTGTTTCGTCGTCGATAAGAAGGTCTAAGGTATACAGTAAACCTGAAGTGAGGCATCGGAATCCAAAACCGGTCTCACAGGAAAGGTTCAAGACATAGACAGTAAGAAGAGCCTGTCTACTTGTACTTGAGTCGGCATTGAGCCTTTTGTATTAAATTCCCATGCAATTACTGTGTTTCATCGTCAATAAGAAGGTCAGAAGGATGCAGTAGACCTGAAGTGAAGCAACGGAATCTATAACTAGTGTCACAGGAATGGTTCAAAACATAGACAGTAATAAGAGTCAGTTTTCTTGTACCTAAGTCGGCATTTTGCCTTTTGTATTTAATTCCGATGCAATTTCAGTGTTTCATCGTCAATAAGAAGGTCAGAGGGATACAGTAAACCTGAAGTGAAGTATCGGAATCTATAACTAGTGTCAAAGGAATGGTTCAAATCATAGACAGTAAGAAGCGTCAGTTTTCTTGTACTTAAGTCGGCTTTGTGCCTTTTGTATTTAATTCCGATGCATTTTCTGTGTTTCATCGTCAATAAGAAGGTCAGAGGGATACAGTAAACCTGAAGTGAAGCATCGGAATCTATAACTAGTGTCACTGGAATGGTTCAAAACATAGATAGTAAGAAGAGTCAGTTTTCTTGTACTTAAGTCGGCATTGTGCCTTTTGTATTTAATTCCGATGTAATTTCTGTGTTTCATCGTCAATAAGATGGTTAGAGGGATACAGTAAACCTGAAGTGAAGCATCGGAATCTATAGCTAGTGTCACAGGAATGGTTCAAAACATAGACAGTAAGAAGAGTCAGTTTTCTTGTACTTAAGTCGGCATTGTGCGTTTTGTATTTAATTCCGATGCAACCGCTGTTTTTCATCGTCAATAAGAAGGTCAGAGGGATACAGTAAACCTGAAGTGAAGCATCGGAATCTATAACTAGTGTCACCGGAATGGTTAAAAACATACACAGTAAGAAGAGTCAGTTTTGTTGTACTTAAGTTGGCATTGTGCGTTTTCTATTTAATTCCGATGCAATTTCTGTGTTTCATCGTCAATAAGAAGGTCCACGGGATACAGTAAAACTGAAGTCAAGCATCGGAATCTAAAACTGGTCTCACAGGAAAGGTTCAAAACATAGACAGTAAGAAGGGCCGATCTTACTGTACTTGAGTCGTCAAAGTGCTTTTTGTGTTTATTTCGGGTGCAATTTCTGTGTTTCATTGTCAATACGAAGGTCAGAGGGATACAGTAAACCTGAAGTGAAGCATCGGTATCTATAACTAGTGTCACAGGAATGGTTCAAGACATAGACAGTAAGAAGAGTCAGTTTTCTTGTACTTAAGTCGGCATTGTGCCTTTTGTATTTAATTCCGATGCAATTTCTGGGTTTCATCGTCAATAAGAAGGTCAGAGGGATACAATAAACATGAAGTGAAGTATTGGCATCTATAACTAGTGTCACAGGAATGGTTCAAAGCATAGACAGTAAGAAACGTCAGTTTTCTTGTACTGAAGTCGGCATTGTGCCTTTTGTATTTAATTCCGATGCAATTTCTGTGTTTCATCGTCAATAAGAAGGTCAGAGGGATACAGTAAACCTGAAGTGAAGCATCGGAATCTATAACTAGAGTCACAGGAAAGGTTCAAAACATAGACAGTAAGAAGAGTCAGTTTACTTGTACTTACTTCGGCATTTTGCCTTTTGTATTTAATTCCGATGCAATTTCTGTGTTTCATCGTCAATAGGAAGGTCAGAGGGATACAGTAAACCTGAAGTCAAGCATCTTAATCTGTACCTAGTGTCACAGGAATTTTTCTGAACTTAGACAGTAGGAAGAGTCAGTCTTCTTGTACTTAAGTCGACATTGTGACTTTTCTATTTTAATCCGATGCAATTTCTGTGTTTCATCGTCAATACGAAGGTCAGAGGGATACAGTAAACCTGAAGTTAAGCATCGGAATCCATAACTAGTGTCACAGGAATGGTTCAAAACGTAGACAGTAAGATGAGCCAGCCTTCGTGTACTTGAGTCGGCATTGTGCCTTTTGTATTTCATTCCGAAGCAATTTCTGTGTTTCATCGTCAATAAGAGGGTCAGAGGGATACAGTAAACCTGAAGTGAGGCATCGGAATCTATAACTAGTGTCACAGGAATGGTTCTAATCATAGACACTAAGAAGTGCCAGTTTTCTTGTACTTACGACGGCATTATGCGTTTTGTATTTAATTCCGATGCAATTTCGGTGTTTCGTCGTCGATAAGAAGGTCCAAGGGATGCAGTAAGCCTGAAGTGAAGCATCGGAATCCAAAACCGGTCTCACAGGAAAGGTTCAAGAAATAGACAGTAGGAAGAGCCTGTCTACTTGTACTTGAGTCGACATTGAGCCTTTTGTATTGAATTCCCATGCAATTACTGTGTTTCATTGTCAATAAGAATGTCAGAGGGATATAGTAAACCTGAAGTGAAGCAACGGAATCTATAAATAGTGTCACAGGAATGGTTCAAAACATAGACAGTAAGAAGAGTCAGTTTTCTTGTACTTAAGTCGGCATTGTGCCTTTTGTATTTAATTCCGATGCAATTTCAGTGTTTCATCGTCAATAAGAAGTTCAGTGGGATGCAGTAAACCTGAAGTGGAGTATCGGAATCTATAACTAGTGTCAGAGGAATGGTTCAAATCATAGACAATAAGAAGCGTCAGTTTTTTGTGTTAAAGTCGGCATTGTGCCTTTTGTATTTAATTCCGATGCATTTTCTGTGTTTCATCGTCAATAAGAAGGTCAGAGGGATACAGTAAACCTGAAGTGAAGCATCGGAATCTATAACTAGTGTCACAGGAATGGTTCAAAACATAGGCAGTAAGAAGAGTCAGTTTTCTTTTATTTATGTCGGCATTGTGCCTTTTGTATTTAATTATGATGTAATTTCTGTGTTTCATCGTCAATAAGAAGGTTAGAGGGATACAGTAAACCTGAAGTGAGGCATCGGAATATATAACTAGTGATACAGGAATGGTTCAAATCATAGACAGTAAGAAGAGTCAGTTTTCTTGTACTTAAGTCGGCATTGTGCGTTTTGTATTTAATTCCGATGCAACTGCTGTTTCTCATCGTCAATAAGAAGGTCAGAGGGATACAGTAAACCTGAAGTGAAGCATCGGAATCTATAACTAGAGTCACAGGAATGGTTAAAAACATACACAGTAAGAAGAGTCAGTTTTCTTGTACTTAAGTTGGCATTGTGCGTTTTCTATTTAATTCCGATGCAATTTCTGGGTTTCATCGTCAATAAGAAGGTCGGAGGGATACAGTAAACCTTACGTGAAGCATCGGAATCTATAACTAGTGTCACAGGAATGGTTCAAATCATAGACAGTAAGAAGAGTCAGTTTTCGTGTACTTAAGTCGACATTGTGACTTTTGTATTTAATTCCGATGCAATTTCTGTGTTTGATCGTCAATAAGAAGGTCCAAGGGATACAGTAAACCTGAAGTCAAGCATCGGAATGCAAAGCTGGTCTCACAGGAAAGGTTCAAAACATAGACAGTAAGGTGAGCCGATCTTCCTGTACTTGAGTCGTCAAAGTGCCTTTTGTGTTTATTTCCGATGCAATTTCTGTGTTTCATCGTCAATACGAAGGTCAGGCGGATACAGTAAACCTGAAGTGAAGCATCGGTATCTATCACTAGTGTCACAGGAATGGTTCAAAACATAGACAGTAAGAAAAGTCAGTTTTCTTGTACTTAAGTCGGCATTGTGCCTTTTGTATTTAATTCCGATGCAATTTCTGGGTTTCATCGACAAGAAGAAGGTCAGAGGGATACAGTAAACCTTAAGTGAAGTATCGGAAGCTATAACTAGTGTCACAGGAAAGGTTCAAAACATAGACAGTAAGAAGAGTCAGTTTTGTTGTACTTAATTCGGTATTGTGCCTTTTGCATTTAATTCCGATGCAATTTCTGTTTTTCATCGTCAATTAGAAGGTCAGAGGGATACAGTAAACCTGAAGTGAAGCATCGGAATCTTTAAGTACTGTCACAGGAAAGGT
This sequence comes from Schistocerca serialis cubense, assembly GCF_023864345.2. Lineage (NCBI taxonomy): Eukaryota > Metazoa > Arthropoda > Insecta > Orthoptera > Acrididae > Schistocerca > Schistocerca serialis. Next base: position 45,133,652 of record NW_026047583.1, read on the forward strand.
TCAAAACATAGACAGTAAGAAGAGTCATTTTACTTGTACTTAAGTTGGCATTGTGCCTTTTGAATTTAATTCCGATGAAATTTCTGTGTTTCATCGTCAATAAGGCGGTCAGAGGGATACAGTAAACCTGAAGTGAAGCATCGGAATCTATAACTAGCGTCACAGGAATGGTTCAAAACATAGACAGTAAGAAGAGTCAGTTTTCTTGTACTTAAGTCTGCATTGTGACTTTTGTATTTAATTCCGATGCAATTTCTGTGTTTCAATCTTCAATAAGAAGGTCAGAGGGATACAGTAGACCTGAAGTGATGCATCGGAATCTATAACTAGTGTCACAGGAATGGTTCAAACATAGACAGTAACAGGAGTCAGTTTTCTTGCACTTAACCCGACATTGTGCCTTTTCTATTTAATTCCGATGCAATTTCTGTGTTTCGTCGTCAATAAGAAGGTCCAAGGGATACAGTAAACCAGAAGTGAAGCATCGGAATCTAATACCGGTCTCACAGGAAAGGTTCATAACATAGACAGTAAGAAGAGCCAGTCCTCTGGCACTTGAGTCGGCATTGCGCCTTTTGTATTTAATTCCGATGCAATTTCTGTGTTAGATCATCAATAAGAAGGTCCAAGGGATACAGTAAACCTGAAGTCAAGCATCGGAATCTAAAGCTGGTCTCACAGGAAAGGTTCAAAACATAGACAGTAAGATGAGCCGATCTTCCTGTACTTGAGTCGCCAAAGTGCCTTTTGTATTTACTTCCGATGCAATTTTTGTGTTTCATGGTCAATAAGAAGGTCAGAGGGATACAGTAAACCTGAAGTGAAGCATCGGGATCTATAACTAGTCTCACAGGAATGGCTCAATTCATAGACAGTAAGTAGAGTCAGTTTTCTTATAATTAAGTCGTCATTGTGCCTTTTGTATTTAATTCCAATGCAATTTCTGTGTTTCATGGTCAATAAGAAGGTCAGAGGGATACAGTAAACCTGAAGTGATGCATCGGAATCTATAACTAGTGTCACAGGAATGGTTCAAATCATAGACAGTAACAGGAGTCAGTTTTCTTGCACTTAACCCGACATTGTGCCTTTTCTATTTAATTCCGATGCAATTTCTGTGTTTCGTCGTCAATAAGAAGGTCCAAGGGATACAGTAAACCTGAAGTGAAGCATCGGAATCCAATACCGGTCTCACAGGAAAGGTTCATAACAGAGACAGTAAGAAGAGCCAGTCCTCTGGCACTTGAGTCGGCATTGCGCCTTTTGTATTTAATTCCGATGCAATTTCTGTGTTTCATCGTCAATAAGACGGTCACATGGATAGAGTAAACCTGAAGTGAAGCATCGGAATCTATAACTAGTGTCACAGGTATGGTTCAAAACATAGACAGTAAGAAGAGTCAGTTTTCTTGTACATAAGTCGGCATTGTGCCTTTTCTATTTAATTCCGATGCAACTACTGCGTTTCATCGTCAATAAGAATGTCAGAGGTATACAGTAAAAATGAAGTGAAGCATCGGAATCTATATCTAGTGTCACAGGAGTGGTTCAAAACATAGACAGTAAGAACAGTCAGTTTTCTTGTACTTATGTCGGCATTGTGCCTTTTGTATTTAATACCGATGCAATTTCTGTGTTTCATCGTCAATAAGAAGCTCAGAGGGATACAGTAAACCTGAAGTGAAGCATCGTAAACTATAACTAGTGTCACATGAATGGTTCAAAACATAGACAGTAAGAAGAGTCAGTTTTCTTGTACTTAAGTCGGCATTGTGCCTCTTCTATTTAAATCCGATGCAATTTCTGTGTTTCATCGTCAATACGAAGGTCAGAGGGATACAGTAAACTTGAAGTGAAGCATCGGAATCTATAACTAGTGTCACAGGAATGGTTCTAATCATAGACACTAAGAAGTGTCAGTTTTCTTGTACTTAGGTCGGCATTGTGTGTTTTGTATTTAATTCCGATGCAATTTCTGTGTTTCGTCGTCGATAAGAAGGTCCAAGGTATACAGTAAACCTGAAGTGAGGCATCGGAATCCAAAACCGGTCTCACAGGAAAGGTTCAAGACATAGAGAGTAAGAAGAGCCTGTCTACTTGTACTTGAGTCGGCATTGAGCATTTTGTATTGAATTCCCATGCAATTACTGTTTTTCATCGTCAATAAGAAGGTCAGAGGGATACAGTAGACCTGAAGTGAAGCAACGGAATCTATAACTAGTGTCACAGGAATTTTTCTGAACTTAGACAGTAGGAAGAGTCAGTCTTCTTGTACTTAAGTCGGCATTGTGCCTTTTGTATTTAATTCCGATGCAATTTCTGTGTTTCATCGTCAATAAGAAGGTCCAAGGGATACAGTAAACCTGAAGTGAAGTATCGGAATCTATAATTAATGTCACAGGAATGGTTCAATGCATAAACAGTAAGAAGTGTCAGTTTTCTTATAATTAAGTCGGCATTGTGACTTTTGTATTTAATTCCGATGCAATTTCTGTGTTTCATCGCCAATAAGAAAGTCGGAGTGATGCAGTAAACCTGAAAAGAAGCATGGGAATCTATAACTAGTGTCACAGGAATGGTTCAGATCATAGACAGTAAGTAGAGTCAGTTTTCTTGTACTTACGTCGGCATTGTGCCTTTCGTATTTAATACCGATGCAATTTCTGCGTTTCATCGTCAATAAGAAAGTCAGAGGGATACAGTAGACCTGACGTGAAGCATCGGAATCTCTAACTGCTGTCACAGGAATGGTTCAAAACATAGACAGTAAGAAGAGTCAGTTCTCTTGTACTTAAGTCGGCATTGTGCCTTTTGTATTTAATTCCGATGCAATTTCTGTGTTTCATCGTCAATAAGAAGGTCAGAGGGATACAGTAAACCTGAACTGAAGCATCGGAAACTATAACTAGTGTCACATGAATGGTTCAAAACATAGCCAGTAAGAAGAGTCAGTTTTCTTGTACTTAAGTCGACATTGTGACTTTTCTATTTAAATCCGACGCAATTTCTGTGTTTCATCGTCAATACGAAGGTCGGAGGGATACAGTAAACCAGAAGTGAAGCATCGGAATCTATAACTAGTGTCACAGGAATGGTTCAAAACGTAGACAGTAAGATGAGCCAGCCTTCTTGTACTTGAGTCGGTATTGTGCCTTTTGTATTTCATTCCGAAGCAATTTCTGTGTTTCATCGTCAATTAGAGGGTCAGAGGGATACAGTAAACCTGAAGTGAGGCATCGGAATCTATATCTAGTGTCACAGGAATGGTTCTAATCATAGACACTAAGAAGTGTCAGTTTTCTTGTACTTACGACGGCATTATGCGTTTTGTATTTAATTCCGATGCAATTTCGGTGTTTCGTCGTCGATAAGAAGGTCCAAGGGATACAGTAAACCTGAAGTGGAGTATCGGAATCTATAACTAGTGTCAGAGGAATGGTTCAAATCATAGACAATAAGAAGCGTCAGTTTTTTGTACTGAAGTCGGCATTGTGCCTTTTGTATTTAATTCCGATGCATTTTCTGTGTTTCATCGTCAATAAGAAGGTCAGAGGGATACGGTAAACCTGATGTGAAGCATCGGAATCTATAACTAGTGTCACAGGAATGGTTCAAAACATAGGCAGTAAGAAGAGTCAGTTTTCATGTATTCATGTCGGCATTGTGCCTTTTGTATTTAATTATGATGTAATTTCTGTGTTTCATCGTCAATAAGAAGGTTAGAGGGATACAGTAAACCTGAAGTGAAGCATCGGAATCTATAACTAGTGATACAGGAATGGTTCAAAACATAGACAGTTAGAAGAGTCAGTTTTCTTGTACTTAAGTCGGCATTGTGCGTTTTGTATTTAATTCCGATGCAACTGCTGTTTCTCATCGTCAATAAGAAGGTCAGAGGGATACAGTAAACCTGAAGTGAAGCATCGGAATCTATAACTAGTGTCACAGGAATGGTTCAAATCATAGACCGTAAGAAGAGTCGGTTTTCTTGTACTTAAGTCGACATTGTGACTTTTGTATTTAATTCCGATGCAATTTCCGTGTTTGATCGTCAATACGAAGGTCCAAGGGATACAGTAAACCTGAAGTCAAGCATCGGAATCTAAAGCTGGTCTCACAGGAAAGGTTCAAAACATAGACAGTAAGATGAGCCGATCTTCCTGTACTTGAGTCGTCAAAGTGCCTTTTGTGTTTAATTCCGATGCAATTTCTGTCTTTCATCGTCAATAAGAAGGTCAGAGGGATACAGTAAACCTGAAGTGAAGCGTCGGAAACTATAACTAGTGTCACGTGAATGGTTCAAAACATAGACAGTAAGAAGAGTCAGTTTTCTTGTACTTAAGTCGGCATTGTGCCTCTTCTATTTATATCCGATGCAATTTCTGTGTTTCATCGTCAATACGAAGGTCCAAGGGATACAGTAAACCTGAAGTGAAGTATCGGAATCTATAATTAATGTCACATGAATGGTTCAATGCATAAACAGTAAGAAGTGTCAGTTTTCTTATAATTAAGTGGGCATTGTGACTTTTGTATTTAATTCCGATGCAATTTCTGTGTTTCATCGCCAATAAGAAAGTCGGAGGGATACAGTAAACCTGAAAAGAAGCATCGGAATCTATAACTAGTGTCACAGGAATGGTTCAAATCATAGACAGTAAGAAGCGTCAGTTTTCTTGTACTTAAGTCGGCATTGTGCCTTTTGTATTTAATTCCGATGTAATTTCTGTGTTTCATCGTCAATAAGATGGTTAGAGGGATACAGTAAACCTGAAGTGAAGCATCGGAATCTATAGCTAGTGTCACAGGAATGGTTCAAAACATAGACAGTAAGAAGAGTCAGTTTTCTTGTACTTAAGTCGGCATTGTGCGTTTTGTATTTAATTCCGATGCAACCGCTGTTTTTCATCGTCAATAAGAAGGTCAGAGGGATACAGTAAACCTGAAGTGAAGCTTCGGAATCTATAACAAGAGTCACAGGAATGGTTAAAAACATACACTGGAAGAAGAGTCAGTTTTCTTGTACTTAAGTTGGCATTGTGCGTTTCCTGTTTAATTCCGAAGCAAATTCTGTGTTTCATCGTCAATAAGAGGGTCCAAGGGATACAGTAAACCTGAAGTCAAGCATCGGAATCTAAAACTGGTCTCACAGGAAAGGTTCAAAACATAGACAGTAAGAAGAGCCAGTTTTCTAGTACTTGAGTCGGCATTGTGCATTTTGAATTTAATTCCGATGCAATTTCTGTGTTTCATCGTCAATAAGAAGGTCCGAGGGATACAGTAAACCTGAAGTCAAGCATCGGAATCTATAACTAGTGTCACAGGAATGGTTCAAAACATAGACAGTAAGAAGAGTCAGTTTTCTTGTACATAAGTCGGCATTGTGCATATTCTATTTAATTCCGATGCAATTTCTGTGTTTCATCGTCAATAAGAATGTCAGAGGGATACAGTAAACCTGAAGTAAAACATCGGAATCTATATCTAGTGTCACAGGAGTGGTTCAAAACATAGACAGTAAGAACAGTCAGTTTTCTTGTACATACGTCGGCATTGTGCCTTTTGTATTTAATTCCGATGCAATTTCTGTGTTTCATCGTCAATAAGAAGGTCAGAGGGATACAGTAAACCTGAAGTGAAGCATCGGAAACTGTAACTAGTGTCACATGAATGGTTCAAAGCATAGACAGTAAGAAGAGTCAGTTTTCTTGTACTTAAGTCGGCATTGTGCCTCTTCTATTTAATTCCGATGCAATTTCTGTGTTTCATCGTTAATACGAAGGTCAGAGGGATACAGTAAAACTGAAGTGAAGCATCGGAATCTATAACTAGTGTCACAGGAATTTTTCAAATCATAGACTGTAAGAAGTGTCAGTTTTCTTGTACTTAGGTCGGCATTGTGCGCTTTGTATTTAATTCCGATGCAATTTCTGTGTTTCTTCGTCAATAAGAAGGTCCAAGGCATACAGTAAACCTGAAGTGAAGCATCGGAATCTAAAAGCGGTCTCACAGGAAAGGTTCAAAACATAGACAGTAAGAAGTGGCAGTCTACTTTTACTTGAGTCGGCATTGAGCCTTTTGTATTGAATTCCCATGCAATATCTGTGTTTCATCGTCAATAAGAAGGTCAGAGGGATACAGTAAACCTGAAGTGAAGCATCGGAATCCATAACCGGTCTCACAGGAAAGGTTTAAAACATAGACAGTAAGAAGAGGCAGTCTTCTTGTACTTGAGCCGGCAATGAGCCTTTTGTATTGAATTCCCATGCAATATCTGTGTTCCATCGTTAATAAGTAGGTCAGAGGGATACAGTAAACCTGAAGTGAAGCATCGGAATCTATAACTAGTGTCACAGGAATGGTTCAAAACATAGACAGCAAGAAGAGTCAGTTTTCTTGTACTTAGGTCGGCATTGTGCGTTTTGTATTTAATTCCGATGCAATTTCTGTGTTTCATCGTCAACAAGAAGGTCCAAATCATACAGTAAACCTGAAGTGAAGCATTGGAATCTGAAACCTGTCTCACAGGAAAGGTTCAAAACATAGATAGCAAGAAAAGGCAGTCTTCTTGTACTTGAGTCGGCATTGTGCCTTTTGTATTGAATTCCCATGCAATATCTGTGTTTCATCGTCAATAAGAAGGTCAGAGGGATACAGTAAACCTGAAGTGAAGCATCGGAATCTATAACTAGTGTCACAGGACTGGTTCAGAACATAGACAGTAAGAAGAGTCAGTTTTCTTGTACTTAGGTCGGCATTGTGCGTTTTGTATTTAATTCCGCTGCAATTTCTGTGTTTCATCGTCAATAAGAAGGTCAGAGGGATACAGTAAACCTGAAGTGAAGCATCGGAATCTATAACTAGTGTCACAGGTATGGTTCAAAACTTAGACAGTAAGAAGAGTCAGTTTTCATGTACTTAATTCGGCATTGTGCCTTTTGTATTTAATTCCGATGCAATTTCCGTGTTTCTTCGTCAATGAGAAGGTCAGAGGAATACAGTAAACCTGAAGTGAAGCATCGGAATCCGTAACTACTGTCACAGGAATGGTTCAAATCATAGACAGTAAGAAGAGCCAGTCTTCTTGTACTTGAGTCTGCATTGTGCCATTTCTATTTAATTCCGATGCAATTTCTGTGCTTCATCGTCAATAAGAAGGTCAGAGGGATACAGTAAACCTGAAGTGCAGCTTCGGAATCTATAACTAGTGTCACAGGAATGGTTCAATACGTAGATAGTAAGAAGTGTCAGTCTTCTTGTACTTAAATCGGCATTGTGCCTTTTCTATTTAATTCCGATGCAATTTCTGTGCTTCATCGCCAATAAGAAGGTCAGAGGGATACAGTGAACCTGAAGTGAAGCATCGGAATCGCTAACTAGTGTAACAGGAATGGTTCAAAACGTAGAGAGTAAGAAGATTCAGTCTTTTTGTTCTTAAGTTGGCATTGTGCCTTTTGTATTGAATTCCGATGCAATTTCTGTGTTTCATCGTCAACAAGTAGGTCAGAGGGATACAGTAAACCTGAAGTGAAGCAACGGAATCTATAACTAGTGTCACAGGAATGCTTCTAAACATAGACAGTAAGAAAGGTTAGTCTTCTCGTACCTAAGACGGCATTGTGCCTTTTGTATCCAATTCCGATGCAATTTCTGGGTTTCATCGTCAATAAGAAGGTCAGAGCGATACAGTAAACCTGAAGTGAAGTATCGATATCTATAACTGGTGTCACAGGAATCGTTCAAATCATAGACAGATAGAAGCGTCAGTTTTCTTGTACTTAAGTCGGCATTGTGCCTTTTGTGTTTAATTCCGACGCAATTTCTGTGTTTCATCGTCAATAAGAAGGTCAGAGGAATACAGGAAACCTGAAGTGAAGCATCGGAATCTATAACTAGTGTCACAGGAATGGTTCAAAAAATACACAGTAAGAAGAGTTAGTTTTCTTGTACTTATGTCGGCATTGTGCCTTTTGTATTTATTTCTGATGAAATTTCTGTGATTCATCGTCAATAAGAAGGTCAGAGGGATACAGTAGACCTGAAGTGAAGCATCGGAATCCATAACTTGTTTCACAGGAATGGTTCAAACCATAGACAGTAAGAAGAGTAAATTTTCTTGTACTTATGTCTGCATTGTGCATTTTGTATTTAATTCTGATGCAATTTCTGTGTTTCATCGTCAATAAGAAGGTCAGAGGGATACAGTAAACCTGAAGTCAAGCATCGGAATCTAAAGCTGGTCTCACAGGAAAGGTTCAAAACATAGACAGTAAGATGAGCCGATCTTCCTGTACTTGAGTCGTCAAAGTGCCTTCTGTGTTTATTTCCGATGCAATTTCTGTGTTTCATCGTCAATACGAAGGTCAGGCGGATACAGTAAACCTGAAGTGAAGCATCGGTATCTATCACTAGTGTCACAGGAATGGTTCAAAACATAGACAGTAAGAAGAGTCAGTTTTCTTGTACTTAAGTCGGCATTGTGCCTTTTGTATTTAATTCCGATGCAATTTCTGGGTTTCATCGACAAGAAGAAGGTCAGAGGGATACAGTAAACCTGAAGTGAAGCATCGGAATCTATAAGTACTGTCACAGGAAAGGTTCAAAACATAGACAGTAAGAAAAGTCATTTTACTTGTACTTAAGTTGGCATTGTGCCTTTTGAATTTAATTCCGATGAAATTTCTGTCTTTCATCGTCAATAAGGCGGTCAGAGGGATACAGTAAATATGAAGTGAAGCATCGGAATCTATAACTAGCGTCACAGGAATGGTTCGAAACATAGACAGTAAGAAGAGTCAGTTTTCTTGTACTTAAGTCTGCATTGTGACTTTTGTATTTAATTCCGATGCAATTTCTGTGTTTCAATCTTCAATAAGAAGGTCAGAGGGATACAGTAAACCTGAAGTGATGCATCGGAATCTATAACTAGTGTCACAGGAATGGTTCAAAACATAGACACTAACAGGAGTCAGTTTTCTTGCACTTAACACGACATTGTGCCTTTTCTATTTAATTCCGATGCAATTTCTGTGTTTCGTCGTCAATAAGAAGGTCCAAGGGATACAGTAAACCTGAAGTGAAGCATCGGAATCTAATACCGGTCTCACAGGAAAGGTTCATAACAGAGACAGTAAGAAGAGCCAGTCCTCTGGCACTTGAGTCGGCATTGCGCCTTTTGTATTTAATTCCGATGCAATTTCTGTGTTTCATCGTCAATAAGACGGTCACATGGATAGAGTAAACCTGAAGTTAAGCATCGGAATCTATAACTAGTGTCACAGGTATGGTTCAAAACATATACAGTAAGAAGAGTCAGTTTTCTTGTACATAAGTCGGCATTGTGCCTTTTCTATTTAATTCCGATGCAACTACTGCGTTTCATCGTCAATAAGAATGTCAGACGTATACAGTAAAAATGAAGTGAAGCATCGGAATCTATATCTAGTGTCACAGGAGTGGTTCAAAACATAGACAGTAAGAACAGTCAGTTTTCTTGTACTTATGTCGGCATTGTGCCTTTTGTATTTAATTCCGATGCAATTTCTGTCTTTCATCGTCAATAAGAAGGTCAGAGGGATACAGTAAACCTGAAGTGAAGCGTCGGAAACTATAACTAGTGTCACGTGAATGGTTCAAAACATAGACAGTAAGAAGAGTCAGTTTTCTTGTACTTAAGTCGGCATTGTGCCTCTTCTATTTATATCCGATGCAATTTCTGTGTTTCATCGTCAATACGAAGGTCAGAGGGATACAGTAAACTTGAAGTGAAGCATCGGAATCTATAACTAGTGTCACAGGAATGGTTCTAATCATAGACACTAAGAAGTGTCAGTTTTCTTGTACTTAGGTCGGCATTGTGTGTTTTGTATTTAATTCCGATGCAATTTCTGTGTTTCGTCGTCGATAAGAAGGTCTAAGGTATACAGTAAACCTGAAGTGAGGCATCGGAATCCAAAACCGGTCTCACAGGAAAGGTTCAAGACATAGACAGTAAGAAGAGCCTGTCTACTTGTACTTGAGTCGGCATTGAGCCTTTTGTATTGAATTCCCATGCAATTACTGTGTTTCATCGTCAATAAGAAGGTCAGAAGGATGCAGTAGACCTGAAGTGAAGCAACGGAATCTATAACTAGTGTCACAGGAATGGTTCAAAACATAGACAGTAATAAGAGTCAGTTTTCTTGTACCTAAGTCGGCATTTTGCCTTTTGTATTTAATTCCGATGCAATTTCAGTGTTTCATCGTCAATAAGAAGGTCAGAGGGATACAGTAAACCTGAAGTGAAGTATCGGAATCTATAACTAGTGTCAAAGGAATGGTTCAAATCATAGACAGTAAGAAGCGTCAGTTTTCTTGTACTTAAGTCGGCTTTGTGCCTTTTGTATTTAATTCCGATGCATTTTCTGTGTTTCATCGTCAATAAGAAGGTCAAAGGGATACAGTAAACCTGAAGTGAAGCATCGGAATCTATAACTAGTGTCACTGGAATGGTTCAAAACATAGATAGTAAGAAGAGTCAGTTTTCTTGTACTTAAGTCGGCATTGTGCCTTTTGTATTTAATTCCGATGTAATTTCTGTGTTTCATCGTCAATAAGATGGTTAGAGGGATACAGTAAACCTGAAGTGAAGCATCGGAATCTATAGCTAGTGTCACAGGAATGGTTCAAAACATAGACAGTAAGAAGAGTCAGTTTTCTTGTACTTAAGTCGGCATTGTGCGTTTTGTATTTAATTCCGATGCAACCGCTGTTTTTCATCGTCAATAAGAAGGTCAGAGGGATACAGTAAACCTGAAGTGAAGCTTCGGAATCTATAACAAGAGTCACAGGAATGGTTAAAAACATACACTGGAAGAAGAGTCAGTTTTCTTGTACTTAAGTTGGCATTGTGCGTTTCCTGTTTAATTCCGAAGCAAATTCTGTGTTTCATCGTCAATAAGAGGGTCCAAGGGATACAGTAAACCTGAAGTCAAGCATCGGAATCTAAAACTGGTCTCACAGGAAAGGTTCAAAACATAGACAGTAAGAAGAGCCAGTTTTCTAGTACTTGAGTCGGCATTGTGCATTTTGAATTTAATTCCGATGCAATTTCTGTGTTTCATCGTCAATAAGAATGTCCGAGGGATACAGTAAACCTGAAGTCAAGCGTCGGAATCTATAACTAGTGTCACAGGAATGGTTCAAAACATAGACAGTAAGAAGAGTCAGTTTTCTTGTACATAAGTCGGCATTGTGCATATTCTATTTAATTCCGATGCAATTTCTGTGTTTCATCGTCAATAAGAATGTCAGAGGGATACAGTAAACCTGAAGTAAAACATCGGAATCTATATCTAGTGTCACAGGAGTGGTTCAAAACATAGACAGTAAGAACAGTCAGTTTTCTTGTACATACGTCGGCATTGTGCCTTTTGTATTTAATTCCGATGCAATTTCTGTGTTTCATCGTCAATAAGAAGGTCAGAGGGATACAGTAAACCTGAAGTGAAGCATCGGAAACTGTAACTAGTGTCACATGAATGGTTCAAAGCATAGACAGTAAGAAGAGTCAGTTTTCTTGTACTTAAGTCGGCATTGTGCCTCTTCTATTTAATTCCGATGCAATTTCTGTGTTTCATCGTTAATACGAAGGTCAGAGGGATACAGTAAAACTGAAGTGAAGCATCGGAATCTATAACTAGTGTCACAGGAATTTTTCAAATCATAGACTGTAAGAAGTGTCAGTTTTCTTGTACTTAGGTCGGCATTGTGCGCTTTGTATTTAATTCCGATGCAATTTCTGTGTTTCTTCGTCAATAAGAAGGTCCAAGGCATACAGTAAACCTGAAGTGAAGCATCGGAATCTAAAAGCGATCTCACAGGAAAGGTTCAAAACATAGACAGTAAGAAGTGGCAGTCTTCTTTTACTTGAGTCGGCATTGAGCCTTTTGTATTGAATTCCCATGCAATATCTGTGTTTCATCGTCAATAAGAAGGTCAGAGGGATACAGTAAACCTGAAGTGAAGCATCGGAATCCATAACCGGTCTCACAGGAAAGGTTTAAAACATAGACAGTAAGAAGAGGCAGTCTTCTTGTACTTGAGCCGGCAATGAGCCTTTTGTATTGAATTCCCATGCAATATCTGTGTTCCATCGTTAATAAGTAGGTCAGAGGGATACAGTAAACCTGAAGTGAAGCATCGGAATCTATAACTAGTGTCACAGGAATGGTTCAAAACATAGACAGCAAGAAGAGTCAGTTTTCTTGTACTTAGGTCGGCATTGTGCGTTTTGTATTTAATTCCGATGCAATTTCTGTGTTTCATCGTCAACAAGAAGGTCCAAATCATACAGTAAACCTGAAGTGAAGCATTGGAATCTGAAACCTGTCTCACAGGAAAGGTTCAAAACATAGATAGCAAGAAAAGGCAGTCTTCTTGTACTTGAGTCGGCATTGTGCCTTTTGTATTGAATTCCCATGCAATATCTGTGTTTCATCGTCAATAAGAAGGTCAGAGGGATACAGTAAACCTGAAGTGAAGCATCGGAATCTATAACTAGTGTCACAGGACTGGTTCAGAACATAGACAGTAAGAAGAGTCAGTTTTCTTGTACTTAGGTCGGCATTGTGCGTTTTGTATTTAATTCCGCTGCAATTTCTGTGTTTCATCGTCAATAAGAAGGTCAGAGGGATACAGTAAACCTGAAGTGAAGCATCGGAATCTATAACTAGTGTCACAGGTATGGTTCAAAACTTAGACAGTAAGAAGAGTCAGTTTTCATGTACTTAATTCGGCATTGTGCCTTTTGTATTTAATTCCGATGCAATTTCCGTGTTTCTTCGTCAATGAGAAGGTCAGAGGAATACAGTAAACCTGAAGTGAAGCATCGGAATCCGTAACTACTGTCACAGGAATGGTTCAAATCATAGACAGTAAGAAGAGCCAGTCTTCTTGTACTTGAGTCTGCATTGTGCCATTTCTATTTAATTCCGATGCAATTTCTGTGCTTCATCGTCAATAAGAAGGTCAGAGGGATACAGTAAACCTGAAGTGCAGCTTCGGAATCTATAACTAGTGTCACAGGAATGGTTCAATACGTAGATAGTAAGAAGTGTCAGTCTTCTTGTACTTAAATCGGCATTGTGCCTTTTCTATTTAATTCCGATGCAATTTCTGTGCTTCATCGCCAATAAGAAGGTCAGAGGGATACAGTGAACCTGAAGTGAAGCATCGGAATCGCTAACTAGTGTAACAGGAATGGTTCAAAACGTAGAGAGTAAGAAGAGTCAGTCTTTTTGTTCTTAAGTTGGCATTGTGCCTTTTGTATTGAATTCCGATGCAATTTCTGTGTTTCATCGTCAATAAGTAGGTCAGAGGGATACAGTAAACCTGAAGTGAAGCAACGGAATCTATAACTAGTGTCACAGGAATGCTTCTAAACATAGACAGTAAGAAAGGTTAGTCTTCTCGTACCTAAGACGGCATTGTGCCTTTTGTATCCAATTCCGATGCAATTTCTGGGTTTCATCGTCAATAAGAAGGTCAGAGCGATACAGTAAACCTGAAGTGAAGTATCGAAATCTATAACTGGTGTCACAGGAATCGTTCAAATCATAGACAGATAGAAGCGTCAGTTTTCTTGTACTTAAGTCGGCATTGTGCCTTTTGTGTTTAATTCCGACGCAATTTCTGTGTTTCATCGTCAATAAGAAGGTCAGAGGAATACAGGAAACCTGAAGTGAAGCATCGGAATCTATAACTAGTGTCACAGGAATGGTTCAAAAAATACACAGTAAGAAGAGTTAGTTTTCTTGTACTTATGTCGGCATTGTGCCTTTTGTATTTATTTCTGATGAAATTTCTGTGATTCATCGTCAATAAGAAGGTCAGAGGGATACAGTAGACCTGAAGTGAAGCATCGGAATCCATAACGTGTTTCACAGGAATGGTTCAAACCATAGACAGTAAGAAGAGTAAATTTTCTTGTACTTATGTCTGCATTGTGCATTTTGTATTTAATTCTGATGCAATTTCTGTGTTTCATCGTCAATAAGAAGGTCAGAGGGATACAGTAAACCTGCAGTGAAGCTTCGGAATCTATAACTAGTGTCACAGGAATGGTGCAAACCATAGACAGTAAGAAGAGTCAGTTAACTTGTACTTAATTCGGCATTGTGCCTTTTGTATTTAATTCCGATGCAATTTCTGTGTTTCATCGTCAATAAGAAGGTCAGAGGGATACAGTAAACCTGATGTGAAGCATCGGAATCTATAACTAGTGTCACAGGAATGGTCCAAAACATAGACAGTATGAAGATTCAGTTTTCTTGCACTTAACCCGTCATTGTTCCGTTTCTATTTAATTCCGATGCAATTTCTGTGTTTCGTCGTCAACAAGAAGGTCCAAGGGATACAGTAAACCTGAAGTGAAGCATCGGAATCTAATACCGGTCTCACAGGAAAGGTTCATAACTGAGACAGTAAGAAGAGCCAGTCCTCTGGCACTTGAGTCGGCATTGCGCCTTTTGTATTTAATTCCGATGCAATTTCTGTGTTTCATCGTCAATAAGACGGTCACATGGATAGAGTAAACCTGAAGTGAAGCATCGGAATCTATAACTAGTGTCACAGGTATGGTTCAAAACATATACAGTAAGAAGAGTCAGTTTTCTTGTACATAAGTCGGCATTGTGCCTTTTCTATTTAATTCCGATGCAACTACTGCGTTTCATCGTCAATAAGAATGTCAGACGTATACAGTAAAAATGAAGTGAAGCATCGGAATCTATATCTAGTGTCACAGGAGTGGTTCAAAACATAGACAGTAAGAACAGTCAGTTTTCTTGTACTTATGTCGGCATTGTGCCTTTTGTATTTAATTCCGATGCAATTTGTGTCTTTCATCGTCAATAAGAAGGTCAGAGGGATACAGTAAACCTGAAGTGAAGCGTCGGAAACTATAACTAGTGTCACGTGAATGGTTCAAAACATAGACAGTAAGAAGAGTCAGTTTTCTTGTACTTAAGTCGGCATTGTGCCTCTTCTATTTAAATCCGATGCAATTTCTGTGTTTCATCGTCAATACGAAGGTCAGAGGGATACAGTAAACTTGAAGTGAAGCATCGGAATCTATAACTAGTGTCACAGGAATGGTTCTAATCATAGACACTAAGAAGTGTCAGTTTTCTTGTACTTAGGTCGGCATTGTGTGTTTTGTATTTAATTCCGATGCAATTTCTGTGTTTCGTCGTCGATAAGAAGGTCTAAGGTATACAGTAAACCTGAAGTGAGGCATCGGAATCCAAAACCGGTCTCACAGGAAAGGTTCAAGACATAGACAGTAAGAAGAGCCTGTCTACTTGTACTTGAGTCGGCATTGAGCCTTTTGTATTGAATTCCCATGCAATTACTGTGTTTCATCGTCAATAAGAAGGTCAGAAGGATGCAGTAGACCTGAAGTGAAGCAACGGAATCTATAACTAGTGTCACAGGAATGGTTCAAAACATAGACAGTAATAAGAGTCAGTTTTCTTGTACCTAAGTCGGCATTTTGCCTTTTGTATTTAATTCCGATGCAATTTCAGTGTTTCATCGTCAATAAGAAGGTCAGAGGGATACAGTAAACCTGAAGTGAAGTATCGGAATCTATAACTAGTGTCAAAGGAATGGTTCAAATCATAGACAGTAAGAAGCGTCAGTTTTCTTGTACTTAAGTCGGCTTTGTGCCTTTTGTATTTAATTCCGATGCATTTTCTGTGTTTCATCGTCAATAAGAAGGTCAGAGGGATACAGTAAACCTGAAGTGAAGCATCGGAATCTATAACTAGTGTCACTGGAATGGTTCAAAACATAGATAGTAAGAAGAGTCAGTTTTCTTGTACTTAAGTCGGCATTGTGCCTTTTGTATTTAATTCCGATGTAATTTCTGTGTTTCATCGTCAATAAGATGGTTAGAGGGATACAGTAAACCTGAAGTGAAGCATCGGAATCTATAGCTAGTGTCACAGGAATGGTTCAAAACATAGACAGTAAGAAGAGTCAGTTTTCTTGTACTTAAGTCGGCATTGTGCGTTTTGTATTTAATTCCGATGCAACCGCTGTTTTTCATCGTCAATAAGAAGGTCAGAGGGATACAGTAAACCTGAAGTGAAGCTTCGGAATCTATAACAAGTGTCACAGGAATGGTTAAAAACATACACAGGAAGAAGAGTCAGTTTTCTTGTACTTAAGTTGGCATTGTGCGTTTCCTATTTAATTCCGAAGCAAATTCTGTGTTTCATCGTCAATAAGAGGGTCCAAGGGATACAGTAAACCTGAAGTCAAGCATCGGAATCTAAAACTGGTCTCACAGGAAAGGTTCAAAACATAGACAGTAAGAAGAGCCAGTTTTCTAGTACTTGAGTCGGCATTGTGCATTTTGAATTTAATTCCGATGCAATTTCTGTGTTTCATCGTCAATAAGAAGGTCCGAGGGATACAGTAAACCTGAAGTCAAGCATCGGAATCTATAACTAGTGTCACAGGAATGGTTCAAAACATAGACAGTAAGAAGAGTCAGTTTTCTTGTACATAAGTCGGCATTGTGCATATTCTATTTAATTCCGATGCAATTTCTGTGTTTCATCGTCAATAAGAATGTCAGAGGGATACAGTAAACCTGAAGTAAAACATCGGAATCTATATCTAGTGTCACAGGAGTGGTTCAAAACATAGACAGTAAGAACAGTCAGTTTTCTCGTACATACGTCGGCATTGTGCCTTTTGTATTTAATTCCGATGCAATTTCTGTGTTTCATCGTCAATAAGAAGGTCAGAGGGATACAGTAAACCTGAAGTGAAGCATCGGAAACTGTAACTAGTGTCACATGAATGGTTCAAAGCATAGACAGTAAGAAGAGTCAGTTTTCTTGTACTTAAGTCGGCATTGTGCCTCTTCTATTTAATTCCGATGCAATTTCTGTGCTTCATCGTTAATACGAATGTCAGAGGGATACAGTAAACCTGAAGTGAAGCATCGGAATCTATAACTAGTGTCACAGGAATTTTTCAAATCATAGACTGTAAGAAGTGTCAGTTTTCTTGTACTTAGGTCGGCATTGTGCGCTTTGTATTTAATTCCGATGCAATTTCTGTGTTTCTTCGTCAATAAGAAGGTCCAAGGCATACAGTAAACCTGAAGTGAAGCATCGGAATCTAAAAGCGATCTCACAGGAAAGGTTCAAAACATAGACAGTAAGAAGTGGCAGTCTTCTTTTACTTGAGTCGGCATTGAGCCTTTTGTATTGAATTCCCATGCAATATCTGTGTTTCATCGTCAATAAGAAGGTCAGAGGGATACAGTAAACCTGAAGTGAAGCATCGGAATCCATAACCGGTCTCACAGGAAAGGTTTAAAACATAGACAGTAAGAAGAGGCAGTCTTCTTGTACTTGAGCCGGCAATGAGCCTTTTGTATTGAATTCCCATGCAATATCTGTGTTCCATCGTTAATAAGTAGGTCAGAGGGATACAGTAAACCTGAAGTGAAGCATCGGAATCTATAACTAGTGTCACAGGAATGGTTCAAAACATAGACAGCAAGAAGAGTCAGTTTTCTTGTACTTAGGTCGGCATTGTGCGTTTTGTATTTAATTCCGATGCAATTTCTGTGTTTCATCGTCAACAAGAAGGTCCAAATCATACAGTTAACCTGAAGTGAAGCATTGGAATCTGAAACCTGTCTCACAGTAAAGGTTCAAAACATAGATAGCAAGAAAAGGCAGTCTTCTTCTACTTGAGTCGGCATTGTGCCTTTTGTATTGAATTCCCATGCAATATCTGTGTTTCATCGTCAATAAGAAGGTCAGAGGGATACAGTAAACCTGAAGTGAAGCATCGGAATCTATAACTAGTGTCACAGGACTGGTTCAGAACATAGACAGTAAGAAGAGTCAGTTTTCTTGTACTTAGGTCGGCATTGTGCGTTTTGTATTTAATTCCGCTGCAATTTCTGTGTTTCATCGTCAATAAGAAGGTCAGAGGGATACAGTAAACCTGAAGTGAAGCATCGGAATCTATAACTAGTGTCACAGGTATGGTTCAAAACATAGACAGTAAGAAGAGTCAGTTTTCATGTACTTAATTCGGCATTGTGCCTTTTGTATTTAATTCCGATGCAATTTCCGTGTTTCTTCGTCAATAAGAAGGTCAGAGGGATACAGTAAACCTGAAGTGAAGCATCGGAATCCGTAACTACTGTCACAGGAATGGTTCAAATCATAGACAGTAAGAAGAGCCAGTCTTCTTGTACTTGAGTCTGCATTGTGCCATTTCTATTTAATTCCGATGCAATTTCTGTGCTTCATCGTCAATAAGAAGGTCAGAGGGATACAGTAAACCTGAAGTGCAGCTTCGGAATCTATAACTAGTGTCACAGGAATGGTTCAATACGTAGATAGTAAGAAGTGTCAGTCTTCTTGTACTTAAATCGGCATTGTGCCTTTTCTATTTAATTCCGATGCAATTTCTGTGCTTCATCGCCAATAAGAAGGTCAGAGGGATACAGTGAACCTGAAGTGAAGCATCGGAATCGCTAACTAGTGTAACAGGAATGGTTCAAAACGTAGAGAGTAAGAAGAGTCAGTCTTTTTGTTCTTAAGTTGGCATTGTGCCTTTTGTATTGAATTCCGATGCAATTTCTGTGTTTCATCGTCAATAAGTAGGTCAGAGGGATACAGTAAACCTGAAGTGAAGCAACGGAATCTATAACTAGTGTCACAGGAATGCTTCTAAACATAGACAGTAAGAAAGGTTAGTCTTCTCGTACCTAAGACGGCATTGTGCCTTTTGTATCCAATTCCGATGCAATTTCTGGGTTTCATCGTCAATAAGAAGGTCAGAGCGATACAGTAAACCTGAAGTGAAGTATCGAAATCTATAACTGGTGTCACAGGAATCGTTCAAATCATAGACAGATAGAAGCGTCAGTTTTCTTGTACTTAAGTCGGCATTGTGCCTTTTGTGTTTAATTCCGACGCAATTTCTGTGTTTCATCGTCAATAAGAAGGTCAGAGGAATACAGGAAACCTGAAGTGAAGCATCGGAATCTATAACTAGTGTCACAGGAATGGTTCAAAAAATACACAGTAAGAAGAGTTAGTTTTCTTGTACTTATGTCGGCATTGTGCCTTTTGTATTTATTTCTGATGAAATTTCTGTGATTCATCGTCAATAAGAAGGTCAGAGGGATACAGTAGACCTGAAGTGAAGCATCGGAATCCATAACTTGTTTCACAGGAATGGTTCAAACCATAGACATTAAGAAGAGTAAATTTTCTTGTACTTATGTCTGCATTGTGCATTTTGTATTTTATTCTGATGCAATTTCTGTGTTTCATCGTCAATAAGAAGGTCAGAGGGATACAGTAAACCTGCAGTGAAGCTTCGGAATCTATAACTAGTGTCACAGGAATGGTGCAAATCATAGACAGTGAGAAGAGTCAGTTAACTTGTACTTAATTCGGCATTGTGCCTTTTGTATTTAATTCCGATGCAATTTCTGTGTTTCATCGTCAATAAGAAGGTCAGAGGGATACAGTAAACCTGATGTGAAGCATCGGAATCTATAACTAGTGTCACAGGAATGGTCCAAAACATAGACAGTATGAAGATTCAGTTTTCTTGCACTTAACCCGTCATTGTTCCGTTTCTATTTAATTCCGATGCAATTCCTGTGTTTCGTCGTCAATAAGAAGGTCCAAGGGAAACAGTAAACCTGATGTGAAGCATCGAAATCAAAACCGGTCTCACAGGAAAGGTTCATAACATAGACAGTAAGAAGAGCCAGTCTTCTGGTACTTGAGTCGGCATTGTGCCTTTTGTATTTAAATCCGATGCAATTTCTGTGTTTCATCGTCAATAAGACGGTCGGAGGGATACAGTTTACCTGAAGTGAAGCATCTGAATCTATAACTAGTGTCACAGGAATGGTTCAAAACATAGACAGTAAGAAGAGTCAGTTTTCTTGTCCTTAAGTCGGCATTGTGCCTTTTGTATTTATTTCCGATGCAATTTCTGTGTTTCATCGTCTATAAGAAGGTCAGAGGGATACAGTAAACCTGAAGTGAAGCATCGGAATCCATAACTAGTGTCACAGGAATGGTTAAAACATAGACAGTAAGAAAGGTCAGACTTCTTGTACTTAAGTCGGCATTGTGCCTTTTGGATTTTTATTCCGATGCAATATCTGTGTTTCATCGTCAATAAGAAGATCAGAGGGATACAGTAAACCTGAAGTGAAGCATCAGTATCTATAACTAGTGTCACAGGAATGGTTCAAAACATAAACAGTAAGAAACGTCAGATTACTTGTAATTAAGTCGGCATTGTGCCTTTTGTATTTAATTCCGAAGCAATTTCTGTGTTTCATCGTGAATAAGAAGGTCAGAGGGATACAGTTAACCTGAAGTGAAGCACCGGAATCTGTAACTAGTGTCACAGGAATGGTTCAAAACATAGACAATAAGAAGAGTCAGTTTTCTTGTACTTAAGCCGGCATTGTGCCCTTTGTATTTAATTCCTTTGCTGTTCCTGTGTTTCATCGTCAATATGAAGATCAGAGGGATACAGTAAACCTGAAGTAAAGCATCGGAATCCATAACTAGTGTCACAGGAATGGTTCAAAGCATAGACAGTAAGAAGAGTCAGTTTTCTTGTACTTGAGTCTGCATTGTGCCATTTCTATTTAATTCCGATGCAATTTCTGTGCTTCATCGTCAATAAGACGATCAGAGGGATAGAGTAAACCTGAAGTGAAGCATCGGAATCTATAGCAAGTGTCACGGGTATGGTTCACAACATAGACAGTAAGAAGAGTCAGTTTTCTTGTACTTCATTCGGCATTGTGCCTTTTCTATTTACTTCCGATGCAATTTCTGTGTTTCGTCGACAATAAGAAGGGCCAAGGGATACAGTAAACCTGCAGTGAAGCATCGGAATCTAAAAACGGTCTCACAGGAAAGGTACAAATCTTAGACAGTAAGAAGAGTCAGTCTTCTCGTACATAAGTCGGCATTGTGCCTTTTGTATTTTATTCCGATGCAATTTCTGTGTTTCCTCGTCAATAAGAAGGTCAGAGGGATACAGTAAACCTGAAGTGAAGCATCGGAATCTAAAACCGGTCACACAGGAAATGTTCAAAACGTAGACAGTAACAAGAGCCAGTCTTCTTGTACTTGAGTCGGCATTGTGCCCTTTGTATTTAATTCCGATGCAATTACTGTGTTTCATCCACAATAAGACGGTCAGAGGGATACAGTAAACATAAAGTGAAGCATCGGAATCTATAACTAGTGTCACAGGAATGGTTCAAACAATACACAGTAAGAAGAGTCAGTTTTCTTGTACTTATGTCGGCATTGTGCCTTTTGTATTTATTTCCGATGAAATTTCTGTGATTCATCGTCAATAAGAAGGTCAGAGGGATACAGTAAACCTGAAGTGAAGCATCGGAATCTGTAACTACTGTCACAGGAATGGTTCAAAACATAGACAGTAAGAAGAGCCAGTCTTCTTGTACTTGAGTCGGCATTGTGCCTTTTCTATTTAATTCCGATGAAATTTCTGTGTTTTATCGTCAATAGGAAGGTCAGAGGGATACAGTAAACCTGATGTGAAGCATCGGAATCTATAACTAGTGTCACAGGAATGGTTCAAATCATAGTTAGTAAGAAGAGTCAGTTTACTTGTACTTAATTCGGAATTGTGCCTTTTGTATTTAATTCCGATGCAATTTCCGTGTTTCTTCGTCAATAAGAAGGTCAGAGGGATACAGTAAACCTGAAGTGAAGCATCGGAATCCGTAACTACTGTCACAGGAATGCTTCTAAACATAGACAGTAAGAAAGGTTAGTCTTCTCGTACCTAAGACGGCATTGTGCTTTTTGTATCCAATTCCGATGCAATTTCTGGGTTTCATCGTCAATAAGAAGGTCAGAGGGATACAGTAAACCTGAAGTGAAGTATCGAAATCTATAACTGGTGTCACAGGAATCGTTCAAATCATAGACAGATAGAAGCGTCAGTTTTCTTGTACTTAAGTCGGCATTGTGCCTTTTGTATTTAATTCCGATGCAATTTCTGTGTTTCATCGTCAATAAGAAGGTCGGAGGAATACAGGAAACCTAAGTGAAGCATCGGAATCTATAACTAGTGTCACAGGAATGGTTCAAAAAATACACAGTAAGAAGAGTCAGTTTTCTTGTACTTATGTCGGCATTGTGCCTTTTGTATTTATTTCCGATGAAATTTCTGTGATTCATCGTCAATAAGAAGGTCAGAGGGATACAGTAAACCTGAAGTGAAGCATCGGAAACCATAACTTGTTTCACAGGAATGGTTCAAAACATAGACAGTAAGAAGAGTAAATTTTCTTGTACTTATGTTTGCATTGTGCATTTTGTATTTAATTCTGATGCAATTTCTGTGTTTCATCGTCGATAAGAAGGTCAGAGGGATACAGTAAACCTGCAGTGAAGCTTCGGAATCTATAACTAGTGTCACAGGAATGGTGCAAATCATAGACAGTAAGAAGAGTCAGTTAACTTGTACTTAATTCGGCATTGTGCCTTTTGTATTTAATTCCGATGCAATTTCTGTGCTTCATCGTCAATAAGAAGGTCAGAGGGATACAGTAAACCTGATGTGAAGCATCGGAATCTATAACTAGTGTCACAGGAATGGTTCAAAACATAGACAGTATGAAGATTCAGTTTTCTTGTACTTAACCCGTCATTGTTCCGTTTCTATTTAATTCCGATGCAATTTCTGTGTTTCGTCGTCAATAAGAAGGTCCAAGGGAAACAGTAAACCTGATGTGAAGCATCGGAATCTAAAACCGGGACTCACAGGAAAGGTTCATAACATAGACAGTAAGAAGAGCCAGTCTTCTGGTACTTGAGTCGGCATTGTGCCTTTTGTATTTAAATCCGATGCAATTTCTGTGTTTCATCGCCAATAAGACGGTCGGAGGGATACAGTATACCTGAAGTGAAGCATCTGAATCTATAACTAATGTCACAGGAATGGTTCAAATCATAGACAGTAAGAAGAGTCAGTTTTCTTGTCCTTAAGTCGGCATTGTGCCTTTTGTATTTATTTCCGATGCAATTTCTGTGTTTCATCGTCTATAAGAAGGTCAGAGGGATACAGTAAACCTGAAGTGAAGCATCGGAATCCATAACTAGTGTCACAGGAATGGTTAAAACATAGACAGTAAGAAAGGTCAGACTTCTTGTACTTAAGTCGGCATTGTGCCTTTTGGATTTTTATTCCGATGCAATATCTGTGTTTCATCGTCAATAAGAAGATCAGAGGGATACAGTACACCTGAAGTGAAGCATCAGAATCTATAACTAGTGTCACAGGAATGGTTCAAAACATAAACAGTAAGAAACGCCAGATTACTTGTACCTAAGTCGGCATTGTGCCTTTTGTATTTAATTCCGGAGCAATTTCTGTGTTTCATCGTAAATAAGAAGGTCAGAGGGATACAGTTAACCTGAAGAGAAGCATCGGAATCTGTAACTAGTGTCACAGGAATGGTTCAAAGCATAGACAGTAAGAAGAGTCAGTTTTCTTATAATTAAGTCGGCATTGTGCCTTTTGTATTAATTTCGGATGCAATTTCTGTGTTTCATCGTCAATAAGACGATCAGAGGGATAGAGTAAACCTGAAGTGAAGCATCGGAATCTATAGCAAGTGTCACGGGTATGGTTCACAACATAGACAGTAAGAAGAGTCAGTTTTCTTGTACTTCATTGGGCATTGTGCCTTTTCTATTTACTTCCGATGCAATTTCTGTGTTTCGTCGCCAACAAGAAGGGCCAAGGGATACAGTAAACCTGCGGTGAAGCATCGGAATCTAAAAACGGTCTCACAAGAAAGGTACAAATCTTAGACAGTAATAAGAGTCCGATGCAATTTCTGTGTTTCCTCGTCAATAAGAAGGTCAGAGGGATAGAGTAAACCTGAAGTGAAGCATCGGAATCTATAACTAGTGTCACAGGAATGGTTCAAAACATAGACAGTAAGAAGAGACAGTTTTCTTGTACTTAAGTCGGTATTGTGCCTTTTCTATTTAATTCCGATGCAATTTCTGTGCTTCATCGTCAATAAGAAGGTCAGAGGGATACAATAAAGCTGAAGTGAAGCAACGGAATCTATAACTAGAGTCACAGGAATGCTTCAAAACATAGACAGTAAGAAAGGTCAGTCGTCTTGTACTTAAGTCGTCATTGTGCCTTTTGTATCTAATTCCGATGCAATATCTGTGTTTCATCGTCAATAAGAAGATTTGAGGGATACGGTAAACCTGAAGTGAGGCATCGGAATCTATAACTATTGTCACAGGAATGGTTCAAAACATAGACAGTAAGAAGAGCCAGTCTTCTTGTACTCGAGTCGGCAGTGTGCCATTTGTATTTAATTCCGATGCAATATCGGAGTTTCATCGTCAATAAGAAGGTCAGAGGGATGCAGTAAACCTGAAGTGAAGCATCGGAATCTATAACTAGTGTCACAGGAATGGTTCAAAACATAGACAGTAGGAAGAGTAAGTCGTCAAGTACTTAAGTCGGCATTGTGCAATTTGTATTTAATTCCGATGCAATTTCTGTGCTTCATCGCCAATAAGAAGGTCTGAGAGATACAGTAAAGCTGAAGTGAAGCATCGGAATCTATAACTAGTGTCACAGGAATGGTTCAAAACATAGACAGTAAGAAGAGTCAGTCTTTTTGTACTTAAGTCGGCATTGTGCCTTTTGTATTTTATTCCGATGCAATTTCTGAGTTTCATCGTCAATAAGAAGGTCAGAGGGATACAGTAAACCTGAAGTGAAGCATCGGAATCAAAAACCGGTCTCACAGGAAAGGTTCAAAACATAGACAGTAAGAAGAGTCAGTTCTCTTGTACTTCAGTCGGCATTGTGCCTTTTGTTTTTGATTCCATTGCAATTTCTGTGTTTCATCGTCAATAAGAAGGTCAGAGGGATACAGTAAACCTGAAGTGAAGCAACGGAATCTAAAACCGGTCTCACAGGAAAGGTTCAAAACTTAGACAGTAAGAAGAGTCAGTCTTCTTGTACTTAAGTCGGCATTGTGCCTTTTGTATTTAATTCCGATGCAATTTCTGTGTTTCCTCGTCAATAAGAAGGTCAGAGGGATACAGTAAACCTGAAGTGAAGCATCGGAATCTAAAACCGGTCTCACAGGAAAGGTTCTAAACATAGACAGTAACTAGAGCCAGTCTTCTTGTACTTGAGTCGGCAATGTGCCTTTTGCATTTAATTCCGATGTTATTTCTGTGTCTCATCGTCAATAAGAAGGTCAGAGGGATACAGTAAACCTGAAGTGAAGCATCGGAATCTAAAACCGGTCTCACAGGAAAGGTTCAAAGCATAGACAGTAACTAGAGCCAGTCTTCTTGTACTTGAGTCGGCAATGTGCCTTTTGTATTTAATTCCGATGTAATTTCTGTGTTTCATCGTCAATATGAAGGTCAGCAGGATGCAGTAAACCTGAAGTGAAGCATCGGAATCTACAACTAGTGTCACAGGAATGGTTCAAAACATAGACAGTAGGAAGAGTCAGTCTTCTAGTACTTAAGTCGGCATTGTGCCTTTTGTATTTAATTCCGATGCAATTTCTATTTTTTTATCGTCCATATGAAGGTCAGGGGGATACAGTAAACGTGAAGTGAAGCATCAGAATCTATAACTAGTGTCACAGGAATGGTCCAAAACATAGAAAGTAAGAAGAGCCAGTCTTCTTGCACTTGAGTCGACATTGTGCCTTTTGTATTTAATTCCGATGCAATTTCTGTGTTTCATCGTCAATAAGACGGTCAGAGGGATAGAGTAAACCTGAAGTGAAGCATCGGAATCCATAACTAGTGTCACGGGTATGGTTCACAACATAGACAGCAAGAAGAGTCAGTTTTCTTGTACTTAATTCGGCATTGTGCCTTTTCCATTTACTTCCGATGCAATTTCTGTGTTTCGTCGTCAATAAGAAGGGCCAAGGGATACAGTAAACCTGAAGTGAAGCATCGCAATCTAAAACAAATCTCACAGGAAAAGTTCAAAACTTAGACAGTAAGTAGAGTCAGTTTTCTTTTACTTAAGTGGGCATTGTGCCTTTTCCATTGAACTCGGATGCATTTTCTGTGTTTCGTCGTCAATAAAAAGGGCCAAGGGATACAGTAAACCTGAAGTGAAGCATCGGAATCTAAAACCGGTCTCACAGGAAAGGTTCAAAACATAGACAGTAACTAGAGCCAGTCTTCTTGTACTTGAGTCGGCAATGTGCCGTTTGTATTTAATTCCGATGTAATTTCTGTGTTTCATCGTCAATAAGAAGGTCAGAAGGATGCAGTAAACCTGAAGTGAAGCATCGGAATCTACAACTAGTGTCACAGGAATGGTTCAAAACATAGACAGTAGGAAGAGTCAGTCTTCTAGTACTTAAGTCATCATTGTGCCTTTTGTATTTAATTCCGATGCAATTTCTGTTTTTTTATCGTCCATATGAAGGTCAGAGGGATACAGTAAACCTGAAGTGAAGCATCGGAATCTATAACTAGTGTCACAGGAATGGTCCAAAACATAGACAGTAAGAAGAGCCAGTCTTCTTGTACTTGAGTCGACATTGTGCCTTTTGTATTTAATTCCGATGCAATATCAGTGTTTCCTCGTCAATAAGAAGGTCAGAGGGATACAGTAAACCTGAAGTGAAGCATCAGAATCTAAAACCGGTCTCACAGGAAAGGTTCAAAACATAGACAGTAACAAGAGCCAGTCCTCTTGTACTTTAGTCGGCATTGTGCCTTTTGTATTTAATTCCGATGCAATTTCTGTATTTCATCCTCAACAAGACGGTCAGAGGGATACAGTAAACCTGAAGTGAAGCATCGGAATCTATAACTAGTGTCACAGGTATGGTTCAAAACATAGACAGTAAGAAGAGTCAGTTTTCTTGTACTTAAGTCGGCATTGTGCCTTTTCTATTTAACTCGGATGCATTTTCTGTGTTTCGTCGTCAATAAAAAGGGCCAAGGGATACAGTAAACCTGAAGTGAATCATCGGAATCTAAAACCGGTTTCACAGGAAAGGTTCAAAACATAGACAGTAAGAAGAGTCAGTCCTCTTGTACCTAAGTCGGCATTGTGCCTTTTGTATTTAATTCCGATGCAATTTCTGTGTTTCCTCGTCAATAAGATGGTCAGAGGGATACAGTAAACCTGAAGTGAAGCATCGGAGTGTAAAACCGGTCTCACAGGAAAGGTCCAAAACAAAGACAGTAACAAGAGCCAGTCTGTTTGTACTTGAGTCGGCACTGTGCCTTTTGTATTTATTTCCGATGCAATTTCTGTGTTTCATCCTCAATAAGACGGTCAGAGGGATACAGTAAACCTGAAGTGAAGCATCGGAATCTATAACTAGTGTCACAGGAATGGTTCAAAACATAGACAGTAAGAAGAGTCAGTTTTCTTGTACTTAAGTCGGTATTGTGCCTTTTCTATTTAATTCCGATGCAATTTCTGTGCTTCATCGTCAATAAGAAGGTCAGATGGATGCAGTAAACCTGAAGTGAAGCATTGGAATCCATAACATGTGTCACAGGAATGGATCAAAACATAGAGAGTAAGTGGAGTCAGCCTTTTTGTACATAAGTCGGCATTGTGCCTTTTGTATTTAATTCCGATGCAATATCTGTGTTTCATCGTCAATAAGAAGGTCAGAGGGATACAATAAAGCTGAAGTGAAGGAACGGAATCTGTAACTAGAGTCACAGGAATGCTTCAAAACATAGACAGTAAGAAAGGTCAGTCGTCTTGTACTTAAGTCGTCATTGTGCCTTTTGTATCTAATTCCGATGCAATATTTGTGTTTCATCGTCAATAAGAAGATTTGAGGGATACGGTAAACCTGAAGTGAGGCATCGGAATCTATAACTATTGTCACAGGAATGGTTCAAAACATAGACAGTAAGAAGAGCCAGTCTTCTTGTACTCGAGTCGGCAGTGTGCCATTTGTATTTAATTCCGATGCAATATCGGAGTTTCATCGTCAATAAGAAGGTCAGAGGGATGCAGTAAACCTGAAGTGAAGCATCGGAATCTATAACTAGTGTCACAGGAATGGTTCAAAACATACACGGTAGGAAGAGTAAGTCTTCTAGTACTTAAGTCGGCATTGTGCATTTTCTATTTAATTCCGATGCAATTTCTGTGCTTCATCGCCAATAAGAAGGTCTGAGAGATACAGTAAACCTGAAGTGAAGCATCGGAATCTATAACTAGTGTCACAGGAATGGTTCAAAACATAGACAGTAAGAAGAGTCAGTCTTTTTGTACTTAAGTCGGCATTGTGCCTTTTGTATTTTATTCCGATGCAATTTCTGAGTTTCATCGTCAATAAGAAGGTCAGAGGGATACAGTAAACCTGAAGAGAAGCATCGGAATCTAAAACCGGTCTCACAGGAATGGTTCAAAACATAGACAGTTTGAAGAGTCAGTTTTCTTGTACTTCAGTCGGCATTGTGCCTTTTGTTTTTAATTCCATTGCAATTTCTGTGTTTCATCGTCAATAAGAAGGACAGAGGGATACAGTAAACCGGAAGTGAAGCAACGGAATCTAAAACCTGTCTCACATGAAAGGTTCAAAACTTAGACAGTAAGAAGAGTCAGTCTTCTTGTACTTAAGTCGGCATTGTGCCTTTTGTATTTAATTCCGATATAATTTCTGTGTTTCCTCGTCAATAAGAAGGTCAGAGGGATACAGTAAACCTGAAGTGAAGCATCGGAATCTAAAACCGGTCTGACAGGAAAAGTTCAAAACATAGACAGTAACTAGAGCCAGTCTTCTTGTACTTGAGTCGGCAATGTGAGTTTTCTATTTAATTCCGATGTAATTTCTGTGTTTCATCGTCAATAAGAAGGTCAGAGGGATACAGTAAACCTGAAGTGAAGCATCGGAATCTAAAACCGGTCTCACAGAAAAGGTTCAAATCATAGACAGTAACTAGAGCCAGTCTTCTTGTACTTGAGTCGGCAATGTGCCTTTGGTATTTAATTCCGATGTAATTTCTGTGTTTCATCGTGAATAAGAAGGTCAGAAGGATGCAGTAAACCTGAAGTGAAGCATCGGAATCTATAACTAGTGTCACAGGAATGGTCCAAAACATAGACAGTAAGAAGAGCCAGTCTTCTTGTACTTGAGTCGACATTGCGCCTTTTGTATTTAATTCCGATGCAATTTCTGTGTTTCATCGTCATTAAGACGGTCAGAGGGATAGAGTAAACCTGAAGTGAAGCATCGGAATCTATAGCTAGTGTCACGGGTATGGTTCACAACATAGACAGTAAGAAGAGTCAGTTTTCTTGCACTTAATTCGGCATTGTGCCTTTTCCATTTACTTCCGATGCAATTTCTGTGTTTCGTCGTCAATAAGAAGGGCCAAGGGATGCAGTAAACCTGAAGTGAAGCATCGCAATCTAAAACAGGTCTCACAGGAAAAGTTCAAAACTTAGACAGTAAGAAGAGTCAGTCTTCTTGTACTTAAGTCGGCATTGTGCATTTTGTATTTAATTCCGATGCAATTTCAGTGTTTCCTCGTCAATAAGAAGGTCAGAGCGATACAGTAAACCTGAAGTGAAGCATCGGAATCTAAAACCGGTCTCACAGGAAAGGTTCAAAACATAGACAGTAACAAGAGCCAGTCCTCTTGTACTTGAGTCGGCATTGTGCCTTTTGTATTTAATTCCGATGCAATTTCTGTATTTCATCCTCAATGAGACGGTCAGAGGGATACAGTAAACCTGAAGTGAAGCATCGGAATCTATAACTAGTGTCACAGGTATGGTTCAAAACATAGACAGTAAGAAGAGTCAGTTTTCTTGTACTTAAGCCGGCATTGTGCATTTTCTATTTAACTCGGATGCATTTTCTGTGTTTCGTCGTCAATAAAAAGGGCCAAGGGATACAGTAAACCTGAAGTGAAGCATCGGAATCTAAAACCGGTTTCACAGGAATGGTTCAAATCATATACAGTAGGAAGAGTCAGTCCTCTTGTACTTAAGTCGGCATTGTGCCTTTTGTATTTAATTCCGATGCAATTTCTGTGTTTCATCGTCAATAAGACGGTCAGAGGGATACAGTAAACCTGAAGTGAAGCATCGGAATCTATAACTAGTGTCACAGAAATGGTTCAAATCATAGACAGTAAGAAGAGTCTGTTTTCTTGCACTTACGTCAGCATTGTGAATTTTCTATTTAATTCAAATGCAATTTCTGTGCTTCATCGTCAATAAGAAGATCAGAGGGATACAGTAACCGTGAAGTGAAGCATCGGAATCTATAACTAGTGTCACAGGAATGGTTCAAAATATAGAGAGTAAGAAGAGTCAGTCTTTTTGTACTTAAGTCGGCATTGTGCCTTTTGTATTTAATTCCATTGCAATTTCTGTGTTTCATCGCCAACAAGAAGGTCAGAGGGATACAGTAAACCTGAAGTGAAGCAATGGAATCTAAAACTAGTGTCACAGGAATGCTTCAAAACATAGACGGTAGGAAAGGTCAGTCTTCTTGTACTTAAGTCGGCATTGTGCCTTTTGTATTTAATTCCGATGCAATATCTGTGTTTCATCGTCAATAAGAAGATCAGAGGGATACAGTAAACCTGAAGTGAAGCATCGGAATCTATAACTAGTGTCACAGGTATGGTTCAAAACATAAACAGTAAGAAACGTCAGATTACCTGTACTTAAGCCATCATTGTGCCTTTTGTATTTAATTCCGATGCAATTTCTGTGTTTCATCGTCAATAAGAAGGTCAGAGGGATACAGTTAACATGAAGTGAAACATCGGAATCTGTAACTAGTGTCACAGGAATGGTTCAAAACATAGACAATAAGAAGAGTCAGTTTTCTTGTACTTAAGCCGGCATTGTGCCCTTTGCATTTAATTCCGATGCTATTTCTGTGTTTCATCGTCAATATGAAGGTCAGAGGGATACAGTAAACCTGAAGTAAAGCATCGCAATCTATAACTAGTGTCACAGGAATGGTTCAAAACTAAGACAGTAAGAAGAGTTAGTTTCCTAGTACTTAAGTCGGCAAGGTGCCTTTTGCATTTAATTCCGATGCAATTTCTGTGTGTCATCGTCTATAAGAAGGTCAGTGGGATACAGTAAACCTGAAGTCAAGCATCGGAATCTAAAACTAGTCTCACAGGAAAGGTTCAAAACATGGACAGTAAGAAGATTCAGTTTTCTTGTGCTTAACCCGGCATTGTGCCTTTTCTATTTAATTCCGATGCAATTTCTGTGTTTCGTCGTCAATAAGAAGGTCCAAGGGATACAGTAAACCTGAAGTGAAGCATCGGAATCTAAAACCGGTCTCACAGGGAAGGTTCAAGACTTAGACAGTAAGAAGAGTCAGTCTTCTTGTA
Source organism: Schistocerca serialis cubense (assembly GCF_023864345.2). Taxonomy (NCBI): domain Eukaryota; kingdom Metazoa; phylum Arthropoda; class Insecta; order Orthoptera; family Acrididae; genus Schistocerca; species Schistocerca serialis. Next base: position 45,165,121 of record NW_026047583.1, read on the forward strand.
CTTAAGTCGGCATTGTGCCTTTTGTATTTAATTCCGATGCAATTTCTGTGTTTCATCCTCAATAAGACCTTCAGAGGGATACAGTAAACCTGAAGTGAAGCATCGGAATCTATAACTAGTGTCACAGCAATGGTTCAAAACATAGACAGTAAGAAGATTCAGTTTTCTTGTTCTTAAGTCGGCATTGTGCATTTTCTATTTAATTCCGATGCAATTTCTGTGCTTCATCGCCAATAAGAAAGTCAGAGGGATACAGTAAACATGAAGTGAAGCCTCGGAATCTAGAACTAGTGTCACAGGAATGGTTCAAAACGTAGAGAGTAAGAAGAGTCAGTCTTTTTGTACGTAAGTCGGCATTGTGCATTTTGTATTTAATTCCGATGCAATCTCTGTGTTTAATCGTCAATAAGAAGGTCAGACGGATACATAGACATTAAGAAGAGCCAGTCTTCTTGTATTTGAGTCGGCAGTGTGCCTTTTGTATTTATTTCCGATGCAATATCTGTGTTTCATCGTCAATAAGAAGGTCAGAGGGATGCAGTAAACCTGAAGTGTCACAGGAATGGTTCAAAACATAGACAGTAAGACGATTCAGTTTACTTGTACTTAAGTCGGCATTGTGACATTTGTATTGAATTTCCATGCCATTTCTGTGTGTCATCGTCAATGAGAAGGTCAGAGGGATACACTAAACCTGAAGTGAAGCATCGGAATCTATAACTAGTGTCACAGGAATGTTTCAAAACATAGACAGTAAGAAGAATCAGTTTTCTTGTACTTAAGCCGGCATTGTGCCTTTTGTATTTAATGCCGATGAAATTTCTGTGTTTGATCGTCAATAAGAAGGTCAGAGGGTTACAGTAAACTTGAAGTGAAGCATCGGAATCTATAACTAGTATCACAGGAATGGTTCAAAACATTGACAGTAAGAAGTTCAGTTTACTTGTACTTAAGTCGGCATTGTGCCTTTTGTATTTAATTCCCATGCAATGTCTGTGGTTCATCGTCTATAAGAAGGTCAGAGGGATACAGTAAACCTGAAGTGAAGCATCGGAATCTAAAACCGGTCTCACAGGAAAGGTTCAAATCATAGACAGTAAGAAGTTTCAGTTTTCTTGTACTTAAGTCGGCAATGTGCCTTTTCTATTTAATTCTGATGCAATTTCTGTGCTTCATCGTCAATAAGAAGGTCAGAGGGATACAGTAAACCTGAAGTGAAGCATCGGAATCTATAACTAGTGTCACAGGAATGGTTCAAAGCATAGAGAGTAAGAAGGGTCAGTCTTTTTGTACTTAAGTCGGCATTGTGCCATTTGTATTTAATTCCATTGCAATTTCTGTGTTTCATCGTCAATAAGAAGGTCAGAGGGATAGAGTAAACCTGAATTGAAGCAACGGAATCTCAAACTAGTGTCACAGGAATGCTTCAAAACATAGACAGTAGGAGAGGTCAGTCTTCTTGTACTTAAGTCGGCATATTGCCTTTTGTATCTAATTCCGATGCAATATCTGTGTCTCATCGTCAATAAGAAGATCAGAGGGATACAGTAAACCTGAAGTGAAGCATCAGAATCTATAACTAGTGTCACAGGAATGGTTCAAAACATAGACATTAAGAAGAGCCAGTCTTCTTGTACGTGAGTCGGCAATGTGCCTTTTGTATGTAATTCCGATGCAATTTCTGTGTTTCATCGTCAATAAGAAGGTCAGAGGGATGCAGTAAACCTCAAGTGAAGCATCGGAATCTATAAATAGCGTCACAGGAATGGTTCAAAGCATAGACAGTAGGAAGAGTCAGTCTTCTAGTACTTAAGTCGGCATTGAGACTTTTGTATTTAATTCCGATGCAATTTCTGTGTTTCATCGTCAATAAGAAGGTCAGAGGGATGCAGTAAACCTGAAGTGAAGCATGGGAATCTATAAATAGTGTCACAGGAATGGTTCTAAACACAGACAGTAAGAAGAGCCAGTCTTCTTGTACTTGAGTCGTCATTGTGCCTTTTGTATTTAATTCCGATGCAATTTCTGTGTTTCATCGTCAAAAAGACGGTCGGAGGGATACAGTATACCTGAAGTGAAGCATCTGAATCTATAACTAGTGTCACAGGAATTGTTCAAAACATAGACAGTAAGAAGAGTCAGTTTTCTTGTCCTTAAGTCGGCATTGTGCCTTTTGTATTTAATTCCGATGAAATTTCTGTGTTTTACCGTCAATAAGAAGGTCAGAGGGATACAGTAAACCTGAAGTGAAGCATCGGAATCTATAACTAGTGTCACAGGAATGGTTCAAAACATAGACAGTAAGAAGAGCCAGCCTTCTTGTACTTGAGTCGGCAATGTGCCTTTTGTATTTAATTCCGATGCAATTTCTGTGTTTCATCGTCAATAAGAAGGTCAGAGGGATGCAGTAAACCTGAAGTGAAGCATGGGAATCTATAAATAGTGTCACAGGAATGGTTCTAAACACAGACAGTAAGAAGAGCCAGTCTTCTTGTACTTGAGTCGTCATTGTGCCTTTTGTATTTAATTCCGATGCAATTTCTGTGTTTCATCGTCAAAAAGACGGTCAGTGGGATACAGTATACCTGAAGTGAAGCATCTGTATCTATAACTAGTGTCACAGGAATTGTTCAAAACATAGACAGTAAGAAGAGTCAGTTTTCTTGTCCTTAAGTCGGCATTGTGCCTTTTGTATTTAATTCCGATGAAATTTCTGTGTTTTACCGTCAATAAGAAGGTCAGAGGGATACAGTAAACCTGAAATGAAGCGTCGAAATCTATAACTAGTGTCACAGGAATGGTTAAAACATACACAGTAAGAAAGGTCAGACTTCTTGTATTTAAGTCGGCATTGTGCCATTTGGATTTTTATTCCGTTGCAATATCTGTGTTTCATCGTCAATAAGAAGATCAGAGGGATACAGTAAACCTGAAGTGAAGCATCGGTATCTATAACTAGTGTCACAGGAATGGTTCAAAAAATTAACAGTAAGAAACGTCAGATTACATGTACTTAAGTCGGCATTGTGCCTTTCGTATTTAATTCCGATGCAATTTCTGTGTTTCGTCGCCAATAAGAAGGTCAGAGGGATACAGTTAACCTGAAGTGAAGCATCGGAATCTGTAACTAGTGTCACAGGTATGGTTCAAAACATAGACAATAAGAAGAGTCAGTTTTCTTGTACTTAAGATGGCATTGTGCCCTTTGTATTTAATTCCGATGCTATTTCTCTGTTTCATCGTCAATATGAAGGTCAGAGGGATACAGTAAACCTGAAGTAAAGCATCGCAATCTATAACTAGTGTCACAGGAATGGTTCAAAACTTAGGCAGTAAGAAGAGTTAGTTTCCTAGTACTTAAGTCGGCATTGTCCTTTTTGTATTTAATTCCGATGCACTTTCTGTGTTTCATCGTCAATAAGAAGGTCAGAGGGATACAGTAAACCTGAAGTGCAGCAACGGAATCGATAACTAGAGTCACAGGAGTGTTTCAAAGCATAGACAGTAAGAGAGGTCAGTCTTCTTGTACTTAAGTCAGCATTCTGCCTTTTGTATCTAATTCCGATGCAATATCTGTGTTTCATCGTAAATAAGAAGTTCAGAGGGATACAGTAAACCTGAAGTGAAGCATCGGAATCTATAACTAGTGTCACAGGAATGGTTCAAAACATAGAGAGTAAGAAGAGTCAGTCTTTTTGTACATAACTCGGCATTGTGCATTTTGTATTTAATTCCGATGCAATCTCTGTGTTTCATCGTCAATAAGAAAGTCAGTGGGATACAGTAAACCTGAAGTGAAGCAACGGAATCTACAACTAGAGTCACAGGAATGCTTCAAAACATAGACAGTAAGAAAGGTCAGTCTTCTTGTACTTAAGTCAGCATTATGCCTTTTGTATCTATTTCCGATGCAATATCTGTCTTTCATCGTAAATAAGAAGATCAGAGGGATACAGTAAACCTTAAGTGATGCATCAAAATTTATAACTTTTGTCACAGGAATGGTTCAAAACATAGACAATAAGGAGAGCCAGTCTTCTTGTACTTGAGTCGGCAGTGTGCCTTTTGTATTTAATTCCGATGCAATATCCGTGTTTCATCGTCAATAAGAAGGTCAGAGGGATGCAGTAAACCTGAAGTGAAGCATCGGAATCTATAACTAGTGTCACAGGAGTGGTTCAAAGCATAGACAGTAGGAAGAGTCAGTCTTCTAGTACTTAAGTCGGCATTGTGCCTTCTGTATTTAATTCCGATGCAATTTCTGTGTTTCATCGTCAATAAGACGGTCGGATGGATACAGTAAAAATGAAGTGAAGCATCTGAATCTATAACTAGTGTCACAGGAATGGTTCAAAACATAGACAGTAAGAAGAGTCAGTTTTCTTGTACTTAAGTCGGCATTGTGCATTTTGTATTTAATTCCGATGCAATTTCTGTGCTTTATCGTCAATAAGAAGGTCTGAGGGATACAGTAAACCTGAAGTGAAGCATCGGAATCTATAACTAGTGTCACAGGAATGGTTCAAAACATAGACAGTAAGAAGAGTCAGTCTTTTTGTACTTAAGTCGGCATTGTGCCTTTTGTATTTAATTCCGATGCAATTTCTGTGTTTAATCGTCAATAAGAAGGTCAGAGGGATACAGTAAACCTGAAGTGAAGCATCGGAATCTATAACTAGTGTCACAGGAATGGTTAAAACGTAGACAGTAAGAAAGGTCAGACTTCTTGTACGTAAGTCGGCATTGTGCTTTTTGATTTTTATTCCGATGCAATTTCTGTGTTGCATCATCAATTAGAAGGTAAGGGGGATACAGTAAACCTGAAGTGAAGCATCGGAATCTATAACTAGTGTCACAGGAATGTTTCAAAGCATAGACAATAAGAAGAGTCAGTTTTTTTGTACTTAAGTCGGCATTGTGCCTTTTGTATTTAATGCCGATGAAATTTCTGTGTTTGATCGTCAATAAGAAGGTCAGAGGGTTACAGTAAACTTGAAGTGAAGTATCGGAATCTATAACTAGTTTCACAGGAATGGTTCAAATCATTGACAGTAAGAAGTGTCAGTTTACTTGTACTTAAGTCGGCATTGTGCCTTTTGTATTTAATTCCGATGCAATTTCTGTGTTTCATCATCAATAAAAAGGTCAGAGGGATACAGTAAACCTGAATTTAACCATCGGAATCTATAACTAGTGTCACAGGAATGTTTCAAACCATAGACAGTAAGAAGAGTCAATCTTATTGTACTTAAGTCGGCATTGTGCCTTTTGTATTTAATTCGGATGCAATTTCTGTGTTTCATCGTCAATAAGAAGGTCTGAGGGATACAGTAAACCTGAAGTGAACCATCGGAATCAATAACTAGTGACACAGGAATGGTTCAAACATAGACAGAAAGAAGCGTCAGTCTCCTTGTACTTAAGTCGGCATTGTGCCTTTTGTATGTAATTCCGACGCAATTTCTGTGTTTCATCGTCAATAAGAAGGTCAGAGGGTTACAGTAAACTTGAAGTGAAGCATCGGAATCTATACCTAGTGTCACAGGAATGTTTCAAAACATAGACAGTAAGAAGAGTCAGTTTTCTTGTAGTTAAGCCGGCATTGTGCCTTTTGTATTTAATGCCGATGAAATTTCTGTGTTTGATCGTCAATAAGAAGGTCAGAGGGGTACAGTAAACCTGAAGTGAAGCATCGGAATCTGTATCTAGTGTCACAGGAATGGTTCAAAACATAGACAGTAAGAAGAGTCAGTTGTCTTTTACTTAAGTGGGCATTGTGCCTTTTGTATTTAATTCCGATGCAATTTGTGTGTTTCATCGTCAAAAAGAAGGTCAGAGGGATACAGAAAGCCTGAAGTGAAGCATCGGAATCTATAACTAGTGTCACAGGAGTGGTCAAAACATAGACAATGAGAAGAGTTTGTATCTTTGTACTTAAGTCGGCATTGTGCCTTTTGTATTTAACTCCGATGCAATGTCTGTGTTTCATCGTCAATATGGAGGTCAGAGGGATACAATAAACCTGAAGTGAAGTATCGGAATCTATAACTAGTGTCACAGGAAGGGTTCAAAACATAGACAGTAAGTAGAGTCAGTTTTATTGTATTTAAGTCGGCATTGTGACATTTGTATTTAATTCCGATGCAATTTCTGTGTTTCTTCGTCAAAATAAAGGTCTGAGGGATACAGTAAACCTGAAGTGAAGTATCGGAATCTATAACTAGTGTCACAGGAAGGGTTCAAAACATAGACAGTAAGTAGAGTCAGTTTTCTTGTACTTATGTCTGCATTGTGCCTTTTGTATTTAATTCCGATGCAATTTCTGTATTTCATCCTCAATGGGACGGTCAGAGGGATACAGTAAACCTGAAGTGAAGCATCGGAATCCATAACTAGTGTCACAGGAATGGTTCAAAACATATACAGTAAGAAGAGTCAGTTTTCTTGTACTTATGTCTGCATTGTGCCTTTTGTATATAATTCCGATGCAATTTCTGTGTTTCATCGTCAATAAGAAGGTCAGAGGGATACAATAAACCTGAAGTGAAGTATCGGAATCTATAACTAGTGTCACAGGAAGGGTTCAAAACATATACAGTAAGTAGAGTCAGTTTTATTGTATTTAAGTCGGCATTGTGCCATTTGTATTTAATTCCGATGCAATTTCTGTGTTACTTCGTCAAAATAAAGGTCAGAGGGATACAGTAAACCTGAAGTGAAGCATCGGAATCTATAATTAGTCTCACAGGAATAGTTAAAACATAGACAATAAGAATAGTCAGTTTTCTTGTACTTAAGTCGTCATTGTGCCTTTTGTATTTAATTCCGATGCAAATTTGTGTCTCATCGTCAGTACGAAGGTCAGAGGGATACAGTAAACCTGAAGTGAAGCATCGGAATCTATTACTAGAGTCACAGGAATGGTTCAAAACATCGACAGTAAGAAAAGCTGGTTGTCTTGTACTTAAGTAGGCATTGTGCCTTTTGTATTTAATTCCGAAGCAATTTCTGTGTTTCATCGTCAATAAGAAGGTCAGAGGTAGACAGTAAACCTGAGGTGAAGTATCGGAATCTATACTAGTGTCACAAGAATGGTTCAAAACATAGACAGCAAGAAGAGTCAGTTTTCTTGTACTTAAGTCGGCAATGTGCCTTTTCTATTTAATTCTAATGCAATTTCTGTGCTTCATCGTCAATAGGAAAGTCAGAGGGATACAGTAAACCTGAAGTGAAGCATCGGAATCTATAACTAGTGTCACAGGAATGGTTCAAAACATAGAGAGTAAGAAGAGTCAGTCTTTTTGTACATAAGTCGGCATTGTGCCATTTGTATTTAATTCCATTGCAATTTCTGTGTTTCATCGTCAATAAGAAGGTCAGAGGGATAGAGTAAACCTGAATTGAAGCAACGGAATCTCAAACTAGTGTCACAGGAATGCTTCAAAACATAGACAGTAGGAAAGGTCAGTCTTCTTGTACTTAAGTCGGCATTTTGCCTTTTGTATCTAATTCCGATGCAATATCTGTGTCTCATCGTCAATAAGACGATCAGAGGGATACAGTAAACCTGAAGTGACGCATCGGAATCTGTAACTAGTGTCACAGGAATGGTTCAAAACGTAGACATTAAGAAGAGCCAGTCTTCATGTACGTGAGTCGGCAATGTGCCTTTTGTATTTAATTCCGATGCAATTTCTGTGTTTCATCGTCAATAAGAAGGTCAGAGGGATGCAGTAAACCTCTAGTGAAGCATCGGAATCTACAACTAGTGTCACAGGAATGGTTCTAAACACAGACAGTAAGAAGAGCCAGTCATCTTGTACTTGTGTCGGCATTGTGCCTTTTGTATTTAATTCCGATGCAATTTCTGTGTTTCATCGTCAATAAGACGGTCGGAGGGATACAGTATACCTTAAGTGAAGCATCTGAATCTATAACTAGTGTCACAGGAATGGTTCAAAACATAGACAGTAAGAAGAGTCAGTTTTCTTGTCCTTAAGTCGGCATTGTGCCTTTTGTATTTAATTCCGATGAAATTTCTGTGTTTCATCGTCAATAAGTGGGTCAGAGGGATACAGTAAACCTGAAGTGAAGCATCGGAATCTATAACTAGTGTCACAGGAATGGTTAAAACATAGACAGTAAGAAAGGTCAGACTTCTTGTACTTAGGTCGGCATTGTACCATTTAGATACTTATTCCGGTGCAATATCTGTGTTTCATCGTCAATAAGAAGGTCAGAGGGATACAGGTAAACTGAAGTGAAGCATCGGAATCTGTAACAAGTGTCACAGGAATGGTTCAAAACATAGACAATAAGAAGAGTCAGTTTTCTTGTATTTAAGCCGGCATTGTGCCCTTTGTATTTAATTGCGATTCTATTTCTGTGTTTCATCGTCAATATGAAGGTCAGAGGGATGCAGTAAACCTGAAGTAAAGCATCACAATCTATAACTGGTGTCACAGGAATGGTTCAAAACTTAGACAGTAAGAAGAGTCAGTTTCCTAGTACTGATGTCGACTTTGTGCCTTTTGTATTTAATTCCGATGCAATTTCTGTGTTTCATCCTCTATAAGACGGTCAGAGGGATACAGTAAACCTGAAGTGAGGCATCGGAATCTATAACTAGTGTCACAGGAATGGTTCATAACATAGACAGTAAGAAGAGTCAGTTTTCTTGTACTTAAGTCGGCATTGTGCCATTTCTATTTAATTCCCATGCAATTTCTGTGCTTCATCGTCAATAAGAAGGTCAGAGGGATACAGTAAACGTGAAGTGAAGCATCGGAATCTATAACTAGTGCCACAGGAATGGTTCAAATCATAGAGAGTAAGAAGAGTCAGTCTTTTTGTACATAAGTCGGCATTGTGCATTTTGTATTTAATTCCGATGCAATCTCTGTGTTTCATCGTCAATAAGAGGGTCAGAGGGATACAGTAAACCTGAAGTGTAGCAACGGAATCCATAACTAGAGTCACAGCAATGCTCCAAAACATAGACAGTAAGAAAGGTCAGTCTTCTTGTACTTAAGTCGGCAGTGTGCCTTTTGTATCTAATTCCGATGCAATATCTGTGTTTCATCGTCAATAAGAAGATCAGAGGGATACAGAAAACCTGAAGTGAAGCATCGGAATCTATAACTATTGTCACAGGAATGGTTCAAAACATAGACAGTAAGAATAGCCAGTCTTCTTGTACTTGGGTCGGCATTGTGCCTTTTGTATTAAATTCCGATGCAATATCTGTGTTTCATCGTCAATAAGGTCAGCGGGATGCAGTAAACCTGAAGTGAAGCATCGGAATCTATAACTAGTGTCACAGGATTGGTTCAAAACATAGACAGTAAGAAGAGCCAGTCTTCTTGTACTTGAGTCGGCAGTGTGCCTTTTGCATTTAATTCCGATGCAATATCTGTGTTTCATCGTCAATAAGAAGGTCAGCGGGATACAGTAAACCTGAAGTGAAGCATCGGAATCTAAAACCGGTCTCACAGGAAAGGTTCAAATCATAGACACTAAAAAGAGTCAGTCTTCTTGTACATATGTCGGCATTCTGCATTTTGTATTTAATTCCGATTCAATTTCTGTGTTTCCTCGTCAATAAGAAGGTCAGAGGGATACAGCAAACCTGAAGTGAAGAATCGGAATCTAAAACTGGTCTCACAGGAAAGGTTCAAAACATAGACAGTAAGAAGAGTCAGTCTTCTTGTAAATATGTCGGCATTCTGCATTTTGTATTTAATTCCGATGCAATATCTGTGTTTCACCGTCAATAAGAAGGTCAGAGGGATGCAGTAAACCTGAAGTGAAGCATCGGAATCTATAACTATTGTCACAGGAATGGTTCAAAACATAGACAGCAAGAAGAGCCAGTCTTCTTGTACTTGGGTCGGCATTGTGCCTTTTGTATTTAATTCCGATGCAATAACTGTGTTTCATTGTCAATAAGAAGGTCAGAGGGATGCAGTAAACCTGAAGTGAAGCATCGGAATCTATAACTAGTGTCACAGGAATGTTTCAAAACACAGACAGTAGGAAAGGTCAGTCTACTTGTAATTAAGTCGGCATTGTGCCTTTTGTATCTAATTCCGATGCAATATCTGTGTTTCATCGTCAATAAGAAGATCAGAGGGATACAGTAAACCTGAAGTGAAGCATCGGAATCTATAACTAGTGTCACAGGAATGGTTCAAATCATAGAGAGTAAGAAGAGTCAGTCTTTTTGTACATAAGTCGGCATTGTGCATTTTGTATTTAATTCCGACGCAATCTCTGTGTTTCATCGTCAATAAGAAAGTCAGAGGGATACAGTAAACCTGAAGCGAAGCAACGGAATCTATAACTAGAGTCAAAGGAATGCTTCAAAACATAGACAGTAAGAAAGGTCAGTCTTCTTGTACTTAAGTCGGCATTGTGCCTTTTGTATCTAATTCCGATGCAATTTCTGTGTTTCATCGTCAATAAGACGGTCGGAGGGATACAGTAAAAATGAAGTGAAGCATCGGAATCTATAACTAGTGTCACAGGAATGGTTAAAACACAGACAGTAAGAAAGGATAGACTTCTTGTACTTAAGTCGGCATTGTGCCTTTTGGATTTTTATTCCGATGCAATATCTGTGTTTCATCGTCAATAAGGAGATCAGAGGGATACAGTAAACCTGAAGTGAAGTATCGGAATCTATAACTAGTGTCACAGGAATGGTTCAAAGCATAGACAGTAAGAAGAGTCAGTTTTCTTGTACTTAAGTCAGCATTGTGCCATTTGTATTTGATTCCGATGCAATTTCTGTGCGTCATCGTCAATACGAAGGTCAGAGGGATACAGTAGACCTGAAGTGAAGCATCGGAATCTATAACTAGTGTCACAGGAATGGTTCAAACATAGACAGTAAGACGATTCAGTTTACTTGTACTTAAGTCGGCATTGTGCCTTTTGTATTGAATTCCGATGCCATTTCTGTGTTTCATCGTCAATAAGAAGGTCAGAGGGATACAGTAAACCCGAAGTGAAGCAAGGGAATCTATAACTAGTGTCACAGGAATGTTTCAAAACATAGACAGTAATTAGAGTCAGTTTTCTTGTACTTAAGCAGGCATTGTGCCTTTTGTATTTAATGCCGATGAAATTTCTGTGTTTGATCGTCAATAAGAAGGTCATAGGGTTACAGTAAACTTGAAGTGAAGTATCGGAATCTATAACTAGTGTCACAGGAATGGTCCAAGTCATTGGCAGTAAGAAGTGTCAGTTTACTTGCACTTAATTCGGCATTGTGCCTTTTGTATTTAATTCCGATGCAATTTCTGTGTTTCTTCGTCAATAAAAAGGTCAGAGGGATACAGTAAACCTGAATTGAACCATCGGAATCTGTAACTAGTGTCACAGGAATGTTTCAAACCATAGACAGTAAGAAGAGTCAATCTTCTTGTACTTAAGTCGGCATTGTGCCTTTTGTATTTAATTCGGATGCAATTTCTGTGTTTCATCGTCAATAAGAAGGTCTGAGGGATACAGTAAACCTGAAGTGAAGCATCGGAATCAATAACTAGTGACACAGGAATGGTTCAAACATAGACAGTAAGAAGCGTCAGTCTCCTTGTACTTAAGTCGGCATTGTGCCTTTTGTATGTAATTCCGACGCAATTTCTGTGTTTCATCGTCAATAAGAAGGTCAGAGGGTTACAGTAAACTTGAAGTGAAGCATCGGAATCTATAACTAGTGTCACAGGAATGTTTCAAAACACAGACAGTAAGAGGAGTCAGTTTTCTTGTAGTTAAGCCGGCATTGTGCCTTTTGTATTTAATGCCGATGAAATTTCTGTGTTTGATCGTCAATTAGAAGGTCAGAGGGATACAGTAAACCTGAAGTGAAGCATCGGAATCTATAACTAGTGTCACAGGAATGGTTCAAAACATAGACAGTAAGAAGAGTCAGTTGTCTTTTACTTAAGTGAGCATTGTGCCTTTTGTATTTAATTCCGATGCAATTTCTGTGTTTCATCGTCAATAAGAAGGTCAGAGGGACACAATAAACCTGAAGTGAAGTATCGGAATCCATAACTAGTGTCACAGGAAGGGTTCAAGACATAGACAGTAAGTAGAGACAGTTTTATTGTACTTAAGTCGGCATTGTGCCATTTGTATTTAATTCCGATGCAATTTCTGTGTTTCTTCGTCAATATAAAGGCCAGAGGGATACAGTAAACCTGAAGTGAAGCATCGGAATCTATAATTAGTGTCACAGGAATAGTTAAAACATAGACAATAAGAAGAGTCAGTTTTCTTGTACTTAAATCGTCATTGTGCCTTTTGTATTTAATTCCGAAGCAATTTCTGTGTTTCATCGTCAATAAGAAGGTCAGAGGTATACAGTAAACCTGAGGTGAAGTATCGGAATCTATACTAGTGTCACAGGAATGGTTCAAATCATGGACAGTAAGAAAAGTCAGTTTTCTTGTACTTAAGTCGGCATTGTGCCATTTGTATTTAATTCCGATGCAATTTCTGTGTTTCATCGTCAATAAGAAGGTCAGAGGGATACAGTAAACCTGAAGTGAAGCATCGGAATCTATACTAGTGTCACAGGAATGGTTCAGAACATAGACAGTAAGAAGAGTCAGTTTTTGCTTGTACTTAAGTTGGCATTGTGCCATTTGTATTTAATTCCGATGCAATTTCTGTATTTCATCGTCAATAAGAAGGTCAGAGGGATACAGTAAACCTGAAGTGAGGCATCGGAAGCTATAACTAGTGTCACAGGAATGGTTAAAACATAGAGAGTGAGAAGGGTCAGTTTTCTTGTACTTAAGTCGGCATTGTGCATTTTGTATTTAATTCCGATGCAATTTCTGTGTGTCATCGTCAATACGAATGTCAGAGTGATACAGTAAACCTGAAGTGAAGCATCGGATTTTAAAACTAGTGTCACAGGAATGGTTCAAAAAATAGACAGTAAGAGGATTCAGTTTACTTGTACTTAAGTCGGCATTGTGCCTTTTGTATTTAATTCCGATGCAATTTCTGCGTTTCATCGTCAATAAGATGGTCTGAGGGATACAGTAAAACTGAAGTGAAGCATCGGAATCTATAACTAGTGGCACAGGAAGGGTTCAAAACATAGACAGTAAGAAGAGTCAGTCTTCTTGTACTTAAGTCGGCATTGTGCATTTTTATTTAATTCCGACGCAATTTCTGTGTTTCATCGTCAATAAGAAGGTCAGAGGGTTACAGTTAACTTGAAGTGATGCATCGGAATCTATAACTAGTGTCACAGGAATGTTTCAAAACATAGACAGTAAGAAGAGTCAGTTTTCTTGTACTTAAGCCGGCATTGCGCCTTTTGTACTTAATGCCGATGAAATTTCTGTGTTTCATCGTCAACAAGAAGGTCAGAGGGATACAGTAAACCTGAAGTGAAGCATTCGAATCTATAACTAGTGTCACAGGAATGGTTCAAAACATAGACAGTAAGAAGAGTCAGTCTTTTTGTACTTAAGTCGGCATTGTGCCTTTCGTATTTAATTCCGATGCAATTTCTGTGTTTCATCGTCAATAAGAAAGTCAGAGGGATACAGTAAACCTGAAGTGAAGCATCGGAATCTATAACTAGGGTCACAGGAATGGATCAAAACATAAACAGTAAGAAGCGTCAGTTTTCTTGTACTTAAGTCGGCATTGTGCCTTTTGTATTTAATTCCGTTGCTATTTCTGTGTTTCATCGACAATATGAAGGTCAGAGGGATACAGTATACCTGAAGTGAAGCATCGCAATCTATAACTAGTGTCACAGGAATGGTTCAAATCTTTGACAGTAAGAAGAGTCGGTTTTCTTGTACTTAAGTCACCATTGTGCCATTTGTATTTGATTCCGATGCAATTTCTGTGTGTCATCGTCAATACGAAGGTCAGAGGGATACAGTAGACCTCAAGTGAAGCATCGGAATCTATAACTAGTGTCACAGGAATGGTTCAAAACATAGACAGTAAGACGATTCAGTTTACTTGTACTTAAGTCGGCATTGTGCCTTTTGTATTGAATTCCGATGCCATTTCTGTGTTTCATCGTCAATAAGAAGGTCAGAGGGATACAGTAAACCTGAAGTGAAGCAAGGGAATCTATAACTAGTGTCACAGGAATGTTTCAAAACATAGACAGTAATTAGAGTCAGTTTTCTTTTACTTAAGCCGGCATTGTGCCTTTTGTATTTAATGCCGATGAAATTTCTGTGTTTGATCGTCAATAAGAAGGTCATAGGGTTACAGTAAACTTGAAGTGAAGTATCGGAATCTATAACTAGTGTCACAGGAATGGTCCAAATCACTGACAGTAAGAAGTGTCAGTTTACTTGTACTTAAGTCGGCATTGTGCATTTTGTATTTAATTCCGATGCAATTTCTGTGTTTCATCGTCAATAAAAAGGTCAGAGGGATACAGTAAACCTGAATTGAACCATCGGAATCTATAACTAGTGTCACAGTTATGTTTCAAACCATAGACAATAAGAAGAGTCAATCTTCTTGTACTTAAGTAGGCATTGTGCCTTTTGTATTTAATTCGGATGCAATTTCTGTGTTTCATCGTCAATAAGAAGGTCTGAGGGATACAGTAAACCTGAAGTGCAGCATCGGAATCTATAACTAGTGGCACAGGAATGGTTCAAAACATAGACAGTAAGAAGAGTCAGTCTTCTTGTACTTAAGTCGGCATTGTGCATTTTGTATTTAATTCCGACGCAATTTCTGTGTTTCATCGTCAATAAGAAGGTCAGAGGGTTACAGTAAACTTGAAGTGATGCATCGGAATCTATAACTAGTGTCACAGGAATGTTTCAAAACATAGACAGTAAGAGGAGTCAGTCTTCTTGTACTTAAGCCGGCATTGTGCCTTTTGTACTTAATGCCAATGAAATTTCTGTGTTTGATCGTCAACAAGATGGACAGAGGGATACAGTAATCCTGAAGTGAAGCATCCGAATCTATAACTAGTGTCACAGGAATGGTTCAAAACATAGACAGTAAGTAGAGTCATTTTTATTGTACTTAAGTCGGCATTGTGCCACTTGTATTTAATTCCGATGCAATTTCTGTGTTTCTTCGTCAATATAAAGGTCAGAGGGATACAGTAAACCTGAAGTGAAGCATCGGAATCTATAATTAGTGTCACAGGAATAGTTAAAACATAGACAATGAGAAGAGTCAGTTTTCTTGTACTGAAGTCGGCATTGTGCCTTTTGTATTTAATTCCGACCCAATTTCTGTGTTTCATCGTCAATAAGAAGGTCAGAGGGTTACAGTAAACTTGAAGTGAAGCATCGGAATCTATAACTAGTGTCACAGGAATGGTTCAAAACATAGACAGTAAGAAGTGTCAGTTTACTTGCACTTAAGTCGGCATTGTGCCTTTTGTATTTTATTCCGATGCAATTTCTGTGTTTCATCGTCAATAAGAAGGTCAGAGGGATACAGTAAACCTGAAGTGAAGCATCAGAATCTATAACTAGTGTCACAGGAATGGTTCAAAGCATGGACAGTAAGAAGGGTCAGTTTTCTTATAATTAAGTCGGCATTGTGCCTTTTGTATTTAATTCGGATGCAATTTCTGTGTTTCATCGTCAATAAGATGGTCTGAGGGCTACAGTAAAAATGAAGTGAAGCATCGGAATCTATAACTAGTGGCACAGGAATGGTTCAAAACATAGACAGTAAGAAGAGTCAGTCTTCTTGTACTTAAGTCGGCATTGTGCATTTTTATTTAATTCCGACGCAATTTCTGTGTTTCATCGTCAATAAGAAGGTCAGAGGGTTACAGTAAACTTGAAGTGATGAATCGGAATCTATAACTAGTGTCAGAGGAATGTTTCAAAACATAGACAGTAAGAAGAGTCAGTTTTCTTGTACTTAAGCCGGCATTGTGCCTTTTGTACTTAATGCCGATGAAATTTCTGTGTTTGATCGTCAACAAGAAGGTCAGAGGGATACAGTAAACCTGAAGTGAAGAATCCGAATCTGTAACTAGTGTGACAGGAATGGTTCAAAACATAGACAGTAAGAAGAGTCAGTCTTTTTGTACTTAAGTCGGCATTGTGCCTTTCGTATTTAATTCCGATGCAATTTCTGTGTTTCATCGTCAATAAGAAAGTCAGAGGGATACAGTAAACCTGAAGTGAAGCATCGGAATCTATAACTAGTGTCACAGGATGGTTAAAACATAGACAGTAAGAAAGGTCAGACTTCTTGTACTTAAGTCGGCATTGTGCCTTTTGGATTTTTATTCCGATGCAATATCTGTGTTTCATCGTCAATAAGAAGATCAGAGGGATACAGTAAACCTGAAGTGAAGCATCGGAATCTATAACTAGGGTCACAGGAATGGATCAAAACATAAACAGTAAGAAGCGTCAGTTTTCTTGTACTTAAGTCAGCATTGTGCCTTTTCCATTCAATTCCGATGCAATTTCTGTGTTTCATCGTCAATAAGAAGGTCAGGGGGATACAGTAAACCTGAAGTGAAGCATCGTAATCTATAACTAGTGTCACAGGAATGTTTCAAAGCATAGACAATAAGAAGAGTCAGTTTTCTTGTACTTAAGTCGGCATTGAGCCTTTTGTATTTAATTCCGATGCTATTTCTGTGTTTCATCGACAATATGAAGGTCAGAGGGATACAGTATACCTGAAGTGAAGCATCGCAATCTATATCTAGTGTCACAGGAATGGTTCAAAACTTAGACAGTAAGAAGAGTCAGTTTTCTTGTACTTAAGTCAGCATTGTGCCATTTGTATTTGATTCCGATGCAATTTCTGTGTGTCATCGTCAATACGAAGGTCAGAGGGATACAGTAGACCTGAAGTGAAGCATCGGAATCTATAACTAGTGTCACAGGAATGGTTCAAAACATATGCAGTAAGACGATTCAGCTTACTTGTACTTAAGTCGGCATTGTGCCTTTTGTATTGAATTCCGATCCCATTTCTGTGTTTCATCGTCAATAAGAAGGTCAGAGGGATACAGTAAACCTGAAGTGAAGCAAGGGAATCTATAACTAGTGTCACAGTAATGTTTCAAAACATAGACAATAATTAGAGTCAGTTTTCTTTTACTTAAGCCGGCATTGTGCCTTTTGTATTTAATGCCGATGAAATTTCTGTGTTTGATCGTCAATAAGAAGGTCAGAGGGATACAGTAAACTTGAAGTGAAGCATCGGAATCTATAACTAGTGTCACAGGAATGGTTCAAATCATAGACAATAAGAAGTGTCAGTTTACTTGTACTTAAGTCGGCATTGTGCCTTTTGTATTTTATTCCGATGCAATTTCTGTATTTCATCGTCAATAAGAAGGTCAGAGGGATACAGTAAACCTGAAGTGAAGCATCAGAATCTATAACTAGTGTCACAGGAATGGTTCAAAGCATGGACAGTAAGAAGGGTCAGTTTTCTTATAATTAAGTCGGCATTGTGCCTTTTGTATTTAATTCGGATGCAATTTCTGTGTTTCATCGTCAATAAGATGGTCTGAGGGTTACAGTAAACCTGAAGTGAAGCATCGGAATCTATAACTAGTGGCACAGGAATGGTTCAAAACATAGACAGTAAGAAGATACAGTCTTCTTGTACTTAAGTCGGCATTGTGCATTTTTATTTAATTCCGACGCAATTTCTGTGTTTCATCGTCAATAAGAAGATCAGAGGGTTACAGTAAACATGAAGTGATGCATCGGAATCTATAACTAGTGTCACAGGAATGTTTCAAAACATAGACAGTAAGAAGAGAGTTTTCTTGTACTTAAGCCGGCATTGTGCCTTTTGTACTTAATGCCGATGCAATTTCTGTGTTTGATCGTCAACAAGAAGGTCAGAGGGATACAGTAAACCTGAAGTGAAGCATTCCGAATCTATAACTAGTGTCACAGGAATGGTTCAAAACATAGACAGTAAGAAGAGTCAGTCTTTTTGTACTTAAGTCGGCATTGTTTCTTTCGTATTTAATTCCGATGCAATTTCTGTGTTTCATCGTCAATAAGAAAGTCAGAGGGATACAGTAAACCTGATGTGAAGCATCGGAATCTATAACTAGTGTCACAGGATGGTTAAAACATAGACAGTAAGAAAGGTCAGACTTCTTGTACTTAAGTCGGCATTGTGCCTTTTGGATTTTTATTCCGATGCAATATCTGTGTTTCATCGTCAATAAGAAGATCGGAGGGATACAGTGAACCTGAAGTGAAGCATCGGAATCTATAACTAGGGTCACAGGAATGGATCAAAACATAAACAGTAAGAAGCGTCAGTTTTCTTGTACTTAAGTCAGCATTGTGCCTTTTCCATTCAATTCCGATGCAATTTCTGTGTTTCATCGTCAATAAGAAGGTCAGGGGGATACAGTAAACCTGAAGTGAAGCATCGGAATCTATAACTAGTGTCACAGGAATGTTTCAAAGCATAGACAATAAGAAGAGTCAGTTTTCTTGTACTTAAGTCGGCATTGTGCCTTTTGTATTTAATTCCGATGCTACTTCTGTGTTTCATCGACAATATGAAGGTCAGAGGGATACAGTATACCTGAAGTGAAGCATCGCAATCTATAACTAGTGTCACAGGAATGGTTCAAAACTTAGACAGTAAGAAGAGTCAGTTTTCTTGTACTTAAGTCAGCATTGTGCCATTTGTATTTGATTCCGATGCAATTTCTGTGTGTCATCGTCAATACGAAGGTCAGAGGGATACAGTAGACCTGAAGTGAAGCATCGGAATCTATAACTAGTGTCACAGGAATGGTTCAAAACATAGACAGTAAGACGATTCAGTTTACTTGTACTTAAGTCGGCATTGTGCCTTTTGTATTGAATTCCGATGCCATTTCTGTGTTTCATCGTCAATAAGAAGGTCAGAGGGATACAGTAAACCCGAAGTGAAGCAAGGGAATCTATAACTAGTGTCTCAGGAATGTTTCAAAACATAGACAGTAATTAGAGTCTGTTTTCTTTTACTTAAGCCGGCATTGTGCCTTTTGTATTTAATGCCGATGAAATTTCTGTGTTTGATCGTCAATAAGAAGGTCATAGGGTTACAGTAAACTTGAAGTGAAGCATCGGAATCTATAACTAGTGTCACAGGAATGGTTCAAATCATAGACAATAAGAAGTGTCAGTTTACTTGTACTTAAGTCGGCCATGTGCCTTTTGTATTTTATTCCGATGCAATTTCTGTGTTTCATCGTCAATAAGAAGGTCAGAGGGATACAGTAAACCTGAAGTGAAGCATCAGAATCTATAACTAGTGTCACAGGAATGGTTCAAAGCATGGACAGTAAGAAGGGTCAGTTTTCTTATAATTAAGTCGGCATTGTGCCTTTTGTATTTAATTCCGATGCCATTTCTGTTTTTCATCGTCAATAAGAAGGTCAGAGGGATACAGTAAACCTGAAGTGCAGCATCGGAATCTATAACTGGTGGCACAGGAATGGTTCAAAACATAGACAGTAAGAAGAGTCAGTCTTCTTGTACTTAAGTCGGCATTGTGCATTTTGTATTTAATTCCGACGCAATTTCTGTGTTTCATCGTCAATAAGAAGGTCAGAGGGTTACAGTAAACTTGAAGTGATGCATCGGAATCTATAACTAGTGTTACAGGAATGTTTCAAGACATAGACAGTAAGAAGAGTCAGTTTTCTTGTACTTAAGCCGGCATTGTGCCTTTTGTACTTAATGCCGATGAAATTTCTGTGTTTGATCGTCAACAAGATGGTCAGAGGGATACAGTAATCCTGAAGTGAAGCATCCGAATCTATAACTAGTGTCACAGGAATGGTTCAAAACATAGACAGTAAGTAGAGTCAGTTTTATTGTACTTAAGTCGGCATTGTGCCACTTGTATTTAATTCCGATGCAATTTCTGTGTTTCTTCGTCAATATAAAGGTCAGAGGGATACAGTAAACTTGAAGTGAAGCATCGGAATCTATAACTAGTGTCACAGGAATGGTTCAAAACATAGACAGTAAGAAGTGTCAGTTTACTTGTACTTAAGTCGGCATTGTGCCTTTTGTATTTAATTCCGATGCAATTTCTGTGTTTCATCGTCAATAAGAAGGTCAGAGGGATACAGTAAACCTAAAGTGAAGCATCGGAGTCTGTAACTAGTGTCACAGGAATGGTTCAAAGCATAGACAGTAAGAAGGGTCGGTTTTCTTATAATTAAGTCGGCATTGTGCCTTTTGTACTTAATTCGGATGCAATTTCTGCGATTCATCGTCAATAAGATGGTCTGAGGGATACAGTAAACCTGAAGTGAAGCATCGGAATCTATAACTAGTGGCACAGGAATGGTTCAAAACATAGACAGTAAGAAGAGTCAGTCTTCTTGTACTTAAGTCGGCATTGTGCATTTTGTGTTTAATTCCGACGCAATTTCTGTGTTTCATCGTCAATAAGAAGGTCAGAGGGTTACAGTAAACTTGAAGTGATGCATCGGAATCTATAACTAGTGTCACAGGAATGTTTCAAAACATAGACAATAAGAAGAGTCAGTTTTCTTGTACTTAAGCCGGCATTGTGCCTATTGTACTTAATGCCGATGAAATTTCTGTGTTTGATCGTCAACAAGAAGGTCAGAGGGATACAGTAAACCTGTTGTGAAGCATCCGAATCTATAACTACTGTCACAGGAATGGTTCAAAACGTAGACAGTAAGAGGAGTCAGCTGTCTTGTACTTAAGCGGGCATTGTGCCTTTTGTATTTAATTCCGAAGCAATTTCTGTGTTTCATCGTCAATAAGAAGGTCAGAGGTATACAGTAAACCTGAGGTGAAGTAACGGAATCTATACTAGTGTCACAGGAATGGTTCAAACCATGGACAGTAAGAAAAGTCAGTTTTCTTGTACTTAAGTCATCATTGTGCCATTTGTATTTAATTCCGATGCAATTTCTGTGTTTCATCGTCAATAAGAAGGTCAGAGGGATACAGTAAACCTGAAGTGAAGCATCGAAATCTATAACTAGTGTCACAGGAATGGTTCAAAGCATAGACAGTAAGAAGAGTCAGTTGTCTTGTATTTAAGTAGGCATTGTGCTTTTTATATTTAATTCCGATGCAATTTCTGTGTTTCATCGTCAATAAGAAGGTCAGAGGGATACAGTAAACCTGAAGTGAAGTATCGGAATCTATACTAGTGTCACAGGAATGGTTCAGAACATAGACAGTAAGAAGAGTAAGTTTTCTTGTACTTAAGTTGGCATTGTGCCATTTGTATTTAATTCCGATGCAATTTCTGTATTTCATCGTCAATAAGAAGGTCAGAGGGTTACAGTAAACCTGAAGTGAGGCATCGGAATCTATAACTAGTGTTACAGGAATGGTTAAAACATAGAAAGTGATAAGGGTCAGTTTTCTTGTACTTAAGTCGGCATTGTGCATTTTGTATTTAATTCTGATGCAATTTCTGTGTGTCATCGTCAATACGAAGGTCAGAGGGATACAGTGAACCTGAAGTGAAGCATCGGAATTTAAAACTAGTGTCACAGGAATGGTTCAAAAAATAGACAGTAAGAGGATTCAGTTTACTTGTACTTAAGTCGGCATTGTTGCCTTTTGTATTGAATTCCGATGCAATTTCTGTGTTTCATGGTCAATAAGAAGGTAAGAGGGATACAGTAAACCTGAAGTGAAGCATAGGAATCTATAACTAGTGTCACAGAAATGGTTCAAAACATAGACAGTAAGAAGAGTCAGTCTTCTTGTACTTAATTCGGCATTGTGCCTTTTGTATTTAATTCCGACGCAATCTCTGTGTTTCATCGTCAATAAGAAGGTCAGAGGGTTACAGTAAACTTGAAGTGAAGCATCGGAATCTATAACTAGTGTCACAGGAATGTTTAAAACATAGACAGTAAGAAGAGTCAGTTTTCTTGTACTTAAGCCGGCATTGTGCCTTTTGTACTTAATGCCGATGAAATTTCTGTGTTTGATCGTCAATAAGAAGGTCAGAGGGATACAAAAAACCTGAAGTGAGGTATCGGAATCTTTAACTAGTGTCAGAGGAATGGTTCGAATCATAGACAGTAAGAAGCGTCAGTTTTCTTGTACTTAAGTCGGCAATGTCCCTTTTGTATTTAATTCCGCTGCAATTTCTGTGTTTCATCGTCAATAAGAAGGTCAGAGGGATACAGTAAACCTGAAGTGAGGCATCGGAATCTATAACTAGTGTCACAGGAATGGTTCAAAACATAGACAGTAAGAGGAGTCAGTTGTCTTGTACTTAAGCGGGCATTGTGCCTTTTGCATTTAATTCCGATACAATTTCTGTGTTTCATCGTCAATAAGAAGGTTAGAGGGATACAGTAAACCCGAAGTGAAGCATCGGAATATATAACTAATGTCACAGGAATGGTTCAAAACATAGACAGTAAGAAGTGTCAGCTTACTTGTACTTAAGACGGCATTGTGCCTTTTGTATTTAATTCCGGTGCAATTTCTGTGTATCATCGTCAATAAGAAGGTCAGAGTGATACAGAAAACCTGAAGTGAAGCATCGGAATCTATAACTAGTGTCACAGGAATGGTTCAAAACATAGACAATAAGAAGAGTTTGTTTTTTTGGTACTTATGTCGGCATTGTGCCTTTTGTATTTAATTCCGATGCAATTTCTGTGTTTCATCGTCAATATGAAGGTCAGAGGGATACAGTAAACCTGAAGTGAAGCATAGGAATCTATAACTAGTGTCACAGAAATGGTTCAAAACATAGACAGTAAGAAGAGTCAGTCTTCTTGTACTTAGGTCGGCATTGTGCATTTTGTATTTAATTCCGAAGCAATTTCTGTGTTTCATCGTCAATAAGAAGGTCAGAGGTATACAGTAAACCCGAGGTGAAGTATCGCAATCTATACTAGTGTCACAGGAATGGTTCAAAACATAGACAGTAAGAGGAGTCAGTTGTCTTGTACTTAAGCGGGCATTGTGCCTTTTGCATTTAATTCCGATACAATTTCTGTGTTTCATCGTCAATAAGAAGGTTAGAGGGATACAGTAAACCCGAAGTGAAGCATCGGAATATATAACTAATGTCACAGGAATGGTTCAAAACATAGACAGTAAGAAGTGTCAGCTTACTTGTACTTAAGTTGGCATTGTGCCTTTTGTATTTAATTCCGATGCAATTTCTGTGTATCATCGTCAATAAGAAGCTCAGAGGGTTACAGTAAACTTGAAGTGATGCATCGGAATCTATAACTAGTGTCACAGGAATGTTTCAAAACATAGACAGTAAGAAGAGTCAGTTTTCGTGTACTTAAGTTGGCATTGTGCCATTTGTATTTAATTCCGATGCAATTTCTGTATTTCATCGTCAATAAGAAGGTCAGAGGGATACAGTAAACCTGAAGTGAGGCATCGGAATCTATAACTAGTGTCACAGGAATGGTTAAAACATAGAAAGTGAGAAGGGTCAGTTTTCTTGTACTTAAGTCGGCATTGTGCATTTTGTATTTAATTCCGATGCAATTTCTGTGTGTCATCGTCAATACGAAGGTCAGAGTGATACAGTAAACCTGAAGTAAAGCATCGGAATTTAAATCTAGTGTCACAGGAATGGTTCAAAAAATAGACAGTAAGAGAATTCAGTTTACTTGTACTTAAGTCGGCATTGTGCCTTTTGTATTGAATTCCGACGCAATTTCTGCGTTTCATCGTCAATAAGAAGGTCAGAGGGATACAGTAAACCTGAAGTGAAGCATAGGAATCTATAACTAGTGTCACAGAAATGGTTCAAAACATAGACAGTAAGAAGAGTCAGTCTTCTTGTTCTTAAGTCGGCATTGTGCCTTTTGTATTTAATTCCGACGCAATTTCTGTGTTTCATCGTCAATAAGAAGGTCAGAGGGTTACAGTAAACTTGAAGTGAAGCATCGGAATCTATAACTAGTGTCACAGGAATGGTTCAAAACATAGACAGTAAGAAGGGTCAGTTTACTTGTACTTAAGTCGGCATTGTGCCTTTTGTATTTAATTCCGATGCAATTTCTGTGTTTCATCGTCAATAAGAAGGTCAGTGGGATACAGTAAACCTGAAGTGAAGCATCGGAATCTATAACTAGTGTCACAGGAATGGTTCAAAGCATAGACAGTAAGAAGAGTCAGTCTTCTTGTACTTAACTCGGCATTGTGCATTTTGTATTTAATTCCGACGCAATTTCTGTGTTTCATCATCAATAAGAAGGTCACAGGGATACAGTAAACCTGAAGTGAAGCATCGGAATCTATAACTAGTGTCACAGGAATGGTTCAAAACATAGACAGTAAGAAGAGTCTTATTTCTTATACTTAAGTCGGCATTGTGCCTTTTGCATTTAATTCCGATGCAATTTCTGTGTTTCATCGTCAATAAGAAGGTCAGAGGGATACAATAAACCTGAAGTGAAGTATCGGAATCTGTAACTAGTGTCACAGGAATGGTTCAAAGCATAGACAGTAAGAAGAGTCAGTTGTGTTGTACTTAAGTAGGCATTGTGCTTTTTGTATTTAATTCCGATGCAATTTCTGTGTTTCATTGTCAATAAGAAGGTCAGAGTGATACAGTAAACCTGAAGTGAAGTATCGGAATCTATACTAGTGTCACAGGAATGGTTCAGAACATAGACAGTAAGAAGAGTCAGTTTTCTTGTCCTTAAGTTGGCATTGAGCCATTTGTATTTAATTCCGATGCAATTTCTGTATTTCATCGTCAATAAGAAGGTAAGAGGGATACAGTAAACCTGAAGTGAGGCATCGGAATCTATAACTAGTGTTACAGGAATGATTAAAACATAGAAAGTGAGAAGGGTCAGTTTTCTTGTACTTAAGTCGGCATTGTGCATTTTGTATTTAATTCTGATGCAATTTCTATGTGTCATCGTCAATATGAAGGTCAGAGGGATACAGTAAACCTGAAGTGTAGCATCGGAATTTAAAACTAGTGTCACAGGAATGGTTCAAAAAATAGACAGTAAGAGGATTCAGTTTACTTGTACTTAAGTCGGCATTGTGCCTCTTGTATTGAATTCCGATGCAATTTCTGTGTTTCATCGTCAATACGAAGGTCAGAGGGATACAGTAAACCTGAAGTGAAGCATAGGAATCTATAACTAGTGTCACAGAAATGGTTCAAAACATAGACAGTAAGAAGAGTCAGTCTTCTTGTACTTAAGTCGGCATTGTGCCTTTTGTATTTAATTCCGACGCAATTTCTGTGTTTCATCGTCAATAAGAAGGTCAGAGGGTTACAGTAAACTTGAAGTGAAGCATCGGAATCTATAACTAGTGTCACAGGAATGGTTCAAAACATAGACAGTAAGAAGTGTCAGTTTACTTGTACTTAAGTTGGCATTGTGCCTTTTGTATTTAATTCCGACGCAATTTCTGTGTTTCATCGTCAATAAGAAGGTCAGAGGGATACAGTCAACCTGAAGTGAAGCATCGGAATCTATAACTAGTGTCACAGGAATGGTTCAAAGCATAGACAGTAAGAAGAGTCAGTCTTCTTGTACTTAAGTCGGCATTGTGCCTTTTGTATATAATTCCGACGCAATTTCTGTGTTTCGTCGTCAATAAGAAGGTCAGAGGGCAACAGTAAACTTGAAGTGAAGCATCGGAATCTATAACTAGTGTCACAGGAATGGTTCAAAACATAGACAGTAAGAAGTGTCAGTTTACTTGTACTTAAGTCGGCATTGTGCCTTTTGTATTTAATTCCGATGCAATTTCTGTGTTTCATCGTCAATAAGAAGGTCAGAGGGATACAGTAAACCTGAAGTGAAGCATCGGAATCTATAACTAGTTACACAGGAATGGTTCAAACATAGACAGTAAGAAGAGTCAGTCTTCTTGTACTTAAGTCGGCATTGTGCATTTTGTATTTAATTCCGACGCAATTTCTGTGTTTCATCGTCAATAAGAAGGTCAGAGGGTTACAGTATACTTGAAGTGATGCATCGGAATCTATAACTAGTCTCACAGGAATGTTTAAAACATAGACAGTAAGAAGAGACAGTTTTCTTGTACTTAAGCCGGCATTGTGCCTTTTGTACTTAATGCCGATGAAATTTCTGTGTTTGATCGTCAATAAGAAGGACAGAGGGATGCAGTAAACCTGAAGTGAAGTATCGGAATCTTTAACTAGTGTCAGAGGAATGGTTCGAATCATAGACAGTAAGAAGCGTCAGTTTTCTTGTACTTAAGTCGGCAATGTGCCTTTTGTATTTAATTCCGCAGCAATTTCTGTGTTTCATCGTCAATAAGAAGGTCAGAGGGATACAGTAAACCTGAAGTGAGGCATCGGAATCTATAACTAGTGTCACAGGAATGGTTCAAAACATAGACAGTAAGAGGAGTCAGTTGTCTTGTTCTTAAGCGGGCCTTTTGTATTTAATTCCGATACAATTTCTGTGTTTCATCGTCAATAAGAAGCTTAGAGGGATACAGTAAACCTGAAGTGTAGCATCGGAATATATAACTAGTGTCACAGGAATGGTTCAAACATAGACAGTAAGAAGTGTCAGCTTACTTGTACTTAAGTCGGCATTGTGCCTTTTGTATTTAATTCCGATACAATTTCTGTGTTTCATCGTCAATAAGAAGGTCAGAGTGATACAGAAAACCTGAAGTGAAGCATCGGAATCTATAACTAGTGTCATCGGAATGGTTCAAAACATAGACAATAAGAAGAGTTTGTTTTTTTGGTACTTATGTCGGCATTGTGCCTTTTGTATTTAATTCCGATGCAATTTCTGTGTTTCATCGTCAATATGAAGGTCAGAGGGATACAGTAAACCTGAAGTGAAGCATCGGAATCTGTAACTAGTGTCACAGGAATGGTTCTAAACATAGACAGTAAGAAGAGTCAGATTTCTTGTACTTAAGTCGGCATTGTGCCTTTTGTATTTAATTCCGATGAAATTTCTGTGTTTCATCGTCACTAAGAAGGTCAGAGGGATCCATTAAACCTGAAGTGAAGTATCGGAATCTATAACTAGTGTCACAGAAATGGTTCAAAACATAGACAGTAAGAAGAGTCTTATTTCTTGTACTTAAGTCGCCATTGTGCCTTTTGCATTTAATTCCGATGCAATTTCTGTGTTTCATCGTCAATAAGAAGGTCAGAGGGATTCAATAAACCTGAAGTGAAGTATCGGAATCTATAACTAGTGTCACAGGAATGGTTCAAAGCATAGACAGTAAGAAGAGTCAGTTGTCTTGTACTTAAGTAGGCATTGTGCTTTTTGTATTTAATTCCGATGCAATTTCTGTGTTTCATCGTCAATAAGAAGGTCAGAGGGATACAGTAAACCTGAAGTGAGGCATCGGAATCTATAACTAGTGTCACAGGAATGGTTAAAACATAGAAAGTGAGAATGGTCAGTTTTCTTGTACTTAGGTCGGCATTGTGCATTTTGTATTTAATTCCGATGCAATTTCTGTGTGTCATCGTCAATACGAAGGTCAGAGTGATACAGTAAACCTGAAGTGAAGCATCGGAATTTAAAACTAGTGTCACAGGAATGGTTCAAAAAATAGACAGTAAGAGGATTCAGTTTACTTGTACTTAAGTCGGCATTGTGCATTTTGTATTGAATTCCGATGCAATTTCTGTGTTTCATCGTCAATAAGAAGGACAGAGGGTTACAGTAAACCTGAAGTGAAGTATCGGAATCTATAACTAGTGTCACAGGAATGGTTCAAAGCATAGACAGTAAGAAGAGTCAGTTGTCTTGTACTTAAGCCGGCATTGTGCCTTTTGTACTTAATGCCGATGAAATTTCTGTGTTTGATCGTCAATAAGAAGGTCAGAGGGATACAGTAAACCTGAAGTGAAGTATCG
This sequence comes from Schistocerca serialis cubense, assembly GCF_023864345.2. Classification (NCBI taxonomy): domain Eukaryota; kingdom Metazoa; phylum Arthropoda; class Insecta; order Orthoptera; family Acrididae; genus Schistocerca; species Schistocerca serialis. Next base: position 45,192,970 of record NW_026047583.1, read on the forward strand.
GGATCTTTAACTAGTGTCAGAGGAATGGTTCGAATCATAGACAGTAAGATGCGTCACTTTTCTTGTACTTAAGTCGGCAATGTGCTTTTGTATGTAATTCCGCTGCAATTTCTGTGTTTCATCGTCAATAAGAAGGTCAGAGTGATACAGAAAACCTGAAGTGAAGCATCGGAATATATAACTAGTGTCACAGGAATGGTTCAAAACATAGACAGTAAGAAGTGTCAGCTTACTTGTACTTAAGTCGGCATTGTGCCTTTTGTATTTAATTCCGATGCAATGTCTGTGTTTCATCGTCAATAAGAAGGTTAGAGGGATACAGTAAAACTGAAGTGAAGCATCGGAATATATAACTAGTGTCACAGGAATGGTTCAAAACATAGACAGTAAGAAGTGTCAGCTTACTTGTACTTAAGTCGGCATTGTGCCTTTTGTATTTAATTCCGATGCAATGTCTGTGTTTCATCGTCAATAAGAAGGTCAGAGTGATACAGAAAACCTGAAGTGAAGCATCAGAATCTATAACTAGTGTCACAGGAATGGTTCAAAACATAGATAATAAGAAGAGTTTGTTTTTTTGGTACTTATGTCGGCATTGTGCCTTTTGTATTTAATTCCGATGCAATTTCTGTGTTTCATCTGTAATATGAAGGTCAGAGGGATACAGTAAACCTGAAGTGAAGCATCGGAATCTATAACTAGTGTCACAGGAATGGTTCTAAACATAGACAGTAAGAAGAGTCAGATTTATTGTACTTAAGTCGGCATTGTGCCTTTTGTATTTAATTCCGATGCAATTTCTGCGTTTCATCGTCACTAAGAAGGTCAGAGGGATCCATTAAACCTGAAGTGAAGTATCGGAATCTATAACTAGTGTCACAGGAATGGTTCAAAACATTGACAGTAAGAAGAGTCAGTTTTCTTGTACTTAAGTCGGCATTGTGCCATTTGTATTAAATTCCGATGCAATTTCTGTGTTTCATCGTCAATAAGAAGGTCGGAGGGATACAGTAAAGCTGAAGTGAAGCATCGGAATATATAACTAGTGTCACAGGAATGGTTCAAAACATAGACAGTAAGAAGTGTCAGCTTACTTGTACTTAAGTCGGCATTGTGCCTTTTGTATTTAATTCCGATGCAATGTCTGTGTTTCATCGTCAATAAGAAGGTCAGAGTGATACAGAAAACCTGAAGTGAAGCATCAGAATCTATAACTAGTGTCACAGGAATGGTTCAAAACATAGATAATAAGAAGAGTTTGTTTTTTTGGTACTTATGTCGGCATTGTGCCTTTTGTATTTAATTCCGATGCAATTTCTGTGTTTCATCTGTAATATGAAGGTCAGAGGGATACAGTAAACCTGAAGTGAAGCATCGGAATCTATAACTAGTGTCACAGGAATGGTTCTAAACATAGACAGTAAGAAGAGTCAGATTTATTGTACTTAAGTCGGCATTGTGCCTTTTGTATTTAATTCCGATGCAATTTCTGCGTTTCATCGTCACTAAGAAGGTCAGAGGGATCCATTAAACCTGAAGTGAAGTATCGGAATCTATAACTAGTGTCACAGGAATGGTTCAAAACATAGACAGTAAGAAGAGTCAGTTTTCTTGTACTTAAGTCGGCATTGTGCCATTTGTATTAAATTCCGATGCAATTTCTGTGTTTCATCGTCAATAAGAAGGTCGGAGGGATACAGTAAAGCTGAAGTGAAGCATCGGAATCTATAACTAGTGTCACAGGAAAAGTTAAAACATAGACAGTAAGAAGAGTCAGTTTTCTTGTACTTAAGTCGGCATTGTACCTTTTGTATTTAGTTCCGATGCAATTTTGTGTGTCATCGTCAATACGAAGGTCAGAGGGATACAGTAAACCTGAAGTGAAGCATTGGAATCTATAACTAGTGTCACAGGAATGGTTCAAAACATAGACAGTAAGAAGAGTCAGTTTTCTTGTACTTAAGCCGGCATTGTGCCTTTTGTATTTAACGCCGAAGAAATTTCTGTGTTTCATCGTCAATAGGAAGGTCAGAGGGATACAGTAAACCTGAAGTGAAACATCGGAATCTATAACTAGTGTCACAGGAATGGTTCAAAACATCGACAGTAAGAAGAGTCAGTTGACTTGTACTTAAGTAGGCATTGTGCCATTTGTATTTAATTCCGATGCAATTTCTGTGTTTCATCGTCAATAAGAAGGTCAGATGGATACAGTATACCTGAAGTGAAGCATCGGAAACTATAACTAGTGTCACAGGAATGGTTCAAAACACAGACAGTATGAAGTGTCAGTTTACTTGTACTTAAGTCGGCATTGTGCCTTTTGTATTTGATTCCGATGCAATTTCTGTGTTTCATCGTCAATATGAAGGTCGGAGGGATAGAGAAAACCTGAAGTGAAGCATCGGAATCTATAACTAGTGTCACAGGAAGGCTTCAAAGCATCGAAAATAAGAAGAGTTTGTTTTTTTGTACTTAAGTCGGCATTGTGCCTTTTGTATTTAATTCCGATGCAATTTCTGTATGTCAACGTCAATATGAAGGTCAGAGGGATACAGAAAACCTGAAGTGAAGTATAGGAATCTATACTAGTGTCACAGGAATGGTTCAAAACATAGACAGTAAGAAGAGTCAGTTGTCTTGTACTTGATTGGGCATTGTGCCTTTTGTATTTAATTCTGAAGCAATTTCTGTGTTTCATCGCCAATAAGAAGGTCTGAGGTATACAGTAAACCTGAAGTGAAGTATCGGAATCTATAACTAGTGTCACAGGAATGGTTCAGAACATAGACAGTAAGAAGAGTCAGTTTTGTTGTACTTAAGTCGGCATTGTGCCATTTGTATTTATTTCCGATGCAATTTCTGTGTTTCATCGTCAATAAGAAGGTCGGAGGGATACAGTAAACCTGAAGTGAAGCTTCGGAATCTATAACTAGTGTCACAGGAATAGTTAAAACATAGACAGTAAGGAGAGTCAGTTTTCTTGTTCTTAAGTCGGCATTGAGCGTTTTGTATTTATTTCCGATGCAATTTTGTGTGTCATCGTCAATACGAAAGTCAGAGGGGTAAAGTAAACCTGAAGTGAAGCATCTGAATCTATAACTAGTGTCACAGAAATGGTTCAAAACATAGACAGCAAGAAGAGTCAGTTGTCTTGTACTTAAGTGGGCATTGTGCCTTTTGTATCTAATTCCGATGCAATTTCTGTGTTTCATCGTCAATACGAAGGTCAGATGGATACAGTAAACCTGAAGTGAGCATCGGAAACTATAACTAGTGTCACAGGAATGGTTCAAACATTGACAATAAGAAGAGTTTGTTTTTTTGTACTTAAAACGGCATTGTTCTTTTGTATTTAATTCCGATGCAATTTCTGTGTTTCATCGTCAATATGAAGGTCAGAGGGATACAGTAAACCTGAAATGAAGCATCGGAATCAATTACTAGTGTCACAGGAATGGTTCAAAACATGGACAGTAAGAAGAGTCAGATTTCTTGTACTCAAGTCGGCATTGTGCCTTTTGTATTTAATTCCGATGCAATTTTTTGTGTCATCGTCAATACGAAGGTCAGAGGGATACAGTAAACCCGAAGTGAAGCATCGGAATCTATAACTAGTGTCACAGGAATGATTCAAAACATAGACAGTAAGAAGAGTCAGATTACTTGTACATAAGTCGGCATTGTGCCTTTGTATTGAATTCCGATGCAATTTCTGAATTTCATCGTCAATAAGACGGTCAAAGGGATACTGTGAACCTGAAGTGAAGCATCGGAATCTATAACTAGTGTCACAGGAATGTTTCAAAACATAGACAGTAAGAAGAGTCAGTTTTCTTGTACATAAGCCGGCATTGTGCCTTTTGTATTTAATGCTGATGAAATTTCTGTGTTTCATCGTCAATAAGAAGGTCAGAGGGATACAGTTAACCTAAAGTGAAGCATCGGAATCTATAACTAGTGTCACAGGAATGGTTCAAGACATAGACAGTACGAAGAGTCAGTTGTCTTGTTCTTAAGTGGGCATTGTGCATTTTGTATTTAATTCCGATGCAATTTCTGTGTTTCATCGCAAATAAGAAGGTCAGAGGTATACAGTAAACCTGAAGTGAAGTGACGGAATCTGTAACTAGTGTCACAGGAATGGTTCAGAACATAGACAGTAAGAAGAGTTAGTTTTTTTGTACTTAGGTCGGCATTGTGCCATTTGTATTTAATTCCGATGCAATTTCTGTGTTTCATCGTCAATAAGAAGGTCGGAGGGATACAGTAAACCTGAAGTGAAGCTTTGGAATCTATAACTAGTGTCACAGGAATAGTTAAAACGTAGACACTAAGAAGAGTCAGTTTTCTTGTTCTTAAGTCGGCATTGAGCCTTTTGTATTAATTTCCGATGCAGTTTTGTGTGTCATCGTCAATACGAAAGTCAGAGGGGTACAGTAAACCTGAAGTGAAGCATCGGAATCTATAACTAGCGTCACAGGAATGGATCAAAACATAGACAGTAAGAAAAGTCAGTTTACTTGTACTTAAGTCGGCATTGTGCCTTTTGTATTGACTTCCATTGCAATTTCTGTATTTCATCGTCAACAAGAAGGACAGAGGGATACAGTAAACCTGAAGTGAAGCATCGGAATCTATAACTAGTGTCACAGGAATGTTTCAAAACATAGACAGTAAGAAGAGTCAGTTTTCTTCTACTTAAGCCGGCATTGTGCCTTTTGTCTCTAATTCCGATGCAATTTCTGTGTTTCATCGTCAATAAGAAGGTCAGAGGGATACAGTAAATGTGATGTGAAGCATCGGAATCTATAACTAGTGTCACAGGAATGGTTAAAACATAGAAAGTAAGAAGAGTCAGTTTTCCTGTACTTAAGTGGGCACTGTGCATTTTGTATTTAATTCCGATGCAATTTCTGTGTGACATCGTCGATACGAAGGTCAGAGGGATACAGTAAACCTGAAGTGAAGCATCGGAATTTATAACTAGTGTCACAGGAATGGTTCAAAACATAGACAGTAAGAAGATTCAGTTTACTTGCACTTAAGTCGGCATTATACTTTTGTATTGAATTCCGATGCTATTTCTGTGTTTCATCGTCAATAAGAAGGGCAGAGGTATACAGTAAACCGGAAGTGGAGCATCTGAATCTATAACTAGTGTCACAGGAATGTTTCAAATCATTGACAGTAAGAAGAGTCAGTTTTCTTGTACTTAAGCCGGCATTGTGCCTTTTGTATTTAATGCCGATGAACTTTCTGTGTTTCATCGTCAATAAGAACGTCAGAGGGATACAGTAAACCTGAAGTGAAGCATCGGAATCTATAACTAGTATCACAGGAATGGTTCAAAGCATTGACAGTAAGAAGAGTCAGTTTTCTTGTATTTAAGTCGTCATTGTGCCCTTTGTATTTAATTCGGATGCAATTTCTGTGTTTCACCATCAATAAGAAGGTCTGAGGGATACAGTAAACCTGAAGTGAAGCATCGGAATCTATAACTAGTGTCACAGGAATGGTTCAAAACATTGACAATAAGAAGAGTTTGTTTTTTTGTACTTAAAACGGCATTGTGCCTTTTGTATTTAATTCCGATGCAATTTCTGTGTTTCATCGTCAATATGAAGGTCAGAGGGATATAGTAAACCTGAAGTGAAGCATCGGAATCTATAACTAGTGTCACAGGAATGGTTCAAAACATAGACAGTAAGAAGACTCAGTTTTCTTGTACTTAAGTCGGCATTGTGCCATTTGTATTTAATTCCGATGCAATTTCTGTGTTTCATCGTCAATAAGAAGGTCAGAGGGATACAGTAAACCTGAAGTGAACCTTCGGAATCTATAACTAGTGTCACAGGAATAGTGAAAACATAGACAGTAAGAAGAGTCAGTTTTCTTGTTCTTAAGTCGGCATTGTGCCTCTTGTATTAATTTCCGGTGCAATTTTGTGTGTCATCGTCAATACGAAAATCAGAGGGGTACAGTAAACCTGAAGTGAAGCAACGGAATCTATAACTAGCGTCACAGGAATGGGTCAAAACATAGACAGTAAGAAGATTCAGTTTTCTTGTACTTAAGCCGGCATTGTGCCTTTTGTATTTAATGCCGATGAACTTTCTGTGTCTCATCGTCAATAAGAACGTCAGAGGGATACAGTAAACCTGAAGTGAAGCATCGGAATCTATAACTAGTGTCACAGGAATGGTTCAAAGCATTGACAGTAAGAAGAGTCAGTTTTCTTATAATTAAGTCGTCATTGTGCCCTTTGTATTTAATTCGGATGCAATTTCTGTGTTTCACCGTCAATAAGAAGGTCTGAGGGATACAGTAAACCTGAAGTGAAGCATCGGAATCTATAACTAGTGTCACAGGAATGGTTCAAAACATTGACAATAAGAAGAGTTTGTTTTTTTGTACTTAAAACGGCATTGTGCCTTTTGTATTTAATTCCGATGCAATTTCTGTGTTTCATCGTCAATATGAAGGTCAGAGGGATATAGTAAACCTGAAGTGAAGCATCGGAATCTATAACTAGTGTCACAGGAATGGTTCAAAACATAGACAGTAAAAAGGGACAGTTTTCTTATACTTAAGCCGGCATTGTGCATTTTGTATTTAATGCTGATGAAATTTCTGTGTTTCATCGTCAATAAGAAGGTCAGAGGGATACAGTAAACCTAAAGTGAAGCATCGGAATTTATAACTAGTGTCACAGGAATGGTTCAAAACATAGACAGTAAGAAGAGTCAGTTGTCTTGTACTTAAGTGGGCATTGTGCATTTTGTATTTAATTCCGATGCAATTTCTGTGTTTCATCGCAAATAAGAAGGTCAGAGGTATACAGTAAACCTGAAGTGAAGTGTCGGAATCTATAACTAGTGTCACAGGAATGGTTCAGAACATAGACAGTAAGAAGAGTCAGTTTTCTTGTACTTAAGTCGGCATTGTGCCATTTGTTTTTAATCCCGATGCAATTTCTGTGTTTCATCGTCAATAAGAAGGTCAGAGGGATACAGTAAATGTGATGTGAAGCATCGGAATCTATAACTAGTGTCACAGGAATGGTTAAAACTTAGAAAGTAAGAAGAGTCAGTTTTCTTGTACTTAAGTCGGCACTGTGCATTTTGTATTTAATTCCGATGCAATTTCTGTGTGTCACCGTCGATACGAAGGTCAGAGGGATACAGTAAACCTGAAGTGAAGCATCGGAATTTATAACTAGTGTCACAGGATTGGTTCAAAACATAGACAGTAAGAGGATTCAGTTTACTTGTACATAAGTCGGCATTGTGCCTTTGTATTTAATTCCGATGCAATTTCTGTGTTTCATCGCAAATAAGAAGGTCAGAGGTATACAGTAAACCTGAAGTGAAGTGTCGGAATCTATAACTAGTGTCACAGGAATGGTTCAGAACATAGACAGTAAGAAGACTCAGTTTTCTTGTACTTAAGTCGGCATTGTGCCATTTGTATTTAATTCCGATGCAATTTCTGTGTTTCATCGTCAATAAGAAGGTCAGAGGGCTACAGTAAACCTGAAGTGAAGCTTCGGAATCTATAACTAGTGTCACAGGAATAGTTAAAACATAGACAGTAAGAAGAGTCAGTTTACTTGTTCTTAAGTCGGCATTGTGCCCTTTGTATTGAATTCCGATGCAATTTCTGTATTTCATCGCCAATAAGAAGGACAGAGGGATACAGTAAACCTGAAGTGAAGCATCGGAATCTATAACTAGTGTCACAGGAATGTTTCAAAACATAGACAGTAAGAAGAGTCAGTTTTCTTGTACTTTATCCGGCATTGTGCGTTTTGTATTTAATTCCGATGCAATTTCTGTGTGTCACCGTCGATACGAAGGTCAGAGGGATACAGTAAACCTGAAGTGAAGCATCGGAATTTATAACTAGTGTCACAGGATTGGTTCAAAACATAGACAGTAAGAGGATTCAGTTTACTTGTACATAAGTCGGCATTGTGCCTTTGTATTGATTTCCGATGCTATTTCTGTGTTTCATCGTCAATAAGAAGGACAGAGGTATACAGTAAACCGGAAGTGGAGCATCGGAATCTATAACTAGTATCACAGGAATGTTTCAAATCATAGACAGTAAGAAGAGTCAGTTTTCTTGTACTTAAGCCGGCATTGTGCCTTTTGTATTTAATGCCGATGAACTTTCTGTGTTTCATCGTCAATAAGAAGGCCAGATGGATACAGTAAACCTGAAGTAAAGCATCGGAATCTATAGCTAGTGTCACAGGAATGGTTCAAAACATAGACAGCAAGAAGAGTCAGTTGTCTTGTACTTAAGTGGGCATTGTGCATTTTGTATTTAATGCTGATGAAACTTCTGTGTTTCATCGTCAATAAGAAGGTCAGAAAGATACAGTAAACCTAAAGTGAAGCATCGGAATCTATATCTAGTGTCACAGGAATGGTTCAAAACATAGACAGTATGAAGAGTCAGTAGTCTTTTACTTAAGTGGGCATTGTGCCTTTTGTATTTAATTCCGATGCAATTTCTGTGTTTCATCGTCAATAAAGAGGTCAGAGGGATACAGTAAACCTGAAGTGAAGTTCGGAATCTATACTAGTGTCACAGGAATGGTTCAAAACATAGACAGTAAGAAGAGTCAGATTTCCTGTACTTAAGTCGGCATTGTGCCTTTTGTATTTAATTCCGATGCAATTTTTTGTATCATCAAAAATACGAAGGTCAGAGGGATACAGTAAACCCGAAGTGAAGCATCAGAATCTATAACTAGTGTCACAGGAATGGTTCAAAACATAGACACTAAGGAGAGTCAGTTTACTTGTACATAAAACAGCATTGTGCCTTTTGTATTGCATTCCGATGCAATTTCTGAATTTCATCGTCTATAAGAAGGTCAGAGGGATACAGTAAACCTGAAGTGAAGCATTGGAACCTATAACTAGTGTCACAGGAATGTTTCAATACATAGACAGTAAGAAGAGTCAGTTTTCTTGTCCTTAAGCCGGCATTGTGCCTTTTGTATTTAATGCCGATGAAATTTCTGTGTTTCATCGTCAATAGGAAGGTCAGAGGGATACTGTAAACCTGAAGTGAAGCATCAGAATCAATAACTAGTGTCACAGGAATGGTTCAAAACATATACAGTAAAAAGAGTCAGTTGTCTTGTACTTAAGTAGGCATTGTGCCTTTTGTATTTAATTCCGATGCAATTTCTGTGTTTCATCGTCAATAAGGAGGTCAGAGGGATACAGTAAACCTGAAGTGAAGTTCGGAATCTATACTAGTGTCACAGGAATGGTTCAAAACATAGACAGTAAGAAGAGTCAGTTTTCTTGTACTTAAGTCGGCATTGTGCCATTTGTATTTAATTCCGATGCAATTTCTGTGTTTCATCGTCATTAAGAAGGTCAGAGGGATACAGTAAACCTGAAGTGAAGCATCGGAATCTCTAACTAGTGTCACAGGAATGTTTCAAAACATAGACAGTAAAAAGTGACAGTTTTCTTATACTTAAGCCGGCATTGTGCATTTTGTATTTAATGCTGATGAAATTTCTGTGTTTCCTCGTCAATAAGAAGGTCAGAGGGATACAGTAAACCTAAAGTGAAGCATCGGAATCTATAACTAGTGTCACAGGAATGGTTCAAAACATAGACAGTAAGAAGAGTCAGTTGTCTTGTACTTAAGTGGGCATTGTGCATTTTGTATTTAATTCCGATGCAATTTCTGTGTTTCATCGCAAATAAGAAGGTCAGAGGTATACAGTAAACCTGAAGTGAAGTGTCGGAATCTATAACTAGTGTCACAGGAATGGTTCAGAACATAGACAGTAAGAAGACTCAGTTTTCTTGTATTTAAGTCGGCATTGTGCCATTTGTATTTAATTCCGATGCAATTTCTGTGTTTCATCGTCAATGAGAAGGTCAGAGTGATACAGTAAACCTGAAGTGAAGCTTCGGAATCTATAACTAGTGTCACAGGAATTGTTAAAACTTAGAAAGTAAGAAGTGTCAGTTTTCTTGTACTTAAGTCGGCACTGTGCATTTTGTATTTAATTCCGATGCAATTTCTGTGTGTCACCGTCGATACGAAGGTCAGAGGGATACAGTAAACCTGGAGTGAAGCATCGGAATTTATAACTAGTGTCACAGGATTGGTTCAAAACATAGACAGTAAGAATATTCAGTTTACTTGTACATAAGTCGGCATTGTGCCTTTGTATTGATTTCCGATGCTATTTCTGTGTTTCATCGTCAATTAGAAGGACAGAGGTATACAGTAAACCTGAAGTGAAGCATCGGTATCTATTACTAGTGTCACAGGAATGTTTCAAATCATAGACAGTAAGAAGAGTCAGTTTTCTTGTACTTAAGCCGGCATTGTGCCTTTTGTATTTAATGCCGATGAACTTTCTGTGTTTCATCGTCAATAAGAAGGTCAGATGGATACAGTAAACCTGAAGTAAAGCATCGGAATCTATAACTAGTGTCACAGGAATGGTTCAAAACATAGACAGTAAGAAGAGTCAGTTGTCTTGTACTTAAGTGGGCATTGTGCATTTTGTATTTAATGCTGATGAAATTTCTGTGTTTCATCGTCAATAAGAAGGTCAGAAAGATACAGTAAACCTAAAGTGAAGCATCGGAATCTATATCTAGTGTCACAGGAATGGTTCAAAACATAGACAGTAAGAAGAGTCAGTTGTCTTGTACTTAAGTGGGCATTCTGCCTTTTGTATTTAATTCCGATGCAATTTCTGTGTTTCATCGTCAATAAGGAGGTCAGAGGGATACAGTAAACGTGAAGTGAAGTTCGGAATCTATACTAGTGTCACAGGAATGGTTCAAAACGTAGACAGTAAGAAGAGTCAGTTTTCTTGTACTTAAGTCGACATTGTGCCATTTGTATTTAATTCCGATGCAATTTCTGTGTTTCATCGTCATTAAGAAGGTCAGAGGGATACAGTAAACCTGAAGTGAAGCATCGGAATCTATAACTAGTGTCACAGGAATGGTTCAAAACATAGACAGTAAGAAGAGTCAGTTTTCTTCTACTTAAGCCGGCATTGTGCCTTTTGTCTCTAATTCCGATGCAATTTCTGTGTTTCATCGCAAATAAGAAGGTCAGAGGTATACAGTAAACATGAAGTGAAGTGTCGGAATCTATAACTAGTGTCACAGGAATGGTTCAGAACATAGACAGTAAGAAGAGTCAGTTTTCTTGTACTTAAGTCGGCATTGTGCTATTTGTATTTAATTCCGATGCAATTTCTGTGTTTCATCGTCAATAAGAAGGTCAGAGGGATACAGTAAACCTGAAGTGAAGCTTCGGAATCTATAACTAGTGTCACAGGAATAGTTAAAACATAGACAGTAAGAAGAGTCAGTTTTCTTGTTCTTAAGTCGGCATTGTGCCTCTTGTATTAATTTCCGGTGCAATTTTGTGTGTCATCGTCAATACGAAAATCAGAGGGGTACAGTAAACCTGAAGTGAAGCATCGGAATCTATAACTAGTGTCACAGGAATGGTTCAAAACATAGACAGTAAGAAGTGTCAGTTGTCTTGTACTTAAGTGGGCATTGTGCCTTTGTATTGATTTCCGATGCTATTTCTGTGTTTCATCGTCAATAAGAAGGACAGAGGTATACAGTAAACCGGAAGTGGAGCATCGGAATCTATAACTAGTATCACAGGAATGTTTCAAATCATAGACAGTAAGAAGAGTCAGTTTTCTTGTACTTAAGCCGGCATTGTGCCTTTTGTATTCAATGCCGATGAACTTCCTGTGTTTCATCGTCAATAAGAAGGTCAGATGGATACAGTATAACTGAAGTAAAGCATCGGAATCTATAGCTAGTGTCACAGGAATGGTTCAAAACATAGACAGCAAGAAGAGTCAGTTGTCTTGTACTTAAGTGGGCATTGTGCATTTTGTATTTAATGCTGATGAAATTTCTGTGTTTCATCGTCAATAAGAAGGTCAGAAAAATACAGTAAACCTAAAGTGAAGCATCGGAATCTATATCTAGTGTCACAGGAATGGTTCAAAACATAGACCGTAAGAAGAGTCAGTAGTCTTTTACTTAAGTAGGCATTGTGCCTTTTGTATTTAATTCCGATGCAATTTCTGTGTTTCATCGTCAATAAGGAGGTCAGAGGGATACAGTAAACCTGAAGTGAAGTTCGGAATCTATACTAGTGTCACAGGAATGGTTCAAAACATAGACAGTAAGAAGAGTCAGATTTCTTGTACTTAAGTCGGCATTGTGCCTTTTGTATTTAATTCCGATGCAATTTTTTGTGTCATCAAAAATACGAAGGTCAGAGGGATACAGTAAACCCAAAGTGAAGCATCAGGATCTATAACTAGTGTCACAGGAATGGTTCAAAACATAGACACTAAGGAGAGTCAGTTTACTTGTACATAAGTCAGCATTGTGCCTTTTGTATTGCATTCCGATGCAATTTCTGAATTTCATCGTCTATAAGAAGGTCAGAGGGATACAGTAAACCTGAAGTGAAGCATTGGAACCTATAACTAGTGTCACAGGAATGTTTCAATACATAGACAGTAAGAAGAGTCAGTTTTCTTGTACTTAAGCCGGCATTGTGCCTTTTGTATTTAATGCCGATGAAATTTCTGTGTTTCATCGTCAATAGGAAGGTCAGAGGGATACTGTAAACATGAAGTGAAGCATCAGAATCAATAACTAGTGTCACAGGAATGGTTCAAAACATATACAGTAAAAAGAGTCAGTTGTCTTGTACTTAAGTAGGCATTGTGCCTTTTGTATTTAATTCCGATGCAATTTCTGTGTTTCATCGTCAATAAGGAGGTCAGAGGGATACAGTAAACCTGAAGTGAAGTTCGGAATCTATGCTAGTGTCACAGTAATGGTTCAAAACATAGACAGTAAGAAGAGTCAGTTTTCTTGTACTTAAGTCGGCATTGTGCCATTTGTATTTAATTCCGATGCAATTTCTGTGTTTCATCGTCATTAAGAAGGTCAGAGGGATACAGTAAACCTGAAGTGAAGCATCGGAATTTATAACTAGTGTCACAGGAATGTTTCAAAACATAGACAGTAAAAAGGGACAGTTTTCTTATACTTAAGCCGGCATTGTGCATTTTGTATTTAATGCTGATGAAATTTCTGTGTTTCCTCGTCAATAAGAAGGTCAGAGGGATACAGTAAACCTAAAGTGAAGCATCGGAATCTATAACTAGTGTCACAGGAATGGTTCAAAACATAGACAGTAAGAAGAGTCAGTTGTATTGTACTTAAGTGGGCATTGTGCATTTTGTATTTAATTCCGATGCAATTTCTGTGTTTCATCGCAAATAAGAAGGTCAGAGGTATACAGTAAACCTAAAGTGAAGTGTCGGAATCTATAACTAGTGTCACAGGAATGGTTCAGAACATAGACAGTAAGAAGACTCAGTTTTCTTGTATTTAAGTCGGCATTGTGCCATTTGTATTTAATTCCGATGCAATTTCTGTGTTTCATCGTCAATGAGATGGTCAGAGGGATACAGTAAACCTGAAGTGAAGCATCGGAATGTATAACTAGTGTCACAGGAATGTTTCAAAACATAGACAGTAAGAAGAGTCTGTTTTCTTGTACTTAATCCGGCATTGTGCGTTTTGTATTTAATGCCGATGAAATTTCTGTGTTTCATCGTCAATAGGAAGGTCAGAGGGATACAGTAAACCTGAAGTGAAGCATCGGCATCTATGACTAGTGTCACAGAAATGGTTCAAAACATACACAGTAAGAAGTGTCAGTTGTCTTGTACTTAAGTGGGCATTGTGCCTTTTGTATTTAATTCCGATGCAATTTCTGTGTTTCATCGTCAATAAGAAGGTCAGAGGGATACAGTAAACCTGAAGTGAAGTATCGGAATCTATACTAGTGTCACAAGAATGGTTGAAACCATAGATAGTAAGAAGAGTCAGTTTTCTTGTACTTAAGTCGGCATTGTGCCATTTGTTTTTAATCCCGATGCAATTTCTGTGTTTCATCGTCAATAAGAAGGTCAGAGGGATACAGTAAATGTGATGTGAAGCATCGCAATCTATAACTAGTGTCACAGGAATGGTTAAAACTTAGAAAGTAAGAAGTGTCAGTTTTCTTGTACTTAAGTCGGCACTGTGCATTTTGTATTCAATTCCGATGCAATTTCTGTGTGTTACCGTCGATACGAAGGTCAGAGGGATACAGTAAACCTGAAGTGAAGCATCGGAATTTATAACTAGTGTCACAGGATTGGTTCAAAACATAGACAGTAAGAGGATTCAGTTTACTTGTACATAAGTCGGCATTGTGCCTTTGTATTGATTTCCGATGCTATTTCTGTGTTTCATCGTCAATAAGAAGGACAGAGGTATACAGTAAACCGGAAGTGGAGCATCGGAATCTATAACTAGCATCACAGGAATGTTTCAAATCATAGACAGTAAGAAGAGTCAGTTTTCTTGTACTTAAGCCGGCATTGTGCCTTTTGTATTTAATGCCGATGAACTTTCAGTGTTTCATCGTCAATAAGAAGGTCAGATGGATACAGTAAACCTGAAGTAAAGCATCGGAATCTATAACTAGTGTCACAGGAATGGTTCAAAACATAGACAGTAAGAAGAGTCAGTTGTCTTGTACTTAAGTGGGCATTGTGCATTTTGTATTTAATGCTGATGAAATTTCTGTGTTTCATCGTCAATAAGAAGGTCAGAAAGATACAGTAAACCTAAAGTGAAGCATCGGAATCTATATCTAGTGTCACAGGAATGGTTCAAAACATAGACAGTAAGAAGAGTCACTTGTCTTGTACTTAAGTGGGCATTCTGCCTTTTGTATTTAATTCCGATGCAATTTCTGTGTTTCATCGTCAATAAGGAGGTCAGAGGGATACAGCAAACCTGAAGTGAAGCTTCGGAATCTATAACTAGTGTCACAGGAATAGTTAAAACATAGACAGTAAGAAGAGTCAGTTTTCTTGTTCTTAAGTCGGCATTGTGCCTCTTGTATTAATTTCCGGTGCAATTTTGTGTGTCATCGTCAATACGAAAATCAGAGGGGTACAGTAAACCTGAAGTGAAGCAACGGAATCTATAACTAGCGTCACAGGAATGGATCAAAGCATAGACAGTAAGAAGAGTCAGTTTACTTGTTCTTAAGTCGGCATTGTGCCCTTTGTATTGAATTCCGATGCAATTTCTGTATTTCATCGTCAATAAGAAGGACAGAGGGATACAGTAAACCTGAAGTGAAGCATCGGAATCTATAACTAGTGTCACAGGAATGGTTCAAAACATAGACAGTAAGAAGAGTCAGTTTTCTTGTACTTAAGTCGGCATTGTGCCATTTGTATTTAATTCCGATGCAATTTCTGTGTTTCATCGTCATTAAGAAGGTCAGAGGGATACAGTAAACCTGAAGTGAAGCATCGGAATCTATAACTAGTGTCACAGGAATGTTTCAAAACATAGACAGTAAAAAGGGACAGTTTTCTTATACTTAAGCCGGCATTGTGCATTTTGTATTCAATGCTGATGAAATTTCTGTGTTTCATCGTCAATAAGAAGGTCAGAGGGATACAGTAAACCTAAAGTGAAGCATCGGAATCTATAACTAGTGTCACAGGAATGGTTCAAAACATAGACAGTAAGAAGAGTCAGTTGTCTTGTACTTAAGTGGGCATTGTGCATTTTGTATTTAATTCCGATGCAATTTCTGTGTTTCATCGCAAATAAGAAGGTCAGAGGTATACAGTAAACATGAAGTGAAGTGTCGGAATCTATAACTAGTGTCACAGGAATGGTTCAGAACATAGACAGTAAGAAGAGTCAGTTTTCTTGTACTTAAGTCGGCATTGTGCTATTTGTATTTAATTCCGATGCAATTTCTGTGTTTCATCGTCAATAAGAAGGTCAGAGGGATACAGTAAACCTGAAGTGAAGCTTCGGAATCTATAACTAGTGTCACAGGAATAGTTAAAACATAGACAGTAAGAAGAGTCAGTTTTCTTGTTCTTAAGTCGGCATTGTGCCTCTTGTATTAATTTCCGGTGCAATTTTGTGTGTCATCGTCAATACGAAAATCAGAGGGGTACAGTAAACCTGAAGTGAAGCAACGGAATCTATAACTAGCGTCACAGGAATGGATCAAAGCATAGACAGTAAGAAGAGTCAGTTTACTTGTTCTTAAGTCGGCATTGTGCCCTTTGTATTGAATTCCGATGCAATTTCTGTATTTCATCGTCAATAAGAAGGACAGAGGGATACAGTAAACCTGAAGTGAAGCATCGGAATCTATAACTAGTGTCACAGGAATGTTTCAAAACATAGACAGTAAGAAGAGTCAGTTTTCTTGTACTTAATCCGGCATTGTGCGTTTTGTATTTAATGCCGATGAAATTTCTGTGTTTCATCGTCAATAGGAATGTCAGAGGGATACAGTAAACCTGAAGTGAAGCATCGGAATCTATAACTAGTGTCACAGGAATGGTTCAAAACATAGACAGTAAGAAGTGTCAGTTGTCTTGTACTTAAGTGGGCATTGTGCCTTTTGTATTTAATTCCGATGCAATTTCTGTGTTTCATCGTCAACAAGAAGGTCAGAGGGATACAGTAAACCTGAAGTGAAGTATCGGAATCTATACTAGTGTCATTAGAATGGTTGAAATCATAGATAGTAAGAAGAGTCAGTTTTCTTGTACTTAAGTCGGCATTGTGCCATTTGTTTTTAATCCCGATGCAATTTCTGTGTTTCATCGTCAATATGAAGGTCAGAGGGATACAGTAAATGTGATGTGAAGCAACGGAATCTATAACTAGTGTCACAGGAATGGTTAAAACTTAGAAAGTAAGAAGAGTCAGTTTTCTTGTACTTAAGTCGGCACTGTGCATTTTGTACTTAATTCCGATGCAATTTCTGTGTGTCACCGTCGATACGAAGGTCAGAGGGATACAGTAAACCTGAAGTGAAGCATCGGAATTTATAACTAGTGTCACAGGATTGGTTCAAAACATAGACACTAAGAGGATTCAGTTTACTTGTACATAAGTCGGCATTGTGCCTTTGTATTGATTTCCGATGCTATTTCTGTGTTTCATCGTCAATAAGAAGGACAGAGGTATACGGTAAACCGGAAGTGGAGCATCGGAATCTATAACTAGTATCACAGGAATGTTTCAAATCATAGACAGTAAGAAGAGTCAGTTTTCTTGTACTTAAGCCGGCATTGTGCCTTTTGTATTTAATGCCGATGAACTTTCTGTGTATCATCGTCAATAAGAAGGTCAGATGGATACAGTAAACCTGAAGTAAAGCATCGGCAACTATAACTAGTGTCACAGGAATGGTTCAAAACATAGACAGTAAGAAGAGTCAGTTGTCTTGTACTTAAGTGGGCATTGTGCATTTTGTATTAAATGCAGATGAAATTTCTGTGTTTCATCGTCAATAAGAAGGTCAGAAAGATACAGTAAACCTAAAGTGAAGCATCGGAATCTATATCTAGTGTAACAGGAATGGTTCAAAACATAGACAGTGAGAAGAGTCAGTTGTCTTGTACTTAAGTGGGCATTGTGCCTTTTGTATTTAATTCCGATGCAATTTCTGTGTTTCATCGCAAAGAAGAAGGTCAGAGGTATACAGTAATCCTGCCGTGAAGTGTCGGAATCTATAACTAGTGTCACAGGAATGGTTCAGAACATAGACAGTAAGAAGACTCAGTTTTGTTGTACTTAAGTCGGCATTGTGCCATTTGTATTTAATTCCGATGCACTTTCTGTGTTTCATCGTCAATAAGAAGGTCAGAGGGGTACAGTAAACCTGAAGTGAAGCTTCGGAATCTATAACTAGTGTCACAGGAATAGTTAAAACATAGACAGCAAGAAGAGTCATTTTTCTTGTTCTTAAGTCGGCATTGTGCCTTTTGTATTAATTTCCGGTGCAATTTTGTGTGTCATCGTCAATACGAAAGTCAGAGGGGTACAGTAAACCTGAAGTGAAGCATCGGAATCTATAACTAGCGTCACAGGAATAGATCAAAACATAGACAGTAAGAAGAGTCAGTTTACTTGTTCTTAAGTCGGCATTGTGCCCTTTGTATTGAATTCCGATGCAATTTCTGTATTTCATCGTCAATAAGAAGGACAGAGGGATACATTAAGCCTGAAGTGAAGCATCGGAATCTATAACTAGTGTCACAGGAATGCTTCAAAACATAGACAGTAAGAAGAGTCAGTTTTCTTGTACTTAAGCCGGCATTGTGCGTTTTTATTTAATGCCGATGGAATTTCTGTGTTTCATCGTCAATAGGAAGGTCAGAGGGATACAGTAAACCTGAAGTGAAGCATCGGAATCTATAACTAGTGTCACAGGAATGGTTCAAAACATAGACAGTAAGAAGTGTCAGTTGTCTTGTACTTAAGTGGGCATTGTGCCTTTTGTATTTAATTCCGATGCAATTTCTGTGTTTCATCGTCAATAAGAAGGTCAGAGGGATACAGTAAACCTGAAGTGAAGTATCGGAATCTATACTAGTGTCACAGGAATGGTCAAATCATAGATAGTAAGAAGAGTCAGTTTTCTTGTACTTAAGTCGGCATTGTGCCTTTTGTATTTAATTCCGATGCAATTTCTGTGTTTCATCGTCAATAAGGACGTCAGAGGGATACAGTAAACCTGAAGTGAAGCATCGGAATCTATAACTAGTGATACAGGAATGGTTCAAAGCATATACAGTAAGAAGAATCAGCTTTCTTATAATTAAGTCGGCATTGTGCCTTTTCTATTTAATTCCGATGCAATTTCTGTGTTTCATCGTCAATATGGAGGTCAGAGAGATACAGTAAACCTGAAGTGAAGCATCGGAATCTATTACTAGTGTCACAGGAATGCTTCAAAACATAGACAGTAAGAAGAGTCAGATTTCTTGTACTTAAGTCGGCATTGTGCTTTTTGTATTTAATTCCGATGCAATTTCTGTGTTTCATCGTCAATAAGAAGGTCTGAGGGATACAGTAAACCTGAAGTGAATTATCGGAATCTATAAGTAGTGTCACAGGAATGGTTCAAAACGTAGACAATACCAAGAGTCACTTTTCTTGTACTTAAGTCGGCATTGTGCCATTTGTATTTAATTCCGATGCAATTTCTGTGTTTCATCGTCAATGAGAAGGTCAGAGTGATACAGTAAACCTGAAGTGAAGCATCGGAATCCATAACTAGTGTCACAGGAATGGTTCAAGCATTGAGAGTAAGAAGATTCAATTTTCTTGCACTTAAGTCGGCATTGTGCCTTTTGTATTTAATTCCGATGCAATTTCTGTGTTTCATCGTCAATAAGGACGTCAGAGGGATACAGTAAACCTGAAGTGAACCATCGGAATCTATAACTAGTATCACAGGAATGGTTCAAATCATTGACAGTAAGAAGAGTCAGTTTTCTTATAATAAAGTCGTCATTGTGCCTTTTGTATTTAATGCGGATGCAATTTCTGTGTTTCACCGTCAATAAGAAGGTCTGAGGAATACAGTAAACCTGAAGTGAAGCATCGGAATCTATAACTAGTGTCACAGGAATGGTTCCAACATAGACAATAGGAAGAGTTAGTTTTTTTGTACTGAAGTCGGCATTGTGCCTTTTGTATTTAATTCCGATGCAATTTCTGTGTTTCATCGTCAATATGAAGGTCAGAAAGATACAGTAAACCTGAAGTGAAGCATCGGAATCCATAACTAGTGTCACAGGAATGGTTCCAACATAGACAATAGGAAGAGTTAGTTTTTATGTACTGAAGTCGGCATTGTGCCTCTTGTATTTAATTCCGATGTAATTTCTGTGCTTCATCGTCAATAAGAATGTCAGAGGGATACAGTGAACCTGAAGTGAAGCATCGGAATCTATAACTAGTGATACAGGAATGGTTCAAAGCATATACAGTAAGAAGAATCAGCTTTCTTATAATTAAGTCGGCATTGTGCCTTTTGTATTTAATTCCGATGCAATTTCTGTGTTTCATCGTCAATAAGAAGGTCAGAGGGATACAGTGAACCTGAAGTGAAGCATCGGAATCTGTAACTAGTGTCACAGGAATGGTTCAAAACATAGACAGTAAGAAGGGTCAGTTTACTTGAACTTAAGTTGGCATTGTGCGTTTTGTATTTCATTCCGTGCAATTTCTGTGTTTCATCGTCAATAAGAAGTCAGAGGGATACAGTGAACCTGAAGTGAAGCATCGGAATCTGTAACTAGTGTCACAGGAATGGTTCAAAACATAGACAGTAAGAAGAGTCAATTTTCTTGTACTTAAGTCGGCATTGTGCCTTTTGTATATAATTCCGGTGCAATTTCTGTGTTTCATCGTCAATAAGAAGGTCAGAGGGATACAGTAAACGCAAAGTGAAGAATCGGAATCTATAACTAGTGTCACAGGAATGGTTCAAAACATAGACAGTAAGAAGAGTCAGTCCTCTTGTACATAACTCGGCATTGTGCCTTTTGTATTTAATTCCGATGCAATTTCTGTGTTTCATTGTCAATTAGAAGGTCAGAGGGTTACAGTAAGCCTGATGTGACGCATCGGAATCTATAACTAGTGTCACAGGAATGGTTGAAAACATAGACAGTAAGAAAGGTCAGTCTTCTTGTACTTAAGTCGTCACTGTGCCTTTTGTATTTAACTCCGATGTAATTTCTGTGTTTCATCGTCAATAAGAAGGTCAGAGGGATACAGAAAACCTGAAGTGAAGCATCGTAATCTATAACTAGTGTCACAGGAATGGTTCAAAGCATATACAGTAAGAAGAGTCAGCTTTCTTATAATTAAGTCGGCATTGTGCCTTTTGTATTTAATTCCGATGCAATTTCTGTGTTTCATCGTCAATAAGAAGGTCAGAGGGATACAGTAAATGTGATGTGAAGCATCGGAATCTATAACTAGTGTCACAATAATGGTTAAAACATAGAAAATAAGAAGAGTCAGTTTTCTTGTACTTAAGTCGGCACTGTGCATTTTGTATTTAATTCCGATGCAATTTCTGTGTGTCATCGTCGATACGATGGTCAGAGGGATACAGTAAACCTGAAGTGAAGCATCGGAATTTATAACTAGTATCACAGGAATGGTTGAAAACATAGACAGTAAGAAAGGTCAGTCTTCTTGTACTTAAGTCGTCATTGTGCCTTTTGTATTTAACTCCGATGCAATTTCTGTGTTTCATCGTCAATAAAAAGGTCAGAGGGATACAGAAAACCTGAAGTGAAGCATCGTAATCTATAACTAGTGTCACAGGAATGGTTCAAAGCATATACAGTAAGAAGAGTCAGCTTTCTTATAATTAAGTCGGCATTGTGCCTTTTGTATTTAATTCCGATGCAATTTCTGTGTTTCATCGTCAATAAGAATGTCAGAGGGATACAGTAAATGTGATGTGAAGCATCGGAATCTATAACTAGTGTCACAATAATGGTTAAAACATAGAAAGTAAGAAGAGTCAATTTTCTTGTACTTAAGTCGGCATTGTGTCTTTTGTATTTAATTCCGATGCAATTTCTGTGTTTCATCGTCAATAAGAACGTCAGAGGGATACAGTAAACCTGAAGTAAAGCATAGGAATCTATAACTAGTATCACAGGAATGGTTCAAATCATTGACAGTAAGAAGAGTCAGTTTTCTTATAATTAAGTCGTCATTGTGAATTTTGTATTTTATTCGGATGCAATTTCTGTGTTTCACCGTCAATAAGAAGGTCTGAGGGACACAGTAAACCTGAAGTGAAGAATCGGAATCTATAACTAGTATCACAGGAATGGTTCCAACATAGACAATAGGAAGAATTAGTTTTTTTGTACTGAAGTCGGCATTGTGCCTTTTATGTTTAATTCCGATGCAATTACTGTGTCTCATCGTCAATATGAAGGTCAGAGAGATACAGTAAACCTGAAGTGAAGCATCGGAATCTATTACTAGTGTCACAGGAATGCTTCAAAACATAGCCAGTAAGAAGAGTCAGATTTCTTGTACTTAAGTCGGCATTGTGCTTTTTGTATTTAATTCCGATGCAATTTCTGTGTTTCATCGTCAATAAGAAGGTCAGAGGGATACAGTAAACCTGAAGTGAATTATCGGAATCTATAAGTAGTGTCACAGGAATGGTTCAAAACATAGACAATACCAAGAGTCACTTTTCTTGTACTTAAGTCGGCATTGTGCCAGTTGTATTTAATTCCGATGCAATTTCTGTGTTTCATCGTCAATGAGAAGGTCAGAGTGATACGGTAAACCTGAAGTGAAGCATCGGAATCCATAACTAGTGTCACAGGAATGGTTCAAGCATTGACAGTAAGAAGATTCAATTTTCTTGCACTTAAGTCGGCATTGTGCATTTTGTATTTAATTCCGAAGCAATTTCTGTGTTTCATCGTCAATAAGGACGTCAGAGGGATACAGTAAACCTGAAGTGAACCATCGGAATCTATAACTAGTATCACAGGAGTGGTTCAAATCATTGACAGTAAGAAGAGTCAGTTTTCTTATAATTAAGTCGTCATTGTGCCTTTTGTATTTAATTCGGATGCAATTTCTGTGTTTCACCGTCAATAAGAAGGTCTGAGGGATACAGTAAACCTGAAGTGAAGCATCGGAATCTATAACTAGTGTCACAGGAATGGTTCCAACATAGACAATAGGAAGAGTTAGTTTTTTTGTACTGAAGTCGGCATTGTGCCTTTTGTATTTAATTCCGATGCAATTTCTGTGTTTAATCGTCAATATGAAGGTCAGAGAGATACAGTAAACCTGAAGTGAAGCATCGGAATCCATAACTAGTGTCACAGGAATGGTTCCAACATAGACAATAGGAAGAGTTAGTTTTTATGTACTGAAGTCGGCATTGTGCCTCTTGTATTTAATTCCGATGTAATTTCTGTGCTTCATCGTCAATAAGAATGTCAGAGGGATACAGTGAACCTGAAGTGAAGCATCGGAATCTATAACTAGTGATACAGGAATGGTTCAAAGCATATACAGTAAGAAGAATCAGCTTTCTTATAATTAAGTCGGCATTGTGCCTTTTGTATTTAATTCCGATGCAATTTCTGTGTTTCATCGTCAATAAGAAGGTCAGAGGGATACAGTGAACCTGAAGTGAAGCATCGGAATCTGTAACTAGTGTCACAGGAATGGTTCAAAACATAGACAGTAAGAAGGGCCAGTTTACTTGAACTTAAGTTGGCATTGTGCGTTTTGTATTTCATTCCGTGCAATTTCTGTGTTTCATCGTCAATAAGAAGTCAGAGGGATACAGTGAACCTGAAGTGAAGCATCGGAATCTGTAACTAGTGTCACAGGAATGGTTCAAAACATAGACAGTAAGAAGAGTCAATTTTCTTGTACTTAAGTCGGCATTGTGCCTTTTGTATATAATTCCGGTGCAATTTCTGTGTTTCATCGTCAATAAGAAGGTCAGAGGGATACAGTAAACGTAAAGTGAAGAATCGGAATCTATAACTAGTGTCACAGGAATGGTTCAAAACATAGACAGTAAGAAGAGTCAGTCCTCTTGTACATAACTCGGCATTGTGCCTTTTGTATTTAATTCCGATGCAATTTCTGTGTTTCATTGTCAACTAGAAGGTCAGAGGGTTACAGTAAGCCTGATGTGACGCATCGGAATCTATAACTAGTGTCACAGGAATGGTTCAAAGCATATACAGTAAGAAGAGTCAGCTTTCTTATAATTAAGTCGGCATTGTGCCTTTTGTATTTAATTCCGATGCAGTTTCTGTGTTTCATCGTCAATAAGAAGGTCAGAGGGATACAGTAAATGTGATGTGAAGCATCGGAATCTATAACTAGTGTCACAATAATGGTTAAAACATAGAAAATAAGAAGAGTCAGTTTTCTTGTACCTATGTCGGCACTGTGCATTTTGTATTTAATTCCGATGCAATTTCTGTGTGTCATCGTCGATACGATGGTCAGAGGGATACAGTAAACCTGAAGTGAAGCATCGGAATTTATAACTAGTATCACAGGAATGGTTGAAAACATAGACAGTAAGAAAGGTCAGTCTTCTTGTACTTAAGTCGTCATTGTGCCTTTTGTATTTAACTCCGATGCAATTTCTGTGTTTCATCGTCAATAAAAAAGGTCAGAGGGATACAGAAAACCTGAAGTGAAGCATCGTAATCTATAACTAGTGTCACAGGAATGGTTCAAAGCATATACAGTAAGAAGAGTCAGCTTTCTTATAATTAAGTCGGCATTGTGCCTTTTGTATTTAATTCCGATGCAATTTCTGTGTTTCATCGTCAATAAGAAGGTCAGAGGGATACAGTAAATGTGATGTGAAGCATCGGAATCTATAACTGGTGTCACAATAATGGTTAAAACATAGAAAGTAAGAAGAGTCAATTTTCTTGTACTTAAGTCGGCATTGTGTCTTTTGTATTTAATTCCGATGCAATTTCTGTGTTTCATCGTCAATAAGAACGTCAGAGGGATACAGTAAACCTGAAGTAAAGCATAGGAATCTATAACTAGTATCACAGGAATGGTTCAAATCATTGACAGTAAGAAGAGTCAGTTTTCTTATAATTAAGTCGTCATTGTGAATTTTGTATTTTATTCGGATGCAATTTCTGTGTTTCACCGTCAATAAGAAGGTCTGAGGGACACAGTAAACCTGAAGCGAAGAATCGGAATCTATAACTAGTATCACAGGAATGGTTCCAACATAGACAATAGGAAGAATTAGTTTTTTTGTACTGAAGTCGGCATTGTGCCTTTTATATTTAATTCCGATGCAATTACTGTGTTTCATCGTCAATATGAAGGTCAGAGAGATACAGTAAACCTGAAGTGAAGCATCGGAATCTATTACTAGTGTCACAGGAATGCTTCAAAACATAGCCAGTAAGAAGAGTCAGATTTCTTGTACTTAAGTCGGCATTGTGCTTTTTGTATTTAATTCCGATGCAATTTCTGTGTTTCATCGTCAATAAGAAGGTCAGAGGGATACAGTAAACCTGAAGTGAATTATCGGAATCTATAAGTAGTGTCACAGGAATGGTTCAAAACATAGACAATACCAAGAGTCACTTTTCTTGTACTTAAGTCGGCATTGTGCCATTTGTATTTAATTCCGATGCAATTTCTGTGTTTCATCGTCAATAAGAAGGTCAGAGGGATACAGTAAACCTGAAGTGAAGCATCGGAATCCATAACTAGTGTCACAGGAATGGTTGAAGCATTGACAGTAAGAAGATTCAATTTTCTTGCACTTAAGTCGGCATTGTGCCTTTTGTATTTAATTCCGATGCAATTTCTGTTTTTCATCGTCAATAAGAACGACAGAGGGATACAGTAAACCTGAAGTGAAGCACCGGAATCTATAACTAGTATCACAGGAATGGTTCAAATCATTGACAGTAAGAAGAGTCAATTTTCTTATAATTAAGTCGTCATTGTGCCTTTTGTATTTAATTCGGATGCAATTTCTGTGTTTCACCGTCAATAAGAAGGTCTGAGGGATACAGTAAACCTGAAGTGAAGCATCGGAATCTATAACTAGTGTCACAGGAATGGTTCCAACATAGACAATAGGAAGAGTTAGTTTTTTTGTACTGAAGTCGGCATTGTGCCTTTTGTATTTAATTCCGATGCAATTTCTGTGTTTCATCGTCAATATGATGGTCAGAGAGATACAGTAAACCTGAAGTGAAGCATCGGAATCCATAACTAGTATCACAGGAATGGTTCCAACATAGACAATAGGAAGAGTTAGTTTTTTTGTACTGAAGTCGGCATTGTGCCTTTTGTATTTAATTCCGATGCAATTTCTGTGCTTCATCGTCAATAAGAATGTCAGAGGGATACAGTGAACCTGAAGTGAAGCATCGGAATCTATAACTAGTGATACAGGAATGGTTCAAAGCATATACAGTAAGAAGAATCAGCTTTCTTATAATTAAGTCGGCATTGTGCCTTTTGTATTTAATTCCGATGCAATTTCTGTGTTTCATCGTCAATAAGAAGGTCAGAGGGATACAGTGAACCTGAAGTGAAGCATCGGAATCTGTAACTAGTGTCACAGGAATGGTTCAAAACATAGACAGTAAGAAGGGCCAGTTTACTTGAACTTAAGTTGGCATTGTGCGTTTTGTATTTCATTCCGTGCAATTTCTGTGTTTCATCGTCAATAAGAAGTCAGAGGGATACAGTGAACCTGAAGTGAAGCATCGGAATCTGTAACTAGTGTCACAGGAATGGTTCAAAACATAGACAGTAAGAAGAGTCAATTTTCTTGTACTTAAGTCGGCATTGTGCCTTTTGTATATAATTCCGGTGCAATTTCTGTGTTTCATCGTCAATAAGAAGGTCAGAGGGATACAGTAAACGTAAAGTGAAGAATCGGAATCTATAACTAGTGTCACAGGAATGGTTCAAAACATAGACAGTAAGAAGAGTCAGTCCTCTTGTACATAACTCGGCATTGTGCCTTTTGTATTTAATTCCGATGCAATTTCTGTGTTTCATTGTCAATTAGAAGGTCAGAGGGTTACAGTAAGCCTGATGTGACGCATCGGAATCTATAACTAGTGTCACAGGAATGGTTGAAAACATAGACAGTAAGAAAGGTCAGTCTTCTTGTACTTAAGTCGTCATTGTGCCTTTTGTATTTAACTCCGATGTAATTTCTGTGTTTCATCGTCAATAAGAAGGTCAGAGGGATACAGAAAACCTGAAGTGAAGCATCGTAATCTATAACTAGTGTCACAGGAATGGTTCAAAGCATATACAGTAAGAAGAGTCAGCTTTCTTATAATTAAGTCGGCATTGTGCCTTTTGTATTTAATTCCGATGCAATTTCTGTGTTTCATCGTCAATAAGAAGGTCAGAGGGATACAGTAAATGTGATGTGAAGCATCGGAATCTATAACTAGTGTCACAATAATGGTTAAAACATAGAAAACAAGAAGAGTCAGTTTTCTTGTACTTATGTCGGCACTGTGCATTTTGTATTTAATTCCGATGCAATTTCTGTGTGTCATCGTCGATACGATGGTCAGAGGGATACAGTAAACCTGAAGTGAAGCATCGGAATTTATAACTAGTATCACAGGAATGGTTGAAAACATAGACAGTAAGAAAGGTCAGTCTTCTTGTACTTAAGTCGTCATTGTGCCTTTTGTATTTAACTCCGATGCAATTTCTGTGTTTCATCGTCAATAAAAAAGGTCAGAGGGATACAGAAAACCTGAAGTGAAGCATTGTAATCTATAACTAGTGTCACAGGAATGGTTCAAAGCATATACAGTAAGAAGAGTCAGCTTTCTTATAATTAAGTCGGCATTGTGCCTTTTGTATTTAATTCCGATGCAATTTCTGTGTTTCATCGTCAATAAGAAGGTCAGAGGGATACAGTAAATGTGATGTGAAGCATCGGAATCTATAACTGGTGTCACAATAATGGTTAAAACATAGAAAGTAAGAAGAGTCAATTTTCTTGTACTTAAGTCGGCATTGTGTCTTTTGTATTTAATTCCGATGCAATTTCTGTGTTTCATCGTCAATAAGAACGTCAGGGGGATACAGTAAACTTGAAGTAAAGCATAGGAATCTATAACTAGTATCACAGGAATGGTTCAAATCATTGACAGTAAGAAGAGTCAGTTTTCTTATAATTAAGTCGTCATTGTGAATTTTGTATTTTATTCGGATGCAATTTCTGTGTTTCACCGTCAATAAGAAGGTCTGAGGGACACAGTAAACCTGAAGCGAAGAATCGGAATCTATAACTAGTATCACAGGAATGGTTCCAACATAGACAATAGGAAGAATTAGTTTTTTTGTACTGAAGTCGGCATTGTGCCTTTTATATTTAATTCCGATGCAATTACTGTGTTTCATCGTCAATATGAAGGTCAGAGAGATACAGTAAACCTGAAGTGAAGCATCGGAATCTATTACTAGTGTCACAGGAATGCTTCAAAACATAGCCAGTAAGAAGAGTCAGATTTCTTGTACTTAAGTCGGCATTGTGCTTTTTGTATTTAATTCCGATGCAATTTCTGTGTTTCATCGTCAATAAGAAGGTCAGAGGGATACAGTAAACCTGAAGTGAATTATCGGAATCTATAAGTAGTGTCACAGGAATGGTTCAAAACATAGACAATACCAAGAGTCACTTTTCTTGTACTTAAGTCGGCATTGTGCCATTTGTATTTAATTCCGATGCAATTTCTGTTTTTCATCGTCAATAAGAAGGTCAGAGGGATACAGTAAACCTGAAGTGAAGCATCGGAATCCATAACTAGTGTCACAGGAATGGTTCAAGCATTGACAGTAAGAAGATTCAATTTTCTTGCACTTAAGTCGGCATTGTGCCTTTTGTATTTAATTCCGATGCAATTTCTGTTTTTCATCGTCAATAAGAACGACAGAGGGATACAGTAAACCTGAAGTGAAGCACCGGAATCTATAACTAGTATCACAGGAATGGTTCAAATCATTGACAGTAAGAAGAGTCAATTTTCTTATAATTAAGTCGTCATTGTGCCTTTTGTATTTAATTCGGATGCAATTTCTGTGTTTCACCGTCAATAAGAAGGTCTGAGGGATACAGTAAACCTGAAGTGAAGCATCGGAATCTATAACTAGTGTCACAGGAATGGTTCCAACATAGACAATAGGAAGAGTTAGTTTTTTTGTACTGAAGTCGGCATTGTGCCTTTTGTATTTAATTCCGATGCAATTTCTGTGTTTCATCGTCAATATGATGGTCAGAGAGATACAGTAAACCTGAAGTGAAGCATCGGAATCCATAACTAGTATCACAGGAATGGTTCCAACATAGACAATAGGAAGAGTTAGATTTTTTGTACTGAAGTCGGCATTGTGCCTTTTGTATTTAATTCCGATGCAATTTCTGTGCTTCATCGTCAATAAGAATGTCAGAGGGATACAGTAAACCTGAAGTGAAGCATCGGTATCTATAACTAGTGATACAGGAATGGTTCAAAGCATATACAGTAAGAAGAGTCAGCTTTCTTATAATTAAGTCGGCATTGTGCCTTTTGTATTTAATTCCGATGCAATTTCTGTGTTTCATCGTCAATAAGAAGGGCAGAGGGATACAGTGAACCTGAAGTGAAGCATCGGAATCTGTAACTAGTGTCACAGGAATGGTTCAAAACATAGACAGTAAGAAGGGTCAGTTTACTTGAACTTAAGTTGGCATTGTGCGTTTTGTATTTCATTCCGATGCCATTTCTGTGTTTCATCGTCAATAAGAAGTCAGAGGGATACAGTGAACCTGAAGTGAAGCATCGGAATCTGTAACTAGTGTCACAGGAATGGTTCAAAACATAGACAGTAAGAAGAGTCAATTTTCTTGTACTTAAGTCGGCATTGTGCCTTTTGTATATAATTCCGATGAAATTTCTGTGTTTCATCGTCAATAAGAAGGTCAGAGGGATACAGTAAACGTAAAGTGAAGCATCGGAATCTATAACTAGTGTCACAGGAATGGTTCAAAACATAGACAGTAAGAAGAGTCAGTCCTCTTGTACATAACTCGGCATTGTGCCTTTTGTATTTAATTCCGATGCAATTTCTGTGTTTCATTGTCAATTAGAAGGTCAGAGGGTTACAGTAAGCCTGATGTGACGCATCGGAATCTATAACTAGTGTCACAGGAATTGTTGAAAACATAGACAGTAAGAAAGGTCAGTCTTCTTGTACTTAAGTCGTCATTGTGCCTTTTGTATTTAACTCCGATGCAATTTCTGTGTTTCATCGTCAATAAGAAGGTCAGAGGGATACAGAAAATCTGAAATGAAGCATCGTAATCTATAACTAGTGTCACAGGAAATGTTTCAAACATAGACAATAGGAATACTTAGTTTTTTTGTACTTAAGTCGGCATTGTGCCTTGGTATTTATTTCCGATGCAATTTCTGTGTTTCATCGTCAATATGAAGGTCAGAGGGATACAGTAAACCTGAAGTGATGCATCGGAATCTATTACTAGTGTCACAGGAATGCTTCAAAGCATAGACATTAAGAAGAGTCAGATTTCTTGTACTTAAGTCGGCATTGTGCCTTTTGTATTTAATTCCGATGCAATTTCTGTGTTTCATCGTCAATAAGAAGGTCAGAGGGATACAGTAAACCTGAAGTGAAGTATCGGAATCTATAAGTAGTGTCACAGGAATGGTTCAAAACATAGACAGTAACAAGAGTCAGATTTCTTGTACTTAAGACGGCATTGTGCCATTTGTATTTGATTCCGATACAATTTCTGTGTTTCATCGTCAATAAGAAGGTCAGAGGGATACAGTAAACCTGAAGTGAAGCATCGGAATCCATAACTAGTGTCACAGGAATGGTTCAAACATAGACAGTAAGAAGGGTCAGTTTACTTGAACTTAAGTTGGCATTGTGCGTTTTGTATTTCATTCCGATGCAATTTCTGTGTTTCATCGTCAATAAGAAGTCAGAGGGATACAGTGAACCTGAAGTGAAGCATCGGAATCTGTAACTAGTGTCACAGGAATTGTTCAAAACATAGACAGTAAGAAGAGTCAATATTCTTGTACTTAAGTCGGCATTGTGCCTTTTGTATAGAATTCCGATGCAATTTCTGTGTCTCATCGTCAATAAGAAGGTCAGAGGGATACAGTAAACGTAAAGTGAAGCATCGGAATCTATAACTAGTGTCACAGGAATGGTTCAAAACATAGACAGTAAGAAGAGTCAGTCCTCTTGTACATAACTAGGCATTGTGCCTTTTGTATTTAATTCCGATGCAATTTTTGTGTTTCATTGTCAATAAGAAGGTCAGAGGGTTACAGTAAGCCTGATGTGACGCATCGGAATCTATAACTAGTGTCACAGGAATGGTTGAAAACATAGACAGTAAGAAAGGTCAGTCTTCTTGTACTTAAGTCGTCATTGTGCCTTTTGTATTTAACTCCGATGCAATTTCTGTGTTTCATCGTCAATAAGAAGGTCAGAGGGATACAGAAAACCTGAAGTGAAGCATCGTAATCTATAACTAGTGTCACAGGAATGGTTCAAACATAGACAATAGGAATACTTAGTTTTTTTGTACTT
Source organism: Schistocerca serialis cubense (assembly GCF_023864345.2). Classification (NCBI taxonomy): domain Eukaryota; kingdom Metazoa; phylum Arthropoda; class Insecta; order Orthoptera; family Acrididae; genus Schistocerca; species Schistocerca serialis. The sequence continues at coordinate 45,224,091 of NW_026047583.1, forward strand.
AAGTCGGCATTGTGCCTTTGGTATTTATTTCCGATGCAATTTCTGTGTTTCATCGTCAATATGAAGGTCAGAGGGATACAGTAAACCTGAAGTGATGCATCGGAATCTATTACTAGTGTCACAGGAATGCTTCAAAGCATAGACAGTAAGAAGAGTCAGAATTCTTGTACTTAAGTCGGCATTGTGCCTTTTGTATTTAATTCCGATGCAATTTCTGTGTTTCATCGTCAATATGAAGGTCAGAGAGATACAGTAAACCTGAAGTGAAGCATAGGAATCTGTAACTAGTGTCACAGGAATGGTTATAACATAGACAGTAAGAAGAGTCAGTTTTCTTGTACTTAAGTTAGCATTGTGCGTTTTGTATTTAATTCCGATGCAATTTCTGTATGTCATTGTCAATACGAAAGTCAGAGAGATACAGCAAACCTGAAGGCAAGCATCGGAATCTATAACTAGTGTCACAGGAATGTTTCAAAACATAGACAGTAAGTAGAGTCAGTTTACTTGTACTTAATTCGGCATTGTGCTTTTTGTATTTAATTCCGATGCAATTTCTGTGTTTCATCGTCAATAAGCAGGTCAGAGGGATACAGTAAACCTGAAGTGAAGCATCGGAATCTATAACTAGTGTCACAGGAATGGTTCAAAACATAGAGAGTAAGAAGAGTCAGTTTACTTGTACTTAAGTTGGCATTGGGCGTTTTGTATTTCATTCCGATGCAATCTCTGTGTTTCATCGTCAATAAGAAGATCAGAGGGATACAGTAAACCTGAACTGAAGCATCGGAATCTATAACTAGTGTCACAGGGATGGTTCAAATCATAGACAGTAAGAAGAGTCAATTTTCTTGTACTTAAGTCGGCATTGTGCCTTTTGTATTTAATTCCGATGCAATTTCTGTGTTTCATCGTCAATAAGAAGGTCAGAGGAATACAGAAAACGTAAAGTAAAGCATCGGAATCTATAACTAGTGTCACAGGAATGCTTCAGAACATAGACAGTAAGAAGAGTCAGTCTTCTTGTACATAACTCGGCATTGTGCCTTTTATATTTAATTCCGATGCTATTTCTGTTTTTCATCGTCAATAAGAAGGTCAGAGGGTTACAGTAACCCTGAAGTGAAGCATCGGAATCTATAACTAGTGTCACAGGAATGGTTCACAACATAGACAGTAAGAAGAGTCAGTTAACTTGTACTTAATTCGGCATTGTGCCTTTTGTATTTAATTCCGATGTAATTTCTGTGCTTCATCGTCAATAAGAAGGTCAGAGGGATACAGTAAACCTGAAGTGAAGCATCGGAATCTATAACTAGTGATACAGGAATGGTTCAAAGCATATACAGTAAGAAGAGTCAGCTTTCTTATAATTAAGTCGGCATTGTGCCTTTTGTATTTAATTCCGATGCAATTTCTGTGTTTCATCGTCAATATGAAGGTCAGAGGGATACAGTAAACCTGAAGTGAAGTATCGGAATCTATAAGTAGTGTCACAGAAATGGTTCAAAACATACACAGTAACATGAGTCAGATTTCTTGTACTTAATTCGGCATTGTGCCATTTGTATTTGATTCAGATGCAATTTCTGTGTTTCATCGTCAATAAGAAGGTCAGAGGGATACAGTAAACCTGAAGTGAAGCATCGGAATCTACAACTACTGTCACAGGAATGGTTATAACATATACAGTAAGAAGAGTCTGTTTTCTTGTACTTACGTCTGCATTGTGCCTTTCGTATTTAATACCAATGCAATTTCTGTGTTTCATCGTCAATAAGAAAGTCAGAGGGTTACAGTAAACCTGAAGTGAAGCATCGGAATCTATAACTGGTGTCACAGGAGTGGTTCAAAACATAGACAGTAAGAAGGGTCAGTTTATTTGTACTTAAGTCGGCATCGTGCCCTTTGTATTTAATTCCGATGCAATTTCTGTATTTCATCGTCAATAAGAAGGTCAGAGGGATACAGTAAACCTGAAGTGAAGCATCGGAATCTATAACTAGTGTCACAGAAATAGTTCAAAACATAGACAGTAAGAAGAGTCACTTTACTTGTACTTAATTCGGCATTGTGCCTTTTGTAATTAATTCCGATGCAATTTCTGTGTTTCATCGTCAATAAGAAGGTCAGAGGGATACAGTAAACCTGAAGTGAAGCATCGGAATCCATAACTAATGTCACAGGAATGGTTCAAACATAGACAATAGGAATACTTAGTTTATTTGTACTTAAGTCGGCATTGTGCCATTTGTATTTAATTCCGATGCAATTTCTGTATTTCATCGTCAATAAGAAGGTCAGAGGGATACAGTAAACCTGAAGTGAAGCATTGGATTCTATAACTAGTGTCACAGGAATAGTTCAAAGCATAGACAGTAAGAGGAGTCAGTTTACTTGTACTTAATTCGGCATTAAGCCTTTCGTATTTAATTCCGATGCAATTTCTGTGTTTCATCGTCAATAAGAAGGTTAGAGGAATACAGTAAACCTGAACTGAAGCACCGGAATCTATAACTAGTGTCACAGGAATAGTTCAAAACATAGACAGTAAGAAGAGTCAGTTTATTGTACATAAGTTGGCATTGTGCGTTTTGTATTTCATTCCGATGCAATTTCTGTGTTTCATTGTCAATAAGAAAGTCAGAGGGATACAGTAAACCTGAAGTGAAGCATCGGAATCTATAACTAGTGTCACAGGAATGGTTCAAAACATAGACAGTAAGAAGTGTCAATTTACTTGCACTTAATTCGGCATTGTGCCTTTTGTATTTAATTCCGATGCAATTTCTGTGTTTCATCGTCAATAAGAAGGTCAGAGTTATACTGTGACCCTGAAGGGATGCATTGGAATCTGTAACTAGTGTCACAGGAATGGTTCAAAACATAGACAGTAAGAAGAGTCAGTTTATTGTACTTAAGATGGCATTGTGCGTTTTGTATTTCATTCCGATGCAATTTCTGTGTTTCATCGTCAATAAGAAAGTCAGAGGGATACAGTAAACCTGAAGTGAAGCATCGGAATCTAAAACCGGTGTCACAGGAAAGGTTCCAAACATAGACAGTAAGAGGAGCCAGGTTTCTTGTTCTTGAGTCGACATTGTGCCTTTTGTACTTAATTCCGATGCAATTTCTGTGTTTCATCGTCAATAAGACGGTCAGAGGGATACAGTAAACCTCAAGTGAAGCATCAGTATCTATATCTAGTGTCACAGGAATGGTACAAAACAAAGGCAGTAAGAAGAGTCAGTATTCTTGTACTTAAGTTGGCATTGTGCTTTTTAATTTAATTCCGATGCAATAACTGTGTTTCGTCGTCAATAAGAAGGTCCAAGGGATACAGTAAACCTGAAGTGAAGCATCGGAATCTAAATCCGGTCTCACAGGAAAGGTTCAAAACATAGACAGTAAGAAGAGCCAGCCCCCTTGTACTTGAGTCGGCATTGTGCCCTTTGTATTTAATTCCGATGCAATTTCTGTGTTTGATCGTCAATAAGAAGGTCAGAGGGATACAGTAAACATGAAATGAAGCATCCGAATCTATAAGTAGTGTCACAGGAATGGTTCAAAGCATAGACGGTAAGAAGAGACAGTCTTCTTGTACTTGAGTCGGCATTGTGAATTTTGTATTTCATTCCGATGCAATTTCTGTGTTTCATCGTCAATAAGAAGGTCAGAGGGATACAGTAAACCTGAAATCAAGCATCGGAATCTATAACTAGTGTCACAGGAATGGTTGAAAACATAGACAGTAAGAAAGGTCAGTCTTCTTGTACTTAAGTCGTCATTGTGCCTTTTGTATTTAACTCCGATGCAATTTCTGTGTTTCATCGTCAATAACAAGGTCAGAGGGATACAGAAAACCTGAAGTGAAGCATCGTAATCTATAACTAGTGTCACAGGAATGGTTCAAACATAGACAATAGGAATACTTAGTTTTTTTGTACTTAAGTCGGCATTGAGCCTTTGGTATTTATTTCCGATGCAATTTCTGTGTTTCATTGTCAATATGAAGGTCAGAGGGATACAGTAAACCTGAAGTGATGCATCGGAATCTATTACTAGTGTCACAGGAATGCTTCAAAGCATAGACAGTAAGAAGAGTCAGATTTCTTGTACTTAAGTCGGCATTGTGCCTTTTGTAATTAATTCCGATGCAATTTCTGTGTTTCATCGTCAATATGAAGGTCAGAGAGATACAGTAAACCTGAAGTGAAGCATAGGAATCTATAACTAGTGTCACAGGAATGGTTATAACATAGACAGTAAGAAGAGTCAGTTTTCTTGTACTTAAGTTAGCATTGTGCGTTTTGTATTTAATTCCGATGCAATTTCTGTATGTCATTGTCAATACGAAAGTCAGAGGGATACAGCAAACCTGAAGGCAAGCATCGGAATCTATAACTAGTGTCACAGGATTGTTTCAAAACATAGACAGTAAGAAGAGTCAGTTTACTTGTACTTAATTCGGCATTGTGCTTTTTGTATTTAATTCCGATGCAATTTCTGTGTTTCATCGTCAATAAGCAGGTCAGAGGGATACAGTAAACCTGAAGTGAAGCATCGGAATCTATAACTAGTGTCACAGGAATGGTTCAAAACATAGAGAGTAAGAAGAGTCAGTTTACTTGTACTTAAGTTGGCATTGGGCGTTTTGTATTTCATTCCGATGCAATCTCTGTGTTTCATCGTCAATAAGAAGATCAGAGGGATACAGTAAAACTGAACTGAAGCATCGGAATCTATAACTAGTGTCACAGGGATGGTTCAAATCATAGACAGAAAGAAGAGTCAATTTTCTTGTACTTAAGTCGGCATTGTGCCTTTTGTATTTAATTCCGATGCAATTTCTGTGTTTCATCGTCAATAAGAAGGTCAGAGGAATACAGTAAACGTAAAGTAAAGCATCGGAATCTATAACTAGTGTCACAGGAATGCTTCAGAACATAGACAGTAAGAAGAGTCAGTCTTCTTGTACATAACTCGGCATTGTGCCTTTTATATTTAATTCCGATGCTATTTCTGTTTTTCATCGTCAATAAGAAGGTCAGAGGGTTACAGTAACCCTGAAGTGAAGCATCGGAATCTATAACTAGTGTCACAGGAATGGTTCACAACATAGACAGTAAGAAGAGTCAGTTTACTTGTACTTAATTCGGCATTGTGCCTTTTGTATTTAATTCCGATGTAATTTCTGTGCTTCATCGTCAATAAGAAGGTCAGAGGGATACAGTAAACCTGAAGTGAAGCATCGGAATCTATAACTAGTGATACAGGAATGGTTCAAAGCATATACAGTAAGAAGAGTCAGCTTTCTTATAATTAAGTCGGCATTGTGCCTTTTGTATTTAATTCCGATGCAATTTCTGTGTTTCATCGTCAATATGAAGGTCAGAGGGATACAGTAAACCTGAAGTGAAGTATCGGAATCTATAAGTAGTGTCACAGAAATGGTTCAAAACATAGACAGTAACATGAGTCAGATTTCTTGTACTTATTTCGGCATTGTGCCATTTGTATTTGATTCAGATGCAATTTCTGTGTTTCATCGTCAATAAGAAGGTCAGAGGGATACAGTAAACCTGAAGTGAAGCATCGGAATCTACAACTACTGTCACAGGAATGGTTATAACATATACAGTAAGAAGAGTCTGTTTTCTTGTACTTACGTCTGCATTGTGCCTTTCGTATTTAATACCAATGTAATTTCTGTGTTTCATCGTCAATAAAAAAGTCAGAGGGATACAGTAAACCTGAAGTGAAGCATCGGAATCTATAACTGGTGTCACAGGAGTGGTTCAAAACATAGACAGTAAGAAGGGTCAGTTTGTTTGTACTTAAGTCGGCATCGTGCCCTTTGTATTTAATTCCGATGCAATTTCTGTTTTTCATCGTCAATAAGAAGGTCAGAGGGATACAGTAAACCTGAAGTGAAGCATCGGAATCTATAACTAGTGTCACAGAAATAGTTCAAAACATAGACAGTAAGAAGAGTCACTTTACTTGTACTTAATTCGGCATTGTGCCTTTTGTAATTAATTCCGATGCAATTTCTGTGTTTCATCGTCAATAAGACGGTCAGAGGGATACAGTAAACCTGAAGTGAAGCATCGGAATCCATAACTAGTGTCACAGGAATGGTTCAAACATAGACAATAGGAATACTTAGTTTATTTGTACTTAAGTCGGCATTGTGCCATTTGTATTTAATTCCGATGCAATTTCTGTATTTCATCGTCAATAAGAAGGTCAGAGGAATACAGTAAACCTGAAGTGAAGCATTGGATTCTATAACTAGCGTCACAGGAATAGTTCAAAGCATAGACAGTAAGAGGAGTCAGTTTACTTGTACTTAATTCGGCATTAAGCTTTTCGTATTTAATTCCGATGCAATTTCTGTGTTTCATCGTCAATAAGAAGGTTAGAGGAATACAGTAAACCTGAACTGAAGCATCGGAATCTATAACTAGTGTCACAGGAATGGTTCAAAACATAGACAGTAAGAAGAGTCAGTTTATTGTACATAAGTTGGCATTGTGCGTTTTGTATTTCATTCCGATGCAATTTCTGTGTTTCATTGTCAATAAGAAAGTCAGAGGGATACAGTAACCCTGAAGTGAAGCATCGGAATCTATAACTAGTGTCACAGGAATGGTTCAAAACATAGACAGTAAGAAGTGTCAATTTACTTGCACTTAATTCGGCATTGTGCCTTTTGTATTTAATTCCGATGCAATTTCTGTGTTTCATCGTCAATAAGAAGGTCAGAGTTATACTGTGACCTTAAAGGGATGCATTGGAATCTGTAACTAGTGTCACAGGAATGGTTCAAAACATAGACAGTAAGAAAGGTCAGTCTTCTTGTACTTAAGTCGGCATTGTGCCATTTGTATTTAATTCCGATGCAATTTCTGTGTTTCATCGTCAATGAGAAGGTCAGAGGGATACAGTAAACCTGAAGTGAAGCATCGGAATCCATAACTAGTGTCACAGGAATGGTTCAAGCATTGACAGTAAGAAGATTCAATTTTCTTGCACTTAAGTCGGCATTGTGCCTTTTGTATTTAATTCCGATGCAATTTCTGTGTTTCATCGTCAATAAGGACGTCAGAGGGATACAGTAAACCTGAAGTGAAGCATCGGAATCTATAACTAGTATCACAGGAATGGTTCAAATTATTGACAGTAAGAAGAGTCGTTTTCTTATAATTAAGTCGTCATTGTGCCTTTTGTATTTAATTCGGATGCAATTTCTGTGTTTCACCGTCAATAAGAAGGTCTGAGGGATACAGTAAACCTGAAGTGAAGCATCGGAATCTATAACTAGTGTCACAGGAATGGTTCCAACATAGACAATAGGAAGAGTTAGTTTTTTTGTACTGAAGTCGGCATTGTGCCTTTTGTATTTAATTCCGATGCAATTTCTGTGTTTCATCGTCAATATGAAGGTCAGAGAGATACAGTAAACCTGAAGTGAAGCATCGGAATCCATAACTAGTGTCACAATAATGGTTCCAACATAGACAATAGGAAGAGTTAGTTTTTTTGTACTGAAGTCGGCATTGTGCCTTTTGTATTTAATTCCGATGCAATTTCTGTGCTTCATCGTCAATAAGAATGTCAGAGGGATACAGTGAACCTGAAGTGAAGCATCGGAATCTATAACTAGTGATACAGGAATGGTTCAAAGCATACACAGTAAGAAGAATCAGCTTTCTTATAATTAAGTCGGCATTGTGCCTTTTGTATTTAATTCCGATGCAATTTCTGTGTTTCATCGTCAATAAGAAGGTCAGAGGGATACAGTGAACCTGAAGTGAAGCATCGGAATCTGTAACTAGTGTCACAGGAATGGTTCAAAACATAGACAGTAAGAAGGGTCAGTTTACTTGAACTTAAGTTGGCATTGTGCGTTTTGTATTTCATTCCGATGCAATTTCTGTGTTTCATCGTAAATAAGAAGTCAGAGGGATCAGTGAACCTGAAGTGAAGCATCGGAATCTGTAACTAGTGTCACAGGAATGGTTCAAAACATAGACAGTAAGAAGAGTCAATTTTCTTGTACTTAAGTCGGCATTGTGCCTTTTGTATATAATTCCGATGCAATTTCTGTGTTTCATCGTCAATAAGAAGGTCAGAGGGATACAGTAAACGTAAAGTGAAGCATCGGAATCTATAACTAGTGTCACAGGAATGGTTCAAAACATAGACAGTAAGAAGAGTCAGTCCTCTTGTACATAACTCGGCATTGTGCCTTTTGTATTTAATTCCGATGCAATTTCTGTGTTTCATTGTCAATTAGAAGGTCAGAGGGTTACAGTAAGCCTGATGTGACGCAACGGAATCTATAACTAGTGTCACAGGAATGGTTGAAAACATAGACAGTAAGAAAGGTCAGTCTTCTTGTACTTAAGTCGTCATTGTGCCTTTTGTATTTAACTCCGATGCAATTTCTGTGTTTCATCGTCAATAAGATGGTCAGAGGGATACAGAAAACCTGAAGTGAAGCATCGTAATCTATAACTAGTGTCACAGGAATGGTTCAAAGCATATACAGTAAGAAGAGTCAGCTTTCTTATAATTAAGTCGGCATTGTGCCTTTTGTATTTAATTCCGATGCAATTTCTGTGTTTCATCGTCAATAAGAAGGTCAGAGGGATACAGTAAATGTGATGTGAAGCATCGGAATCTATAACTAGTGTCACAATAATGGTTAAAACATAGAAAGTAAGAAGAGTCAGATTTCTTGTACTTAAGTCGGCATTGTGTATTTTGTATTTAATTCCGATGCAATTTCTGTGTTTCATCGTCAATAAGAAGGTCAGAGGGATACAGTAAACCTGAAGTGAAGTATCGGAATCTATAAGTAGTGTCACAGGAATGGTTCAAAACATAGACAGTAACAAGAGTCAGATTTCTTGTACTTAAGACGGCATTGTGCCATTTGTATTTGATTCCGATACAATTTCTGTGTTTCATCGTCAATAAGAAGGCCAGAGGGATACAGTAAACCTGAAGTGAAGCATCGGAATCTACAACTACTGTCACAGGAATGGTTATAACATTTACAGTAAGAAGAGTCTGTTTTCTTGTACTTAAGTTAGCATTGTGCCTTTTGTATTTAATTCCGATGCAATTTCTGTGTGACATCGTCAATACGAAAGTCAGAGGGATACAGTAAACCTGAAGTGAAGCATCGGAATCTATAACTGGTGTCACAGGAGCGGTTCAAAACATAGACAGTAAGAAGGGTCAGTTTATTTGTACTTAAGTCGGCATCGTGCCCTTTGTATTTAATTCCGATGCAATTTCTGTATTTCATCGTCAATAAGAAGGTCAGAGGGATACAGTAAACCTGAAGTGAAGCATCGGAATCTATAACTAGTGTCACAGGAATAGTTCAAAACATAGACAGTAAGAAGAGTCAGTTTACTTGTACTTAATTCGGCATTGTGCCTTTTGTAATTAATTCCGATGCAATTTCTGTGTTTCATCGTCAATAAGAAGGTCAGAGGGATACAGTAAACCTGAAGTGAAGCATCGGAATCCATAACTAGTGTCACAGGAATGGTTCAAAACATAGACAGTAAGAAGGGTCAGTTTACTTGAACTTAAGTTGGCATTGTGCGTTTTGTATTTCATTCCGATGCAATTTCTGTGTTTCATCGTCAATAAGAAGTCAGAGGGATACAGTGAACCTGAAGTGAAGCATCGGAATCTGTAACTAGTGTCACAGGAATTGTTCAAAGCATAGACAGTAAGAAGAGTCAATTTTCTTGTACTTAAGTCGGCATTGTGCATTTTGTATATAATTCCGATGCAATTTCTGTGTCTCATCGTCAATAAGAAGGTCAGAGGGATACAGTAAACGTAAAGTGAAGCATCGGAATCTATAACTAGTGTCACAGGAATGGTTCAAAACATAGACAGTAAGAAGAGTCAGTCCTCTTGTACATAACTAGGCATTGTGCCTTTTGTATTTAATTCCGATGCAATTTTTGTGTTTCATTGTCAATAAGAAGGTCAGAGGGTTACAGTAAGCCTGATGTGACGCATCGGAATCTATAACTAGTGTCACAGGAATGGTTGAAAACATAGACAGTAAGAAAGGTCAGTCTTCTTGTACTTAAGTCGTCATTGTGCCTTTTGTATTTAACTCCGATGCAATTTCTGTGTTTCATCGTCAATAAGAAGGTCAGAGGGATACAGAAAACCTGAAGTGAAGCATCGTAATCTATAACTAGTGTCACAGGAATGGTTCAAACATAGACAATAGGAATACTTAGTTTTTTTGTACTTAAGTCGGCATTGTGCCTTTGGTATTTATTTCCGATGCAATTTCTGTGTTTCATCGTCAATATGAAGGTCAGAGGGATACAGTAAACCTGAAGTGATGCATCGGAATCTATTACTAGTGTCACAGGAATGCTTCAAAGCATAGACAGTAAGAAGTGTCAGAATTCTTGTACTTAAGTCGGCATTGTGCCTTTTGTATTTAATTCCGATGCAATTTCTGTGTTTCATCGTCAATATGAAGGTCAGAGAGATACAGTAAACCTGAGGTGAAGCATAGGAATCTATAACTAGTGTCACAGGAATGGTTATAACATAGACAGTAAGAAGAGTCAGTTTTCTTGTACTTAAGTTAGCATTGTGCGTTTTGTATTTAATTCCGATGCAATTTCTGTATGTCATTGTCAATACGAAAGTCAGAGGGATACAGCAAACCTGAAGGCAAGCATCGGAATCTATAACTAGTGTCACAGGAATGTTTCAAAACATAGACAGTAAGTAGAGTCAGTTTACTTGTACTTAATTCGGCATTGTGCTTTTTGTATTTAATTCCGATGCAATTTCTGTGTTTCATCGTCAATAAGCAGGTCAGAGGGATACAGTAAACCTGAAGTGAAGCATCGGAATCTATAACTAGTGTCACAGGAATGGTTCAAAACATAGAGAGTAAGAAGAGTCAGTTTACTTGTACTTAAGTTGGCATTGGGCGTTTTGTATTTCATTCCGATGCAATCTCTGTGTTTCATCGTCAATAAGAAGATCAGAGGGATACAGTAAACCTGAACTGAAGCATCGGAATCTATAACTAGTGTCACAGGGATGGTTCAAATCATAGACAGTAAGAAGAGTCAATTTTCTTGTACTTAAGTCGGCATTGTGCCTTTTGTATTTAATTCCGATGCAATTTCTGTGTTTCATCGTCAATAAGAAGGTCAGAGGAATACAGTAAACGTAAAGTAAAGCATCGGAATCTATAACTAGTGTCACAGGAATGCTTCAGAACATAGACAGTAAGAAGAGTCAGTCTTCTTGTACATAACTCGGCATTGTGCCTTTTATATTTAATTCCGATGCTATTTCTGTTTTTCATCGTCAATAAGAAGGTCAGAGGGTTACAGTAACCCTGAAGTGAAGCATCGGAATCTATAACTAGTGTCACAGGAATGGTTCACAACATAGACAGTAAGAAGAGTCAGTTTACTTGTACTTAATTCGGCATTGTGCCTTTTGTATTTAATTCCGATGTAATTTCTGTGCTTCATCGTCAATAAGAAGGTCCGAGGGATACAGTAAACCTGAAGTGAAGCATCGGAATCTATAACTAGTGATACAGGAATGGTTCAAAGCATATACAGTAAGAAGAGTCAGCTTTCTTATAATTAAGTCGGCATTGTGCCTTTTGTATTTAATTCCGATGCAATTTCTGTGTTTCATCGTCAATATGAAGGTCAGAGGGATACAGTAAACCTGAAGTGAAGTATCGGAATCTATAAGTAGTGTCACAGAAATGGTTCAAAACATACACAGTAACATGAGTCAGATTTCTTGTACTTAATTCGGCATTGTGCCATTTGTATTTGATTCAGATGCAATTTCTGTGTTTCATCGTCAATAAGAAGGTCAGAGGGATACAGTAAACCTGAAGTGAAGCATCGGAATCTACAACTACTGTCACAGGAATGGTTATAACATATACAGTAAGAAGAGTCTGTTTTCTTGTACTTACGTCTGCATTGTGCCTTTCGTATTTAATACCAATGCAATTTCTGTGTTTCATCGTCAATAAGAAAGTCAGAGGGATACAGTAAACCTGAAGTGAAGCATCGGAATCCATAACTAATGTCACACGAATGGTTCAAACATAGACAGTAGGAATACTTAGTTTATTTGTACTTAAGTCGGCATTGTGCCATTTGTATTTAATTCCGATGCAATTTCTGTATTTCATCGTCAATAAGAAGGTCAGAGGGATACAGTAAACCTGAAGTGAAGCATTGGATTCTATAACTAGTGTCACAGGAATAGTTCAAAGCATAGACAGTAAGAGGAGTCAGTTTACTTGTACTTAATTCGGCATTAAGCCTTTCGTATTTAATTCCGATGCAATTTCTGTGTTTCAACGTCAATAAGAAGGTTAGAGGAATACAGTAAACCTGAACTGAAGCACCGGAATCTATAACTAGTGTCACAGGAATAGTTCAAAACATAGACAGTAAGAAGAGTCAGTTTATTGTACATAAGTTGGCATTGTGCGTTTTGTATTTCATTCCGATGCAATTTCTGTGTTTCATTGTCAATAAGAAAGTCAGAGGGATACAGTAAACCTGAAGTGAAGCATCTGAATCTATAACTAGTGTCACAGGAATGGTTCAAAACATAGACGGTAAGAAGAGCCAGTCTTCTTGTACTTGAGTCGGCATTGAGCCTTTTGTATTTAATTCCGATGCAATTTCTGTGTTTCATCGTGAATAAGAAGGTCAGAGGGATACAGTAAACCTGAAGTGAAGCATCGGAATCTATAACTAGTGTCACAGAAATGGTTCAAAACATAGACAGTAGGAAGAGTCAGTCGTCTAGTACTTAAGTCGGCATTGTGCCTTTTGTACTTAATTCCGATGCAATTTCTGTGTTTCATCGTCAATAAGACGGTCAGAGGGATACAGTAAACCTCAAGTGAAGCATCAGTATCTATATCTAGTGTCACAGGAATGGTACAAAACAAAGGCAGTAAGAAGAGTCAGTTTTCTTGTACTTAAGTTGGCATTGTGCTTTTTAATTTAATTCCGATGCAATAACTGTGTTTCGTCGTCAATAAGAAGGTCCAAGGGATACAGTAAACCTGAAGTGAAGCATCGGAATCTAAATCCGGTCTCACAGGAAAGGTTCAAAACATAGACAGTAAGAAGAGCCAGCCCCCTTCTCCTTGAGTCGGCATTGTGCCCTTTGTATTAAATTCCGATGCAATTTCTGTGTTTGATCGTCAATAAGAAGGTCAGAGGGATACAGTAAACATGAAATGAAGCATCCGAATCTATAAGTAGTGTCACAGGAATGGTTCAAAGCATAGACGGTAAGAAGAGACAGTCTTCTTGTACTTGAGTCGGCATTGTGAATTTTGTATTTCATTCCGATGCAATTTCTGTGTTTCATCGTCAATAAGAAGGTCAGAGGGATACAGTAAACCTGAAATCAAGCATCGGAATCTATAACTAGTGTCACAGGAATGGTTGAAAACATAGACAGTAAGAAAGGTCAGTCTTCTTGTACTTAAGTCGTCATTGTGCCTTTTGTATTTAACTCCGATGCAATTTCTGTGTTTCATCGTCAATTAGAAGGTCAGAGGGATACAGAAAACCTGAAGTGAAGCATCGTAATCTATAACTAGTGTCACAGGAATGGTTCAAACATAGACAATAGGAATACTTAGTTTTTTTGTACTTAAGTCGGCATTGTGCCTTTGGTATTTATTTCCGATGCAATTTCTGTGTTTCATTGTCAATATGAAGGTCAGAGGGATACAGTAAACCTGAAGTGATGCATCGGAATCTATTACTAGTGTCACAGGAATGCTTCAAAGCATAGACAGTAAGAAGAGTCAGATTTCTTGTACTTAAGTCGGCATTGTGCCTTTTGTAATTAATTCCGATGCAATTTCTGTGTTTCATCGTCAATATGAAGGTCAGAGAGATACAGTAAACCTGAAGTGAAGCATAGGAATCTATAACTAGTGTCACAGGAATGGTTATAACATAGACAGTAAGAAGAGTCAGTTTTCTTGTACTTAAGTTAGCATTGTGCGTTTTGTATTTAATTCCGATGCAATTTCTGTATGTCATTGTCAATACGAAAGTCAGAGGTATACAGCAAACCTGAAGGCAAGCATCGGAATCTATAACTAGTGTCACAGGATTGTTTCAAAACATAGACAGTAAGAAGAGTCAGTTTACTTGTACTTAATTCGGCATTGTGCTTTTTGTATTTAATTCCGATGCAATTTCTGTGTTTCATCGTCAATAAGCAGGTCAGAGGGATACAGTAAACCAGAAGTGAAGCATCGGAATCTATAACTAGTGTCACAGGAATGGTTCAAAACATAGAGAGTAAGAAGAGTCAGTTTACTTGTACTTAAGTTGGCATTGGGCGTTTTGTATTTCATTCCGATGCAATCCCTGTGTTTCATCGTCAATAAGAAGATCAGAGGGATACAGTAAAACTGAACTGAAGCATCGGAATCTATAACTAGTGTCACAGGGATGGTTCAAATCATAGACAGTAAGAAGAGTCAATTTTCTTGTACTTAAGTTGGCATTGTGCCTTTTGTATTTAATTCCGATGCAATTTCTGTGTTTCATCGTCAATAAGAAGGTCAGAGGAATACAGTAAACGTAAAGTAAAGCATCGGAATCTATAACTAGTGTCACAGGAATGCTTCAGAACATAGACATTAAGAAGAGTCAGTCTTCTTGTACATAACTCGGCATTGTGCCTTTTATATTTAATTCCGATGCTATTTCTGTTTTTCATCGTCAATAAGAAGGTCAGAGGGTTACAGTAACCCTGAAGTGAAGCATCGGAATCTATAACTAGTGTCACAGGAATGGTTCACAACATAGACAGTAAGAAGAGTCAGTTTACTTGTACTTAAATCGGCATTGTGCCTTTTGTATTTAATTCCGATGTAATTTCTGTGCTTCATCGTCAATAAGAAGGTCAGAGGGATACAGCAAACCTGAAGTGAAGCATCGGAATCTATAACTAGTGATACAGGAATGGTTCAAAGCATATACAGTAAGAAGAGTCAGCTTTCTTATAATTAAGTCGGCATTGTGCCTTTTGTATTTAATTCCGATGCAATTTCTGTGTTTCATCGTCAATATGAAGGTCAGAGGGATACAGTAAACCTGAAGTGAAGTATCGGAATCTATAAGTAGTGTCACAGAAATGGTTCAAAACATAGACAGTAACATGAGTCAGATTTCTTATACTTATTTCGGCATTGTGCCATTTGTATTTGATTCAGATGCAATTTCTGTGTTTCATCGTCAATAAGAAGGTCAGAGGGATACAGTAAACCTGAAGTGAAGCATCGGAATCTACAACTACTGTCACAGGAATGGTTATAACATATACAGTAAGAAGAGTCTGTTTTCTTGTACTTACGTCTGCATTGTGCCTTTCGTATTTAATACCAATGCAATTTCTGTGTTTCATCGTCAATAAGAAAGTCAGAGGGATACAGTAAACCTGAAGTGAAGCATCGGAATCTATAACTGGTGTCACAGGAGTGGTTCAAAACATAGACAGTAAGAAGGGTCAGTTTATTTGTACTTAAGTCGGCATCGTGCCCTTTGTATTTAATTCCGATGCAATTTCTGTATTTCATCGTCAATAAGAAGGTCAGAGGGATACAGTAAACCTGAAGTGAAGCATCGGAATCTATAACTAGTGTCACAGAAATAGTTCAAAACATAGACAGTAAGAAGAGTCACTTTACTTGTACTTAATTCGGCATTGTGCCTTTTGTAATTAATTCCGATGCAATTTCTGTGTTTCATCGTCAATAAGAAGGTCAGAGGGATACAGTAAACCTGAAGTGAAGCATCGGAATCCATAACTAATGTCACAGGAATGGTTCAAACATAGACAATAGGAAAACTTAGTTTATTTGTACTTAAGTCGGCATTGTGCCATTTGTATTTAATTCCGATGCAATTTCTGTATTTCATCGTCAATAAGAAGGTCAGAGGGATACAGTAAACCTGAAGTGAAGCATTGGATTCTATAACTAGTGTCACAGGAATAGTTCAAAGCATAGACAGTAAGAGGAGTCAGTTTACTTGTACTTAATTCGGCATTAAGCCTTTCGTATTTAATTCCGATGCAATTTCTGTGTTTCAACGTCAATAAGAAGGTTAGAGGAATACAGTAAACCTGAACTGAAGCACCGGAATCTATAACTAGTGTCACAGGAATAGTTCAAAACATAGACAGTAAGAAGAGTCAGTTTATTGTACATAAGTTGGCATTGTGCGTTTTGTATTTCATTCCGATGCAATTTCTGTGTTTCATTGCCAATAAGAAAGTCAGAGGGATACAGTAAACCTGAAGTGAAGCATCGGAATCTATAACTAGTGTCACAGGAATGGTTCAAAACATAGACAGTAAGAAGTGCAATTTACTTGCACTTAATTCGGCATTGTGCCTTTTGTATTTAATTCCGATGCAATTTCTGTGTTTCATCGTCAATAAGAAGGTCAGAGTTATACTGTGACCCTGAAGGGATGCATTGGAATCTGTAACTAGTGTCACAGGAACGGTTCAAAACATAGACAGTAAGAAGAGTCAGTTTATTGTACTTAAGATGGCATTGTGCGTTTTGTATTTCATTCCGATGCAATTTCTGTGTTTCATCGTCAATAAGAAAGTCAGAGGGATACAGTAAACCTGAAGTGAAGCATCGGAATCTAAAACCGGTGTCACAGGAAAGGTTCCAAACATAGACAGTAAGAGGAGCCAGGTTTCTTGTTCTTGAGTCGACATTGTGCCTTTTGTACTTAATTCCGATGCAATTTCTGTGTTTCATCGTCAATAAGACGGTCAGAGGGATACAGTAAACCTCAAGTGAAGCATCAGTATCTATATCTAGTGTCACAGGAATGGTACAAAACAAAGGCAGTAAGAAGAGTCAGTTTTCTTGTACTTAAGTTGGCATTGTGCTTTTTAATTTAATTCCGATGCAATAACTGTGTTTCGTCGTCAATAAGAAGGTCCAAGGGATACAGTAAACCTGAAGTGAAGCATCGGAATCTAAATCCGGTCTCACAGGAAAGGTTCAAAACATAGACAGTAAGAAGAGCCAGCCCCCTTGTACTTGAGTCGGCATTGTGCCCTTTGTATTTAATTCCGATGCAATTTCTGTGTTTGATCGTCAATAAGAAGGTCAGAGGGATACAGTAAACATGAAATGAAGCATCCGAATCTATAAGTAGTGTCACAGGAATGGTTCAAAGCATAGACGGTAAGAAGAGACAGTCTTCTTGTACTTGAGTCGGCATTGTGAATTTTGTATTTCATTCCGATGCAATTTCTGTGTTTCATCGTCAATAAGAAGGTCAGAGGGATACAGTAAACCTGAAATCAAGCATCGGAATCTATAACTAGTGTCACAGGAATGGTTGAAAACATAGACAGTAAGAAAGGTCAGTCTTCTTGTACTTAAGTCGTCATTGTGCCTTTTGTATTTAACTCCGATGCAATTTCTGTGTTTCATCGTCAATTAGAAGGTCAGAGGGATACAGAAAACCTGAAGTGAAGCATCGTAATCTATAACTACTGTCACAGGAATGGTTCAAACATAGACAATAGGAATACTTAGTTTTTTTGTACTTAAGTCGGCATTGTGCCTTTGGTATTTATTTCCGATGCAATTTCTGTGTTTCATTGTCAATATGAAGGTCAGAGGGATACAGTAAACCTAAAGTGATGCATCGGAATCTATTACTAGTGTCACAGGAATGCTTCAAAGCATAGACAGTAAGAAGAGTCAGATTTCTTGTACTTAAGTCGGCATTGTGCCTTTTGTAATTAATTCCGATGCAATTTCTGTGTTTCATCGTCAATATGAAGGTCAGAGAGATACAGTAAACCTGAAGTGAAGCATAGGAATCTATAACTAGTGTCACAGGAATGGTTATAACATAGACAGTAAGAAGAGTCAGTTTTCTTGTACTTAAGTTAGCATTGTGCGTTTTGTATTTAATTCCGATGCAATTTCTGTATGTCATTGTCAATACGAAAGTCAGAGGGATACAGCAAACCTGAAGGCAAGCATCGGAATCTATAACTAGTGTCACAGGATTGTTTCAAAACATAGACAGTAAGAAGAGTCAGTTTACTTGTACTTAATTCGGCATTGTGCTTTTTGTATTTAATTCCGATGCAATTTCTGTGTTTCATCGTCAATAAGCAGGTCAGAGGGATACAGTAAACCTGAAGTGAAGCATCGGAATCTATAACTAGTGTCACAGGAATGGTTCAAAACATAGAGAGTAAGAAGAGTCAGTTTACTTGTACTTAAGTTGGCATTGGGCGTTTTGTATTTCATTCCGATGCAATCCCTGTGTTTCATCGTCAATAAGAAGATCGGAGGGATACAGTAAAACTGAACTGAAGCATCGGAATCTATAACTAGTGTCACAGGGATGGTTCAAATCATAGACAGTAAGAAGAGTCAATTTTCTTGTACTTAAGTCGGCATTGTGCCTTTTGTATTTAATTCCGATGCAATTTCTGTGTTTCATCGTCAATAAGAAGGTCAGAGGAATACAGTAAACGTAAAGTAAAGCATCGGAATCTATAACTAGTGTCACAGGAATGCTTCAGAACATAGACATTAAGAAGAGTCAGTCTTCTTGTACATAACTCGGCATTGTGCCTTTTATATTTAATTCCGATGCTATTTCTGTTTTTCATCGTCAATAAGAAGGTCAGAGGGTTACAGTAACCCTGAAGTGAAGCATCGGAATCTATAACTAGTGTCACAGGAATGGTTCACAACATAGACAGTAAGAAGAGTCAGTTTACTTGTACTTAATTCGGCATTGTGCCTTTTGTATTTAATTCCGATGTAATTTCTGTGCTTCATCGTCAATAAGAAGGTCAGAGGGATACAGTAAACCTGAAGTGAAGCATCGGAATCTATAACTAGTGATACAGGAATGGTTCAAAGCATATACAGTAAGAAGAGTCAGCTTTCTTATAATTAAGTCGGCATTGTGCCTTTTGTATTTAATTCCGATGCAATTTCTGTGTTTCATCGTCAATATGAAGGTCAGAGGGATACAGTAAACCTGAAGTGAAGTATCGGAATCTATAAGTAGTGTCACAGAAATGGTTCAAAACATAGACAGTAACATGAGTCAGATTTCTTATACTTATTTCGGCATTGTGCCATTTGTATTTGATTCAGATGCAATTTCTGTGTTTCATCGTCAATAAGAAGGTCAGAGGGATACAGTAAACCTGAAGTGAAGCATCGGAATCTATAACTAGTGATACAGGAATGGTTCAAAGCATATACAGTAAGAAGAGTCAGCTTTCTTATAATTAATTCGGCATTGTGCCTTTTGTATTTAATTCCGATGTAATTTCTGTGCTTCATCGTCAATAAGAAGGTCCGAGGGATACAGTAAACCTGAAGTGAAGCATCGGAATCTATAACTAGTGTCACAGAAATAGTTCAAAACATAGACAGTAAGAAGAGTCACTTTACTTGTACTTAATTCGGCATTGTGCCTTTTGTAATTAATTCCGATGCAATTTCTGTGTTTCATCGTCAATAAGAAGGTCAGAGGGATACAGTAAACCTGAAGTGAAGCATCGGAATCCATAACTAGTGTCACAGGAATGGTTCAAACATAGACAATAGGAATACTTAGTTTATTTGTACTTAAGTCGGCATTGTGCCATTTGTATTTAATTCCGATGCAATTTCTGTATTTCATCGTCAATAAGAAGGTCAGAGGAATACAGTAAACCTGAAGTGAAGCATTGGATTCTATAACTAGTGTCACAGGAATAGTTCAAAGCATAGACAGTAAGAGGAGTCAGTTTACTTGTACTTAATTCGGCATTAAGCCTTTCGTATTTAATTCCGATACAATTTCTGTGTTTCATCGTCAATAAGAAGGTTAGAGGAATACAGTAAACCTGAACTGAAGCATCGGAATCTATAACTAGTGTCACAGGAATGGTTCAAAACATAGACAGTAAGAAGAGTCAGTTTATTGTACATAAGTTGGCATTGTGCGTTTTGTATTTCATTCCGATGCAATTTCTGTGTTTCATTGTCAATAAGAAAGTCAGAGGGATACAGTAACCCTGAAGTGAAGCATCGGAATCTATAACTAGTGTCACAGGAATGGTTCAAAACATAGACAGTAAGAAGTGTCAATTTACTTGCACTTAATTCGGCATTGTGCCTTTTGTATTTAATTCCGATGCAATTTCTGTGTTTCATCGTCAATAAGAAGGTCAGAGTTATACTGTGACCTTGAAGGGATGCATTGGAATCTGTAACTAGTGTCACAGGAATGGTTCAAAACATAGACAGTAAGAAAGGTCAGTCTTCTTGTACTTAAGTCGGCATTGTGCCATTTGTATTTAATTCCGATGCAATTTCTGTGTTTCATCGTCAATGACAAGGTCAGAGGGATACAGTAAACCTGAAGTAAAGCATCGGAATCCCTAACTAGTGTCACAGGAATGGTTCAAGCATTGACAGTAAGAAGATTCAATTTTCTTGCACTTAAGTCGGCATTGTGCCTTTTGTATTTAATTCCGATGCAATTTCTGTGTTTCATCGTCAATAAGGACGTCAGAGGGATACAGTAAACCTGAAGTGAAGCATCGGAATCTATAACTAGTATCACAGGAATGGTTCAAATCATTGACAGTAAGAAGAGTCGTTTTCTTATAATTAAGTCGTCATTGTGCCTTTTGTATTTAATTCGGATGCAATTTCTGTGTTTCACCGTCAATAAGAAGGTCTGAGGGATACAGTAAACCTGAAGTGAAGCATCGGAATCTATAACTAGTGTCACAGGAATGGTTCCAACATAGACAATAGGAAGAGTTAGTTTTTTTGTACTGAAGTCGGCATTGTGCCTTTTGTATTTAATTCCGATGCAATTTCTGTGTTTCATCGTCAATATGAAGGTCAGAGAGATACAGTAAACCTGAAGTGAAGCATCGGAATCCATAACTAGTGTCACAATAATGGTTCCAACATAGACAATAGGAAGAGTTAGTTTTTTTGTACTGAAGTCGGCATTGTGCCTTTTGTATTTAATTCCGATGCAATTTCTGTGCTTCATCGTCAATAAGAATGTCAGAGGGATACAGTGAACCTGAAGTGAAGCATCGGAATCTATAACTAGTGATACAGGAATGGTTCAAAGCATATACAGTAAGAAGAATCAGCTTTCTTATAATTAAGTCGGCATTGTGCCTTTTGTATTTAATTCCGATGCAATTTCTGTGTTTCATCGTCAATAAGAAGGTCAGAGGGATACAGTGAACCTGAAGTGAAGCATCGGAATCTGTAACTAGTGTCACAGGAATGGTTCAAAACATAGACAGTAAGAAGGGTCAGTTTACTTGAACTTAAGTTGACATTGTGCGTTTTGTATTTCATTCCGATGCAATTTCTGTGTTTCATCGTAAATAAGAAGTCAGAGGGATACAGTGAACCTGAAGTGAAGCATCGGAATCTGTAACTAGTGTCACAGGAATGGTTCAAAACATAGACAGTAAGAAGAGTCAATTTTCTTGTACTTAAGTCGGCATTGTGCCTTTTGTATATAATTCCGATGAAATTTCTGTGTTTCATCGTCAATAAGAAGGTCAGAGGGATACAGTAAACGTAAAGTGAAGCATAGGAATCTATAACTAGTGTCACAGGAATGGTTCAAAACATAGACAGTAAGAAGAGTCAGTCCTCTTGTACATAACTCGGCATTGTGCCTTTTGTATTTAGTTCCGATGCAATTTCTGTGTTTCATTGTCAATTAGAAGGTCAGAGGGTTACAGTAAGCCTGATGTGACGCATCGGAATCTATAACTAGTGTCACAGGAATGGTTGAAAACATAGACAGTAAGGAAGGTCAGTCTTCTTGTACTTAAGTCGTCATTGTGCCTTTTGTATTTAACTCCGATGCAATTTCTGTGTTTCATCGTCAATAAGAAGGTCAGAGGGATACAGAAAACCTGAAGTGAAGCATCGTAATTTATAACTAGTGTCACAGGAATGGTTCAAAGCATATACAGTAAGAAGAGTCAGCTTTCTTATAATTAAGTCGGCATTGTGCCTTTTGTATTTAATTCCGATGCAATTTCTGTGTTTCATCGTCAATAAGAAGGTCAGAGGGATACAGTAAATGTGATGTGAAGCATCGGAATCTATAACTAGTGTCACAATAATGGTTAAAACATAGAAAGTAAGAAGAGTCAGTTTTCTTGTACTTAAGTCGGCACTGTGCATTTTGTATTTAATTCCGATGCAATTTCTGTGTGTCATCGTCGATACGAAGGTCAGAGGGATACAGTAAACCTGAAGTGAAGCATCGGAATTTATAACTAGTATCACAGGAATGGTTGAAAACATAGACAGAAAGAAAGGTCAGACTTCTTGTACTTAAGTCGTCATTGTGCCTTTTGTATTTAACTCCGATGCAATTTCTGTGTTTCATCGTCAATAAGAAGGTCAGAGGGATACAGAAAACCTGAAGTGAAGCATCGTAATCTATAACTAGTGTCACAGGAATGGTTCAAAGCATATACAGTAAGAAGAGTCAGCTTTCTTATAATTAAGTCGGCATTGTGCCTTTTGTATTTAATTCCGATGCAATTTCTGTGTTTCATCGTCAATAAGAAGGTCAGAGGGATACAGTAAATGTGATGTGAAGCATCGGAATCTATAACTAGTGTCACAATAATGGTTAAAACATAGAAAGTAAGAAGAGTCAATTTTCTTGTACTTAAGTCGGCATTGTGTCTTTTGTATTTAATTCCGATGCAATTTCTGTGTTTCATCGTCAATAAGAAGGTCAGAGGGATACAGTAAACCTGAAGTGAATTATCGGAATCTATAAGTAGTGTCACAGGAATGGTTCAAAACATAGACAACACCAAGAGTCACTTTTCTTGTACTTAAGTCGGCATTGTGCCATTTGTATTTAATTCCGATGCAATTTCTGTGTTTCATCGTCAATAAGAAGGTCAGAGGGATACAGTAAACCTGAAGTGAAGCATCGGAATCCATAACTAGTGTCACAGGAACGGTTCAAGCATTGACAGTAAGAAGATTCAATTTTCTTGCACTTAAGTCGGCATTGTGCCTTTTGTATTTAATTCGGATGCAATTTCTGTGTTTCACCGTCAATAAGAAGGTCTGAGGGATACAGTAAACCTGAAGTGAAGCATCGGAATCTATAACTAGTGTCACAGGAATGGTTCCAACATAGACAATAGGAAGAGTTAGTTTTTTTGTACTGAAGTCGGCATTGTGCCTTTTGTATTTAATTCCGATGCAATTTCTGTGTTTCATCGTCAATATGAAGGTCAGAGAGATACAGTAAACCTGAAGTGAAGCATCGGAATCCATAACTAGTATCACAGGAATGGTTCCAACATAGACAATAGGAAGAGTTAGTTTTTTTGTACTGAAGTCGGCATTGTGCCTTTTGTATTTAATTCCGATGCAATTTCTGTGCTTCATCGTCAATAAGAATGTCAGAGGGATACAGTAAACCTGAAGTGAAGCATCGGAATCTATAACTAGTGATACAGGAATGGTTCAAAGCATATACAGTAAGAAGAGTCAGCTTTCTTATAATTAAGTCGGCATTGTGCCTCTTGTATTTAATTCCGATGCAATTTCTGTGTTTCATCGTCAATAAGAAGGGCAGAGGGATACAGTGAACCTGAAGTGAAGCATCGGAATCTGCAACTAGTGTCACAGGAATGGTTCAAAACATAGACAGTAAGAAGGGTCAGTTTACTTGAACTTAAGTTGGCATTGTGCGTTTTGTATTTCATTCCGATGCAATTTCTGTGTTTCATCGTCAATAAGAAGTCAGAGGGATACAGTGAACCTGAAGTGAAGCATCGGAATCTGTAACTAGTGTCACAGGAATGGTTCAAAACATAGACAGTAAGAAGAGTCAATTTTCTTGTACTTAAGTCGGCATTGTGCCTTTTGTATATAATTCCGATGAAATTTCTGTGTTTCATCGTCAATAAGAAGGTCAGAGGGATACAGTAAACGTAAAGTGAAGCATCGGAATCTATAACTAGTGTCACAGGAATGGTTCAAAACATAGACAGTAAGAAGAGTCAGTCCTCTTGTACATAACTCGGCATTGTGCCTTTTGTATTTAATTCCGATGCAATTTCTGTGTTTCATTGTCAATTAGAAGGTCAGAGGGTTACAGTAAGCCTGATGTGACGCATCGGAATCTATAACTAGTGTCACAGGAATGGTTGAAAACATAGACAGTAAGAAAGGTCAGTCTTCTTGTACTTAAGTCGTCATTGTGCCTTTTGTATTTAACTCCGATGCAATTTCTGTGTTTCATCGTCAATAAGAAGGTCAGAGGGATACAGAAAACCTGAAGTGAAGCATCGTAATCTATAACTAGTGTCACAGGAATGGTTCAAACATAGACAATAGGAATACTTAGTTTTTTTGTACTTAAGTCGGCATTGTGCCTTGGTATTTATTTCCGATGCAATTTCTGTGTTTCATCGTCAATATGAAGGTCAGAGGGATACAGTAAACCTGAAGTGATGCATCGGAATCTATTACTAGTGTCACAGGAATGCTTTAAAGCATAGACATTAAGAAGAGTCAGATTTCTTGTACTTAAGTCGGCATTGTGACTTTTGTATTTAATTCCGATGCAATTTCTGTGTTTCATCGTCAATAAGAAGGTCAGAGGGATACAGTAAACCTGAAGTGAAGTATCGGAATCTATAAGTAGTGTCACAGGAATGGTTCAAAACATAGACAGTAACAAGAGTCAGATTTTTTGTACTTAAGACGGAATTGTGCCATTTGTATTTGATTCCGATACAATTTCTGTGTTTCATCGTCAATAAGAAGGACAGAGGGATACAGTAAACCTGAAGTGAAGCATCGGAATCTACAACTACTGTCACAGGAATGGTTATAACATTTACAGTAAGAAGAGTCTGTTTTCTTGTACTTAAGTTAGCATTGTGCCTTTTGTATTTAATTCCGATGCAATTTCTGTGTGACATCGTCAATACGAAAGTCAGAGGGATACAGTAAACCTGAAGTGAAGCATCGGAATCTATAACTGGTGTCACAGGAGCGGTTCAAAACATAGACAGTAAGAAGGGTCAGTTTATTTGTACTTAAGTCGGCATCGTGCCCTTTGTATTTAATTCCGATGCAATTTCTGTATTTCATCGTCAATAAGAAGGTCAGAGGGATACAGTAAACCTGAAGTGAAGCATCGGAATCTATAACTAGTGTCACAGGAATAGTTCAAAACATAGACAGTAAGAAGAGTCAGTTTACTTGTACTTAATTCGGCATTGTGCCTTTTGTAATTAATTCCGATGCAATTTCTGTGTTTCATCGTCAATAAGAAGGTCAGAGGGATACAGTAAACCTGAAGTGAAGCATCGGAATCCATAACTAGTGTCACAGGAATGGTTCAAAACATAGACAGTAAGAAGGGTCAGTTTACTTGAACTTAAGTTGGCATTGTGCGTTTTGTATTTCATTCCGATGCAATTTCTGTGTTTCATCGTCAATAAGAAGTCAGAGGGATACAGTGAACCTGAAGTGAAGCATCGGAATCTGTAACTAGTGTCACAGGAATTGTTCAAAACATAGACAGTAAGAAGAGTCAATTTTCTTGTACTTAAGTCGGCATTGTGCCTTTTGTATATAATTCTGATGCAATTTCTGTGTTTCATCGTCAATAAGAAGGTCAGAGGGATACAGTAAACGTAAAGTGAAGCATCGGAATCTATAACTAGTGTCACAGGAATGGTTCAAATCATAGACAGTAAGAAGAGTCAGTCCTCTTGTACATAACTAGGCATTGTGCCTTTTGTATTTAACTCCGATGCAATTTCTGTGTTTCATCGCCAATAAGAAGGTCAGAGGGATACAGAAAACCTGAAGTGAAGCATCGTAATCTATAACTAGTGTCACAGGAATGGTTCAAACATAGACAATAGGAATACTTAGTTTTTTTGTACTTAAGTCGGCATTGTGCCTTTGGTATTTATTTCCGATGCAATTTCTGTGTTTCATCGTCAATATGAAGGTCAGAGAGATACAGTAAACCTGAAGTGATGCATCGGAATCTATTACTAGTGTCACAGGAATGCTTCAAAGCATAGACAGTAAGAAGAGTCAGATTTCTTGTACTTAAGTCGGCATTGTGCCTTTTGTATTTAATTCCGATGCAATTTCTGTGTTTCCTCGTCAATATGAAGGTCAGAGAGATACAGTAAACCTGAAGTGAAGGATAGGAATCTATAACTAGTGTCACAGGAATGGTTATAACATAGACAGTAAGAAGAGTCAGTTTTCTTGTACTTAAGTTAGCATTGTGCGTTTTGTATTTAATTCCGATGCAATTTCTGTATGTCATTGTCAATACGAAAGTCAGAGGGATACAGCAAACCTGAAGGCAAGCATCGGAATCTATAACTAGTGTCACAGGAATGTTTCAAAACATAGACAGTAAGAAGAGTCAGTTTACTTGTACTTAATTCGGCATTGTGCCTTTTGTATTTAATTCCGATGCAATTTCTGTGTTTCATCGTCAATAAGCAGGTCAGAGGGATACAGTAAACCTGAAGTGAAGCATCGGAATCTATAACTAGTGTCACAGGAATGGTTCAAAACATAGAGAGTAAGAAGAGTCAGTTTACTTGTACTTAAGTTGGCATTGGGCGTTTTGTATTTCATTCCGATGCAATCTCTGTGTTTCATCGTCAATAAGAAGATCAGAGGGATACAGTAAACCTGAACTGAAGCATCGGAATCTATAACTAGTGTCACAGGGATGGTTCAAATCATAGACAGTAAGAAGAGTCAATTTTCTTGTACTTAAGTCGGCATTGTGCCTTTTGTATTTAATTCCGATGCAATTTCTGTGTTTCATCGTCAATAAGAAGGTCAGAGGAATACAGTAAACGTAAAGTAAAGCATCGGAATCTATAACTAGTGTCACAGGAATGCTTCAGAACATAGACAGTAAGAAGAGTCAGTCTTCTTGTACATAACTCGGCATTGTGCCTTTTATATTTAATTCCGATGCTATTTCTGTTTTTCATCGTCAATAAGAAGGTCAGAGGGTTACAGTAACCCTGAAGTGAAGCATCGGAATCTATAACTAGTGTCACAGGAATGGTTCACAACATAGACAGTAAGAAGAGTCAGTTTACTTGTACTTAATTCGGCATTGTGCCTTTTGTATTTAATTCCGATGTAATTTCTGTGCTTCATCGTCAATAAGAAGGTCAGAGGGATACAGTAAACCTGAAGTGAAGCATCGGAATCTATAACTAGTGATACAGGAATGGTTCAAAGCATATACAGTAAGAAGAGTCAGCTTTCTTATAATTAAGTCGGCATTGTGCCTTTTGTATTTAATTCCGATGCAATTTCTGTGTTTCATCGTCAATATGAAGGTCAGAGGGATACAGTAAACCTGAAGTGAAGTATCGGAATCTATAAGTGGTGTCACAGAAATGGTTCAAAACATAGACAGTAACATGAGTCAGATTTCTTGTACTTAATTCGGCATTGTGCCATTTGTATTTGATTCAGATGCAATTTCTGTGTTTCATCGTCAATAAGAAGGTCAGAGGGATACAGTAAACCTGAAGTGAAGCATCGGAATCTACAACTACTGTCACAGGAATGGTTATAACATACACAGTAAGAAGAGTCTGTTTTCTTGTACTTACGTCTGCATTGTGCCTTTCGTATTTAATACCAATGCAATTTCTGTGTTTCATCGTCAATAAGAAAGTCAGAGGGATACAGTAAACCTGAAGTGAAGCATCGGAATCTATAACTGGTGTCACAGGAGTGGTTCAAAACATAGACAGTAAGAAGGGTCAGTTTATTTGTACTTAAGTCGGCATCGTGCCCTTTGTATTTAATTCCGATGCAATTTCTGTATTTCATCGTCAATAAGAAGGTCAGAGGGATACAGTAAACCTGAAGTGAAGCATCGGAATCTATAACTAGTGTCACAGAAATAGTTCAAAACATAGACAGTAAGAAGAGTCACTTTACTTGTACTTAATTCGGCATTGTGCCTTTTTTAATTAATTCCGATGCAATTTCTGTGTTTCATCGTCAATAAGAAGGTTAGAGGAATACAGTAAACCTGAAGTAAAGCATCGGAATCTATATCTAGTGTCACAGGAATGGTTCAAAACATAGAGAGTAAGAAGTGTCAATTTACTTGCACTTAATTCGGCATTGTGCCTTTTGTATTTAATTCCGATGCAATTTCTGTGTTTCATCGCCAATAAGAAGGTCAGAGTTATACTGTGACCCTAAAGGGATGCATTGGAATCTGTAACTAGTGTCACAGGAATGGTTCAAAACATAGACAGTAAGAAGAGTCAGTTTATTGTACTTAAGATGGCATTGTGCGTTTTGTATTTCATTCCGATGCAATTTCTGTGTTTCATCGTCAATAAGAAAGTCAGAGGGATACAGTAAACCTGAAGTGAAGCATCGGAATCTAAAACCGGTGTCACAGGAAAGGTTCCAAACATAGACAGTAAGAGGAGCCAGTCTTCTTGTTCTTGAGTCGGCATTGTGCCTTTTGTACTTAATTCCGATGCAATTTCTGTGTTTCATCGTCAATAAGACGGTCAGAGGGATACAGTAAACCTCAAGTGAAGCATCAGTATCTATATCTAGTGTCACAGGAATGGTACAAAACAAAGGCAGTAAGAAGAGTCAGTTTTCTTGTACTTAAGTTGGCATTGTGCTTTTTAATTTAATTCCGATGCAATAACTGTGTTTCGTCGTCAATAAGAAGGTCCAAGGGATACAGTAAACCTGAAGTGAAGCATCGGAATCTAAATCCGGTCTCACAGGAAAGGTTCAAAACATAGACAGTAAGAAGAGCCAGTCCCCTTGTACTTGAGTCGGCATTGTGATCTTTGTATTTAATTCCGATGCAATTTCTGTGTTTGATCGTCAATAAGAAGGTCAGAGGGATACAGTAAACATGAAATGAAGCATCCGAATCTATAAGTAGTGTCACAGGAATGGTTCAAAGCATAGACGGTAAGAAGAGACAGTCTTCTTGTACTTGAGTCGGCATTGTGAATTTTGTATTTCATTCCGATGCAATTTCTGTGTTTCATCGTCAATAAGAAGGTCAGAGGGATACAGTAAACCTGAAATCAAGCATCGGAATCTATAACTAGTGTCACAGGAATGGTTGAAAACATAGACAGTAAGAAAGGTCAGTCTTCTTGTACTTAAGTCGTCATTGTGCCTTTTGTATTTAACTCCGATGCAATTTCTGTGTTTCATCGTCAATAAGAAGGTCAGAGGGATACAAAAACCTGAAGTGAAGCATCGTAATCTATTACTAGTGTCACAGGAATGGTTCAAACATAGACTATAGGAATACTTAGTTTTTTGTACTTAAGTCGGCATTGTGCCTTTGGTATTTATTTCCGATGCAATTTCTGTGTTTCATCGTCAATATGAAGGTCAGAGGGATACAGTAAACCTGAAGTGATGCATCGGAATCTATTACTAGTGTCACAGGAATGCTTCAAAGCATAGACAGTAAGAAGAGTCAGATTTCTTGTACTTAAGTCGGCATTGTGCCTTTTGTATTTAATTCCGATGCAATTTCTGTGTTTCATCGTCAATATGAAGGTCAGAGAGATACAGCAAACCTGAAGTGAAGCATAGGAATCTATAACTAGTGTCACAGGAATGGTTATAACATAGACAGTAAGAAGAGTCAGTTTTCTTGTACTTAAGTTAGCATTGTGCGTTTTGTATTTAATTCCGATGCAATTTCTGTATGTCATTGTCAATACGAAAGTCAGAGGGATACAGCAAACCTGAAGGCAAGCATCGGAATCTATAACTAGTGTCACAGGAATGTTTCAAAACATAGACAGTAAGAAGAGTCAGTTTACTTGTACTTAATTCGGCATTGTGCTTTTTGTATTTAATTCCGATGCAATTTCTGTGTCTCATCGTCAATAAGCAGGTCAGAGGGATACAGTAAACCTGAAGTGAAGCATCGGAATCTATAAGTAGTGTCACAGGAATGGTTCAAAACATAGGGAGTAAGAAGAGTCAGTTTACTTGTACTTAAGTTGGCATTGGGCGTTTTGTATTTCATTCCGATGCAATCTCTGTGTTTCATCGTCAATAAGAAGATCAGAGGGATACAGTAAACCTGAACTGAAGCATCGGAATCTATAACTAGTGTCACAAGGATGGTTCAAATCATAGACAGTAAGAAGAGTCAATTTTCTTGTACTTAAGTCGGCATTGTGCCTTTTGTATTTAATTCCGATGCAATTTCTGTGTTTCATCGTCAATCAGAAGGTCAGAGGAATACAGTAAACGTAAAGTAAAGCATCGGAATCTATAACTAGTCTCACAGGAATGCTTCAGAACATAGACAGTAAGAAGAGTCAGTCTTCTTGTACATAACTCGGCATTGTGCCTTTTATATTTAATTCCGATGCTATTTCTGTTTTTCATCGTCAATAAGAAGGTCAGAGGGTTACAGTAACCCTGAAGTGAAGCATCGGAATCTATAACTAGTGTCACAGGAATGGTTCACAACATAGACAGTAAGAAGAGTCAGTTTACTTGTACTTAATTCGGCATTGTGCCTTTTGTATTTAATTCCGATGTAATTTCTGTGCTTCATCGTCAATAAGAAGGTCAGAGGGATACAGTAAACCTGAAGTGAAGCATCGGAATCTATAACTAGTGATACAGGAATGGTTCAAAGCATATACAGTAAGAAGAGTCAGCTTTCTTATAATTAAGTCGGCATTGTGCCTTTTGTATTTAATTCCGATGCAATTTCTGTGTTTCATCGTCAATATGAAGGTCAGAGGGATACAGTAAACCTGAAGTGAAGTATCGGAATCTATAAGTAGTGTCACAGAAATGGTTCAAAACATAGACAGTAACATGAGTCAGATTTCTTGTACTTAATTCGGCATTGTGCCATTTGTATTTGATTCAGATGCAATTTCTGTGTTTCATCGTCAATAAGAAGGTCAGAGGGATACAGTAAACCTGAAGTGAAGCATCGGAATCTACAACTACTGTCACAGGAATGGTTATAACATATACAGTAAGAAGAGTCTGTTTTCTTGTACTTACGTCTGCATTGTGCCTTTCGTATTTAATACCAATGAAATTTCTGTGTTTCATCGTCAGTAAGAAAGTCAGAGGGATACAGTAAACCTGAAGTGAAGCATCGGAATCTATAACTGGTGTCACAGGAGTGGTTCAAAACATAGACAGTAAGAAGGGTCAGTTTATTTGTACTTAAGTCGGCATCGTGCCCTTTGTATTTAATTCCGATGCAATTTCTGTATTTCATCGTCAATGAGAAGGTCAGAGGGATACAGTAAACCTGAAGTGAAGCATCGGAATCTATAACTAGTGTCACAGAAATAGTTCAAAACATAGACAGTAAGAAGAGTCACTTTACTTGTACTTAATTCGGCATTGTGCCTTTTGTAATTAATTCCGATGCAATTTCTGTGTTTCATCGTCAATAAGAAGGTCAGAGGGATACAGTAAACCTGAAGTGAAGCATCGGAATCCATAACTAGTGTCACAGGAATGGTTCAAACATAGACAATAGGAATACTTAGTTTATTTGTACTTAAGTCGGCATTGTGCCATTTGTATTTAATTCCGATGCAATTTCTGTATTTCATCGTCAATAAGAAGGTCAGAGGGATACAGTAAACCTGAAGTGAAGCATTGGATTCTATAACTAGTGACACAGGAATAGTTCAAAGCATAGACAGTAAGAGGAGTCAGTTTACTTGTACTTAATTCGGCATTAAGCCTTTCGTATTTAATTCCAATGCAATTTCTGTGTTTCATCGTCAATAAGAAGGTTAGAGGAATACAGTAAACCTGAACTGAAGCATCGGAATCTATAACTAGTGTCACAGGAATGGTTCAAAACATAGACAGTAAGAAGAGTCAGTTTATTGTACATAAGTTGGCATTGTGCGTTTTGTATTTCATTCCGATGCAATTTCTGTGTTTCATTGTCAATAAGAAAGTCAGAGGGATACAGTAAACCTGAAGTGAAGCATCGGAATCTATAACTAGTGTCACAGGAATGGTTCAAAACATAGACAGTAAGAAGTGTCAATTTACTTGCACTTAATTCGGCATTGTGCCTTTTGTATTTA
Organism: Schistocerca serialis cubense; assembly: GCF_023864345.2. Lineage (NCBI taxonomy): Eukaryota > Metazoa > Arthropoda > Insecta > Orthoptera > Acrididae > Schistocerca > Schistocerca serialis. The sequence goes on from NW_026047583.1 coordinate 45,256,389, forward strand.
ATTCCGATGCAATTTCTGTGTTTCATCGTCAATATGAAGGTCAGAGTTATACTGTGACCCTGAAGGGATGCATTGGAATCTGTAACTAGTGTCACAGGAATGGTTCAAAACATAGACAGTAAGAAGAGTCAGTTTATTGTACTTAAGATGGCATTGTGCGTTTTGTATTTCATTCCGATGCAATTTCTGTGTTTCATCGTCAATAAGAAAGTCAGAGGGATACAGTAAACCTGAAGTGAAGCATCGGAATCTAATACCGGTGTCACAGGAAAGGTTCCAAACATAGACAGTAAGAGGAGCCAGTCTTCTTGTTCTTGAGTCGGCATTGTGCCTTTTGTACTTAATTCCGATGCAATTTCTGTGTTTCATCGTCAATAAGACGGTCAGAGGGATACAGTAAACCTCAAGTGAAGCATCAGTATCTATATCTAGTGTCACAGGAATGGTACAAAGCAAAGGCAGTAAGAAGAGTCAGTTTTCTTGTACTTAAGTTGGCATTGTGCTTTTTAATTTAATTCCGATGCAATAACTGTGTTTCGTCGTCAATAAGAAGGTCCAAGGGATACAGTAAACCTAAAGTGAAGCATCAGAATCTAAACCCGGTCTCACAGGAAAGGTTCAAAACATAGACAGTAAGAAGAGCCAGTCCCCTTGTACTTGAGTCGGCATTGTGCCCTTTGTATTTAATTCCGATGCAATTTCTGTGTTTGATCGTCAATAAGAAGGTCAGAGGGATACAGTAAACATGAAATGAAGCATCCGAATCTATAAGTAGTGTCACAGGAATGGTTCAAAGCATAGACGGTAAGAAGAGACAGTCTTCTTGTACTTGAGTCGGCATTGTGAATTTTGTATTTCATTCCGATGCAATTTCTGTGTTTTATCGTCAATAAGAAGGTCAGAGGGATACAGTAAACCTGAAATTAAGCATCGGAATCTATAACCAGTGTCACAGGAATGGTTCAAAACATAGACAGTAAGAAGAGTCAGTTTTCTTATACTTAAGTCGGCATTGTGCCTTTTGTATTTAATTCCGATGCAATTACTGTGTTCCATCATCAATAAGACGGTCAGAGGGATACAATAAACCTGAAGTGATGCATCGTAAGCTATAACTAGTGTCACAGGAACGTTTCAAAACATAGACAGTAAGAAGAGTCAGTTCTCTTGTTTTTAAGTCGGCTTTGTGCCTTTTCTATTTATTTCCGATGCAATTTCTGTGTTTCGGCGTCAATAAGAAGGTCCAAGGGATACAGTAAACCTGAAGTCAAGCATCGGAATCTAAAACTGGGCTCACAGGAAAGGTTCAAATCATAGACAGTAACACGAGCCAGTCTTCTTGTACTTGAGTCGGCATTGTGCCATTTGTATTTAATTCCGATGCAATTTCTGTATTTCATCGTCAATAAGAAGGTCAGAGGGATACAGTAAACCTGAAGTGAAGCATTGGATTCTATAACTAGTGTCACAGGAATAGTTCAAAGCATAGACAGTAAGAGGAGTCAGTTTACTTGTACTTAATTCGGCATTAAGCCTTTCGTATTTAATTCCAATGCAATTTCTGTGTTTCATCGTCAATAAGAAGGTTAGAGGAATACAGTAAACCTGAACTGAAGCATCGGAATCTATAACTAGTGTCACAGGAATGGTTCAAAACATAGACAGTAAGAAGAGTCAGTTTATTGTACATAAGTTGGCATTGTGCGTTTTGTATTTCATTCCGATGCAATTTCTGTGTTTCATTGTCAATAAGAAAGTCAGAGGGATACAGTAAACCTGAAGTGAAGCATCGGAATCTATAACTAGTGTCACAGGAATGGTTCAAAACATAGACAGTAAGAAGTGTCAATTTACTTGCACTTAATTCGGCATTGTGCCTTTTGTATTTAATTCCGATGCAATTTCTGTGTGTCATCGTCAATAAGAAGGTCAGAGTTATACTGTGACCCTGAAGGGATGCATTGGAATCTGTAACTAGTGTCACAGGAATGGTTCAAAACATAGACAGTAAGAAGAGTCAGTTTATTGTACTTAAGATGGCATTGTGCGTTTTGTATTTCATTCCGATGCAATTTCTGTGTTTCATCGTCAATAAGAAAGTCAGAGGGATACAGTAAACCTGAAGTGAAGCATCGGAATCTAATACCGGTGTCACAGGAAAGGTTCCAAGCATAGACAGTAAGAGGAGCCAGTCTTCTTGTTATTGAGTCGGCATTGTGCCTTTTGTACTTAATTCCGATGCAATTTCTGTGTTTCATCGTCAATTAGACGGTCAGAGGGATACAGTAAACCTAAAGTGAAGCATCAGTATCTATATCTAGTGTCACAGGAATGGTACAAAGCAAAGGCAGTAAGAAGAGTCAGTTTTCTTGTACTTAAGTTGGCATTGTGCTTTTTAATTTAATTCCGATGCAATAACTGTGTTTCGTCGTCAATAAGAAGGTCCAAGGGATACAGTAAACCTGAAGTGAAGCATCGGAATCTAAACCCGGTCTCACAGGAAAGGTTCAAAACATAGACAGTAAGAAGAGCCAGTCCCCTTGTACTTGAGTCGGCATTGTGCCCTTTGTATTTAATTCCGATGCAATTTCTGTGTTTGATCGTCAATAAGAAGGTCAGAGGGATACAGTAAACATGAAATGAAGCATCCGAATCTATAAGTAGTGTCACAGGAATGGTTCAAAGCATAGACGGTAAGAAGAGACAGTCTTCTTGTACTTGAGTCGGCATTGTGAATTTTGTATTTCATTCCGATGCAATTTCTGTGTTTTATCGTCAATAAGAAGGTCAGAGGGATACAGTAAACCTGAAATCAAGCATCGGAATCTATAACCAGTGTCACAGGAATGGTTCAAAACATAGACAGTAAGAAGAGTCAGTTTTCTTATACTTAAGTCGGCATTGTGCCTTTTGTATTTAATTCCGATGCAATTACTGTGTTCCATCATCAATAAGACGGTCAGAGGGATACAATAAACCTGAAGTGATGCATCGTAATCTATAACTAGTGTCACAGGAACGTTTCAAAACATAGACAGTAAGAAGAGTCAGTTCTCTTGTTTTTAAGTCGGCTTTGTGCCTTTTCTATTTATTTCCGATGCAATTTCTGTGTTTCGGCGTCAATAAGAAGGTCCAAGGGATACAGTAAACCTGAAGTCAAGCATCGGAATCTAAAACTGGGCTCACAGGAAAGGTTCAAATCATAGACAGTAACACGAGCCAGTCTTCTTGTACTTGAGTCGGCATTGTGCCTTTTGAATTTAATTCCGATGCAATTTCTGTGTTTCATCGTCAATAAGACGGTCAGAGGGATACAGTAAACCTGAAGTGAAGCATCGGTATCTATAACTAGTGTCGCAGGAATGGTACAAAACAAAGGCAGTAAGAAGAGTCAGTTTTCTTGTACTTAAGTTGGCATTGTGCTTTTCTATTTAACTCCGATGCAATTTCTGTGTTTCGTCGTCAATAAGAAGGTCCAAGGGATAGAGTAAACCTGAAGTGAAGCAGCGGAATCTAAATCCGGTCTCACAGAAAAGGTTCAAAACATAGGCAGTAAGAAGAGCCAGTCCTCTTGTACTTGAGTCGGCATTGTGCCTTTTGTACTTAATTCCGATGCAATTTCTGTGTTTGATCGTCAATAGGAAGGTCAGAGGGATACTGTAAATCTGAAGAGAAGCATCGGAATCCATAACTAGTGTCACAGGAATGGTTCAAAAAGTAGACAGTAAGAAGGGTCAGTCTTCTTGTACTTAAGTCATCATTTTGCCACTTGTATATAATACCGATGCAATTTCTGTGTTTCATCGTCAATATGAAGGTCAGAGGGATACAGTAAACCTGAAATGAAGCATCGGAATCTATAACTAGTGTCACAGGAATGGTTCAAAACATAGACAGTATGAAGAGTCAGTCTTCTGGTACTTGAGTCGGCATTGTGCCTTTTGTATCTAATTCCGATGCAATTTCTGTGTTTCATCGTCAATTACAAGGTCAGAAGGATACAGTAAACCTGAAGTGAAGCATCGGAATCTAAAACCGGTCTCAAAGGGAGTGGTTCAAAACATAGACAGTAAGAAGAGCTAGTCTCCTTGTACTTGAGTCGGCATTGTGCCTTTCATATTTAATTCCGATGCAATTTCCGTGTTTCTTTGTCAATAAGAAGGTCAGAGTGATACAGTAAACCTGAAGTAAAGGATCGGAATCAATAACTAGTGTCACAGGAATAGTTCAAATCATAGACAGTAAGGATGGTCAGTCTTCTAGTACTTAAGTCGGCATTGTGCCTTTTGTTTGTATTCTGATGCAATTTCTGTGTTTCATCGTCATTAAGAAGGTCAGAGGGACACAGTTAACCTGAAGTGAAGCATCGGAATCTACAACTGGTGTCACAGGAATGGTTCAAAACATTGACAGTAAGAAGAGTCAGTTTTCTTGTTTTTATGTCGGCTTTGTGCCTTTTCTATTTATTTCCGATGCAATTTCTGTGTTTCGTCGTCAATAAGAAGGTCCAAGGGATACAGTAAACCTGAAGTCAAGCATCGGAATCTAAAACTGGGCTCACAGGAAAGGTTCAAAACATAGCCAGTAAGATGAGCCAGTCTTCTTGTACTTGAGTCAGCATTGTGCCTTTTGTATTTAATTCCGATGCAATTTCTGTGTTTCATCGTCAATAAGAATGTCAGAGGTATACAGTAAACCTGAAGTGAAGCATTGGAATCTGTAACTAGTGTCACAGGAATGGTTCAAATCATAGACAGTAAGAAGAGACAGTATTCTTTTACTTAAGCCGGCATTGTGCCTTTTGTATTTAATTAAGATGCAATTTCTGTGTTTCGTCATCAATAAGAAGGTCAGAGGGATACAATAAACCTGAAGTGATGCATCGGAATCTATAACTTGTGTCACAGGAATGTTTCAAAGATAGACAGTAAGAAGAGTCAGTTCTCTTGTACTTAAGTCGACATTGTGCCTTTCCTATTTAATTCCGATGCAGTTTCTGTGTTTCGTCGTCTATAAGAAGGTCCAAGGGATACAGTAAACCTGAAGTGAAGCATCGGAATCTAAATCCGGTCTCAGAGGAAAGGTTCAAACATAGACAGTAAGGAGAGCCAGTCCTCTTGTAATTGAGTCGGCATTGTGACTTTTGTATTTAATTCCGATGCAATTTCTGTGTTTGATCGTCAATAAGAAGGTCAGAGGGATACAGTAAATCTGAATTGAAGCATCGGAATCTATAACTAGTGTCACAGGAATGGTTCAAAACATAGGCGGTAAGAAGAGTCAGTCTTCCTGTACTTAATTCGGCATTGAGCCTTTTGTATTTAACTAAGATGCAATTTCTGTGTTTCATCGTCAATAAGAAGGTCAGAGGTATGCAGTAAACCTGACGTGAAGCATTGGAATCTATAACTAGTGTCACAGGAATGGTTCGAAACATAAACAGTAAGAAGCGTCAGTTTTCTTGTACTTAAGTCGGCATTGTGCCTTTTGTATTTAATTCCGATGCAATTTCTGTGTTTCATCGTCAATAAGAAGGTCAGAGGGATATAGTAAACCTGACGTGAAGCATCGGAATCTATAACTAGTGTCACAGGAATGGTTCAAATCATAGATGGTAAGAAGGGTCAGTCTTCTTGTACTTAAGTCGGCATTGTGCCACTTGTATGTAATTCCGATGCAATTTCTGTGTTTCATCGTCAATAAGAAGGTCAGAGGGATACAGTGAACCTGAAGTGTAGCATCGGAATCTAAAACCGGTCTCTCAGGAAAGGTTCAAAACATAGACAGTAAGAAGAGCCAGTCTCCTTGTACTTGAGTCGGCATTAAGCCTTTTATATTTAATTCCGATGCAATTTCCGTGTTTCATTGTCAATAGGAAGGTCAGAGTGATACAGTAAACCTGAAGTAAAGGATCGGAATCAATAACTAGTGTCACAGGAATAGTTCAAAACATAGACAATAAGGATGGTCAGTCTTCTAATACTTAAGTCGGCATTGTGCCTTTTCTATTTAATTCCGATGCAGTTTCTATGTTTCGTCGTCTATAAGAAGGTCCAAAAGATACTCTAAACCTGAAGTGAAGCATCGGAATCTAAATCCGGTCTCAGAGGAAAGGTTCAAATCATAGACAGTATGGAGAGCCAGTCCTCCTGTACTTGAGTCGGCATTGTGACTTTTGTATCTAATTCCGATGCAATTTCTGTGTTTGATCGTCAATAAGAAGGTCAGAGGGATACAGTACACCTGAATTGAATCATCGGAATCTATAACTGGTGTCATAGGAATGGTTCAAACATAGACAGTAAGAAGAGCCAGTCTTCTTGTACTTGAGTCGACATTGTGCCTTTTGTATTTAATTCCGACGCAATTTCTGTGTTTCATCGTCAATAGGAAGGTCAGAGGGATACAGTAAACCTGTAGTGAAGCACCTGAATCTATAACTAGTGTCACAGGAATGGTTCAAAACATAGACTGTAAGAAGAGCCAGTCTTCTTGTACTTGAGTCGGCATTGAGACTTTTGTATTTAATTCCGATGCAATTTCTTTGTTTCATCGTCAATAGGAAGGTCAGAGGGATACAGTAAACCTGAAGTGAAGCATTGGAATCTAAAACCGGTCTCACTGGAAAGGATCAAAACATTGACAGTAAGAAGAGCCAATCTTCTTGCACTTGAGTCGGCATTGTGCCTTTTGTATTTAATTCCGATGCAATTCCTGTGTCCCATCGTCAATAAGAAGGTCAGAGGGATACAGTGAACCTGAAGTGAGGCATCGGAATCTAAAACCGGTCTCACAGGAAAGGTTCAAATCATAGGCAGTAAGAAGAGCCAGTCTTCTTGTACCTGAGTCGGCATTGTCCCTTTTATATTTAATTCCGATGCAATTTCCGTGTTTCATTGTCAATAAGAAGGTCAGAGTGATACAGTAAACCTGAAGTAAAGGATCGGAATCAATACCTAGTGTCACAGGAATGGTTCAAAGCATAGACAGTAAGAAGTGTCAGTTTTCTTATACTTAAGTCGGCATTGTGCCTTTTGTATTTAATTAAGATGCAATTTCTGTTTTCCGTCATCAATAAGAAGGTCAGAGGGATACAATAAACCTGAAGTGATGCATCGGAATCTATAACTAGTGTCACAGGAATGTTTCATACATAGACAGTAAGAAGAGTCAGTTTTCTTGTACTTAAGTCGACATTGTGCCTTTTCTATTTAATTCCGATGCAGTTTCTGTGTTTCGTCGTCTATAAGAAGGTCGAAGGGATACAGTAAACCTGAAGTGAAGCTTCGGAATCTAAATCCGGTCTCAGAGTAAAGGTTCAAAACATAGACAGTAAGGAGAGCCAGTCCTCTTGTACATGAGTCGGCATTGTGACTTTTGTATTTAATTCCGATGCAATTTCTGTGTTTGATCGTCAATAAGAAGGTCAGTGGGATACAGTAAATCTGAAGTGAAGCATCGGAATCTATAACTAGTGGCACACTTATGGTTCAAATCATAGGCGGTAAGAAGAGTCAGTCTTCCTGTACTTAAGTCGGCATTGAGCCTTTTGTATTTAACTAAGATGCAATTTCTGTGTTTCATCGTCAATAAGAAGGTCAGAGGGATGCAGTAAACCTGACGTGAAGCATCGGTATCTATAACTAGTGTCACAGGAATGGTTCGAAACATAAACAGTAAGAAGCGTCAGTTTTCTTGTACTTAAGTCGGCATTGTGCCTTTTGTATTAAATTCCGATGCAATTTCTGTGTTTCATCGTCAATAGGAAGGTCAGAAGGGTATAGTAAACCTGACGTGGAATATCGGAATCTCTAACTAGTGCCACAGGAATGGTTCAAAACATAGATAGTAAGAAGGGTCAGTCTTCTTGTACTTAAGTACAAGTGTCTGAATTGAATCACCGGAATCTACAACTGGTGTCATAGGAATGGTTCAAAACATAGACAGTAAGAAGAGCCAGTCTTCTTGTTCTTGAGTCGGCATTGTGCTTTTTGTATTTAATTCCGACGCAATTTCTGTGTTTCATCGTCAATAAGAAGGTCAGAGGGATACAGTAAACCTGTAGTGAGGCATCTGAATCTATAACTAGTGTCACAGGAATGGTACAAAACAAAGGCAGTAAGAAGAGTCAGTTGTCTTGTACTTAAGTTGGCATTGTGCTTTTCTATTTAATTCCAATGCAGTTTCTGTGTTTCGTCGTCAATAAGAAGGTCCAAGGGATACAGTAAACCTGAAGACAAGCATCGGAATCTAAAACCGGTCTCACAGGAATGGTTCACAACATAGACAGTAAAAAGAGCAAGTCTTCTTGTACTTGAGTCGGCATTAAGCCTATTACATTTAATTCCGATGCAATTTCTGTGTTTCATCGTCAATAAGACGGTCAGAGGGATACAGTAAACCTGAAGTGAAGCATCGGTATGTATAACTAGTGTCACAGGAATGGTCCATAACAAAGGCAGTAAGAAGAGTCAGTTTTCTTGTACTTAAATCGGCATTGTGCTTTTCTATTTAATCCCGATGCAATTTTTGTGTTTCGTCGTCTATAAGAAGGTCCAAGGGATACAGTAAACCTGAAATGAAGCATCGGAATCTACATCCGGTCTCACAGGAAAGGTTCGAAACATAGACAGTAAGAAGAGCCAGTCCTCTTGTACTTGAGTCGGCAGTGTGCCTTTTGTATCTAATTCCGACGCATTTTCTGTGTTTGATCGTCAATAAGAAGGTCAGAGGGATACAGTAAACCTGGAGTGAAGCATCGGAATCTATAACTTGTGTCACAGGAATGGTTCAAAACATAGACGGTAAGAGGAGTCAGTCTCCCCGTACTCAAGTTGGCATTGAGCCTTTAGTATTTAACTAAGATGCAATTTCTGTGTTTCATCGTCAATAAGAAGGTCAGAGGGATACAGTAAACCTGAAGTGAAGCATCGGAATCTATAACTAGTGTCACAGGAATGGTTCATAACATAGACGGTAAGAAGAGCCAGTCTGCTTGTACATGAGTCGGCATTGTGCCTTTTTTATTTAATTCCGATGCGATTTCTGTGTTTCATCGTCAATAAGAAGGTCAGAGGGATACAGTAAACCTGAAGTGAAGCATCGGAGTCTATAACTAGTGCCACAGGAATGGTTCAAAACATAGACGGTAAGAAGAGCCAGTCTTCTTATACTTGAGTCGGCATTGAGCCTTTTGTATTTAATTCCGATGCAATTTCTGTGTTCCATCGTCAATAAGAAGGTCAGAGGGATTCAGTAAACCTAAAGTGAAGCATCGGAATCTATAACTAGTGTCACAGGAATGGTTCAAAACATAGAGAGTAGAAGAGTCAGTCTTCTAGTACTTAAGTCGGCATTGTTCCCTTTGTATTTAATTCCGATGCGATTTCTGTGTTTCATCGTCAATAAGAAGGTCAGAGGGATACAGTAATCCTGAAGTGAAGCATCGGAATCTATAACTAGTGTCACAGGAATGGTTCAAAACATAGACAGTAAGAAGAGTCAGTTTTCTTGTACTTGAGCCGGCATTGTGCCTTTTGTATTTAATTCCGATGCAATTTCTGTGCTTCATCGTCAATAAGAAGGTCAGCGGGATACAGTAAACCTGAGGTGAAGCATCGGAACCTAAAACCGATCTCACAGGAAAGGGTCAAAGCATAGACAGTAAGAAGAGCCAGTCTTCTCTTACTTGAGTCGGCATTGTGCGTTTTGTATTTAATTCCGATGTAATTTTTGTGTTTCATCGTCAATAAGAAGGTCAGAGTGATACGGTAAACCTGAAGTGCACGATCGGAATCTATAACTAGTGACACAGGAATAGTTCAAAACATAGACAGTAAGGATGGTCAGTCTCTTATTACTTAAGTTGGCATTGTGCCTTTTGTATTTAATTCCGATGCAATATCTGTGTTTCATCGTCAATAAGAAGGTCAGAGGGTTACAGTAAACCTGAAGTGAAGCATCGGAATCTATAACTAGGGTCACAGGAATGGTTCAAATCATAGAGAGTAAGAAGAGTCAGTCTTTTTGTACTTAAGTCGGCATTGTGCCTTTTGTATTTAATTACGATGCAATATCTGTGTTTCTTCGTCAATAAGAAAATCAGAGGGATACAGTAAACCTGAAGTGAAGCATCAGAAACTATAACTAGTGTGTCAGGAATGGTTCAAAACATAGACAGTAAGAAGAGTCAGTTTTCTTGTTGTTAAGTCGGCTTTGAGCCTTTTCTATTTAATTCCGAAGCAATTTCTATGTTTCGTCGTCAATCAGATGGTCCAAGGGATACAGTAAAACTGAAGACAAGCATCGGAATCTAAAACTGGTCTCACAGGAAAGGTTCAAAGCATAGACAGTAAAAAGAGCCAGTCTTCTTGTACTTGAGTCGGCATTGTGCCTCTTGTATTTAATTCCGATGCAATTTCTGTGTTTCGTCATCAATAAGAAGGTCAGAGGGATACAATAAACCTGACGTTATGCACGGAATCTATAACTTGTGTCACAGGAATATTTCATGACATAGACAGTAAGAAGAGTCAGTTTTCTTGTACTTAAGTCGACATTGTGGCTTTTCTATTTAATTACAATGCAGTTTCTGTGTTTCGTCGTCAATAAGAAGGTCCAAGGGATACAGTAAACCTGAAGACAAGCATCGGAATCTAAAACCGGTCTCACAGGAATGGTTCACAACATAGACAGTAAGAAGAGCCAGTCTTCTTGTACTTGAGTCGGCATTGTGCCTTTTATATTTAATTCCGATGCAATTTCTGTGTTTCATCGTCAATAAGACGGTCAGAGGGATACAGTAAACCTGAAGTGAAGCATCGGTATGTATAACTAGTGTCACAGGAATGGTCCATAACAAAGGCAGTAAGAAGAGTCAGTTTTCTTGTACTTAAATCGGCATTGTGCTTTTCTATTTAATCCCGATGCAATTTTTGTGTTTCGTCGTCTATAAGAAGGTCCAAGGGATACAGTAAACCTGAAGACAAGCATCGGAATCTAAAACCGGTCTCACAGGAATGGTTCACAACATAGACAGTAAGAAGAGCCAGTCCTCTTGTACTTGAGTCGGCAGTGTGCCTTTTGTATTTAATTCCGACGCATTTTCTGTTTTGATCGTCAATAAGAAGGTCAGAGGGATAGAGTAAACCCTGAGTGAAGCATCGGAATCTATAACTAGTGTCACAGGAATGGTTCAAAACATAGACGGTAACAGGAGTCAGTCTCCCCGTACTTAAGTTGGCATTGAGCCTTTAGTATTTAACTAAGATGCAATTTCTGTGTTTCATCGTCAATAAGAAGGTCAGAGGGATACAGTAAACCTAAAGTGAAGCATCGGAATCTATAACTAGTGTCACAGGAATGGTTCAAAACATAGAGAGTAGGAAGAGTCAGTCTTCTAGTACTCAAGTCGGCATTGTGCCCTTAGTATTTAATTCCGATGCGATTACTGTGTTTCATCGTCAATAAGAAGGTCAGAGGGATTCAGTAATCCTGAAGTGAAGCATCGGAATCTATAACTAGTGTCACAGGAATGGTTCAAAACATAGACAATAAGAGGAGCCAGTCTTCTTGTACTTGAGTCGGCATTGTGCCTCTTGTATTTAATTCCGATGCAATTTCTGTGTTTCATCGTCAATAAGGCGGACTGAGGGATACAGTAAACCAGAAGTGAAGCATCTGAATCTATAACTAGTGTCACAGGAATGGTTCAAAACATAGACAGTAAGAAGAGTCAGTTTTCTTGTACTTAAGCCGGCATTGTGCCTTTTGTATTTAATGCGATGCAATTTCTGTGCTTCATCGTCAATAAGAAGGTCAGCGGGATACAGTAAACCTGAGGTGAAGCATCGGAACCTAAAACCGATCTCACAGGAAAGGATCAAAGCATAGACAGTAGGAAGAGCCAGTCTTCTCTTACTTGAGTCGGCATTGTGCGTTTTGTATTTAATTCCGATGTAATTTTTGTGTTTCATCGTCAATAAGAAGGTCAGAGTGATACGGTAAACCTGAAGTGCACGATCGGAATCTATAACTAGTGACACAGGAATAGTTCAAATATAGACAGTAAGGATGGTCAGTCTTCTATTACTTAAGTTGGCATTGTGCCTTTTGTATTTAATTCCGATGCAATATCTGTGTTTCATCGTCAATAAGAAGGTCAGAGGGTTACAGTAAACCTGAAGTGAAGCATCGGAATCTATAACTAGGGTCACAGGAATGGTTCAAATCATAGAGAGTAAGGAGAGTCAGTCTTTTTGTACTTAAGTCGGCATTGTGCCTTTTGTATCTAATTCCGATGCAATATCTGTGTTTTATCGTCAATACGAAGGTCAGAGGGATACAGTAAACCTGAAGTGAAGCATCGGAATCTATAACTAGTGTCTCAGTAATGGTTCAAATCATAGACAGTAAGAAGAGTCAGTTTTCTTATACTTATGTCGGCATTGTGCCTTTTGTATTTAATTCCGATGCAATTTCTGTGTTTCGTCATCAATAAGAAGGTCAGATGGATACAATAAACCTGAAGTTATGCAGGGAATCTATAACTAGTGTCACAGGAATGTTTCAAAACATAGACAGTAAGAAGAGTCAGTTTTCTTGTACTTAAGTCGACATTGTGGCTTTTCTATTTATTTCCAAAGCAGTTTCTGTGTTTCGTCGTCAATAAGAAAGTCCAAGGGATACAGTAAACCTGAGGTGAAGCATCGGAATCTAAAACCGGTCTCACAGGAATGGTTCAAAACATAGACAGTAAGAAGAGCCAGTCTTCTTGTACTTGAGTCAGCATTGTGCCTTTTGTATTTAATTCCGATGCAATTTCTGTGTCTCATCGTCAATAAGACGGTCAGAGGGATACAGTAAACCTGAAGTGAAGCATCGGTATGTATAACTAGTGTCACAGGAATGGTCCATAACAAAGGCAGTAAGAAGAGTCAGTTTTCTAGTACTTAAGTCGGCATTGTGCTTTTCTATTTAATTCCGATGCAATTTCTGTGTTTCGTCGTCTATAAGAATGTCCAAGGGATACAGTAAACCTGAAGTGAAGCATCGGAATCTAAATCCGGTCTCACAGGAAAGGTTCGAATCATAGACAGTAAGAAGAGCCAGTCCTCTTGTACTTGGGTCGGCATTGTGCCTTTTGTATTTAATTCCGACGCAATTTCTGTGTTTGATCGTCAATATGAAGGTCAGAGGGATACAGTAAACCTGAAGTGAAGCATCGGAATCTATTACTAGTTTCACAGGAATGGTTCAAAACATAGACGGTAAGAAGAGTCAGTCTCCCTGTACTTAAGTCGGCATTGAGCCTTTTGTATTTAACTAAAATGCAATTTCTGTGTTTCATCGTCAATAAGAAGGTCAGAGGGATACAGTAAACCTGAAGTGAAGTATCGGAATCTATAACTAGTGTCACAGGAATGGTTCAAATCGTAGACAATAAGAAGGGTCAGTCTTCTTGTACTTAAGTCGGCATTGTGCCACTTGTATATAATTCCGATGTAATTTCTGTGTTTCATCGTCAATATGAAGGTCAGAGGGATACAGTAAACCTGAAGTGAAGCATCGGAATCCATAACTAGTGTCACAGGAATGGTTCAAAACATAGACAGTAAGAAGAACCAGTCTGCTTGTACTTGAGTCGGCATTGTGCCTTTTGTATTTAATTCCGATGAAATTTCTGTATTTCATCGTCAATAAGAAGGTCAGAGGGATACAGTAAACCTGAAGTGAAGCATCGGAATCTATAACTAGTGTAGCAGGAATGTTTCAAATCATAGACGGTAAGAAGAGCCAGTCTTCTTATACTTGAGTCGGCATTGAGCCTTTTGTATTTAATTCCGATGCAATTTCTGTGTTTCATCGTCAATAAGAAGGTCAGAGGGATTCAGTAAACCTGAAGTGAAGCATCGGAATCTATAACTAGTGTCACAGAATGGTTCAAAACATAGGGAGTACGAAGAGTCAGTCTTCTAGTACTTAAGTCGGCATTGTTCCCTTTGTATTTAACTCCGATGCGATTTCTGTGTTTCAACGTCAATTACAAGGTCAGAGGGATACAGTAATCCTGAAGCGAAGCATCGGAATCTATAACTAGTGTCACAGGAATGGTTCAAAACATAGACAGTAAGAAGATTTAGTCTTCTTCTACTTGAGTCGGCATTGTGCCTCTTGTATTTAATTCCGATGCAATTTCTGTGTTTCATCGTCAATAAGGCGGACAGAGGGATACAGTAAACCTGAAATGATGCATCAGAATCTATAACTAGTGTTACAGGAATGGTTCAAAACGTAGACAGTAAGAAGAGTCAGTTTTCTTGTACTTAAGTCGGCATTGTGCCTTTTGTATTTAATTCCGATGCAATATCTGTGCTTCATCGTCAATAAGAAGGTCAGCGGGATACAGTAGACCTGAGGTGAAGCATCGGAACCTAAAACCGATCTCACAGGAAAGGATCAAAACATAGACTGTAAAAAGAGCCAGTCTTCTCTTACTTGAGTCGGCATTGTGTCTTTTGTATTTAATTCCGATGCAATTTTTGTGTTTCATCGTCAATAAGAAGGTCAGAGTGATACAGTAAACCTGAAGTGCAGGATCGGAATCTATAACTAGTGACACAGGAATAGTTCAAAACATAGACAGTAAGGATGGTCAGTCTTCTAGTACTTAAGTCGGCATTGTGCCTTTTGTATTTAATTCCGATGCAATATCTGTGTTTCATCGACAATAAAAAGGGCAGAGGGTTACAGTAAACCTGAAGTGAAGCATCGGAATCTATAACTAGTGTCACAGGAATGGTTCAAAACATAGACAGTAAGAAGAGTCAGTCTCCCTGTACTTAAGACGGCATTGAGCCTTTTGTATTTAAATAAGATGCAATTTCTGTGTTTCATCGTCAATAAGAGGGTCAGAGGGATACAGTAAACCTGAAGTGAAGTATCGGAATCTGTAACTAGTGTCACAGGAATGGTTCAAAACATAGACAGTTGGAAGAGTCAGTCTTCTAGTACTAACGTCGGCATTGTGCCCTTTGTATTTAATTCCTATGAAATTTCTGTGTTTCATCGTCAATAAGAAGGTCAGAGGGATACAATAAACCTGAAGTGAAGCATCGGAATCTATAACTAGTGTCACAGGAGTGGTTCGAAGCATAGACAGAAAGAAGAGTCAGTTTTCTTATACTTAAGTCGGCATTGTGCCTTTTGTATTTAATTCCGATGCAATTTCTGTGTTTCGTCATCAATAAGAACGACGGAGGGATACAATAAACCTGAAGTGATGCACGGAATCTATAGCTAGTGTCACAGGAATATTTCAAAACATAGACAGTAAGAAGAGTCAGTTTTCTTGTTCTTAAGTCGACATTGTGGCTTTTCTATATAATTCCGATGCAGTGTCTGTGTTTCGTCGTCATAAAGAAGGTCCAAGGGATACAGTAAACCTGAAGTGAAGCATCGGAATCTGAAACCGGTCTCAAAGGAATGGTTCAAAACATAGACAGTAAGAAGAGCCAGTCTTCTTGTACTTGAGTCGGCATTGTGCCTTTTGTATTTAATTCCGATGCAATTTCTGTGTTTAATCGTCAATAAGAGGGTCAGAGGGATACAGTAAACCTGAAGTGAAGCATCGGTATCTATAACTAGTGTCACAGCAATGGTTCAAAACAAAGGCAGTAAGAAGAGTCAGTTTTCTTGTACTTAAGTCGGCATTGTGCTTTTCTATTTAATTCCGACGCAGTTTCTGTGTTTCGTCGTCTATAAGAAGGCCAAGGGATACAGTAAGCCTGAAGTGAAGCATCGGAATCTAAATCCGGTCTCACAGGAAAGGTTCAAAACATAGACAGTAAGAAGAGCCAGTCCTCTTGTACTTGAGTCGGCATTTTGATTTTTGTATTTAATTCCGATGCAATTTCTAGGTTTCATCGTCAATACGAAGGTCAGAGGGATACAGTAAACCTGAAGTGAAGCATCGGAATCAATAACTAGTGTCACAGGAATGGTTCAAAACATAGACAGTAAGAAGAGTCAGTTTTCTTGTACTTAAGTCGGCATTGTGCCTTTTGTATTTAATTCGGATGCAATTTCTGTGTTTCATCGTCAATAAGAAGGTCACAGGTATACAGTAAACTTGAAATGAAGCATTGGAATCTATAACTAGTGTCACAGGAATGGTTCAAAACATAAACAGTAAGAAGCGTCAGTTTTCTTGTACTTAAGTCGGTATTGTGCTTATTGTACTTAATTCCGATGCAATTTCTGTGTTTCATCGTCAATAAGAAGGTCAGAGGGATACAGTAAACCTCAAGTGAAGCATCGGAATCTATAACTAGTGTCACAGGAATGGTTCAAAACATAGACAGTAAGTAGAGTCAGTTTTTGTACTTACGTCGGCATTGTGCCTTGTGTATTTAATTCGGGTGCAATTTCTGTGTTTCATCGTCAATATGAAGGTCAGAGGGATACAGTAAACCTGAATTGAAGCATCGGAATCTATAACTAGTGGCACAGTAATGTTTCAAAACATAGACAGTACGAAGAGTCAGTTTTCTTGTACTTAAGTCACCATTGTGCCTTTTGTATTTCATGCCGATGGAATTTCTGTGTTTCATCGTCAATAAGAAGGTCAGAGGGATACAGTAAACCTGAAGTGAAGCATCGGAATCTGTAACTAGTGTCACAGGAATCGTTAGAAACATAGACAGTAAGAAGAGTCAGTTTTCTTGTACTTAAGTGGGCATTGTGCCTTTTGTATTTAACTCCGATTCAATTTCGGTGTTACATCGTCAATAAAACGGTCGGAGGGATACAGTAAACCTGAAGTGAAGCATCGGAATCTATAGATAGTGTCACAGGAATATTTCAAATATAGACAGTAAGAAGAGTCAGTTTTCTTGTACTTAAGTCGGCATTGTGCCTTTTGTATTTAATTCCGATGCAATTTCTGTGTTTCATCGTCAATAAGAAGGTCACAGGGATACAGTAAACCTGAAGTGAAGCATCTTAATCTATAACTAGTGTCACAGGAATTGTTCAAAGTATAGAGAGTAAGAAGGATCAGTCTTTTTGTTCTTAAGTCGGCATTGTGCCCTTTGTATTTAATTCAGATGCAATTTCTGTGTTTCATCGTCAATAAGAAGGTCACAGGGATACAGTAAACTTGAAGTGAAGCATTGGAATCTATAACTAGTGTCACAGGAATGGTTCAAAACATAAACAGTAAGAAGCGTCAGTTTTCTTGTACTTATGTCGGCATTGTGCCTATTGTACTTAATTCCGATGCAATTTCTGTGTTTCATCGTCAATAAGTAGGTCAGAGGGATACAGTAAACCTGAAGTGAAGCGTCGGAATCTATAACTAGTGTCACAGGAATGGTTCAAAACATAGACAGTAAGTAGAGTCAGTTTTTTGTAATTACGTCGGCATTGTGCCTTTTGTATTTAATTCGGATGCAATTTCTGTGTTTCATCGCCAATATGAAGGTCAGAGGGATACAGTAAACCGGAATTGAAGCATCGGAATCTATAACTAGTGGCACAGCAATGTTTCAAAACATAGACAGTACGAAGAGTCAGTTTTCTTGTACTTAAGTTGACATTGCGCGTTTCGTATTTCATGCCGATGGATTTTCTGTGTATCATCGTCAATAAGAAGGTCAGAGGGATACAGTAAACCTGATGTGAAGCATCGGAATCTATAACTAGTGTCACAGGAATGGTTAGAAACATAGACAGGAAGAAGAGTCAGTTTTCTTGTACTTAAGTGGGCATTGTGCCTTTTGTATTTAATTCCGATTCAATTTCGGTGTTACATCGTCAATAAGACGGTCGGAGGGATACAGTAAACCTGAAGTGAAGCATCGGAATCTATAGCTAGTGTCACAGGAATAGTTCAAATATAGACAGTAAGAAGAGTCAGTTTTCTTGTCCTTAAGTCGGCATTGTGCCTTTTGTATTTAATTCCGATGCAATTTCTGGAATTCATCGTCAATAAGAAGGTCAGAGGGATAGAGCAAACCTGAAGTGAAGCATCGGAATCTATAACTGGTGTCACAGGAATGGTTCAAAGTATAGAGAGTAAGAAGGATCAGTCTTTTTGTTCTTAAGTCGGCATTGTGCCTTTTATATTTAACTGCGAAGCAATTTCTGTGTTTCATCGTCAATAAGAAGGTCAGAGGGATACAGTAAACCTGAAGTGAAGCACCGGAATCTATAACTAGTGTCACAGGAATGGTTCGAACATAGACAGTAAGAAGAGCCAGTCTTCTTCTACTTGAGTCGGCATTGAGCCTTTTGTATTTAATTCCGATGCAATTTCTGTGCTTCATCGTCAATAAGAAGGTCAGAGGGATACAGTAAACGGGAAGTGAAGCATCGTAATCTATAACTTGTGTCACAGCAATGGTTCAAAGCATAGACAGTAGGAAGAGTCAGTTTGCTAGTACTTAAGTCGGCATTGTGATTTTCGTATTTAATTCCGATGCAATTTCTGTGTTTCATCGTCAATAAGAGGGTCAGAGGGATACAGTAAACCTAAAGTGAAGCATCGGAATCAATAACTAGTGTCACAGGAATGGTTCAAAACATAGACAGTAAGAAGAGTCAGTTTTCTTGTACTTAAGTCGGCATTGTGCCTTTTGTATTTAATTCGGATGTAATTTCTGTGTTTCATCGCCAATATGAAGGTCAGAGGGATACAGTAAACCTGAATTGAAGCATCGGAATCTATAACTAGTGGCACAGGAATGTTTCAAAACATAGACAGTCCGAAGAGTCAGGTTTCTTGTACTTAAGTCGGCATTGCGCGTTTCGTATTTCATGCCGATGGAATTTATGTGTTTCATCGTCAATAAGAAGGTCAGAGGGATACAGTAAACCTGAAGTGAAGCATCGGAATCTATAACTAGTGTCACAGGAATGGTTAGAAACATAGACAGTAAGAAGAGTCAGTTTTCTTGTACTTAAGTGGGCATTGTGCCTTTTGTATTTAATTCCGATTCAATTTCGGTGTTACATCGTCAATAAGACGGTCGGAGGGATACAGTAAACCTGAAGTGAAGCATCGGAATCTATAGCTAGTGTCACAGGAATAGTTCAAATATAGACAGTAAGAAGAGTCAGTTTTCTTGTACTTATGTCAGCATTGTGCCTTTTGTATCTAATTCCGATGCAATTTCTGTGTTTCATCGTCAAAAAGAAGGTCACAGGGATACAGTAAACCTGAAGTGATGCATCCGAATCTATAACTAGTGTCACAGGAATGGTTCAAAACATAAACAGTAAGAAGCGTCAGTTTCCTTGTACTTAAGTCGGCATTGTGCCTTTTGTATTTAATTCCGACGCAATTTCTGGGTTTCATCGTCAATAAGAAGGTCAGAGGGATAGAGCAAACCTGAAGTGAAGCATCGGAATCTATAACTGGTGTCACAGGAATGGTTAAAAACATAGACAGTAAGAAGAGTCAGTTTTCTTGTACGTAAGTCGGCATTGTGCCTTTTGTATTTAATTCCTATGTAATTTCTGTGTGTCATCGTCAATACGCACGTCAGAGTGATACAGTAAACCTGAAGTGAAGCATCGGAATCTATAACTAGTTTCACAGGAATGGTTCAAAACATAGATCGTAAGGAGAGTCAGTTTACTTGTACTTAAGGCGGCATTGTGCCTCTTGTATCTAATTCCGATGCAATCTCTGTGTTTCATCGTCAATAAGACGGTTAGAGGGATACAGTAAACCTGAAGTGAAGCATCGGTATCTATAACTAGTGGCACAGAAATGGTTCAAATCAAAGGCAATAAGAAGAGTCAGTTTTCTTGTACTTAAGTCGGCATTGTGCTTTTCTATTTAATTCCGATGCAATTTCTGTGTTTCGTCGTCTATAAGAAGGTCCAAGGGATACAGTAAACCTGAAGTGAAGCATCGGAATGTAAATCCGGTCTCACAGGAAAGGTTCAAAACATAGACAGTGAGAAGAGCCAGTCCTGTTGTACTTGAGTCGCCATTGTGCCTTTTGTATTTAATTCCGAAACAATTTCTGTGTCTGATCGTCAATAAGAAGGTCAGAAGGATACTGTAAACCTGAAGTGAAGCATCGGAATCTAAAACTAGTGTAACAGGAATGGTTCAAAACATAGACATAAGAAGGGTCAGTCTTCTTGTACTTAAGTCGGCATTGTGCCACTTGTATATAATTCCGATGTAATTTCTGTGTTTCATCGTCAATATGAAGGTCAGAGGGATACAGTAAACCTGACGTGAAGCATCAGAATCTATAACTGGTGTCACAGGAATGGTTCTAACATAGACAGTAAGAAGAGCCAGTCTGCTTGTACTTGAGTCGGCATTGTGCATTTTGTATTTAAATCCGATTCAATTTCTGTGTTTCATCGTCAATAGGAAGGTCAGAGGGATACAGTAAACCTGAAGTGAAGCATCGGAATCTATAACTAGTGTCACGGGAATGGTTCAAAATATAGACAGTAGGAGGAGTCAGTCTTCTAGTACTTAAGTCGGCATTGTGCCTTTTGTATTTAATTCCGATGCAATTTCTGTGTTTCATCGTCAATAAGAAGGTCAGAGGGATACAGTAACCCTGAAGTGAAGCATCGGAATCTATAACTAGTGTCACAGGAATGGTTCGAAGCATTGACAATAAGAAGAGCCAGTCTACTTGTACTTGAGTCGGCATTGTGCCTCTTGTATTTAATTCCGATGCAATTTCTGTGTTTCATCGTCAACAAGGCAGACCGAGGGATTCAGTAAACCTGAAGTGAAGCATCTGAATCTATGACTAGTGTCACTGGAATGGTTCAAACATATACAGTAAGAAGAGTCAGTTTTCTTGTACTTAAGTCGGCATTGTGCCTTTTTTATTTAAATCCGATGCAATTTCTGTGCTTCATCGCCAATAAGAAGGTCAGAGGGATACAGTAAACCTGAAGTGAAGCATCGGAATCTATAACTAGTGTCACAGGAATGGTTCAAACATAGACAGTAAGAAGAGTCAGTTTTCTTGTACTTAAGTCGGCATTGTGCCTTTTGTATTTAATTCCGACGCAATTTCTGTGTTTCATCGTCAATAAGAAGGTCACAGGGATACAGTAAACCTAAAGTGAAGCATCGGAATCTTTAACTAGTGTCACAGGAATGGTTCAAAACATTAACAGTAAGGAGCATCAATTCCCTTGTACTTAAGACGGCATTGTCCCTTTTGTATTTAAATCCGATGCAATTTCTGTGCTTCATCGCCAATAAGAAGGTCAGAGGGATACAGTAAACCTGAAGTGAAGCATCTGAATCAATAACTAGTGTCACAGGAATGGTTCAATACATAGACGGTAAGAAGAGCCAGTCTTCTTGTACTTGAGTCGGCATTGAGCCTTTTGTATTTAATTCCGATGCAATTTCTGTGTTTCATCGTCACTAAGATGGTCAGAGGGATACAGTAAACCTGAAGTGAAGCATCGGAATCTATAACTAGTGTCACAGGAATGGTTCAAAATATAGACAGTAGGAAGAGTCAGTCTTCTAGTACTTAAGTCGGCGTTGTGCCTTTTGTATTTAATTCCGATGCAATTTCTGTGTTTAATCGTCAATAAGAAGGTCAGAGGGATACAGTAATCCTGAAGTGAAGCATCGGAATCTATAACTAGTGTCACAGGAATGGTTCAAAACATAGACAATAAGAAGAGCCTGTCTTCTTGTACTTGAGTCGGCATTGTGCCTCTTGTATTAAATTCCGATGCATTTTCTGTGTTTCATCGTCAATAAGGCGGACAGAGGGATACAGTAAACCTGAAATGAAGCATCTGAATCTATAACTAGTGTCACAGGAATGGTTCAAAACATAGACGGAAAGAAGAGTCAGTTTTCTTGTACTTAAGTCCGCATTGTGCCTTTTGTATTTAATTTCGATGCAATTTCTGTGCTTCATCGTCAATAAGAAGGTCAGAGGGTTACAGTACACCTGAAGTGAAGCATCGGAATCTATAACTAGTGTCACAGGAATGGTTCAAACATAGACAGTAGGAAGAGTCAGTCTCCTAGTACTGAAGTCGGCATTGTGCCTTTTGTATTTAATTCCGATGCAATTTCTGTGTTTCATCGTCAATAAGAAGGTCACAGGGATACAGTAAACCTGAAGTGAAGCATCGGAATCTAAATCCGGTCTCACAGGAAAGTTTCAAAACATAGACAGTAAGAAGAGCCAGTCCTCTTGTACTTGAGTCGGTATTGTGCCCTTTGTATTTAATTCCGTAACAATTTCTGTGTTTTATCGTCAATAAGAAGGTCAGAAGGATACAGTAAACCTGAAGTGAAGCATCTGAATCTATGACTAGTGTCACAGGAATGGTTCAAAACATAGACAGTAAGAAGAGTCAGTTTTCTTGTACTTAAGTCGGCATTGAGCCTTTTGTATCTAATTCCGATGCAATATCTGTGTTTCATCGTCAATAAAAAGGTCAGAGGGTTACAGTAAACCTGAAGTGATGCATCGGAATCTATAACTAGTGTCACCGGAATGGTTCGAAACATAGACAGTAAGAAGAGGCAGTTTTCTTGTACTTAAGTCGGCATTGTGCCTCTTGTATTTAATTCCGATGCAATTTCTGTGTTTCATCGTCAATAAGAGGGTCACAGGGATACAGTAAACCTAAAGTGAAGCATCGGAATCTATAACTAGTGTCACAGCAATGGTTCAAAACATTAACAGTAAGAGGCGTCAGTTTTCTTGTACCTAAGTCGGCATTGTGCCTTTTGTATTTAATTCCGATGCAATTTCTGTGCTTCATCGTCAATAAGAAGGTCAGAGGGATACAGTAAACCTGAAGTGAAGCATCGGAATCTATAACTAGTGTCACAGGAATGGTTCAAAGCATAGACGGTAAGAAGAGTCAATCTTCCTGTACTGAAGTCGGCATTGAGCATTTTGTATTTACCTAAGATGCAATTTCTGTGTTTTTATCGTCAATAAGAATGTCAGAGGGATACAGTAAACCTGAAGTGAAGTATCGGAATCTATAATTAGTGTCACAGGAATGGTTCAAACATAGACAATAAGAAGGGTCAGTCTTCTTGTACTTAAGTGGGCATTGTGCCACTTGTGTATAATTCCGATGTAATTTCTGTGTATCATCGTCAATATGAAGGCCAGAGAGATACTGTAAACCTGAAGTGAAGCATCGGAATCTATAACTAGTGTCACAGGAATGGTTCTAACATAGACAGTAAGAAGAGCCAGCCTGCTTGTACTTGAGTCGGCATTGTTGCTTTTGTATTTATTTCCGATGCAATTTCTGTATTTCATCGTCAAGAAGAAGGTCAGAGGGATACAGTAAACCTGAAGTGAAGCATCTGAATCAATTACTAGTGTCACAGGAATGGTTCAAAACATAGACGGTAAGAAGAGCCAGTCGTCTTGTACTTGAGTCGGCATTGAGCCTTTGGTATTTAATTCCGATGCAATTTCTGTGTTTCATCGTCAGTAAGAGGTCAGAGGGATACAGTAAACCTGAAGTGAAGCATCGGAATCTATAACTAGTGTCATAGGAATGGTTCAAAATATAGACAGTAGGAAGAGTCGGTCTTCTAGTACTTAAGTCGGCATTGTGCCTCTTGTATTAAATTCCGATGCATTTTCTGTGTTTCATCGTCAATAAGGCGGACAGAGGCACACAGTAAGCCTGAAGTGAAGCATCGGAATCGATAACTAGTGTCACAGGAATGGTTCAAAACATAGACAGTAATAAGAGCCAGTCTTCTTGTACTTGAGTCTTCATTGTGCCTCTTGTATTAAATTCCGATGCATTTTCTGTGTTTCATCGTCAATAAGGCGGACAGAGGCATACAGTAAACCTGAAGTAAAGCATCTGAATCTATAACTAGTGTCACGGGAATGGTTCAAAACATAGACAGTATGAAGAGTCAGTTTTCTTGTACTTAAGTCCACATTGTGCCTTTTGTATTTAATTCCGATGCAATTTCTGTGCTTCATCGTCAATAAGAAGGTCAGAGGGTTGCGGTAAACCTGAAGTGAAGCATCAGAATCTATAACTAGTGTCACAGGAATGGTTCAAAACATAGACAGTAGGAAGAGTCAGTCTCCTAGTACTTAAGTCGGCATTGTGCCTTTTGTATTTAATTCCGATGCAATGTCTGTGTTTCATCGTCAATAAAAAGGTGAGAGGGATACAGTAATACTGAAGTGAATCATCGGAATCTATAACTAGTGTCACGGGAATGGTTCAAAACATAGACGGTAAGAAGGGTCAATCTTCCCGTACTGAAGTCGGCATTGAGCATTTTGTATTTACCTGAGATGCAATTTCTGTGTTTTTATCGTCAATAAGAATGTCAGAGGGATACAGTAAACCTGAAGTGAAGTATCGGAAACTATAACTAGTGTCACAGGAATGGTTCAAAACACAGACAATAAGAAGGGTCAGTCTTCTTGTACTTAAGTCGGCATTGTGCCACTTGTATATAATTCCGATGTAATTTCTGTGTGTCATCGTCAATATGAAGGTCAGAGGGATACTGTAAACCTGAAGTGAAGCATCGGAATCTATAACTAGTGTCACAGGAATGGTTCTAACATAGACAGTAAGAAGAGCCAGTCTGCTTGTACTTGAGTCGGCATTGTGACTTTTGTATTTAATTCCGATGCAATTTCTGTGTTTCACCGTCAATAAGAAGTTCAGAGGGATACAGTAAACCTGAAGTGGAGCATGTGAATCAATAACTAGTGTCACAGGAATGGTTCAAAACATAGACGGCGAGAGGAGCCAGTCGTCTTGTACTTGAGTCGGCATTGAGCCTTTTGTATTTAATTCCGATGCAATTTCTGTGTTTCATCGTCAATAAGAAGGTGAGAGGGATACAGTAAAACTGAAGTGAAGCATCGGAATCTATAACTAGTGTCACAGGAATGGTTCAGAATATAGACGGTAAGAAGAGTCAATCTTCCTGTACTGAGCTCATCATTGAGCCGTTTGTATTTACCTAAGATGCAATTTCTGTGTTTTTATCGTCAATAAGAATGTCAGAGGGAAACAGTAAACCTGAAGTGAAGTATTGGAATCTATAACTAGTGTCACAGGAATGGTTCAAAAAACAGACAATAAGAAGGGTCAGTCTTCTTGTACTTAAGTCGGCATTGTGCCACTTGTATATAATTCCGATGTAATTTCTGTGTGTCATCGTCAATATGAAGGTCAGAGGGATACTGTAAACCTGAAGTTAAGCATCGGAATCTATAACTAGTGTAACAGGAATGGTTCTAACATTGACAGTAAGAAGTGCCAGTCTGCTTGTACTTGAGTCGGCATTGTGACTTTTGTATTTAATTCCGATGCAATTTCTGTGTTTCATCGTCAATAAGATGGTCAGAGGGATACAGTAAACCTGAAGTGAAGCATCTGAATCAATAACTAGTGTCACAGGAATGGTTCAAAACATCGACGGCAGAAAGAGCCAGTCGTCTTGTACTTGAGCCGGCATTGAGCCTTTTGTATTTAATTCCGATGCAATTTCTGTGTTTCATCGTCAATAAGAATGTCAGAGGGATACAGTAAACCTGACGTGAAGCATCGGAATCTATAACTAGTGTCACAGGAATGGTTAAAAATGTAGACAGTAGGAAGAGTCAGTCTTCTATTACTTAAGTCGGCAATGTGCCCTTTGTGTTTAATTCCGATGCAATTTCTGTGTTTCATCGTCAATAAGATGGTCAGAGGGATACAGTAAACCTGAAGTGAAGTATCGGAATCTACAACTAGTGTCACAGGAATGGTTCAAAGCATAGACAGTAAGAAGAGTCAGTTTTCTTGTACTTAAGTCGGCATTGTGCCTTTTGTATTTAATTCCGATGCAATTTCTGTGTTTCATCGTCAATAAGGAGGTCACAGGGATACAGTAAACCTGAAGTGAAGCATCGGAATCTATAACTAGTGTCACAGGAATGGTTCAAAACATAAACAGTAAGAAGCGTCAGTTTTCTTGTACTGAAGTCGGCATTGTGCCTTTTGTATTTAATTCCGATGCAATTTCTGTGTGTCATCGTCAATAAGAAGGTCAGAGGGATACAGTAAACCTGAAGTGAAGCATCGGAATCTATAACTAGTGTCACAGGAATGGTTCAAAACATAGACAGTAAGTAGAGTCAGTTTTTTGTACTTAAGTCGGCATTGTGCCTTTTGTATTTAATTTGGATGCAATTTCTGTGTTTCATCGTCCATATGAAGGTCAGAGGGATAAAGTAAACCTGTGATGAAGCATCGGAATCTATAACTAGTGTCACAGGAATGGTTCAAAACATAGACAGTAAGAAGACTCAGTTTTCTTGTACTTAAGTGGGGATTATGCCCTTTGTATTTAATTCCGATTCAATTTCGGTGTTACATCGTCAATAAGACGGTCGGAGGGATACAGTAAACCTGAAGTGAAGCATCGGAAAGTATAACTAGTGTCACAGGAATAGTTCAAAACATAGACAGTAAGAAGATTCAGTTTTCTTGTACTTAAGTCGGCATTGTGCATTTGTATTTAGTTCCGATGCAATTTCTGTGTTTCATCGTCAAAAAGAAGGTCTCAGGGATATAGTAAACCTGAAGTGAAGCATCCGAATCTATAACTAGTGTCACAGGAATGGTTCAAAACATAAACATTAAGAAGCATCAGTTTTCTTGTACTTAAGACGGCATTGTGCCTTTTGTATTTAATTCCGACGCAATTTCTGTGTTTCATCGTCAATAAGAAGGTCAGAGGGATACAGTAAACCTCAAGTGAAGTATCGGAATCTATAATTAGTGTCACAGGAATAGTTCAAAACATAGACAGTAAGAAGAGTTAGTTTACTTCTACTTAAGTCGGCATTGTGCCTTTTGTATTGAATTCCGATGCAATTTCTGTGTTTCATCGTCAATAAGACGGTTAGAGGGATTCAGTAAACCTGAAGTGAAGCATCGGAATCTATAACTAGTGTCACAGGAATGGTTCAAATCATAGACGGTAAGAAGAGTCAGTCTTCCTGTACTTATGTCGGCATTGAGCCTTTCGTATTTAACTAAGATACAATTTCTGTGTTTCATCGTCAATAGGAAGGGCAGAGGGATACAGTAAACCTGAAGTGAAGTATCGGAATCTATAACTAGTGTCACAGGAATGGTTCAAAACTTAGACAATAAGAAGGGTCAGTTTTTTGTACTTAAGTCGGCATTGTGCCTCTTGTATTTAATCCCGACGCAATATCTGTGTTTCATCGTCAGTAAGAAGGTCAGAGGGATACAGTAATCTGAAGTGAAGCATCGAAATCTATAACTAGTGTAACAGGAATGTTTCACAACATAGACAGTACGAAGAGTCAGTCTTTTTGTACTTAAGTCGGCATTGTGCCATTTGTATTTCATGCCGATGAAGTTTCTGTGTTTCATCGTCAATAAGAAGGTCAGAGGGATACAGTAAACTTGAAGTGAGGCATCGGAATCTATAACTAGTGTCACAGGAATGGTTAAAACATAGACGGTAAGAGGGGTCAGTTTACTTGTACTTAAGTCGGCATTCTGCCACTTGTATATAATTCCGATGCAAGTTATGTGTTTCATCGTCAACATGAAGGTGAGAGGGATACAGTAAACCTGAAGTGAAGCATCGGAATCTATAACTAGTGTCACAGGAATGGTTCAAAACATAGGCAGTAAGAAGAGTCAGTTTTCTTGTACTTAAGTCGGCATTGTGCCTTTTGTATTTAAATCTGATGCAATTTCTGTGCTTCATCGTCAATAAGATCAGAGGGTTACAGTTAGCCTGAAGTGAAGCATCGGAATCTATAACTAGTGTCACAGGAATGGTTCAAAACTTAGACAGTAGGAAGAGTCAGTCTTCTAGTACTGAAGTCGGCATTGTGCCTTTTATATTTAATTCCGATACAATTTCTGTGTTTCATCGTCAATAAGAAGGTCACAGGGATACAGTAAACATGAAGTGAAGCATCTGAATCAATAACTAGTGTCACAGGAATGGTTCAAAACTTAGACAATAAGAAGGGTCAGTCTTCTTGTACTGAAGTCGGCATTGTGCCACTTGTATATAATTCCGATGTAATTTGTGTGTTTCATCGTCAATATGAAGGTCAGAGGGATACAGTAAACCTGAAGTGAAGCATCGGAATCTATAACTAGTGTCACAGGAATGGTTAAAACATAGACGGTAAGAAGGGTCAGTTTACTTGTACTTAAGTCGGCATTGTGCCCCTTGTATATAATTCCGATGCAATTTCTGTGTTTCATCGTCAACATGAAGGTGAGAGGGATACAGTAAACCTGAAGTGAAGCATCGGAATCTATAACTAGTGACACAGGAATGGTTCAAAACATAGACAGTAAGAAGAGTCAGTTTTCTTGTACTTAAGTCGGCATTGTGCCTTTTGTATTTAATTCCGATGCAATTTCTGTGCTTCATCGTCAGTAAGAAGGTCAGAGGGTTACAGTAAACCTGAAGTGAAGCATCGGAATCTATAACTAGTGTTCCAGGAATGGTTCAAAACATAGACAGTAGGAAGAGTCAGTCTTCTAGTACTGAAGTCGGCATTGTGCCTTTTGTATTTAATTCCGATGCAATTTCTGTGTTTCATCGTCAATAAGAAGGTCACATTGATACAGTAAACATGAAGTGAAGCATCTGAATCAATAACTAGTGTCACAGGAATGGTTCAAAACTTAGACAATAAGAAGGGTCAGTCTTCTTGTTCTTAAGTCGGCATTGTGCCACTTGTATTTAATTCCGACGCAATTTCTGAGTTTCATCGTGAATAAGGCGGACAGAGGGATACAGTAAACCTGAAGTGAAGCATCTGAATCTATAACTAGTGTCACAGGAATGGTTCAAAACATAGACAGTAAGAAGAGTCAGTTTTCTTGTACTTAAGTCGGCATTGTGCCTTTTCTATTTAATTCCGATGCAATTTCTGTGCTTCATCGTCAATAAGAAGATCAGAGGGTTACAGTAAACCTGAAGTGAAGCATCGGAATCTATAAGTAGTGTCACAGGAATGGTTCAAAACATGGACAATAAGAAGCGCCAGTCTTGTTGTACTTGAGTCGGCATTGTGCCTCTTGTATTTAATTCCGATGCAATTTCTACGTTTCATCGTCAATAAGGCGGACAGAGGGATACAGTAAACCTGAAGTGAAGCATCTGAATCTATAACTAGTGTCACAGGAATGGTTCAAAGCATAGAAAGGAAGAAGAGTCAGTTTTCTTGTACTTAAGTCGGCATTGTGCCTTTTGTATTTAATTCCGATGTAATTTCTGTGTGTCATCGTCAATACGAACGTCAGAGGGATACAGTAAACCCGAAGTGAAGCATCGGAATCTATAACTAGATTCACAGGAATGGTTCAAATCATAGATAGTGAAGAGAGTCAGTTTTTTATACTTAAGTCGGCATTGTGCCTTTTGTATTTAATCCCGATGCAATATCTGTGTTTCATCGTCTGTAAGAAGGTCAGAGGGATACAGTAATCTGAAATGAAACATTGAAATCTATAACTAGTGTAACAGGAATGTTTCACAACATAGACAGTACGAAGAGTCAGTCCTCTTGTACTTAAGTCGGCATTGTGCCATTTGTATTTCATGCCAATGAAATTTCTGTGTTTCATCGTCAATAAGAAGGTCAGAGGGATACAGTAAACTTGAAGTGAGGCATCGGAATATATAACTAGTGTCATAGGAATATTTCATAACATAGACAGTAAGAAGAGTCAGTTTTCTTGTACTTAAGTGGGCATTGTGATTTTTTTATTTAATTCCGATGCAATTTCTGTGCTTCATCGTCAATAAGAAGGTCAGAGGGTTACAGTAAACCTGAAGTGAAGCATCGGAATCTATAACTAGTGTCACAGGAATGGTTCAAAACATAGACAGTAGGAAGAGTCAGTCTTCTAGTACTGAAGTCGGCATTGTGCCTTTTGTATTTAATTCCGATGCAATTTCTGTGACTCATCTTCAATACGAAGGTCACAGGGATACAGTAAACATGAAGTGAAGCATCTGAATCAATAACTACTGTCACATAAATGGTTCAAAACTTAGACAATAAGAAGGGTCAGTCTTCTTGTACTTAAGTCGGCATTGTGCCACTTGTATATAATTCCGATGTAATTTCTGTGTTTCATCGTCAATATGAATGTCAGAGGGATACAGTAAACCTGAAGTGAAGCATCGGAATCTATAACTAGTGTCACAGGAATGGTTCGAAACGTAGACAGTAAGAAGAGCCAGTCTGCCTGTACTTGAGTCGGCATTGTGCCTTTTGTATTTAATTCCGATGCAATTTATGTGTTTCATCGTCAATGCGAAGGTCGGAGGGATACAGTAAGCTTGATGTGAAGCATCGGAATCTATAACTAGTGTCACAGGAATGGTTCAAAACATAGACAGTAAGAAGAGTCAGTTTTCTTGTACTTAAGTCGGCATTGTGCCTTTTGTATTTAATTCCGATGCAATTTCTGTGTTTCATCGTCAATAAGAGGGTCAGAGGCATACAGTCAACCTGATGTAAAGCATCAATATCCATAACTATTGTCACAGGAACGGTTCAAAACATAGACAGTAGGAAGAGTCAGTTTTCTAGTACTTAAGTCGTCATTGTGATTTTTGTATTTAATTCCGATGCAATTTCTGTGTTTCATCGTCAATATGAAGCTCACAGGGATACAGTAAACCTGAAGTGAAGCATTCGAATCTATAACTAGTGTCACAGGAATGGTTCAAAGCATAAACAGTAAGAAGCGTCAGTTTTCTTGTACTTAAGTCGGCATTGTGCCTTTTGTATTTCATTCCGATGCAATTTCTAGGTTTCATCGTCAATAAGATGGTCAGTGGGATACAGTAAACCTGAAGTGAAGCATCGGAATCTATAACTAGTGTCACAGGAATGGTTCAAAACATAGACAGTAAGAAGAGTCAGTTTTCTTATACTTAAGTCGGCATTGTGCCTTTTGTATTTAATTCCGATGCAATTTCTGTGTTTCATCGTCAATAAGAAGGTCAGAGGGATACAGTAAACCGCAAGTGAAGTATCGGAATCTATAACTAGTGTAACAGGAATATTTCACAACATAGACAGTACGAAGAATCAGTCTTCTTGTACTTAAGTCGGTATTGTGCCATTTGTATTTCATGCCGATGAAATTTCTGTGTTTCATCGTCAATAAGAAGGTCAGAGGGATACAGTAAACCTGAAGTGAGGCATCGGAATCTATAACTAGTGTCACAGGAGTATTTCAAAACATAGACACTAAGAAGAGTCAGTTTTCTTGTACTTAAGTGGGCATTGTGCCTTTTGTATTTAATTCCGATTCAATTTCGGTGTTACATCGTCAATAAGACGGACAGAGGGATACAGTAAACCTGAATTGAAGCATCGGAATCTATAACTAGTGTCACAGGAATGGTTGAAACATAGATGGTAAGAAGGGTCAGTTTACTTGTACTTAAGTCGGCATTCTGCCACTTGTATATAATTCCGATGCAATTTCTGTGTTTCATCGTCAACACGAAGGTGAGAGGGATACAGTAAACCTGAAGTGAAGCATCGGAATCTATAACTAGTGTCACAGGAACGGTTCAAAACATAGACAGTAGGAAGAGTCAGTCTTCTAGTACTGAAGTCGGCATTGCGCCTTTTGTATTTAATTCCGATGCAATTTCTGTGTTTCATCGGCAATAAGAAGGTCACAGGGATACAGTAAACATGAAGTGAAGCATCGGAATCTATAACTAGTGTCACAGGAATGGTTCAAAACATAAACAGTAACAAGCGTCAGTTTTCTTGTACTTAAGTCGGCATTGTGCCTTTTGTATTTAATTCCGATGCAATATCTGTGTTTCATCGTCAATATGAAGGTCAGAGGGATACAGTAAACCTGAAGTGAAGCATCGGAATCTATAACTAGTGTCACAGGAATGGTTCAAAACATAGACAGTAAGAAGAGCCAGTCTGCTTGTACTTGAGTCAGCATTGTGCCTTTTGTATTTAATTCCGATGCAATTTCTGTGTTTCATCGTCAATAAGAAGGTCGATGGGATACAGTAAACCTGAAGTGAAGCATCTGAACCTATAACTAGTGTCACAGGAATGGTTCAAAACATAGACGGTAAGAAGAGCCAGTCTTCTTGTACTTGAGTCGGCATTGAGCCTTTTGTATTTAATTCCGATGCAATTTCTGTGTTTCATCGTGAATAAGAAGGTCAGAGGGATACAGTAAACCTGAAGTGAAGCATCGGAATCTATAACTAGTGTCACAGGAATGGTTCGAAACATAGACAGTAGGAAGAGTCAGTCGTCTAGTACTTAAGTCGGCATTGTGCCGTTTGTATTTAACTCCGATGCAATTTCTGTGTTTCATCATCAATAAGAAGGTCAGAGGGATACAGTAATCCTGAAGTGAAGCATCGGAATCTATAACTAGTGTCACAGGAAACTTTCAAAACATGGGCAATAAGAAGAGCCAGTCTTCTTGTACTTGAGTCGGCATTGTGCCTCTTGTATTTAATTCCGATGCAATTTCTGTGTGTCATCGTCAATAAGAAGGTCAGAGGGATACAGTAAACCTGAAGTGAAGCATCGGAATCTATAACTAGTGTCACAGGAATGGTTCAAAACATAGACAGTAAGTAGAGTCAGTTTTTTGTACTTAAGTCGGCATTGTGCATTTGTATTTAATTCCGATGCAATTTCTGTGTTTCATCGTCAAAAAGAAGGTCTCAGGGATATAGTAAACCTGAAGTGAAGCATCCGAATCTATAACTAGTGTCACAGGAATGGTTCAAAACATAAACAGTAAGAAGCATCAGTTTTCTTGTACTTAAGACGGCATTGTGCCTTTTGTATTTAATTCCGACGCAATTTCTGTGTTTCATCGTCAATAAGAAGGTCAGAGGGATACAGTAAACCTCAAGTGAAGTATCGGAATCTATAATTAGTGTCACAGGAATGGTTCAAAACATAGACAGTAAGAAGAGTTAGTTTTCTTGTACTTAGGTCGGCATTGTGCCATTTGTATTTAATTCCGATGCAATTTCTGTGTTTCACGTCGATAAGAAGTTCAGAGGGATATGGCAAACCTGGAGTGAAGCATCGGAATCTGTAACTAGTGTCACAGGAATGGTTCAAAACATAGACAGTAAGTAGAGCCAGTTTTTTGTACTTAAGTCGGCATTGTGCATTTGTATTTAATTCCGATGCAATTTCTGTGTTTCATCGTCAAAAAGAAGGTCTCAGGGATATAGTAAACCTGAAGTGAAGCATCCGAATCTATAACTAGTGTCACAGGAATGGTTCAAAACATAAACAGTAAGAAGCATCAGTTTTCTTGTACTTAAGACGGCATTGTGCCTTTTGTATTTAATTCCGACGCAATTTCTGTGTTAGATCGTCAATAAGAAGGTCAGAGGGATACAGTAAACCTGAAGTGAAGCATCGGAATCTATAACTAGTGTCACAGGAATGGTTCAAAACATAGACGGTAAGAAGAGTCAGTCTTCCTGTACTTATGTCGGCATTGAGCCTTTTGTATTTAACTAAGATGCAATTTCTGTGTTTCATCGTCAATAGAAAGGGCAGAGGGATACAGTAAACCTGAAGTGAAGTATCGGAATCTATAACTAGTGTCACAGGAATGGTTCAAAACTTAGACAATAAGAAGAGACAGTTTTTTGTACTTAAGTCGGCATTGTGCCTTTTGTATTTAATCCCGATGCAATATCTGTGTTTCATCGTCAGTAAGAAGGTCAGAGGGATACAGTAATCTGAAGTGAAGCATCGAAATCTATAACTAGTGTAACAGGAATGTTTCACAACATAGACAGTACGAAGAGTCAGTCTGCCTGTACTTGAGTCGGCATTGTGCCTTTTGTATTTAATTCCGATGCAATTTCTGTGTTTCATCGTCAATGAGAAGGTCGGAGGGATACAGCAAGCCTGAAGTGAAGCATCGGAATCTATAACTAGTGTCACAGGAATGGTTCAAAACATAGACGGTAAGAAGAGCCAGTCTTCTTGTACTTGAGTCGGCATTGAGCCTTTTGAATTTAATTCCGATGCAATTTCTGTGTTTCATCGTCAATAAGAAGGTCAGAGGGATACAGTAAACGTGAAGTGAAGCATCGGAATCTATAACTAGTGCAAAGGAATGGTTCAAAACATAGACAGTAGGATGAGTCAGTCTTCTAGTACTTAAGTCGGCATTGTGCCTTTTGTATTTAATTCCGATGCAATTTCTGTGTTTCATCGTCAATAAGAAGGTCAGAGGGATACAGTAATCCTGAAGTGAAGCAGCGGAATCTATAACTAGTGTCACAGGAATGGTTCAAAACATGGACAATAAGAAGAGCCAGTCTTCTTGTACTTGAGTCAGCATTGTGCCTCTTGTATTTAATTCCGATGCAATTTCTGTGTTTTATCGTCAATAAGGCGGACAGAGGGATACAGTAAACCTGAAGTGAAGAATCTGAATCTATAACTAGTGTCACAGGAATGGTTCAAAACATAGACAGTAAGAAGAGTCAGTTTTCTTGTACTTAAGTCGGCATTGTGCCTTTTGTATTTAATTCCAATGCAATTTCTGTGTTTCATCGTCAATAAGAGGGTCAGAGGCATACAGTCAACCTGATGTAAAGCATCAAAATCCATAACTAGTGTCACAGGAACGGTTCAAAACATAGACAGCAGGAAGAGTCAGTTTTCTAGTACTTAAGTCGTCATTGTGATTTTTGTATTTAATTCCGATGCAATTTCTGTGTTTCATCGTCAATATGAAGGTCACAGGGATACAGTAAACCTGAAGTGAAGCATTCGAATCTATAACTTGTGTCACAGGAATGGTTCAAAGCATAAACAGTAAGAAGCGTCAGTTTTCTTGTACTTAAGTCGGCATTGTTCCTTTTGTATTTCATTCCGATGCAATTTCTAGGTTTCATCGTCGATAAGATGGTCAGTGGGATACAGTAAACCTGAAGTGAAGCATCGGAATCTATAACTAGTGTCACAGGAATGGTTCAAAACATAGACAGTAAGAAGAGTCAGTTTTCTTATACTTAAGTCGGCATTGTGCCTTTTGTATTTAATTCCGATGCAATTTCTGTGTTTCATCGTCAATAAGAAGGTCAGAGGGATACAGTAAACCGCAAGTGAAGTATCGGAATCTATAACTAGTGTCACAGGAATGGTTCAAAACATAGACAGTAAGAAGAGTCAGTTTTCTTGTACTTAAGTCGGCATTGTGCCTTTTGTATTTAATTCCGATGTAATTTCTGTGTGTCATCGTCAATACGAACGTCAGAGGGATACAGTAAACCTGAAGTGACGCATCGGAATCTATAACTAGATTCACAGGAATGGTTCAAATCATAGATAGTGAGGAGAGTCAGTTTACTTGTACTTAGGCCGGCATTGTGCCTTTTGTATTTAATCCCGATGCAATATCTGTGTTTCATCGTCAGTAAGAAGGTCACAGGGATACAGTAAACCTGAAGTGAAGCATCGAAATCTATAACTAGTGTAACAGGAATGTTTCACAACATAGACAGTACGAAGAATCAGTCTTCTTGTTCTTAAGTCGGCATTGTGCCATTTGTATTTCATGCCGATGAAATTTCTGTGTTTCATCGTCAATAAGAAGGTCAGAGGGATACAGTAAACCTGAAGTGAGGCATCGGAATCTATAACTAGTGTCACAGGAGTATTTCAAAACATAGACACTAAGAAGAGTCAGTTTTCTTGTACTTAAGTGGGCATTGTGCCTTTTGTATTTAATTCCGATTCAATTTCGGTGTTACATCGTCAATAAGACGGACAGAGGGATACAGTAAACCTGAAGTGAAGCATCGGAATCTATAACTAGTGTCACAGGAAAGGTTAAAACATAGATGGTAAGAAGGGTCAGTTTACTTGTACTTAAGTCGGCATTCTGCCACTTGTATATAATTCCGATGCAATTTCTGTGTTTCATCGTCAACACGAAGGTGAGAGGTGTACAGTAAACCTGAAGTGAAGCATCGGAATCTATAACTAGTGTCACAGGACGGTTCAAAACATAGACAGTAGGAAGAGTCAGTCTTCTAGTACTGAAGTCGGCATTGCGCCTTTTGTATTTAATTCCGATGCAATTTCTGTGTTTCATCGTCAATAAGAAGGTCACAGGGATACAGTAAACATGAAGTGAAGCATCGGAATCTATAACTAGTGTCACAGGAATGGTTCAAATCATAAACAGTAACAAACGTCAGTTTTCTTGTACTTATGTCGGCATTGTGCCTTTTGTATTTAATTCCGATGCAATATCTGTGTTTCATCGTCAATATGAAGGTCAGAGGGATACAGTAAACCTGAAGTGAAGCATCGGAATCTATAACTAGTGTCACAGGAATGGTTCAAAACATAGACAGTAAGAAGAGCCAGTCTGCTTGTACTTGAGTCGGCATT
This sequence comes from Schistocerca serialis cubense, assembly GCF_023864345.2. Classification (NCBI taxonomy): domain Eukaryota; kingdom Metazoa; phylum Arthropoda; class Insecta; order Orthoptera; family Acrididae; genus Schistocerca; species Schistocerca serialis. The sequence goes on from NW_026047583.1 coordinate 45,292,874, forward strand.
GAGCCTTTTGTATTTAATTCCGATGCAATTTCTGTGTTTCATCGTGAATAAGAAGGTCAGAGGGATACAGTAAACCTGAAGTGAAGCATCGGAATCTATAACTAGTGTCACAGGAATGGTTCAAAACATAGACAGTAGGAAGAGTCAGTCGTCTAGTACTTAAGTCGGCATTGTGCCGTTTGTATTTAACTCCGATGCAATTTCTGTGTTTCATCGTCAATAAGAAGGTCAGAGGGATACAGTAATCCTGAAGTGAAGCATCGGAATCTATAGCTAGTGTCACAGGAATCTTTCAAAACATGGGCAATAAGAAGAGCCAGTCTTCTTGTACTTGAGGCGGCATTGTGCCTCTTGTATTTAATTCCGATGCAATTTCTGTGTGTCATCGTCAATAAGAATGTCAGAGGGATACAGTAAACCTGAAGTGAAGCATCGGAATCTATAACTAGTATCACAGGAATGGTTCAAAACATAGACAGTAAGTAGAATCAGTTTTTTGTACTTAAGTCGGCATTGTGCCTTTTGTATTTAATTCAGATGCAATTTCTCTGTTTCATCGTCCATATGAAGGTCAGAGGGATACAGTAAACCTGTAGTGAAGCATCGGAATCTATAACTAGTGTCACAGGAATGGTTCAAAACATAGACAGTAAGAAGACTCAGTTTTCTTGTACTTAAGTGGGGATTATGCCCTTTGTATTTAAATCCGATTCAATCTCGGTGTTACATCGTCAATAAGACGGTCGGAGGGATACAGTAAACCTGAAGTGAAGCATCGGAAAGTATAACTAGTGTCACAGGAATAGTTCAAAACATAGACAGTAAGAAGATTCAGTTTTCTTGTACTTAAGTCGGCATTGTGCATTTGTATTTAATTCCGATGGAATTTCTGTGTTTTATCGTCAAAAAGAAGGTCTGAGGGATATAGTAAACCTGAAGCGAAGCATCCGAATCTATAACTAGTGTCACAGGAATGGTTCAAAACATAAACAGTAAGAAGCATCAGTTTTCTTGTACTTAAGACGGCATTGTGCCTTTTGTATTTAATTCCGACGCAATTTCTGTGTTTCATCGTCAATAAGAAGGTCAGAGGGATACAGTAAACCTCAAGTGAAGTATCGGAATCTATAATTAGTGTCACAGGAATGGTTCAAAACATAGACAGTAAGAAGAGTTAGTTTTCTTGTACTTAGGTCGGCATTGTGCTATTTGTATTTAATTCCGATGCAATTTCTGTGTTTCACGTCGATAAGAAGTTCAGAGGGATATGGCAAACCTGGAGTGAAGCATCGGAATCTATAACTAGTGTCACAGGAATGGTTGAAAACATAGACAGTAAGAAGAGTCAGTTATCTTGTACTTAAGTCGACATTGTGCGTTTTGTATTTAATTCCGACGTAATTTCTGTGTGTCATCGTCAATACGAACGTCAGAGGGATACAGTAAACCCGAAGTGAAGCATCGGAATCTATAAATAGTTTCACAGGAATGGTTCAAAACATAGATAGTAAATAGAGTCAGTTTACTTCTACTTATGTCGGCATTGTGCCTTTTGTATTTAATTCCGATGCAATTTCTGTGTTTCATCGTCAATAAGACGGTCAGAGGGATACAGTAAACCTGAAGTGAAGCATCGGTATCTGTAACTAGTGTCACAGGAATGGTTCAAATCAAAGGCAGTAAGAAGAGAAAGTCTGCTTGTACTTGAGTCGCCATTGTGCATTTTGTATTTAATTCCGATGCAATTTCTGTGTTTCGTCGTCTACAAGAAGGTCCAACGGATACAGTAAACCTGAAGTGAAGCATCGGAATCTAAATCCTGTCTAACAGGAAAGGATCAAAACATAGACAGTAAGAAGAGCCAGTCCTCTTGTACTTGACTCGGCATTGTGCCTTTTGTATTTAATTCCGATGCAATTTCTGTGTTAGATCGTCAATAAGAAGGTCAGAGGGATACAGTTAACCTGAAGTGAAGCATCGGAATCTATAACTAGTGTCACAGGAATGGTTCAAAACATAGACAGTAAGAAGAGTCAGTCTTCCTGTACTTATGTCGGCATTGAGCCTTTTGTATTTAACTAAGATGCAATTTCTGTGTTTCATCGTCAATAGAAAGGGCAGAGGGATACAGTAAACCTGAAGTGAAGCATCGGAATCTATAACTAGTGTCACAGGAATGGTTCAAAACATAGGCAGTAAGAAGAGTCAGTTTTCTTGTACTTAAGTCGGCATTGTGCCTTTTGTATTTAATTCCGATGCAATTTCTGTGCTTCATCGTCAATAAGAAGATCAGAGGGTTACAGTTAACCTGAAGTGAAACATCGGAATCTATAACTAGTGTCACAGGAATGGTTCAAAACATAGACAGTAGGAAGAGTCAGTCTTCTAGTACTGAAGTCGGCATTGTGCCTTTTATATTTAATTCCGATGCAATTTCTGTGTTTCATCGTCAACAAGAAGGTCACAGGGATACAGTAAACATGAAGTGAAGCATCTGAATCAATAACTAGTGTCACAGGAATGGTTCAAAACTTAGACAATAAGAAGGGTCAGTCTTCTTGTACTGAAGTCGGCATTGTGCCACTTGTATATAATTCCGATGTAATTTGTATGTTTCATCGTCAATATGAAGGTCAGAGGGATACAGTAAACCTGAAGTGAAGCATCGGAATCTATAACTAGTGTCACAGGAATGGTTAAAACATAGACGGTAAGAAGGGTCAGTTTACTTGTACTTAAGTCGGCATTGTGCCACTTGTATATAATTCCGATGCAATTTCTGTGTTTCATCGTCAACATGAAGGTGAGAGGGATACAGTAAACCTGAAGTGAAGCATCGGAATCTATAACTAGTGTCACAGGAATGTTTCAAAACATAGACAGTAAGAAGAGCCAGTCTGCTTGTACTTGAGTTGGCATTGTGCCCTTTGTATTTAATTCCGATGCAATTTCTGTGTTTTATCGTCAATAAGAAGGTCGGAGGGATACACTAAACCTGAAGTGAAGCATCTGAATCTATAACTAGTGTCACAGGAATGGTTCAAAACATAGACGGTAAGAAGAGCCAGTCTTCTTGTACTTGAGTCGGCATTGAGCCTTTTGTATTTAATTCCGATGCAATTTCTGCGTTTCATCGTCAATAAGAAGGTCAGAGGGATACAGTGAACCCGAAGTGAAACATCGGAATCTATAACTAGATTCACAGGAATGGTTCAAATCATAGATAGTGAGAAGAGTCAGTTTTTTGTACTTAAGTCGGCATTGTGCCTTTTGTATTTAATCCCGATGCAATATCTGTGTTTCATCGTCAGTAAGAAGGTCAGAGGGATACAGTAATCTGAAGCGAAGCATTGAAATCTATAACTAGTGTAACAGGAATGTTTCACAACATAGACAGTTCGAAGAGTCAGTCCTCTTGTACTTAAGTCGGCATTGTGCCATTTGTATTTCATGCCGATGAAATTTCTGTGTTTCATCGTCAATAAGGTCAGAGGGATACAGTAAACTTGAAATGAGGCATCGGAATCTATAACTAGTGTCATAGGAATATTTCATAACATAGACAGTAAGAAGAGTCAGTTTTCTTGTACTTAAGTGGGCATTGTGATTTTTGTATTTAATTCCGATGCAATTTCTGTGTTTCATCGTCAACATGAAGGTGAGAGGGATACAGCAAACCTGAAGTGAAGCATCGGAATCTATAACTAGTGTCACAGGACTGGTTCAAAACATAGGCAGTAAGACGAGTCAGTTTTCTTGTACTTAAGTCGGCATTGTGCCTTTTGTATTTAATTCCGATGCAATTTCTGTGCTTCATCGTCAATAAGAAGATCAGAGGGTTACAGTTAACCTGAAGTGAAGCATCGGAATCTATAACTAGTGTCACAGGAACGGTTCAAAACATAGACAGTAGGAAGAGTCAGTTTTCTAGTACTTAAGTCGTCATTGTGATTTTTGTATTTAATTCCGATGCAATTTCTGTGTTTCATCGTCAATATGAAGGTCACAGGGATACAGTAAACCTGAAGTGAAGCATTCGAATCTATAACTAGTGTCACAGGAATGGTTCAAAGCATAAACAGTAAGAAGCGTCAGTTTTCTTGTACTTAAGTCGGCATTGTGCCTTTTGTATTTCATTCCGATGCAATTTCTAGGTTTCATCGTCAATAAGATGGTCAGTGGGATACAGTAAACCTGAAGTGAAGCATCGGTATCTATAACTAGTGTCACAGGAATGGTTCAAAACATAGACAGTAAGAAGAGTCAGTTTTCTTATACTTAAGTCGGCATTGTGCCTTTTGTATTTAATTCCGATGCAATTTCTGTGTTTCATCGTCAATAAGAAGGTCAGTGGGATACAGTAAACCTCAAGTGAAGTACCGGAATCTATAACTAGTGTCACAGGAATGGTTCAAAACATAGACAGTAAGAAGAGTCAGTTTTCTTGTACTTAAGTCGGCATTGTGCCTTTTGTATTTAATTCCGATGTAATTTCTGTGTGTCATCGTCAATACGAACGTCAGAGGGATACAGTAAACCTGAAGTGAAGCATCGGAATCTATAACTAGATTCACAGAAATGGTTCAAATCATAGATAGTGAGGAGAGTCAGTTTACTTGTACTTAGGCCGGCATTGTGCCTTTTGTATTTAATCCCGATGCAATATCTGTGTTTCATCGTCAGTAAGAAGGTGAGAGGCATACAGTAAACCTGAAGTGAAGCATCGAAATCTATAACTAGTGTAACAGGAATGTTTCACAACATAGACAGTACGAAGAATCAGTCTTCTTGTACTTAAGTCGGCATTGTGCCATTTGTATTTCATGCCGATGAAATTTCTGTGTTTCATCGTCAATAAGAAGGTCAGAGGGATACAGTAAACCTGAAGTGAGGCATCGGAATCTATAACTAGTGTCACAGGAGTATTTCAAAACATAGGCACTAAGAAGAGTCAGTTTTCTTGTACTTAACTGGGCATTGTGCCTTTTGTATTTAATTCCGATTCAATTTCGGTGTTACATCGTCAATAAGACGGTCAGAGGGATAAAGTAAACCTGAAGTGAAGCATCGGAATCTATAACTAGTGTCACAGGAATGGTTAAAACATAGATGGTAAGAAGGGTCAGTTTACTTGTACTTAAGTCGGCATTCTGCCACTTGTATATAATTCCGATGCAATTTCTGTGTTTCATCGTCAACACGAAGGTGAGAGGGATACAGTAAACCTGAAGTGAAGCATCGGAATCTATGACTAGTGTCACAGGAATGGTTCAAAACATAGACAGTAGGAAGAGTCAGTCTTCTAATACTGAAGTCGGCATTGCGCCTTTTGTATTTAATTCCGATGCAATTTCTGTGTTTCATCGTCAATAAGAAGGTCACAGGGATACAGTAAACATGAAGTGAAGCATCGGAGTCTATAACTAGTGTCACAGGAATGGTTCAAAACATAAACAGTAACAAGCGTCAGTTTTCTTGTACTTAAGTCGGCATTGTGCCTTTTGTATTTAATTCCAATGCAATATCTGTGTTTCATCGTCAATATGAAGGTCAGAGGGATACAGTACACCTGAAGTGAAGCATCGGAATCTATAACTAGTGCCACAGGAATGGTTCAAAACATAGACAGTAAGAAGAGCCAGTCTGCTTGTACGTGAGTCAGCATTGTGCCTTTTGTATTTAATTCCGATCCAATTTCTGTGTTTGATCGTCAATAAGAAGGTCGATGGGATACAGTAAACCTGAAGTGAAGCATCTGAATCTATAACTAGTGTCACAGGAATGGTTCAAAACATAGACGGTAAGAAGAGCCAGTCTTCTTGTACTTGAGTCGGCATTGAGCCTTTTGTATTTAATTCCGATGCAATTTCTGTGTTTCATCGTGAATAAGAAGGTCAGAGGGATACAGTAAACCTTAAGTGAAGCATCGGAATCTATAACTAGTGTCACAGAAATGGTTCAAAACATAGACAGTAGGAAGAGTCAGTCGTCTAGTACTTAAGTCGGCATTGTGCCGTTTGTATTTAACTCCGATGCAATTTCTGTGTTTCATCGTCAATAAGAAGGTCAGAGGGATACAGTAATCCTGAAGTGAAGCATCGGAATCTATAACTAGTGTCACAGAAATCTTTCAAAGCATGGGCAATAAGGAGAGCCAGTCTTCTTGTACTTGAGTCGGCATTGTGCCTCTTGTATTTAATTCCGATGCAATTTCTGTGTTTTATCGTCAATAAGTCGGACAGAGGGATACAGTAAACCTGAAGTGAAGAATCTGAATCTATAACGAGTGTCACAGGAATGGTTCAAAACATAGACAGTAAGAAGAGTCAGCTATCTTGTACTTAAGTCGGCATTGTGCCTTTTGTATTTAATTCCGATGCAATTTCTGTGCTTCATCGTCAATAAGAAGGTCAGAGGGTTACAGAAAACCTGACGTGAAGCATAGGAATCTATAACTAGTGGCACAGGAGTGGTTCAAAACATAGACAGTAGGAAGAGTCAGTCTTCTAATACTGAAGTCGGCATTGTGCCTTTTGTATTTAATTCCGATGCAATTTCTGTGTTTCATCGTCAATAAGAAGGTCACAGGGATACAGTAAACATGAAGTGAAGCATCGGAACCTATAACTAGTGTCACAGGAATGGTTCAAAACTTAAACAGTAACAAGCGTCAGTTTTCTTGTACTTAATTCGGCATTGTCCCTTTTGTATTTAATTCCGATGCAATTTCTGTGTTTCATCGTCAATATGAAGGTCAGAGGGATACAGTAAACCTGAAGTGAAGCATCGGAATCTATAAGTAGTGTCACAGGAATGGTTCAAAACATAGATAGTAAGAAGAGCCAGTCTGCTTGTACTTGAGTCGGCATTGTTCCTTTTGTATTTAATTCCGATGCAATTTCTGTGTTTCATCGTCAATAAGAAGGTCGGAGGGATACACTAAACCTCAAGTGAAGCATCTGAATCTATAACTAGTGTCACAGGAATGGTTCAAAACATAGACGGTAAGAAGAGCCAGTCTTCTTGTACTTGAGTCGGCATTGAGCCTTTTGTATTTAATTCCGATGCAATTTCTGTGTTTCATCGTCAATAAGAAGGTCAGAGGGATACAGTAAACCTGAAGTGAAGCATCGGAATCTATAACTAGTGTCACAGGAATGGTTCAAAACATAGACAGTAGGAAGAGTCAGTCTTCTAGTACTTAAGTCTTCATTGTGCCTTTTGTTTTTAATTCCGATGCAATGTCTGTGTTTCATCGTCAATAAGAAGGTCGGAGGGATACAGTAATACTGAAGTGATGCATCGGAATCTATAACTAGTGTCACAGGAATGTTTCAAAACATGGGCAATAAGAAGAACCAGTCGTCTTGTACTTGAGTCAGCATTGTGCCTCTTGTATTTAATACCGATGCAATTTCTGTGTTTCATCGCCAATAAGGCGGACAGAGGGATACAGTAAACCTGAAGTGAAGCATCTGAATCTATAACTAGTGTCACAGGAATGGTTCAATACATAGACAGTAAGAAGAGTCAGTTTTCCTGTACTTAAGTCGGCATTGTGCCTTTTGCTTCATCGTCAATGTGAAGGTCAGAGGGTTACAGTGAACCTGAAGTGAAGCATCTGAATCTATAACTAGTGTCACAGGAATGGTTCAAAACATAAACAGTAACAAGCGTCAGTTTTCTTGTACTTAAGTCGGCATTGTGCCTTTTGTATTTAATTCCGATGCAATTTCTGTGCTTCATCGTCAATAAGGAGGTCAGAGGGTTACAGAAAACCTGACGTGAAGCATAGGAATCTATAACTAGTCGCACAGGAGTGGTTCAAAACATAGACAGTAGGAAGAGTCAGTCTTCTAATACTGAAGTCGGCATTGTGCCTTTTGTATTTAATTCCGATTTAATTTCTGTGTTTCATCGTCAATAACAAGTTCACAGGGATACAGTAATACTGAAGTGATGCATCGGAATCTATAACTAGTGTCACAGGAATGTTTCAAAACATGGGCAATAAGAAGAACCAGTCGTCTTGTACTTTAGTCAGCATTGTGCCTCTTGTATTTAATACCGATGCAATTTCTGTGTTTCATCGTCAATAAGGCGGACAGAGGGATACAGTAAACCTGAAGTGAAGCATCTGAATCTATAACTAGTGTCACAGGAATGGTTCAAAACATAGACAGTAAGAAGAGTCAGTTTTCCTGTACTTAAGTCGGCATTGTGCCTTTTGCTTCATCGTCAATGCGAAGGTCAGAGGGATACAGTAAACCTGAAGTGAAGAATCTGAATCTATAACGAGTGTCACAGGAATGGTTCAAAACATAGACAGTAAGAAAAGTCAGTTTTCTTGTACTTAAGTCGGCATTGTGCCTTTTGTATTTAATTCCGATGCAATTTCTGTGCTTCATCGTCAATAAGAAGGTCAGAGGGTTACAGAAAACCTGACGTGAAGCATAGGAATCTATAACTAGTGGCACAGGAGTGGTTCAAAACATAGACAGTAGGAAGAGTCAGTCTTCTAATACTGAAGTCGGCATTGTGCCTTTTGTATTTAATTCCGATGCAATTTCTGTGTTTCATCGTCAATAAGAAGGTCACAGGGATACAGTAAACATGAAGTGAAGCATCGGAACCTATAACTAGTGTCACAGGAATGGTTCAAAACTTAAACAGTAACAAGCGTCAGTTTTCTTGTACTTAATTCGGCATTGTCCCTTTTGTATTTAATTCCGATGCAATTTCTGTGTTTCATCGTCAATATGAAGGTCAGAGGGATACAGTAAACCTGAAGTGAAGCATCGGAATCTATAAGTAGTGTCACAGGAATGGTTCAAAACATAGATAGTAAGAAGAGCCAGTCTGCTTGTACTTGAGTCGGCATTGTTCCTTTTGTATTTAATTCCGATGCAATTTCTGTGTTTCATCGTCAATAAGAAGGTCGGAGGGATACACTAAACCTGAAGTGAAGCATTTGAATCTATAACTAGTGTCACAGGAATGGTTCAAAAATAGACGGTAAGAAGAGCCAGTCTTCTTGTACTTGAGTCGGCATTGAGCATTTTGTATTTAATTCCGATGCAATTTCTGTGTTTCATCGTCAATAAGAAGGTCAGAGGGATACAGTAATACTGAAGTGATGCATCGGAATCTATAACTAGTGTCACAGGAATGTTTCAAAACATGGGCAATAAGAAGAACCAGTCGTCTTGTACTTGAGTCAGCATTGTGCCTCTTGTATTTAATACCGATGCAATTTCTGTGTTTCATCGCCAATAAGGCGGACAGAGGGATACAGTAAACCTGAAGTGAAGCATCTGAATCTATAACTAGTGTCACAGGAATGGTTCAACACATAAACAGTAACAAGCGTCAGTTTTCTTGCACTTAAGTCGGCATTGTGCCTTTTGCATTTAATTCCGATGCAATATCTGTGTTTCATCGTCCATATGAAGGTCAGAGGGATACAGTAAACCTGAAGTGAAGCATCGCAATATGTAACTAGTGTCACAGGAATGGTTTAAAACATAGACAGTAAGAAGAGTCAGTTTTCTTGTACTTAAGTCGGCATTGTGCATTTTGTATTTAATTCCTACGCAATTTCTGTGTTTCATCATCAATAAGAAGGTCAGAGGGATACAGTAAACCTCAAGTGAAGTATCGGAATCTATAACTAGTGTCACAGGAATGGTTCAAAACATAGACAGTAATAAGAGTCAGTTCTCTTGTACTTAAGTCGGCATTGTGCATTTTTTTTTTAATTCCGATGTAATTTCTGTGTGTCATAGTCAATACTAACGTCAGAGGGAGACAGTAAACCTGAAGTGAAGCTTCGGAATCTATAATTAGTTTCACAGGAATGGTTCAAATCATAGATAGTAAGGAGAGTCAGTTTACTTGTACTTAAGTCGGCATTGTGCCTTTTGTATTTAATCCCGATGTAATATCTGTGTTTCATCGTCAATAAGAAGGTCAGAGGGATACAGTAAACCTGAAGTGAAACATCGAAATCTATAACTAGTGTAACAGGAATGTTTCAAAACACAGACAGTAAGAAGAGTCAGTCTTCTTGTACTTAAGTCGGCATTGTGCCTTTTGTATTTAATTCCGATGCAATATCTGAGTTTCATCGTCAATAAGAGGGTCAGAGGGATACAGTAAACCTAAAGTGAAGCATCGGAATCTTTAACTAGTGTCACAGGAATGGTTCCAAACATAAACAGTAAGTAAGCGTCAGTTTTCTTGTACTTATGTCGGCATTGTGCCTTTTCTATTTAATTCCGATGCAATTTCTGTGTCTCATCGTCAATAAGAAGGTCAGAGGGATACAGTAATCCTGAAGTGAAGCATCGGAATCTATAACTAGTGTCACAGGAATGGTTCAAAACATGGACAATAAGAAGAGCCAGTCTTCTTGTACTTGAGTCGGCATTGTGCCTCTTGTATTTAATTCCGATGCAATTTCTATGTTTCATCGTCAATAAGGCGGACAGACGGATACAGTAAACCTGAAGTGGAGCATCTGAATCTATAACTAGTGTCACAGGAAAGGTTCAAAACGTAGACAGTACGAAGAGTCAGTTTTCTTGTACTTAAGTCGGCATTGTGCCTTTTGTATTTAATTCCGATGCAATTTCTGCGCTTCATCGTCAATAAGAAGGTCAGAGGGTTACTGTAAACCTGAAGTGAAGCATCGGAATCTATAACTTAGTGTCACAGGAATGGTTCAAAACATAGACAGTAGGAAGAGTCAGTCTTCAAGTACTGAAGTCGGCATTGTGCCTTTGGTATTTAATTCCGATGCAATTTCTGTGTTTCATCGTCAATAAGAAGGTCACAGGGATACAGTAAACCTGTAGTGAAGCATCGGAATCTATAACGAGTGTCACAGGAATGGTTCAAAACATAAACAGTAAGAAGCGTGAGTTTTCTTGTACTTAAGTCGGCATTGTGCCTGTTGTATTTAATTCCGATGCAATATCTGTGTTTCATCGTCAATATGAAGGTCAGAGGGATACAGTAAGCCTGAAGTGAAGCATCGGAATCTATAACTAGTGTCACAGGAATGGTTCAAAACATAGACAGTAAGAAGAGCCAGTCTGCTTGTACTTGAGTCGGCATTGTGCCTTTTGTATTTAACTCCTATTCAATTTCTGTGTTTCATCGTCAATAAGAAGGTCGGAGGGATACAGTAAACCTGAAGTAAAGCATCTGAATCTATACCTAGTGTCATTGGAATGGTTCAAAACATAGACGGTAAGAAGGGCCAGTCTTCTTGTACTTAAGTCAGCATTGTGCCTTTTGTATTTAATTAGGATGCAATTTCTGTGTTTCATCGTCAGTACGAAGGTCAGAGGGATACAGTAATCCTGAAGTGAAGCATCGGAATCTATAACTAGTGTCACAGGAATGGTTCAAAACATGTACAATAAGAAGAGCCAGTCTTCTTGTACTTGAGTCGGCATTGTGCCTCTTGTATTTAATTCCGATGCAATTTCTGTGTTTCATCGTCAATAAGGCGGACAGAGGGATACAGTAAACCTGTAGTAAAGCATCTGAATCTAAAACTAGTGTCACAGGAATGGTTCAAAACATAGACGGTAAGAAGAGCCAGTCTTCCTGTACTTAAGTCGGCATTGAGCCTTTTGTATTTAATTCCGATGCAATTTCTGTGCTTCATCGTCAATAAGAAGGTCAGAGGGTTACAGTAAACCTGAAGTGAAGCATCGGAATCTATAACTAGTGTCACAGGAATGGTTCAAAACATAGACAGTAGGAAGAGTCAGTCTTCTAGTACTGAATTCGGCATTGTGCCTTTAGTATTTAATTCCGATGCAATTTCTGTGTTTCAATATCAATAACAAGGTCACAGGGATACAGTGAACCTGAAGTGAAGCATCGGAATCTATAACTAGTGTCACAGGAATGGTTCAAAACATAAACAGTAAGAAGCGTCAGTTTTCTTGTACTTAAGTCGGCATTGTGTCTTTTGTATTTAATTCGGATGCAATTTCTGTGTTTCATCGTCAATATGAAGGTCAGAGGGATACAGTAAACCTGAAGTGAAGCATCGGAATCTATAATTAGTGTCACAAGAATGGTTCAAAATATAGACAGTAAGTAGAGCCAGTCTGCTTGTACTTGAGTCGGCATTGTGCCTTTTGCATTTAATTCCGATGCAATATCTGTGTTTCATCGTCAATAAGAAGGTCGGAGGGATACAGTAAACCTGAACTGAAGCATCTGAATCTATAACTAGTGTCACAGGAATGGTTCAAAACATAGACGGTAAGATGAGCCAGTCTTCTTGTACTTAAGTCGGCATTGAGCCTTTTGTATTTAATTCCGATGCAATTTCTGTGTTTCATCGTCAATAAGAAGGTCAGAGGGATACAGTAAACCTGAAGTGAAGCATCGGAATCTAAACCTGGTGTCACAGGAATGGTTCAAAACATAGACGGTAAGATGAGCCAGTCTTCTTGTACTTGAGTCAGCATTGTGCCTCTTGTATTTAATACCGATGCAATTTCTGTGTTTCATCGCCAATAAGGCGGACAGAGGGATACAGTAAACCTGAAGTGAAGCATCTGAATCTATAACTAGTGTCACAGGAATGGTTCAACACATAAACAGTAACAAGCGTCAGTTTTCTTGCACTTAAGTCGGCATTGTGCCTTTTGCATTTAATTCCGATGCAATATCTGTGTTTCATCGTCCATATGAAGGTCAGAGGGATACAGTAAACCTGAAGTGAAGCATCGCAATATGTAACTAGTGTCACGGGAATGGTTTAAAACATAGACAGTAAGAAGAGTCAGTTTTCTTGTACTTAAGTCGGCATTGTGCATTTTGTATTTAATTCCTACGCAATTTCTGTGTTTCATCATCAATAAGAAGGTCAGAAGGATACAGTAAACCTCAAGTGAAGTATCGGAATCTATAACTAGTGACACAGGAATGGTTCAAAACATAGACAGTAATAAGAGTCAGTTCTCTTGTACTTAAGTCGGCATTGTGCATTTTTTTTTTAATTCCGATGTAATTTCTGTGTGTCATAGTCAATACTAACGTCAGAGGGAGACAGTAAACCTGAAGTGAAGCTTCGGAATCTATAATTAGTTTCACAGGAATGGTTCAAATCATAGATAGTAAGGAGAGTCAGTTTACTTGTACTTAAGTCGGCATTGTGCCTTTTGTATTTAATCCCGATGTAATATCTGTGTTTCATCGTCAATAAGAAGGTCAGAGGGATACAGTAAACCTGAAGTGAAACATCGAAATCTATAACTAGTGTAACAGGAATGTTTCAAAACACAGACAGTAAGAAGAGTCAGTCTTCTTGTACTTAAGTCGGCATTGTGCCTTTTGTATTTAATTCCGATGCAATATCTGAGTTTCATCGTCAATAAGAGGGTCAGAGGGATACAGTAAACCTAAAGTGAAGCATCGGAATCTTTAACTAGTGTCACAGGAATGGTTCCAAACATAAACAATAAGTAAGCGTCAGTTTTCTTGTACTTATGTCGGCATTGTGCCTTTTCTATTTAATTCCGATGCAATTTCTGTGTCTCATCGTCAATAAGAAGGTCAGAGGGATACAGTAATCCTGAAGTGAAGCATCGGAATCTATAACTAGTGTCACAGGAATGGTTCAAAACATGGACAATAAGAAGAGCCAGTCTTCTTGTACTTGAGTCGGCATTGTGCCTCTTGTATTTAATTCCGATGCAATTTCTATGTTTCATCGTCAATAAGGCGGACAGACGGATACAGTAAACCTGAAGTGGAGCATCTGAATCTATAACTAGTGTCACAGGAAAGGTTCAAAACGTAGACAGTACGAAGAGTCAGTTTTCTTGTACTTAAGTCGGCATTGTGCCTTTTGTATTTAATTACGATGCAATTTCTGCGCTTCATCGTCAATAAGAAGGTCAGAGGGTTACTGTAAACCTGAAGTGAAGCATCGGAATCTATAACTTAGTGTCACAGGAATGGTTCAAAACATAGACAGTAGGAAGAGTCAGTCTTCAAGTACTGAAGTCGGCATTGTGCCTTTGGTATTTAATTCCGATGCAATTTCTGTGTTTCATCGTCAATAAGAAGGTCACAGGGATACAGTAAACCTGTAGTGAAGCATCGGAATCTATAACGAGTGTCACAGGAATGGTTCAAAACATAAACAGTAAGAAGCGTGAGTTTTCTTGTACTTAAGTCGGCATTGTGCCTGTTGTATTTAATTCCGATGCAATATCTGTGTTTCATCGTCAATATGAAGGTCAGAGGGATACAGTAAGCCTGAAGTGAAGCATCGGAATCTATAACTAGTGTCACAGGAATGGTTCAAAACATAGACAGTAAGAAGAGCCAGTCTGCTTGTACTTGAGTCGGCATTGTGCCTTTTGTATTTAACTCCGATTCAATTTCTGTGTTTCATCGTCAATAAGAAGGTCGGAGGGATACAGTAAACCTGAAGTAAAGCATCTGAATCTATACCTAGTGTCACTGGAATGGTTCAAAACATAGACGGTAAGAAGAGCCAGTCTTCTTGTACTTAAGTCAGCATTGTGCCTTTTGTATTTAATTAGGATGCAATTTCTGTGTTTCATCGTCAGTACGAAGGTCAGTGGGATACAGTAATCCTGAAGTGAAGCATCGGAATCTATAACTAGTGTCACAGGAATGGTTCAAAACATGTACAATAAGAAGAGCCAGTCTTCTTGTACTTGAGTCGGCATTGTGCCTCTTGTATTTAATTCCGATGCAATTTCTGTGTTTCATCGTCAATAAGGCGGATAGAGGGATACAGTAAACCTGTAGTAAAGCATCTGAATCTAAAACTAGTGTCACAGGAATGGTTCAAAACATAGACGGTAAGAAGAGCCAGTCTTCCTGTACTTAAGTCGGCATTGAGCCTTTTGTATTTAATTCCGATGCAATTTCTGTGCTTCATCGTCAATAAGAAGGTCAGAGGGTTACAGTAAACCTGAAGTGAAGCATCGGAATCTATAACTAGTGTCACAGGAATGGTTCAAAACATAGACAGTAGGAAGAGTCAGTCTTCTAGTACTGAATTCGGCATTGTGCCTTTAGTATTTAATTCCGATGCAATTTCTGTGTTTCAATATCAATAACAAGGTCACAGGGATACAGTGAACCTGAAGTGAAGCATCGGAATCTATAACTAGTGTCACAGGAATGGTTCAAAACATAAACAGTAAGAAGCGTCAGTTTTCTTGTACTTAAGTCGGCATTGTGTCTTTTGTATTTAATTCGGATGCAATTTCTGTGTTTCATCGTCAATATGAAGGTCAGAGGGATACAGTAAACCTGAAGTGAAGCATCGGAATCTATAATTAGTGTCACAAGAATGGTTCAAAATATAGACAGTAAGTAGAGCCAGTCTGCTTGTACTTGAGTCGGCATTGTGCCTTTTGCATTTAATTCCGATGCAATATCTGTGTTTCATCGTCAATAAGAAGGTCGGAGGGATACAGTAAACCTGAACTGAAGCATCTGAATCTATAACTAGTGTCACAGGAATGGTTCAAAACATAGACGGTAAGATGAGCCAGTCTTCTTGTACTTAAGTCGGCATTGAGCCTTTTGTATTTAATTCCGATGCAATTTCTGTGTTTCATCGTCAATACGAAGGTCAGAGGGATACAGTAAACCTGAAGTGAAGCATCGGAATCTAAACCTGGTGTCACAGGAATGGTTCAAAACATAGACGGTAAGATGAGCCAGTCTTCTTGTACTTAAGTCGGCATTGTGCATTTTGTATTTAATTCCGATGCAATTTCTGTGTTTCATCGTCAATAAGAAGGTCACAGGGACACTGTAATCCTGAAGTGAAGCATCGGAATCTATAACTAGTGTCACAGGAATGGTTCCAATCATGGACAATAAGAAGAGCCAGTCTTCTTGTACTTGAGTCGGCATTGTGCCTCTTGTATTTAATTCCGATGCAATTTCTGTGTTTCATCGTCAATAATGGGGACAGAGGGATACAGTAAACTTAAAGTGAAGCATCTGAATCTGTAACTAGTGTCACACGAATGGTTCAAAACATAGACAGTAAGAAGAGTCAGTTTTCTTGTGCTTATGTCGGCATTGTGCCTTTTGTATTTCATTCCGATGCAATTTCTGTGCTTCATAGTCAATAAGAAGGTCAGAGGGTTACAGGAAACCTGAAGTGAAGCATCGGAATCTATAACTAGTGTCACAGGAATGGTTCAAAACATAGACAGTAGGAAGAGACAGTCTTCTAGTACTGAAGTCGGCATTGTGCCTTTTGTATTTAATTCCGATTCAATTTCTGTGTTTCGTCGTCAATAAGAAGGTCAGAGGGATACAGTAAACCTGAAGTGAAGCATCGGAATCTATAACTAGTGTCACAGGAATGTTTCAAAACATACATGGTAAGAAGAGTCAGTCTTTTTGTACTTAGGTCGGCATTGTGCCTTTTGCATTTAAATCCGATGCAATATCTGTGTGTCATCGTCAATACGAACGTCAGAGGGATACAGTAAACCTGAAGTGAAGCATCGGAATCTATAACTAGTTTCACAGGAATGGTTCAAATCATAGATAGTAAGGAGAGTCAGTTTACTTGTACTTAAGTCGGCATTGTGCCTTTTGTATTTAGTTCCGATGCAATTTCTGTGTTTCACCGTCAATAAGGAGGTCAGAGGGATACAGTAAACCTGAAGTGAAGCATCTAAATCTATAACAAGTGTCACAGGACACGTTAAAACATAGACGTTAAGAAGTTTCAGTCTCCTTGTACTTAAGTAGGCATTGTGCCACTTGTATATAATTCCGATGCAATTTCTGTGTTTCATCGTCAACATGAAGGTGAGAGGGATACAGTAAATCTGAAGTGAAGCATCGGAATCCATAACTAGTGTCTCAGGAATGGTTCGAAGCATAGACAGTAAGAAAAGCCAGTCTGCTTGTACTTGAGTCGGCATTGTGCCTTTTGTATTTAGTTCCGATGCAATTTCTGTGTTTCATCGTCAATAAGAAGGTTAGAGGGATACAGTAAACCTGAAGTGAAGCATCGGAATCTATAACTAGTGTCACAGGAATGGTTCAAATCATAGACAGTAGGTAGAGTCAGTCTTCTAGTACTGAAGACGGCATTGTGCCTTTTGTATTTAATTCCGATGCAATTTCTGTGTTTCAATATCAATAAGAAGGTCACAGGGATACAGTAAACCTGAAGTGAGCATCGGAATCTATAACTAGTGTGACAGGAATGGTTCAAAACATAAACAGTAAGAAGCGTCAGTTTTCTTGTACTTAAGTCGGCATTGTGCCTTTTGTATTTAATTCCGATGCAATTTCTATGTTTCATCGTCAATATGAAGGTCAGAGGGATACAGTAAACCTGAATCGAAGCATCGGAATTTATAATTAGTGTCACAGGAATGGTTCAAAAGTTATGCAGTAAGAAGAGCCAGTCTGCTTGTACTTGAGCCGGCATTGTGCCTTTTGTATTTATTTACGATGCAATATCTGTGTTTCATCGTCAATAAGAAGGTCGGATGGATACAGTAAACCTGAAGTGAAGCATCGGAATCTATAAATAGTGTCACAGGAATGCTTCAAAACATAGAGGGTAAGAAGAGACAGTCTTCTTGTACTTGAGTCGGCATTGAGCCTTTTGTATTTAATTCCGATGCAATTTCTGTGTTTCATCGTCAATAGGAAGGTCAGAGGGATACAGTAATCCTGAAGTGAAGCATCGGAATCTACAACTAGTGTCACAGGAATGGTTCAAACCATGGACAATAAGAAGAGCCAGTCTTCTTGTACTTGAGTCGGCATTGTGCCTCTTGTATTTAATTCCGATGTAATTTCTGTGTTTCATCGTCAATAAGAAGGTCACAGGGATACAGTAAACATAAAGTGAAACATCGGAATCTATAACTAGTGTCACAGGAATGGTTCAAAACATAAACAGTAACAAGCGTCAGTTTTCTTGTACTTATGTCGGCATTGTGCCTTTTGTATTTAATTCCGATGCAATTTCTGTGTTTCATCGTCAGTAAGAAGGTCAGAGGGTTACAGGAAACCTCAAGTGAAGCATCGGAATCTATCACTTGTGTCACAGGAATGGTTCAAAACATAGACAGTAAGAAGAGTCAGTTTTCTTGTACTTATGTCGGCATTGTGCCTTTTGTATTTAATTCCGATGCAATTTCTGTGCTTCATCGTCAATACGAAGGTCAGAGGGTTACAGTAAACCTGAAGTGAAGCATCGGAATCTATAACTAGTGTCACAGGAATGGTTCAAAGCATACATGGTAAGAAGAGTCAGTCTTTTTGTACTTAGGTCAGCATTGTGCCTTTTGTATTTAAATCCGATGCAATATCTGTGTGTCATCGTCAATACGAACGTCAGAGGGATAGAGTGAACCTGAAGTGAAGCATCGGAATCTATAACTAGTTTCACAGGAATGGTTCAAATCATAGATAGTAAGGAGAGTCAGTTTACTTGTACTTAAGTCGGCATTGTGCCTTTTGTATTTAGTTCCGATGCAATTTCTGTGTTTCATCGTCAATAAGGAGGTCAGAGGGACACAGTAAACCTGAAGTGAAGCATCTAAATCTATAACAAGTTTCACAGGACTCGTTAAAACATAGACGTTAAGAAGGGTCAGTCTCCTTGTACTTAAGTAGGCATTGTGCCACTTGTATATAATTCCGATGCAATTTCTGTGTTTCATCGTCAACGTGAAGGTGAGAGGGATACAGTAAATCTGAAGTGAAGCATCGGAATCCATAACTAGAGTCACAGGAATGGTTCGAAGCATAGACAGTAAGAAGAGCCAGTCTGCTTGTACTTGGGTCGGCATTGTGCCTTTTGTATTTAGTTCCGATGCAATTTCTGTGTTTCATCGTCAATAAGAAGGTTAGAGGGATACAGTAAACCTGAAGTGAAGCAGCGGAATCTATAACTAGTGTCACAGGAATGGTTCAAAACATAGAGGGTAAGAAGAGACAGTCTTCTTGTACTTGAGTCGGCATTGAGCCTTTTGTATTTAATTCCGATGCAATTTCTGTGTTTCATCGTCAATAGGAAACTCAGAGGGATACAGTAATCCTGAAGTGAAGCATCGGAATCTATAACTAGTGTCACAGGAACGGTTCAAATCATGGACAATAAGAAGAGCCAGTCTTCTTGTACTTGAGTCGGCATTGTGCCTCTTGTATTTAATTCCGATGCAATTTCTGTGTTTCATCGTCAATAATGGGGACAGAGGGATACAGTAAACTTGAAGTGAAGCATCTGAATCTGTAACTAGTGTCACAGGAATGGTTCAAAACATAGACAGTGAGAAGAGTCAGTTTTCTTGTGCTTATGTCGGCATTGTGCCTTTTGTATTTCATTCCGATGCAATTTCTGTGCTTCATAGTCAATAAGAAGGTCAGAGGGTTGCAGGAAACCTGAAGTGAAGCATCGGAATCTATAACTAGTGTCACAGGAATGGTTCAAAACATGGACAGTAGGAAGAGTCAGTCTTCTAGTACACAAGTCGGCATTGTGCCTTTTGTATTTAATTCCGATGCAATTTCTGTGTTTCGTCGTCAATAAGAAGGTCAGAGGGATACAGTAAACCTGAAGTGAAGCATCGGAATCTATAACTAGTGTCACAGGAAAGGTTCAAAACATAGACAGTAAGAAGAGTCAGTTTTCTTGTACTTAAGTCGGCATTGTGCCTTTTGTATTTAATTCCGATGCAATTTCTGCGCTTCATCGTCAACACGAAGGTCAGAGGGTTACAGTAAATCTGAAGTGAAGTATCGGAATCTATAACTAGTGTCACAGGAATGGTTCAAAACATACATGGTAAGAAGAGTCAGTCTTTTTGTACTTAGGTCGGCATTGTGCCTTTTGTATTTAAATCCGATGCAATATCTGTGTGTCATCGTCAATACGGACGTCAGAGGGATACAGTAAACCTGAAGTGAAGCATCGGAATCTATAACTGGTTTCACAGGAATGGTTCAAATCATAGATAGTAAGGAGAGTCAGTTTACTTGTACTTAAGTCGGCATTGTGCCTTTTGTATTTAGTTCCGATGCAATTTCTGTGTTTCATCGTCAATAAGGGGGACAGAGGGATACAGTAAATCTGAAGTGAAGCATCTAAATCTATAACAAGTGTCACAGGACTCGTTAAAACATAGACGTTAAGAAGGGTCAGTCTCCTTGTACTTAAGTAGGCATTGTGCCACTTGTATATAATTCCGATGCAATTTCTGTGTTTCATCGTCAACATGAAGGTGAGAGGGATACAGTAAATCTGAAGTGAAGCATCGGAATCTATAACTAGTGTGACAGGAATGGTTCAAAACATAAAGAGTAAGAGGCGTCGGTTTTCTTGTACTTAAGTCGGCATTGTGCCTTTTGTATTTAATTCCGATGCAATTTCTATGTTTCATCGTCAATATGAAGGTCAGAGGGATACAGTAATCCTGAAGTGAAGCATCGGAATCTATAACTAGTGTCACAGGAATGGTTTAAATCATGGACAATTAGAAGAGCCAGTCTTCTTGTACTTGAGTCGGCATTGTGCCTCTTGTATTTAATTCCGATGTAATTTCTGTGTTTCATCGTCAATAAGAAGGTCACAGGGATACAGTAAACATAAAGTGAAGCATCGGAATCTATAACTAGTGTCACAGGAATGGTTCAAAACATAAACAGTAACAAGCGTCGGTTTTCTTGTACTTAAGTCGGCATTGTGCCTTTTGTATTTAATTCCGATGCAATTTCTGTGTTTCATCGTCAATAAGAAGGTCAGAGGGTTACAGGAAACCTGAAGTGAAGCATCGGAATCTATCACTAGTGTCACAGGAATGGTTCAAAATTTAGACAGTAGGAAGAGTCAGTTTTATTGTACTGAAGTCGGCATTGTGCCTTTTGTATTTAATTCCGATGCAATTTCTGTGCTTCATTGTCAATACGAAGGTCAGAGGATTACAGTAAACCTGAAGTGAAGCATCGGAATCTATAACTAGTGTCACAGGAATGGTTCAAACATACAGGGTAAGAAGAGTCAGTCATTTTGTACTTATGTCAGCATTGTGCCTTTTGTATTTAAATCCGATGCAATTTCTGTGTTTCATCGTCAATAAGAAGGTCAGAGGGATACAGCAAACCTGAAGTGAAGCACCGGAATCTATAACTAGTGTCACAGGAATGGCTAAAAGCATAGACAGTAAGAAGAGTCAGTTTTCTTGTACTTAAGTCGGCATTGTGCCATTTGTATTTAATTCCGATGCAATTTCTGTGTTTCATCGTCAATAAGAAGGTCCGAGGGATACAGCAAACCTGAAGTGAAGCACCGGAATCTATAACTAGTGTCACAGGAATGGCTAAAAGCATAGACAGTAAGAAGAGTCAGTTTTCTTGTACTTAAGTCGGCATTGTGCCTTTTGTATTTAATTCCGATGTAATTTCTGTGTGTCATCGTCAATACGAACGTCAGAGGGATACAGTATACCAGAAGCGAAGCATCGGAATCTATAACTAGTTTCACAGGAATGGTTCAAATCATAGTTAGTAAGGAGAGTCAGTTTACTTTTACTTAAGTCGGCATTGTGCCTTTTGTATTTAATTCCGATGCAATTTCTGTGTTTCATCGTCAATAAGACGGTCAGAGGGATACAGTAAACCTGAAGTGAAGCATCGGAATCTATAACTAGTATCACAGGAATGGTTCAAAACATAGAGGGTAAGAAGAGACAGTCTTCTTGTACTTGAGTCGGCATTGAGCCTTTTGTATTTAATTCCGATGCAATTTCTGTGTTTCATCGTCAATAGGAAGGTCAGAGGGATACAGTAATCCTGAAGTGAAGCATCGGAATCTACAACTAGTGTCACAGGAATGGTTCAAACCATGGACAATAAGAAGAGCCAGTCTTCTTGTACTTGAGTCGGCATTGTGCCTCTTGTGTTTAATTCCGATGTAATTTCTGTGTTTCATCGTCAATAAGAAGGTCAGAGGGATACAGTAAACATAAAGTGAAACATCGGAATCTATAACTAGTGTCACAGGAATGGTTCAAAACATAAACAGTAACAAGCGTCAGTTTTCTTGTACTTAAGTCGGCATTGTGCCTTTTGTATTTAATTCCGATGCAATTTCTGTGTTTCATCGTCAGTAAGAAGGTCAGAGGGTTACAGGAAACCTGAAGTGAAGCATCGGAATCTATCACTTGTGTCACAGGAATGGTTCAAAACATAGACAGTAAGAAGAGTCAGTTTTCTTGTACTTAAGTCGGCATTGTGCCTTTTGTATTTAATTCCGATGCAATTTCTGTGCTTCATCGTCAATACGAAGGTCAGAGGGTTACAGTAAACCTGAAGTGAAGCATCGGAATCTATAACTAGTGTCACAGGAATGGTTCAAAGCATACATGGTAAGAAGAGTCAGTCTTTTTGTACTTAGGTCAGCATTGTGCCTTTTGTATTTAAATCCGATGCAATATCTGTGTGTCATCGTCAATACGAACGTCAGAGGGATAGAGTGAACCTGAAGTGAAGCATCGGAATCTATAACTAGTTTCACAGGAATGGTTCAAATCATAGATAGTAAGGAGAGTCAGTTTACTTGTACTTAAGTCGGCATTGTGCCTTTTGTATTTAGTTCCGATGCAATTTCTGTGTTTCATCGTCAATAAGGAGGTCAGAGGGACACAGTAAACCTGAAGTGAAGCATCTAAATCTATAACAAGTGTCACAGGACTCGTTAAAACATAGACGTTAAGAAGGGTCAGTCTCCTTGTACTTAAGTAGGCATTGTGCCACTTGTATATAATTCCGATGCAATTTCTGTGTTTCATCGTCAACGTGAAGGTGAGAGGGATACAGTAAATCTGAAGTGAAGCATCGGAATCCATAACTAGAGTCACAGGAATGGTTCGAAGCATAGACAGTAAGAAGAGCCAGTCTGCTTGTACTTGAGTCGGCATTGTGCCTTTTGTATTTAGTTCCGATGCAATTTCTGTGTTTCATCGTCAATAAGAAGGTTAGAGGGATACAGTAAACCTGAAGTGAAGCAGCGGAATCTATAACTAGTGTCACAGGAATGGTTCAAAACATAGACAGTAGGTAGAGTCAATCTTCTAGTACTGAAGTCGGCATTGTGCCTTTTGTATTTAATTCCGATGCAATTTCTGTGTTTCAATATCAATAAGAAGGTCACAGGGATACAGTAAACCTGAAGTGAAGCATCGGAATCTATAACTAGTGTGACAGGAATGGTTCAAAACGTAAATAGTAAGAAGCGTCAGTTTTCTTGTACTTAAGTCGGCATTGTGCCTTTTGTATTTAATTCCGATGCAATTTCTATGTTTCATCGTCAATATGAAGGTCAGAGTTATACAGTAAACCTGAATCGAAGCATCGGAATTTATAATTAGTGTCACAGGAATGGTTCAAAACATATGCAGTAAGAAGAGCCAGTCTGCTTGTACTTGAGCCGGCATTGTGCCTTTTGTATTTAATTACGATGCAATATCTGTGTTTCATCGTCAATAAGAAGGTCGGATGGATACAGTAAACCTGAATTGAAGCATCTGAATCTATAACTAGTGTCACAGGAATGGTTCAAAACATAGAGGGTAAGAAGAGACAGTCTTCTTGTACTTGAGTCGGCATTGAGCCTTTTGTATTTAAT
The DNA here is from genome assembly GCF_023864345.2 of Schistocerca serialis cubense. Lineage (NCBI taxonomy): Eukaryota > Metazoa > Arthropoda > Insecta > Orthoptera > Acrididae > Schistocerca > Schistocerca serialis. The sequence continues at coordinate 45,316,563 of NW_026047583.1, forward strand.
TCCGATGCAATTTCTGTGTTTCATCGTCAATAGGAAGGTCAGAGGGATACAGTAATCCTGAAGTGAAGCATCGGAATCTATAACTAGTGTCACAGGAACGGTTCAAATCATGGACAATAAGAAGAGCCAGTCTTCTTGTACTTGAGTCGGCATTGTGCCTCTTGTATTTAATTCCGATGCAATTTCTGTGTTTCGTCGTCAATAAGAAGGTCAGAGGGATACAGTAAACCTGAAGTGAAGCATCGGAATCTATAACTAGTGTCACAGGAAAGGTTCAAAACATAGACAGTAAGAAGAGTCAGTTTTCTTGTACTTAAGTCGGCATTGTGCCTTTTGTATTTAATTCCGATGCAATTTCTGCGCTTCATCGTCAACACGAAGGTCAGAGGGTTACAGTAAATCTGAAGTGAAGTATCGGAATCTATAACTAGTGTCACAGGAATGGTTCAAAACGTACATGGTAAGAAGAGTCAGTCTTTTTGTACTTAGGTCGGCATTGTGCCTTTTGTATTTAAATCCGATGCAATATCTGTGTGTCATCGTCAATACGGACGTCAGAGGGATACAGTAAACCTGAAGTGAAGCATCGGAATCTATAACTGGTTTCACAGGAATGGTTCAAATCATAGATAGTAAGAAGAGTCAGTTTACTTGTACTTAAGTCGGCATTGTGCCTTTTGTATTTAGTTCCGATGCAATTTCTGTGTTTCATCGTCAATAAGGGGGACAGAGGGATACAGTAAATCTGAAGTGAAGCATCTAAATCTATAACAAGTGTCACAGGACTCGTTAAAACATAGACGTTAAGAAGGGTCAGTCTCCTTGTACTTAAGTAGGCATTGTGCCACTTGTATATAATTCCGATGCAATTTCTGTGTTTCATCGTCAACATGAAGGTGAGAGGGATACAGTAAATCTGAAGTGAAGCATCGGAATCTATAACTAGTGTGACAGGAATGGTTCAAAACATAAAGAGTAAGAGGCGTCGGTTTTCTTGTACTTAAGTCGGCATTGTGCCTTTTGTATTTAATTCCGATGCAATTTCTATGTTTCATCGTCAATATGAAGGTCAGAGGGATACAGTAATCCTGAAGTGAAGCATCGGAATCTATAACTAGTGTCACAGGAATGGCTAAAAGCATAGACAGTAAGAAGAGTCAGTTTTCTTGTACTTAAGTCGGCATTGTGCCATTTGTATATAATTCCGATGCAATTTCTGTGTTTCATCGTCAATAAGAAGGTCAGAGGGATACAGCAAACCTGAAGTGAAGCACCGGAATCTATAACTAGTGACACAGGAATGGCTAAAAGCATAGACAGTAAGAAGAGTCAGTTTTCTTGTACTTAAGTCGGCATTGTGCCTTTTGTATTTAATTCCGATGTAATTTCTGTGTGTCATCGTCAATACGAACGTCAGAGGGATACAGTATACCAGAAGCGAAGCATCGGAATCTATAACTAGTTTCACAGGAATGGTTCAAATCATAGTTAGTAAGGAGAGTCAGTTTACTTTTACTTAAGTCGGCATTGTGCCTTTTGTATTTAATTCCGATGCAATTTCTGTGTTTCATCGTCAATAAGACGGTCAGAGGGATACAGTAAACCTGAAGTGAAGCATCGGAATCTATAACTAGTATCACAGGAATGGTTCAAAACATAGAGGGTAAGAAGAGACAGTCTTCTTGTTCTTGAGTCGGCATTGAGCCTTTTGTATTTAATTCCGATGCAATTTCTGTGTTTCATCGTCAATAGGAAGGTCAGAGGGATACAGTAATCCTGAAGTGAAGCATCGGAATCTACAACTAGTGTCACAGGAATGGTTCAAACCATGGACAATAAGAAGAGCCAGTCTTCTTGTACTTGAGTCGGCATTGTGCCTCTTGTATTTAATTCCGATGTAATTTCTGTGTTTCATCGTCAATAAGAAGGTCACAGGGATACAGTAAACATAAAGTGAAACATCGGAATCTATAACTAGTGTCACAGGAATGGTTCAAAACATAAACAGTAACAAGCGTCAGTTTTCTTGTACTTAAGTCGGCATTGTGCCTTTTGTATTTAATTCCGATGCAATTTCTGTGTTTCATCGTCAGTAAGAAGGTCAGAGGGTTACAGGAAACCTGAAGTGAAGCATCGGAATCTATCACTTGTGTCACAGGAATGGTTCAAAACATAGACAGTAAGAAGAGTCAGTTTTCTTGTACTTAAGTCGGCATTGTGCCTTTTGTATTTAATTCCGATGCAATTTCTGTGCTTCATCGTCAATACGAATTTCAGAGGGTTACAGTAAACCTGAAGTGAAGCATCGGAATCTATAACTAGTGTCACAGGAATGGTACAAAGCATACATGGTAAGAAGAGTCAGTCTTTTTGTACTTAGGTCAGCATTGTGCCTTTTGTATTTAAATCCGATGCAATATCTGTGTGTCATCGTCAATACGAACGTCAGAGGGATAGAGTGAACCTGAAGTGAAGCATCGGAATCTATAACTAGTTTCACAGGAATGGTTCAAATCATAGATAGTAAGGAGAGTCAGTTTACTTGTACTTAAGTCGGCATTGTGCCTTTTGTATTTAGTTCCGATGCAATTTCTGTGTTTCATCGTCAATAAGGAGGTCAGAGGGACACAGTCAACCTGAAGTGAAGCATCTAAATCTATAACAAGTGTCACAGGACTCGTTAAAACATAGACGTTAAGAAGGGTCAGTCTCCTTGTACTTAAGTAGGCATTGTGCCACTTGTATATAATTCCGATGCAATTTCTGTGTTTCATCGTCAACGTGAAGGTGAGAGGGATACAGTAAATCTGAAGTGAAGCATCGGAATCCATAACTAGAGTCACAGGAATGGTTCGAAGCATAGACAGTAAGAAGAGCCAGTCTGCTTGTACTTGAGTCGGCATTGTGCCTTTTGTATTTAGTTCCGATGCAATTTCTGTGTTTCATCGTCAATAAGAAGGTTAGAGGGATACTGTAAACCTGAAGTGAAGCAGCGGAATCTATGACTAGTGTCACAGGAATGGTTCAAAACATAGACAGTAGGTAGAGTCAATCTTCTAGTACTGAAGTCGGCATTGTGCCTTTTGTATTTAATTCCGATGCAATTTCTGTGTTTCAATATCAATAAGAAGGTCACAGGGATACAGTAAACCTGAAGTGAAGCATCGGAATCTATAACTAGTGTGACAGGAATGGTTCAAAACATAAATAGTAAGAAGCGTCAGTTTTCTTGTACTTAAGTCGGCATTGTGCCTTTTGTATTTAATTCCGATGCAATTTCTATGTTTCATCGTCAATATGAAGGTCAGAGTTATACAGTAAACCTGAATCGAAGCATCGGAATTTATAATTAGTGTCACAGGAATGGTTCAAAACATATGCAGTAAGAAGAGCCAGTCTGCTTGTACTTGAGCCGGCATTGTGCCTTTTGTATTTAATTACGATGCAATATCTGTGTTTCATCGTCAATAAGAAGGTCGGATGGATACAGTAAACCTGAATTGAAGCATCTGAATCTATAACTAGTGTCACAGGAATGGTTCAAAACATAGAGGGTAAGAAGAGACAGTCTTCTTGTACTTGAGTCGGCATTGTGCCTCTTGTATTTAATTCCGATGCAATTTCTGTGTTTCATCGTCAATAATGGGGACAGAGGGATACAGTAAACTTGAAGTGAAGCATCTGAATCTGTAACTAGTGTCACAGGAATGGTTCAAAACATAGACAGTAAGAAGAGTCAGTTTTCTTGTGCTTATGTCGGCATTGTGCCTTTTGTATTTCATTCCGATGCAATTTCTGTGCTTCATAGTCAATAAGAAGGTCAGAGGGTTGCAGGAAACCAGAAGTGAAGCATCGGAATCTATAACTAGTGTCACAGGAATTGTTCAAAACATGGACAGTAGGAAGAGTCAGTCTTCTAGTACACAAGTCGGCATTGTGCCTTTTGTATTTAATTCCGATGCAATTTCTGTGTTTCGTCGTCAATAAGAAGGTCAGAGGGATACAGTAAACCTGAAGTGAAGCATCGGAATCTATAACTAGTGTCACAGGAAAGGTTCAAAACATAGACAGTAAGAAGAGTCAGTTTTCTTGTACTTAAGTCGGCATTGTGCCTTTTGTATTTAATTCCGATGCAATTTCTGCGCTTCATCGTCAACACGAAGGTCAGAGGGTTACAGTAAATCTGAAGTGAAGTATCGGAATCTATAACTAGTGTCACAGGAATGGTTCAAAACATACATGGTAAGAAGAGTCAGTCTTTTTGTACTTAGGTCGGCATTGTGCCTTTTGTATTTAAATCCGATGCAATATCTGTGTGACATCGTCAATACGGACGTCAGAGGGATACAGTAAACCTGAAGTGAAGCATCGGAATCTATAACTGGTTTCACAGGAATGGTTCAAATCATAGATAGTAAGGAGAGTCAGTTTACTTGTACTTAAGTCGGCATTGTGCCTTTTGTATTTAGTTCCGATGCAATTTCTGTGTTTCATCGTCAATAAGGGGGACAGAGGGATACAGTAAATCTGAAGTGAAGCATCTAAATCTATAACAAGTGTCACAGGACTCGTTAAAACATAGACGTTAAGAAGGGTCAGTCTCCTTGTACTTAAGTAGGCATTGTGCCACTTGTATATAATTCCGATGCAATTTCTGTGTTTCATCGTCAACATGAAGGTGAGAGGGATACAGTAAATCTGAAGTGAAGCATCGGAATCTATAACTAGTGTGACAGGAATGGTTCAAAACATAAAGAGTAAGAGGCGTCGGTTTTCTTGTACTTAAGTCGGCATTGTGCCTTTTGTATTTAATTCCGATGCAATTTCTATGTTTCATCGTCAATATGAAGGTCAGAGGGATACAGTAATCCTGAAGTGAAGCATCGGAATCTATAACTAGTGTCACAGGAATGGTTTAAATCATGGACAATTAGAAGAGCCAGTCTTCTTGTACTTGAGTCGGCATTGTGCCTCTTGTATTTAATTCCGATGTAATTTCTGTGTTTCATCGTCAATAAGAAGGTCACAGGGATACAGTAAACATAAAGTGAAGCATCGGAATCTATAACTAGTGTCACAGGAATGGTTCAAAACATAAACAGTAACAAGCGTCGGTTTTCTTGTACTTAAGTCGGCTTTGTGCCTTTTGTATTTAATTCCGATGCAATTTCTGTGTTTCATCGTCAATAAGAAGGTCAGAGGGTTACAGGAAACCTGAAGTGAAGCATCGGAATCTATCACTAGTGTCACAGGAATGGTTCAAAATTTAGACAGTAGGAAGAGTCAGTTTTATTGTACTGAAGTCGGCATTGTGCCTTTTGTATTTAATTCCGATGCAATTTCTGTGCTTCATTGTCAATACGAAGGTCAGAGGATTACAGTAAACCAGAAGTGAAGCATCGGAATCTATAACTAGTGTCACAGGAATGGTTCAAACATACAGGGTAAGAAGAGTCAGTCATTTTGTACTTATGTCAGCATTGTGCCTTTTGTATTTAAATCCGATGCAATTTCTGTGTTTCATCGTCAATAAGAAGGTCAGAGGGATACAGCAAACCTGAAGTGAAGCACCGGAATCTATAACTAGTGTCACAGGAATGGCTAAAAGCATACACAGTAAGAAGAGTCAGTTTTCTTGTACTTAAGTCGGCATTGTGCCATTTGTATTTAATTCCGATGCAATTTCTGTGTTTCATCGTCAATAAGAAGGTCAGAGGGATACAGCAAACCTGAAGTGAAGCACCGGAATCTATAACTAGTGTCACAGGAATGGCTAAAAGCATAGACAGTAAGAAGAGTCAGTTTTCTTGTACTTAAGTCGGCATTGTGCCTTTTGTATTTAATTCCGATGTAATTTCTGTGTGTCATCGTCAATACGAACGTCAGAGGGATACAGTATACCAGAAGCGAAGCATCGGAATCTATAACTAGTTTCACAGGAATGGTTCAAATCATAGTTAGTAAGGAGAGTCAGTTTACTTTTACTTAAGTCGGCATTGTGCCTTTTGTATTTAATTCCGATGCAATTTCTGTGTTTCATCGTCAATAAGACGGTCAGAGGGATACAGTAAACCTGAAGTGAAGCATCGGAATCTATAACTAGTATCACAGGAATGGTTCAAAACATAGACATTAGGAAGAGTCAGTCTTCTAGTACTTAAGTCGGCATTGTGCCTTTTGTATTTAATTCCGATGCAATTTCTGTGTTTCATCGTCAATAAGAAGGTCAGAGGGATACAGTAATCCTGAAGTGAAGCATCGGAATCTATAACTAGTGTCACAGGAATGGTTCAAAACATGGACAATAAGAAGCGCCAGTCTTGTTGTACTTGAGTCGGCATTGTGCCTCTTGTATTTAATTCCGATGCAATTTCTATGTTTCATCGTCAATAAGGCGGACAGAGGGATACAGTAAACCTGAAGTGAAGCATCTGAATCTATAACTAGTGTCACAGGAAGGGTTCAAAACATAGACAGTAAGAAGAGTCAGTTTTCTTGTACTTAAGTCGGCATTGTACCTTTTGTATTTAATTCCGATGTAATTTCTGTGTGTCATCGCCAATACGAACGTCAGAGGGATACAGTAAACCTGAAGTGAAGCATCGGAATCTATAACTAGATTCACAGGAATGGTTCAAATCATAGATAGTGAGGAGAGTAAGTTTTTTGTACTTAAGTCGGCATTGTGCCTTTTGTATTTAATCCCGATGCAATATCTGTGTTTCATCGTCAGTAAGAAGGTCAGAGGGATACAGTAATCTGAAGTGAAGCATCGAAATCTATAACTAGTGTAACAGGAATGTTTCACAACATAGACAGTACGAAGAGTCAGTCTTCTTGTACTTAAGTCGGCATTGTTCCATTTGTATTTCATGCCGACGAAATTTCTGTGTTTCATCGTCAATAAGAAGGTCAGAGGGATACAGTAAACTTGAAGTGAGGCATCGGAATCTGTAACTAGTGTCACAGGAATATTTCATAACATAGACAGTAAGAAGAGTCAGTTTTCTTGTACTTAAGTGGGCATTGTGCCTTTTGTATTTAATTCCGATTCAATTTCGGTGTTACATCGTCAATAAGACGGTCAGAGGGATACAGTAAACCTGAAGTGAAGCATCGGAATCTATAACTCGTGTCACAGGAATGGTTAAAACATAGACGGTAAGAAGGGTCAGTTTACTTGTACTTAAGTCGGCATTGTGCCACTTGTATATAATTCCGATGCAATTTCTGTGTTTCATCGTCAACATGAAGGTGGGTGGGATACAGTAAACCTGAAGTGAAGCAGCGGAATCTATAACTAGTGTCAGAGGAATGGTTCAAAACATAGGCAGTAAGAAGAGTCAGTTTTCTTGTACTTAAGTCGGCATTGTGACTTTTGTATTTAATTCCGATGCAATTTCTGTGCTTCATCGTCAATAAGACGATCAGAGGGTTACAGTGAACCTGAAGTGAAGCATCGGAATCTATAACTAGTGTCATAGGAATGGTTCAAAACATAGACAGTAGGAAGAGTCAGTCTTCTAGTACTGAAGTCGGCATTGTGCCTTTTATATTTAATTCCGATGCAATTTCTGTGTTTCATCGTCAATAAGAAGGTCACAGGGATACAGTAAACATGAAGTGAAGCATCTGAATCAATAACTAGTGTCACAGGAATGGTTCAAAACTTAGACAATAAGAAGTGTCAGTCTTCTTGTACTTAAGTCGGCATTGTGCCACTTGTATGTAATTCCGATGCAATTTCTGTGTTTCATCGTCAATATGAAGGACAGAGGGATACAGTAAACTTGAAGTGAAGCATCGGAATCTATAAGTAGTGCCACAGGAATATTTCATAACATAGACAGTAAGAAGAGTCAGTTTTCTTGAACTTAAGTGGGCATTGTGCCTTTTGTATTTAATTCCGATTCAATTTCGGTGTTACATCGTCAAAAAGACGGTCAGAGGGAAACAGTAAACCTGAAGTGAAGCATCGGAATCTATAACTAGTGTCACAGGAATGGTTAAAACATAGACGGTAAGAAGGGTCAGTTTGCTTGTACTTAAGTCGGCATTGTGCCACTTGTATATAATTCCGATGCAATTTCTGTGTTTCATCGTCAACATGAAGGTGAGAGGGATACAGTAAACCTGAAGTGAAGCATCGGAATCTATAACTAGTGTCACAGGAATGGTTCAAAACATAGACAGTAAGAAGAATCAGTTTTCTTGTACTTAAGTCGGCATTGTGCCTTCTGTATTTAATTCCGATGCAATTTCTGTGCTTCATCGTCAATATGAACGTCAGAGGGATACAGTAAACCAGAAGCGAAGCATCGGAATCTATAACTAGTGTCACAGGAATGGTACAAAACATAGACAATAAGACGAGCCAGTTCTTTTGTACTTGAGTCGGCATTGTGCCTCTTGTATTTAATTCCGATGCAATTTCTGTGCTTCATCGTCAATATGAACGTCAGAGGGATACAGTAAACCAGAAGCGAAGCATCGGAATCTATAACTAGTTTCACAGGAATGGTTCAAAACATAGTTAGTAAGGAGAGTCAGTTTACTTTTACTTAAGTCGGCATTGTGCCTTTTGTATTTTATTCCGATGCAATTTCTGTGTTTCATTGTCAATAAGACGGTCAGAGGGATACAGTAAACCTGAAGTGAAGCATCGGAATCTATAACTAGTATCACAGGATTGGTTCAAAACATAGACATTAAGAAGAGTCAGTCTTCTAGTACTTAAGTCGGCATTGTGCCTTTTGTACTTAATTCCGATGCAATTTCTGTGTTTCATCGTCAATAAGTAGGTCAGAGGGATACAGTAATCCTGAAGTGAAGCATCGGAATCTATAACTAGTGTCACAGGAATGGTTCAAATCATGGACAATAAGAAGAGCCAGTCTTCTTGTACTTGAGTCGGCATTGTGCCTCTTGTATTTAATTCCGATGCAATTTCTGTGTTTCATCGTCAATAATGGGGACAGAGGGATACAGTAAACTTGAAGTGAAGCATCTGAATCTGTAACTAGTGTCACAGGAATGGTTCAAAACATAGACAGTAAGAAGAGTCAGTTTTCTTGTGCTTATGTCGGCATTGTGCCTTTTGTATTTCATTCCGATGCAATTTCTGTGCTTCATAGTCAATAAGAAGGTCAGAGGGTTGCAGGAAACCTGAAGTGAAGCATCGGAATCTATAACTAGTGTCACAGGAATGGTTCAAAACATGGACAGTAGGAAGAGTCAGTCTTGTAGTACACAAGTCGGCATTGTGCCTTTTGTATTTAATTCCGATGCAATTTCTGTGTTTCGTCGTCAATAAGAAGGTCAGAGGGATACAGTAAACCTGAAGTGAAGCATCGGAATCTGTAACTAGTGTCACAGGAAAGGTTCAAAACATAGACAGTAAGAAGAGTCAGTTTTCTTGTACTTAAGTCGGCATTGTGCCTTTTGTATTTAATTCCGATGCAATTTCTGCGCTTCATCGTCAATACGAAGGTCAGAGGGTTACAGTAAACCTGAAGTGAAGTATCGGAATCTATAACTAGTGTCACAGGAATGGTTCAAAACATACATGGTAAGAAGAGTCAGTCTTTTTGTACTTAGGTCGGCATTGTGCCTTTTGTATTTAAATCCGATGCAATATCTGTGTGTCATCGTCAATACGGACGTCAGAGGGATACAGTAAACCTGAAGTGAAGCATCGGAATCTATAACTAGTTTCACAGGAATGGTTCAAATCATAGATAGTAAGGAGAGTCAGTTTACTTGTACTTAAGTCGGCATTGTGCCTTTTGTATTTAGTTCCGATGCAATTTCTGTGTTTCATCGTCAATAAGGGGGACAGAGGGATACAGTAAACCTGAAGTGAAGCATCTAAATCTATAACAAGTGTCACAGGACTCGTTAAAACATAGACGTTAAGAAGGGTCAGTCTCCTTGTACTTAAGTAGGCATTGTGCCACTTGTATATAATTCCGATGCAATTTCTGTGTTTCATCGTCAACATGAAGGTGAGAGGGATACAGTAAATCTGAAGTGAAGCATCGGAATCTATAAGTAGTGTCACAGGAATATTTCATAACATAGACAGTAAGAAGAGTCAGTTTTCTTGAACTTAAGTGGGCATTGTGCCTTTTGTATTTAATTCCGATTCAATTTCGGTGTTACATCGTCAAAAAGACGGTCAGAGGGAAACAGTAAACCTGAAGTGAAGCATCGGAATCTATAACTAGTGTCACAGGAATGGTTAAAACATAGACGGTAAGAAGGGTCAGTTTACTTGTACTTAAGTCGGCATTGTGCCACTTGTATATAATTCCGATGCAATTTCTGTGTTTCATCGTCAACATGAAGGTGAGAGGGATACAGTAAACCTGAAGTGAAGCATCGGAATCTATAACTAGTGTCACAGGAATGGTTCAAAACATAGACAGTAAGAAGAATCAGTTTTCTTGTACTTAAGTCGGCATTGTGCCTTTTGTATTTAATTCCGATGCATTTTCTGTGCTTCATCGTCAATAAGAAGGTCAGAGGGTTACAGTAAACCTGAAGTGAAGCATCGGAATCTATAACTAGTGTCACAGGAATGGTTCAAAACATAGACAGTAGGAAGAGTCAGTCTTCTAGTACTGAAGTCGGCATTGTGCCTTTTGTATTTAATTCCGATGCAATTTCTGTGTTTCATCGTCAATAAGAAGGTCACAGGGATACAGTAAACATGAAGTGAATCATCTGAATCAATAACTAGTGTCACAGGAATGGTTCAGAACTTAGACAATAAGAAGGGTCAGTCTTCTTGTACTTAAGTCGGGATTGTGCCTTTTGTATTTAATTCCGATGAAATTTCTGTGCTTCATCGTCAATACGAAGGTCAGAGGATTACAGTAAACCTGAAGTGAAGCATCGGAATCTATAACTAGTGTCACAGGAATGGTTCAAAACATACAGGGTAAGAAGAGTCAGTCATTTTGTACTTAAGTCGGCATAGTGCCTTTTGTATTTAAATCCGATGCAATTTCTGTGTTTCATCGTCAATAAGTAGGTCAGAGGGATACAGTAATCCTGAAGTGAAGCATCGGAATCTATAACTAGTGTCACAGGAATGGTTCAAAACATGGACAATAAGAAGCGCCGGTTTTGTTGTACTTGAGTCGGCATTGTGCCTCTTGTATTTAATTCCGATGCAATTTCTATGTTTCATCGTCAATATGGCGGACAGAGGGATACAGTAAACCTGAAGTGAAGCATCTGAATCTATAACTAGTGTCACTGGAATGGTTCAAAACATAGTCAGTAAGAAGAGTCAGTTTTCTTGTACTTAAGTCGGCATTGTGCATTTTGTATTTAATTCCGAAGTAATTTCTGTGTGTCATCGCCAATACGAACGTCAGAGGGATACAGTAAACCTGAAGTGAAGCATCGGAATCTATAAGTAGTGTCACAGGAATATTTCATAACATAGACAGTAAGAAGAGTCAGTTTTCCTGAACTTAGGTGGGCATTGTGCCTTTTGTATTTAATTCCGATTCAATTTCGGTGTTACATCGTCAAAAAGACGGTCAGAGGGATACAGTAAACCTGAAGTGAAGCATCGGAATCTATAACTAGTGTCACAGGAATGGTTAAAACATAGACGGTAAGAAGGGTCAGTTTACTTGTACTTAAGTCGGCATTGTGCCACTTGTATATAATTCCGATGCAATTTCTGTGTTTCATCGTCAACATGAAGGTGAGAGGGATACAGTAAACCTGAAGTGAAGCATCGGAATCTATAACTAGTGTCACAGGAATGGTTCAAAACATAGACAGTAAGAAGAATCAGTTTTGTTGTACTTAAGTCGGCATTGTGCCTTTTGTATTTAATTCCGATGCAATTTCTGTGCTTCATCGTCAATAAGAAGGTCAGAGGGTTACAGTAAACCTGAAGTGAAGCATCGGAATCTATAACTAGTGTCACAGGAATGGTTCAAAACATAGACAGTAGGAAGAGTCAGTCTTCTAGTACTGAAGTCGGCATTGTGCCTTTTGCATTTAATTCCGATGCAATTTCTGTGTTTCATCGTCAATAAGAAGGTCACATTGATACAGTAAACATGAAGTGCAGCATCTGAATCAATAACTAGTGTCACAGGAATAGTTCAAAACTTAGACAATAAGAAGGGTCAGTCTTCTTGTACTTAAGTCGGCATTGTGCCACTTGTATTTAATTCCGACGCAATTTCTGTGTTTCATCGTCAATAAGGCGGACAGAGGGATACAGTAAACCTGAAGTGAAGCATCTGAATCTATAACTAGTGTAACAGGAATGGTTCAAAACATAGACAGTAAGAGGAGTCAGTTTTCTTGCACTTAAGTCGGCATTGTGCCTTTTGTATTTAATTCCGATGCAATTTCTGTGTTTCATCGTCAATAAGAAGGTCAGAGGGTTACAGGAAACCTGAAGTGAAGCATCGGAATCTATAACTAGTGTCACAGGAATGGTTCAAAACATAGACAGTAGGAAGAGTCAGTCTTCTAGTACTGAAGTCGGCATTGTGCCTTTTGTATTTAATTCCGTTGCAATTTCTGTGTTTCATCGTCAATAAGAAGGTCAGAGGGATACAGTACACCTGAATTGAAGCATCGGAATCTATAACTAGTAACACAGGAGAGGTTCAAAACATAGACAGTAAGAAGAGTCAGTTTTATTGTACTTAAGTCGGCATTGTGCCTTTTGCTTTTGTATTTAATTCCGATGCAATTTCTGTGCTTCATCGTCAATACGAAGGTCAGAGGATTACAGTAAACCTGAAGTGAAGCATCGGAATCTATAACTAGTGTCACAGGAATGGTTCAAAACATACATGGTAAGAAGAGTCAGTCATTTTATACTTAAGTCGGCATTGTGCCTTTTGTATTTAAATCCGATGCTATTTCTGTGCTTCATCGTCAATAAGAAGGTCAGAGGGATACAGCAAACCTGAAGTGAAGCACCGGAATCTATAACTAGTGTCACAGGAATGGCTAAAAGCATAGATAGTAAGAAGAGTCAGTTTTCTTGTACTTAAGTCGGCATTGTGCCATTTGTATTTAATTCCGATGCAATTTCTGTGTTTCATCGTCAATAAGAAGGTCAGAGGGATACAGCAAACCTGAAGTGAAGCACCGGAATCTATAACTAGTGTCACAGGAATGGCTAAAAGCATAGACAGTAAGAAGAGTCAGTTTTCTTGTACTTAAGTCGGCATTGTGCATTTTGTATTTAATTCCGATGTAATTTCTGTGTGTCATCGTCAATATGAACGTCAGAGGGTAACAGTAAACCAGAAGCGAAGCATCGGAATCTATAACTAGTTTCACAGGAATGGTTCAAAACATAGTTAGTAAGGAGAGTCAGTTTACTTTTACTTAAGTCGGCATTGTGCCTTTTGTATTTTATTCCGATGCAATTTCTGTGTTTCATCGTCAATAAGACGGTCAGAGGGATACAGTAAACCTGAAGTGAAGCATCGGAATCTATAACTAGTATCACAGGAATGGTTCAAAACATAGACATTAAGAAGAGTCAGTCTTCTAGTACTTAAGTCGGCATTGTGCCTTTTGTATTTAATTCCGATGCAATTTCTGTGTTTCATCGTCAATAAGTAGGTCAGAGGGATACAGTAATCCTGAAGTGAAGCATCGGAATCTATAACTAGTGTCACAGGAATGGTTCAAAACATGGACAATAAGAAGCGCCAGACTTGTTGTACTTGAGTCGGCATTGTGCCTCTTGTATTTAATTCCGATGCAATTTCTATGTTTCATCGTCAATATGGCGGACAGAGGGATACAGTAAACCTGAAGTGAAGCATCTGAATCTATAACTAGTGTCACAGAAATGGTTCAAAACATAGACAGTAAGAAGAGTCAGTTTTCTTGTACTTAAGTCGGCATTGTGCCTTTTGTATTTAATTCCGAAGTAATTTCTGTGTGTCATCGCCAATACGAACGTCAGAGGGATACAGTAAACCTGAAGTGAAGCATCGGAATCTATAAGTAGTGTCACAGGTATATTTCATAACATAGACAGTAAGAAGAGTCAGTTTTCTTGAACTTAAGTGGGCATTGTGCCTTTTGTATTTAATTCCGATTCAATTTCGGTGTTACATCGTCAATAAGACGGTCAGAGGGATACAGTAAACCTGAAGTGAAGCATCGGAATCTATAACTAGTGTAACAGGAATGTTTCACAACATAGACAGTACGAAGAGTCAGTGTTCTTGTACTTAAGTCGGCATTGTGCCATTTGTATTTCATGCCGATGAAATTTCTGTGTTTCATCGTCAATTAGAAGGTCAGAGGGATACAGTAAACTTGAAGTGAGGCATCGGAATCTATAACTAGTGCCACAGGAATATTTCATAACATAGACAGTAAGAAGAGTCAGTTTTCTTGTACTTAAGTGGGCATTGTGCCTTTTGTATTTAATTTCGATTCAATTTCGGTGTTACATCGTCAATAAGACGGTCAGAGGGATACAGTAAACCTGAAGTGAAGCATCGGAATCTATAACTAGTGTCACAGGAATGGTTAAAACATAGACGGTAAGAAGGGTCAGTTTACTTGTACTTAAGTCGGCATAGTGCCACTTGTATATAATTCCGATGCAATTTCTGTGTTTCATCGTCAACATGAAGGTGAGAGGGATACAGTAAACCTGAAGTGAAGCATCGAAATCTATAACTAGTGTCACAGGAATGGTTCAAAACATAGACAGTAAGAAGAGTCAGTTTTCTTGTACTTAAGTCGGCATTGTGCCTTTTGTATTTAATTGCGATGCAATTTCTGTGCTTCATCGTCAATAAGAAGATCAGATGGTTACAGTAAACCTGAAGTGAAGCATCGGAATCTATAACTAGTGTCACAGGAATGGTTCAAAACATAGACAGTAGGGAGAGTCAGTCTTCTAGTACTGAAGTCGGCATTGTGCCTTTTATATTTAATTCCGATGCAATTTCTGTGTTTCATCGTCAATAAGAAGGTCACAGGGATACAGTAAACATGAAGTGAAGCATCTGAATCAATAACTAGTGTCACAGGAATGGTTCAAAACTTAGACAATAAGAAGGGTCAGTCTTCTTGTACTTAAGACAGCATTGTGCCACTTGTATGTAATTCCGATGTAATTTCTGTGTTTCATCGTCAACATGAAAGTCAGAGGGATACAGTAAACCTGAAGTGAAGCATCGGAATCTATAACTAGTGTCACAGGAATGGTTGAAAACATAGACAGTAAGAAGAGTCAGTTTTCTTGTACTTAAGTCGGCACTGTGCCTTTTGTATTTAATTCCGATGCAATTTCTGTGCTTCATCGTCAATAAGAAGGTCAGAGGGTTACAGTAAACCTGAAGTGAAGCATCGGAATCTATAACTAGTGTCACAGGAATGGTTCAAAACATAGACACTAGGAAGAGTCAGTCTTCTAGTACTGAAGTCTTCATTGTGCCTTTTGTATTTAATTCCGATGCAATTTCTGTGTTTCATCGTCAATAAGAAGGTCACATTGATACAGTAAACATGAAGTGAAGCATCTGAATCAATAACTAGTGTCACAGGAATGGTTCAAAACTTAGACAATAAGAAGGGTCAGTCTTCTTGTACTTAAGTCGGCATTGTGCCACTTGTATTTAATTCCGACGCAATTTCTGTGTTTCATCGTCAATAAGGCGGACAGAGGGATACAGTAAACCTGAAGTGAAGCATCTGAATCTATAACTAGTGTCACAGGAATGGTTCAAAACATAGACAGTAAGAAAAGTCAGTTTTCGTGTACTTAAGTCGGCATTGTGCCTTTTCTATTTAATTCCGATGCAATTTCTGTGCTTCATCGTCAATAAGAAGATCAGAGGGTTACAGTAAACCTGAAGTGAAGCATCGGAACCTATAAGTAGTGTCACAGGGATGTTTCAAAACATAGACAGTAAGAAGAGCCAGTCTGCTTGTACTTGAGTCGGCATTGTGCCTTTTGTATTTAATTCCGATGCAATTTCTGTGTTTCATCGTCAATAAGAAGGTCAGAGGGATACAGCAAACCTGAAGTGAAGCACCGGAATCTATAACTAGTGTCACAGGAATGGCTAAAAGCATAGACAGTAAGAAGAGTCAGTTTTCTTGTACTTAAGTCGGCATTGTGCATTTTGTATTTAATTCCGATGTAATTTCTGTGTGTCATCGTCAATATGAACGTCAGAGGGTAACAGTAAACCAGAAGCGAAGCATCGGAATCTATAACTAGTTTCACAGGAATGGTTCAAAACATAGTTAGTAAGGAGAGTCAGTTTACTTTTACTTAAGTCGGCATTGTGCCTTTTGTATTTTATTCCGATGCAATTTCTGTGTTTCATCGACAATAAGACGGTCAGAGGGATACAGTAAACCTGAAGTGAAGCATCGGAATCTATAACTAGTATCACAGGAATGGTTCAAAACATAGACTTTAAGAAGAGTCAGTCTTCTAGTACTTAAGTCGGCATTGTGCCTTTTGTATTTAATTCCTATGCAATTTCTGTGTTTCATCGTCAATAAGTAGGTCAGAGGGATACAGTAATCCTGAAGTGAAGCATCGGAATCTATAACTAAAGTCACAGGAATGGTTCAAAACATGGACAATAAGAAGCGCCAGTCTTGTTGTACTTGAGTCGGCATTGTGCCTCTTGTATTTAATTCCGATGCAATTTCTATGTTTCATCGTCAATATGGCGGACAGAGGGATACAGTAAACCTGAAGTGAAGCATCTGAATCTATAACTAGTGTCACAGAAATGGTTCAAAACATAGACAGTAAGAAGAGCCGGTTTTTTGTACTTAAGTCGGCATTGTGCCTTTTGTATTTAATTCCGAAGTAATTTCTGTGTGTCATCGCCAATACGAACGTCAGAGGGATACAGTAAACCTGAAGTGAAGCATCGGAATCTATAAGTAGTGTCACAGGTATATTTCATAACATAGACAGTAAGAAGAGTCAGTTTTCTTGAACTTAAGTGGGCATTGTGCCTTTTGTATTTAATTCCGATACAATTTCGGTGTTACATCGTCAATAAGACAGTCAGAGGGATACAGTAAACCTGAAGTGAAGCATCGGAATCTATAACTAGTGTAACAGGAATGTTTCACAACATAGACAGTACGAAGAGTCAGTGTTCTTGTACTTAAGTCGGCATTGTGCCATTTGTATTTCATGCCGATGAAATTTCTGTGTTTCATCGTCAATTAGAAGGTCAGAGGGATACAGTAAACTTGAAGTGAGGCATCGGAATCTATAACTAGTGCCACAGGAATATTTCATAACATAGACAGTAAGAAGAGTCAGTTTTCTTGTACTTAAGTGGGCATTGTGCCTTTTGTATTTAATTTCTATTCAATTTCGGTGTTACATCGTCAATAAGACGGTCAGAGGGATACAGTAAACCTGAAGTGAAGCATCGGAATCTATAACTAGTGTCACAGGAATGGTTAAAACATAGACGGTAAGAAGGGTCAGTTTACTTGTACTTAAGTCGGCATTGTGCCACTTGTATATAATTCCGATGCAATTTCTGTGTTTCATCGTCAACATGAAGGTGAGAGGGATACAGTAAACCTGAAGTGAAGCATCGAAATCTATAACTAGTGTCACAGGAATAGTTCAAAACTTAGACAATAAGAATGGTCAGTCTTGTTGTACTTAAGTCGGCATTGTGCCACTTGTATTTAATTCCGACGCAATTTCTGTGTTTCATCGTCAATAAGGCGGACAGAGGGATACAGTAAACCTGAAGTGAAGCATCTGAATCTATAACTAGTGTCACAGGAATGGTTCAAAACATAGACAGTAAGAAAAGTCAGTTTTCGTGTACTTAAGTCGGCATTGTGCCTTTTCTATTTAATTCCGAAGCAATTTCTGTGCTTCATCGTCAATAAGAAGATCAGAGGGTTACAGTAAACCTGAAGTGAAGCATCGGAATCTATAAGTAGTGTCACAGGGATGTTTCAAAACATAGACAGTAAGAAGAGCCAGTCTGCTTGTACTTGAGTCGGCATTGTGCCTTTTGTATTTAATTCAGATGCAATTTCTGTGATTTATCGTCAATAATAAGGTCAGAGAGATACAGTAAACCTGAAGTGAAGCATCGGAATCTATAACTAGTATCACAGGAATGGTTCAAAACATAGACATTAGGAAGAGTCAGTCTTCTAGTACTTAAGTCGGCATTGTGCCTTTTGTATTTAATTCCGATGCAATTTCTGTGTTTCATCGTCAATAAGAAGGTCAGAGGGATACAGTAATCCTGAAGTGAAGCATCGGAATCTATAACTAGTGTCACAGGAATGGTTCAAAACATGGACAACAAGAAGCGCCAGTCTTGTTGTACTTGAGTCGGCATTGTGCCTCTTGTATTTAATTCCGATGCAATTTCTATGTTTCATCGTCAATAAGGTGGACAGAGGGATACAGTAAACCTGAAGTGAAGCATCTGAATCTATAACTAGTGTCACAGGAATGGTTCAAAACATAGACAGTAAGAAAAGTCAGTTTTCTTGTACATAAGTCGGCATTGTGCCTTTTGTATTTAATTCCGATGTAATTTCTGTGTGTCATCGTCAATACGAACGTCAGAGGGATACAGTAAACCTGAAGTGAAGCATCGGAATCTATAACTAGATTCACAGGAATGGTTCAAATCATAGATAGTGAGGAGAGTCAGTTTTTTGTACTTAAGTCGGCATTGTGCCTTTTGTATTTAATCCCGATGCAATATCTGTGTTTCATCGTCAGTAAGAAGGTCACAGGGATACAGTAATCTGAAGTGAAGCATCGAAATCTATAACTAGTGTAACAGGAATGTTTCACAACATAGACAGTACGAAGAGTCAGTCCTCTTGTACTTAAGTCGGCATTGTGCCATTTGTATTTCATGCCGATGAAATTTCTGTGTTTCATCGTCAATAAGAAGGTCAGAGGGATGCAGTAAACTTGAAGTGAGGCATCGGAATCTATAACTAGTGTCACAGGAATATTTCATAACATAGACAGTAAGAAGAGTCAGTTTTCTTGTACTTAAGTGGGCATTGTGCCTTTTGTATTTAATTCCGATGCATTTTCTGTGCTTCATCGTCAATAAGAAGGTCAGAGGGTTACAGTAAACCTGAAGTGAAGCATCGGAATCTATAACTAGTGTCACGGGAATGGTTCAAAACATAGACAGTAGGAAGAGTCAGTCTTCTAGTACTGAAGTCGGCATTGTGCCTTTTGTATTTAATTCCGATGAAATTTCTGTGCTTCATCGTCAATACGAAGGTCAGAGGATTACAGTAAACCTGAAGTGAAGCATCGGAATCTATAACTAGTGTCACAGGAATGGTTCAAAACATACAGGGTAAGAAGAGTCAGTCATTTTGTACTTAAGTCGGCATAGTGCCTTTTGTATTTAAATCCGATGCAATCTCTGTGTTTCATCGTCAATAAGAAGGTCAGAGGGATACAGCAAACCTGAAGTGAAGCACCGGAATCTATAACTAGTGTCACAGGAATGGCTAAAAGCATAGACAGTAAGAAGAGTCAGTTTTCTTGTACTTAAGTAGGCATGGTGCCATTTGTATTTAATTCCGATGCAATTTCTGTGTTTCATCGTCAATAAGAAGGTCAGAGGGATACAGCAAACCTGAAGTAAAGCACCGGAATCTATAACTAGTGTCACAGGAATGGCTAAAAGCATAGACAGTAAGAAGAGTCAGTTTTCTTGTACTTAAGTCGGCATTGTGCCTTTTGTATTTAATTCCGATGTAATTTCTGTGTGTCATCGTCAATATGAACGTCAGAGGGATACAGTAAACCAGAAGCGAAGCATCGGAATCTATAACTAGTTTCACAGGAATGGTTCAAAACATAGTTAGTAAGGAGAGTCAGTTTACTTTTACTTAAGTCGGCATTGTGCCTTTTGTATTTTATTCCGATGCAATTTCTGTGTTTCATCGTCAATAAGACGGTCAGAGGGATACAGTAAACCTGAAGTGAAGCATCGGAATCTATAACTAGTATCACAGGAATGGTTCAAAACATAGACATTAAGAAGAGTCAGTCTTCTAGTACTTAAGTCGGCATTGTGCCTTTTGTATTTAATTCCGATGCAATTTCTGTGTTTCATCGTCAATAAGTAGGTCAGAGGGATACAGTAATCCTGAAGTGAAGCATCGGAATCTATAACTAGTCTCACAGGAACGGTTCAAAACATGGACAATAAGAAGCGCCAGTCTTGTTGTACTTGAGTCGGCATTGTGCCTCTTGTATTTAATTCCGATGCAATTTCTATGTTTCATCGTCAATAAGGCGGACAGAGGGATACAGTAAACCTGAAGTGAAGCATCTGAATCTATAACTAGTGTCACAGGAATGGTTCAAAACATAGACAGTAAGAAGAGTCAGTTTTCTTGTACTTAAGTCGGCATTGTGCCTTTTGTATTTAATTCCGAAGTAATTTCTGTGTGTCATCGCCAATACGAACGTCAGAGGGATACAGTAAACCTGAAGTGAAGCATCGGAATCTATAACTAGATTCACAGGAATGGTTCAAATCATAGATAGTGAGGAGAGTCAGTTTTTTGTACTTAAGTCGGCATTGTGCCTTTTGTATTTAATTCCGATTCAATTTCGGTGTTACATCGTCAATACGACGGTCAGAGGGATACAGTAAACCTGAAGTGAAGCATCGGAATCTATAACTAGTGTCACAGGAATGGTTAAAACATAGACAGTAAGAAGGGTCAGTTTACTTGTACTTAAGTCGGCATTGTGCCACTTGTATATAATTCCGATGCAATTTCTGTGTTTCATCGTCAACATGAACGTAAGAGGGATACAGTAAACCTGAAGTGAAGCATCGAAATCTATAACTAATGTCACAGGAATGGTTCAAAACATAGACAGTAAGAAGAGTCAGTTTTCTTGTACTTAAGTCGGCATTGTGCCTTTTGTATTTAATTCCGATGCAATTTCTGTGCTTCATCGTCAATAAGAAGATCAGAGGGTTACAGTAAACCTGAAGTGAAGCATCGGAATCTATAACTAGTGTCACAGGAATGGTTCAAAACATAGACAGTAGGGAGAGTCAGTCTTCTAGTACTGAAGTCGGCATTGTGCCTTTTATATTTAATTCCGATGCAATTTCTGTGTTTCATCGTCAATAAGAAGGTCACAGGGATACAGTAAACATGAAGTGAAGCATCTGAATCAATAACTAGTGTCACAGGAATGGTTCAAAACTTAGACAATAAGAAGGGTCAGTCTTCTTGTACTTAAGTCGGCATTGTGCCACTTGTATGTAATTCCGATGTAATTTCTGTGTTTCATCGTCAATATGAAAGTCAGAATGATACAGTAAACCTGCAGTGAAGCATCTGAATCAATAACTAGTGTCACAGGAATGGTTCAAAACTTAGACAATAAGAAGGGTCAGTCTTCTTGTACTTAAGTCGGCATTGTGCCACTTGTATTTAATTCCGACGCAATTTCTGTGTTTCATCGTCAATAAGGCGGACAGAGGGATACAGTAAACCTGAAGTGAAGCATCTGAATCTATAACTAGTGTCACAGGAATGGTTCAAAACATAGACAGTAAGAAAAGTCAGGTTTCTTGTACTTAAGTCGGCATTGTGCCTTTTCTATTTAATTCCGATGCAATTTCTGTGCTTCATCGTCAATAAGAAGATCAGAGGGTTACAGTAAACCTGAAGTGAAGCATCGGAATCTATAAGTAGTGTCACAGGGATGTTTCAAAACATAGACAGTAAGATGAGCCAGTCTGCTTGTACTTGAGTAGGCATTGTGCCTTTTGTATTTAATTCCGATGCAATTTCTGTGATTTATCGTCAATAAGAAGGTCGGAGGGATACACTAAACCTGAAGTGAAGCATCTGAATCTATAACTAGTGTCACAGGAATGGTTCAAAACATAGACGGTAAGAAGTGCCAGTCTTCTTGTACTTGAGTCGGTATTGAGCCTTTTGTATTTAATTCCGATGCAATTTCTGTGTTTCATCGTCAATAAGAAGGTCAGAGGGATACAGTAAACCTGAAGTGAAGCATCAGAATCTATAACTAGTATCACAGGAATGGTTCAAAGCATAGACATTAGGAAGAGTCAGTCTTCTAGTACTTAAGTCGGCATTGTGCCTTTTGTATTTAATTCCGATGCAATTTCTGTGTTTCATCGTCAATAAGAAAGTCAGAGGGATACAGTAATCCTGAAGTGAAGCATCGGAATCTATAACTAGTGTCACAGGAATGGTTCAAAACATGGACAATAAGAAGCGCCAGTCTTGTTGTACTTGAGCCGGCATTGTGCCTCTTGTATTTAATTCCGATGCAATTTCTATGTTTCATCGTCAATAAGGCGGACAGAGGGATACAGTAAACCTGAAGTGAAGCATCTGAATCTATAACTAGTGTCACAGGAATGGTTCAAAACATAGACAGTAAGAAGAGTCAGTTTTCTTGTACTTAAGTCGGCATTGTGCCTTTTGTATTTAATTCCGATGTAATTTCTGTGTGTCATCGTCAATACGAACGTCAGAGGGATACAGTAAACCTGAAGTGAAGCATCGGAATCTATAACTAGATTCACAGGAATGGTTCAAATCATAGATAGTGAGGAGAGTCAGTTTTTTGTACTTATGTTGCCATTGTGCCTTTTGTATTTAATCCCGATGCAATATCTGTGTTTCATCGTCAGTAAGAAGGACAGAGGGATACAGTAATCTGAAGTGAAGCATCGAAATCTATAACTAGTGTAACAGGAATGTTTCACAACATAGACAGTACGAAGAGTCAGTCCTCTTGTACTTAAGTCGGCATTGTGCCATTTGTATTTCATGCCGATGAAATTTCTGTGTTTCATCGTCAATAAGAAGGTCAGAGGGATACAGTAAACTTGAAGTGAGGCATCGGAATCTATAACTAGTGTCACAGGAATATTTCATAACATAGACAGTAACAAGAGTCAGTTTTCTTGTACTTAAGTGGGCATTGTGCCTTTTGTATTTAATTCCGATGCATTTTCTGTGCTTCATCGTCAATAAGTAGGTCAGAGGGTTACAGTAAACCTGAAGTGAAGCATCGGAAACTATAACTAGTGTCACAGGAATGGTTCAAAACATAGACAGTAGGAAGAGTCAGTCTTCTAGTACTGAAGTCGGCATTGTGCCTTTTGTATTTAATTCCGATGCAATTTCTGTGTTTCATCGTCAATACGACGGTCACAGGGATACAGTAAACATGAAGTGAAGCATCTTAATCAATAACTAGTGTCACAGGAATGGTTAAAACATAGACGGTAAGAAGGGTCAGTTTACTTGTACTTAAGTCGGCATTGTGCCACTTGTATATAATTCCGATGCAATTTCTGTGTTTCATCGTCAACATGAAGGTGAGAGGGATACAGTAAACCTGAAGTGAAGCATCGAAATCTATAACTAGTGTCACAGGAATGGTTCAAAACATAGACAGTAAGAAGAGTCAGTTTTCTTGTACTTAAGTCGGCATTGTGCCTTTTGTATTTAATTCCGATGCAATTTCTGTGCTTCATCGTCAATAAGAAGATCAGATGGTTACAGTAAACCTGAAGTGAAGCATCGGAATCTATAACTAGTGTCACAGGAATGGTTCAAAACATAGACAGTAGGGAGAGTCAGTCTTCTAGTACTGAAGTCGGCATTGTGCCTTTTATATTTAATTCCGATGCAATTTCTGTGTTTCATCGTCAATAAGAAGGTCACAGGGATACAGTAAACATGAAGTGAAGCATCTGAATCAATAACTAGTGTCACAAGAATGGTTCAAAACTTAGACAATAAGAATGGTCAGTCTTGTTGTACTTAAGTCGGCATTGTGCCACTTGTATTTAATTCCGACGCAATTTCTGTGTTTCATCGTCAATAAGGCGGACAGAGGGATACAGTAAACCTGAAGTGAAGCATCTGAATCTATAACTAGTGTCACAGGAATGGTTCAAAACATAGACAGTAAGAAAAGTCAGTTTTCGTGTACTTAAGTCGGCATTGTGCCTTTTCTATTTAATTCCGATGCAATTTCTGTGCTTCATCGTCAATAAGAAGATCAGAGGGTTACAGTAAACCTGAAGTGAAGCATCGGAATCTATAAGTAGTGTCACAGGGATGTTTCAAAACATAGACAGTAAGAAGAGCCAGTCTGCTTGTACTTGAGTCGGCATTGTGCCTTTTGTATTTAATTCAGATGCAATTTCTGTGATTTATCGTCAATAATAAGGTCAGAGAGATACAGTAAACCTGAAGTGAAGCATCGGAATCTATAACTAGTATCACAGGAATGGTTCAAAACATAGACATTAGGAAGAGTCAGTCTTCTAGTACTTAAGTCGGCATTGTGCCTTTTGTATTTAATTCCGATGCAATTTCTGTGTTTCATCGTCAATAAGAAGGTCAGAGGGATACAGTAATCCTGAAGTGAAGCATCGGAATCTATAACTAGTGTCACAGGAATGGTTCAAAACATGGACAATAAGAAGCGCCAGTCTTGTTGTACTTGAGTCGGCATTGTGCCTCTTGTATTTAATTCCGATGCAATTTCTATGTTTCATCGTCAATAAGGCGGACAGAGGGATACAGTAAACCTGAAGTGAAGCATCTGAATCTATAACTAGTGTCACAGGAATGGTTCAAAACATAGACAGTAAGAAAAGTCAGTTTTCTTGTACATAAGTCGGCATTGTGCCTTTTGTATTTAATTCCGATGTAATTTCTGTGTGTCATCGTCAATACGAACGTCAGAGGGATACAGTAAACCTGAAGTGAAGCATCGGAATCTATAACTAGATTCACAGGAATGGTTCAAATCATAGATAGTGAGGAGAGTCAGTTTTTTGTACTTAAGTCGGCATTGTGCCTTTTGTATTTAATCCCGATGCAATATCTGTGTTTCATCGTCAGTAAGAAGGTCACAGGGATACAGTAATCTGAAGTGAAGCATCGAAATCTATAACTAGTGTAACAGGAATGTTTCACAACATAGACAGTACGAAGAGTCAGTCCTCTTGTACTTAAGTCGGCATTGTGCCATTTGTATTTCATGCCGATGAAATTTCTGTGTTTCATCGTCAATAAGAAGGTCAGAGGGATGCAGTAAACTTGAAGTGAGGCATCGGAATCTATAACTAGTGTCACAGGAATATTTCATAACATAGACAGTAAGAAGAGTCAGTTTTCTTGTACTTAAGTGGGCCTTGTGCCTTTTGTATTTAATTCCGATGCATTTTCTGTGCTTCATCGTCAATAAGAAGGTCAGAGGGTTACAGTAAACCTGAAGTGAAGCATCGGAATCTATAACTAGTGTCACAGGAATGGTTCAAAACATAGACAGTAGGAAGAGTCAGTCTTCTAGTACTGAAGTCGGCATTGTGCCTTTTGTATTTAATTCCGATGAAATTTCTGTGCTTCATCGTCAATACGAAGGTCAGAGGATTACAGTAAACCTGAAGTGAAGCATCGGAATCTATAACTAGTGTCACAGGAATGGTTCAAAACATACAGGGTAAGAAGAGTCAGTCATTTTGTACTTAAGTCGGCATAGTGCCTTTTGTATTTAAATCCGATGCAATTTCTGTGTTTCATCGTCAATAAGAAGGTCAGAGGGATACAGCAAACCTGAAGTGAAGCACCGGAATCTATAACTAGTGTCACAGGAATGGCTAAAAGCATAGACAGTAAGAAGAGTCAGTTTTCTTGTACTTAAGTCGGCATGGTGCCATTTGTATTTAATTCCGATGCAATTTCTGTGTTTCATCGTCAATAAGAAGGTCAGAGGGATACAGCAAACCTGAAGTGAAGCACCGGAATCTATAACTAGTGTCACAGGAATGGCTAAAAGCATAGACAGTAAGAAGAGTCAGTTTTCTTGTACTTAAGTCGGCATTGTGCCTTTTGTATTTAATTCCGATGTATCTTCTGTGTGTCATCGTCAATATGAACGTCAGAGGGATACAGTAAACCAGAAGCGAAGCATCGGAATCTATAACTAGTTTCACAGGAATGGTTCAAAACATAGTTAGTAAGGAGAGTCAGTTTACTTTTACTTAAGTCGGCATTGTGCCTTTTGTATTTTATTCCGATGCAATTTCTGTGTTTCATCGTCAATAAGACGGTCAGAGGGATACAGTAAACCTGAAGTGAAGCATCGGAATCTATAACTAGTATCACAGGAATGGTTCAAAACATAGACATTAAGAAGAGTCAGTCTTCCAGTACTTAAGTCGGCATTGTGCCTTTTGTATTTAATTCCGATGCAATTTCTGTGTTTCATCGTCAATAAGTAGGTCAGAGGGATACAGTAATCCTGAAGTGAAGCATCGGAATCTATAACTAGTCTCACAGGAACGGTTCAAAACATGGACAATAAGAAGCGCCAGTCTTGTTGTACTTGAGTCGGCATTGTGCCTCTTGTATTTAATTCCGATGCAATTTCTATGTTTCATCGTCAATAAGGCGGACAGAGGGATACAGTAAACCTGAAGTGAAGCATCTGAATCTATAACTAGTGTCACAGGAATGGTTCAAAACATAGACAGTAAGAAGAGTCAGTTTTCTTGTACTTAAGTCGGCATTGTGCCTTTTGTATTTAATTCCGAAGTAATTTCTGTGTGTCATCGCCAATACGAACGTCAGAGGGATACAGTAAACCTGAAGTGAAGCATCGGAATCTATAACTAGATTCACAGGAATGGTTCAAATCATAGATAGTGAGGAGAGTCAGTTTTTTGTACTTAAGTCGGCATTGTGCCTTTTGTATTTAATTCCGATTCAATTTCGGTGTTACATCGTCAATAAGACGGTCAGAGGGATACAGTAAACCTGAAGTGAAGCATCGGAATCTATAACTAGTGTCACAGGAATGGTTAAAACATAGACAGTAAGAAGGGTCAGTTTACTTGTACTTAAGTCGGCATTGTGCCACTTGTATATAATTCCGATGCAATTTCTGTGTTTCATCGTCAACATGAACGTAAGAGGGATACAGTAAACCTGAAGTGAAGCATCGAAATCTATAACTAATGTCACAGGAATGGTTCAAAACATAGACAGTAAGAAGAGTCAGTTTTCTTGTTCTTAAGTCGGCATTGTGCCTTTTGTATTTAATTCCGATGCAATTTCTGTGCTTCATCGTCAATAAGAAGATCAGAGGGTTACAGTAAACCTGAAGTGAAGCATCGGAATCTATAACTAGTGTCACAGGAATGGTTCAAAACATAGACAGTAGGGAGAGTCAGTCTTCTAGTACTGAAGTCGGCATTGTGCCTTTTATATTTAATTCCGATGCAATTTCTGTGTTTCATCGTCAATAAGAAGGTCACAGGGATACAGTAAACATGAAGTGAAGCATCTGAATCAATAACTAGTGTCACAGGAATGGTTCAAAACTTAGACAATAAGAAGGGTCAGTCTTCTTGTACTTAAGTCTTCATTGTGCCACTTGTATGTAATTCCGATGTAATTTCTGTGTTTCATCGTCAATATGAAAGTCAGAATGATACAGTAAACCTGCAGTGAAGCATCTGAATCAATAACTAGTGTCACAGGAATGGTTCAAAACTTAGACAATAAGAAGGGTCAGTCTTCTTGTACTTAAGTCGGCATTGTGCCACTTGTATTTAATTCCGACGCAATTTCTGTGTTTCATCGTCAATAAGGCGGACAGAGGGATACAGTAAACCCGAAGTGAAGCATCTGAATCTATAACTAGTGTCACAGGAATGGTTCAAAACATAGACAGTAAGAAAAGTTAGGTTTCTTGTACTTAAGTCGGCATTGTGCCTTTTCTATTTAATTCCGATGCAATTTCTGTGTTTCATCGTCAATAAGAAGGTCAGAGGGATACAGTAAACCTGAAGTGAAGCATCAGAATCTATAACTAGTATCACAGGAATGGTTCAAAACATAGACATTAGGAAGAGTCAGTCTTCTAGTACTTAAGTCGGCATTGTGCCTTTTGTATTTAATTCCGATGCAATTTCTGTGTTTCATCGTCAATAAGAAAGTCAGAGGGATACAGTAATCCTGAAGTGAAGCATCGGAATCTATAACTAGTGTCACAGGAATGGTTCAAAACATGGACAATAAGAAGCGCCAGTCTTGTTGTACTTGAGTCGGCATTGTGCCTCTTGTATTTAATTCCGATGCAATTTCTATGTTTCATCGTCAATAAGGCGGACAGAGGGATACAGTAAACCTTAAGTGAAGCATCTGAATCTATAACTAGTGTCACAGGAATGGTTCAAAACATAGACAGTAAGAAGAGTCAGTTTTCTTGTACTTAAGTCGGCATTGTGCCTTTTGTATTTAATTCCGATGTAATTTCTGTGTGTCATCGTCAATACGAACGTCAGAGGGATACAGTAAACCTGAAGTGAAGCATCGGAATCTATAACTAGATTCACAGGAATGGTTCAAATCATAGATAGTGAGGAGAGTCAGTTTTTTGTACTTATGTTGCCATTGTGCCTTTTGTTTTTAATCCCGATGCAATATCTGTGTTTCATCGTCAGTAAGAAGGACAGAGGGATACAGTAATCTGAAGTGAAGCATCGAAATCTATAACTAGTGTAACAGGAATGTTTCACAACATAGACAGTACGAAGAGTCAGTCCTCTTGTACTTAAGTCGGCATTGTGCCATTTGTATTTCATGCCGATGAAATTTCTGTGTTTCATCGTCAATAAGAAGGTCAGAGGGATACAGTAAACTTGAAGTGAGGCATCGGAATCTATAACTAGTGTCACAGGAATATTTCATAACATAGACAGTAACAAGAGTCAGTTTTCTTGTACTTAAGTGGGCATTGTGCCTTTTGTATTTAATTCCGATGCATTTTCTGTGCTTCATCGTCAATAAGTAGGTCAGAGGGTTACAGTAAACCTGAAGTGAAGCATCGGAAACTATAACTAGTGTCACAGGAATGGTTCAAAACATAGACAGTAGGAAGAGTCAGTCTTCTAGTACTGAAGTCGGCATTGTGCCTTTTGTATTTAATTCCGATGCAATTTCTGTGTTTCATCGTCAATACGACGGTCACAGGGATACAGTAAACGTGAAGTGAAGCATCTTAATCAATAACTAGTGTCACAGGAATGGTTCAAAACTTAGACAATAAGAAGGGTCAGTCTTCTTCTGCTTAAGTCGGCATTGTGCCACTTGTATATAATTCCGATGTAATTTCTGTGCTTCATCGTCAATATGAAGGTCAGAGGGACACAGTAAACCTGAAGTGAAGCATCGGAATCTATAACTAGTGTCACAGGAATGGTTCAAAACGTAGACAGTAAGAAGAGCCAGTCTGCCTGTACTTGAGTCGGCATTCCGCCTTTTGTATTTAATTCCGATGCAATTTCTGTGTTTCATCGTCAATGAGAAGGTCGGAGGGATACAGTAAGCCTGAAGTGAAGCATCGGAATCTATAACTAGTGTCACAGGAATGTTTCAAAACATAGACGGTAAGAAGAGCCAGTCTTCTTGTACTTGAGTCGGCATTGAGCCTTTTGAATTTAATTTCGAAGCAATTTCTGTGTTTCATCGTCAATAAGAAGGTCAGAGGGATACAGTAAAGCTGAAGTGAAGCATCGGAATCTATAACTAGTGTCAAAGGAATGGTTCAAAATATAGACAGTGGGATGAGTCAGTCTTCTAGTACTTAAGTCGGCATTGTGCCTTTTGTATTTAATTCCGATGCAATTTCTGTGTTTCATCGTCAATAAGAAGGTCAGAGGGATACAGTAATCCTGAAGTGAAGCATCGGAATCTATAACTAGTGTCACAGGAATGGTTCAAAACATGGACAATAAGAAGAGCCAGTCTTCTTGTACTTGAGTCGGCATTGTGCCTCTTGTATTTAATTCCGATGCAATTTCTGTGTTTTATCGTCAATAAGGCGGACAGAGGGATACAGTAAACCTGAAGTGAAGAATATGAATCTATAACTAGTGTCACAGGAATGGTTCAAAACATAGACAGTAAGAAGAGTCTGTTTTCTTGTACTTAAGTCGGCATTGTGCCTTTTGTATTTAATTCCGATGCAATTTCTGTGTTTCATCGTCAATAAGACGGTCAGAGGCATACAGTCAACCTGATGTAAAGCATCAAAATCTATGACTAGTGTCACAGGAACGGTACAAAACATAGACAGTAGGAAGAGTCAGTTTTCTAGTACTTAAGTCGTCATTGTGATTTTTGTATTTAATTCCGATGCAATTTCTGCGTTTCATCGTCAATATGAAGGTCACAGGGATACAGTAAACCTGAAGTGAAGCATCGGAATCTATAACTAGTGTCACATTAATGGTTCAAAGCATAAACAGTAAGAAGCGTCAGTTTTCTTGTACTTAAGTCGGCATTGTGCCTTTTGTTTTTCATTCCGATGCAATTTCTAGGTTTCATCGTCAATAAGATGGTCAGTGGGATACAGTAAACCTGAAGTGAAGCATCGGAATCTATAACTAGTGTCACAGGAATGGTTCAAAACATAGACAGTAAGAAGAGTCAGTTTTCTTATACTTAAGTCGGCATTGTGCCTTTTGTATTTAATTCCGATGCAATTTCTGTGTTTCATTGTCAATAAGAAGGTCAGAGGGATACAGTAAACCTCAAGTGAAGTATCGGAATCTATAACTAGTGTCACAGGAATGGTTCAAAACATAGACAGTGAGGAGAGTCAGTTTACTTGTACTTAGGCCGGCATTGTGCCTTTTGTATTAAATACCGATGCAATATCTGTGTTTCATCGTCAGTAAGAAGGTCAGAGGGATACAGTAAACCTGAAGTGAAGCATCGAAATCTATAACTAGTGTAACAGGAATGTTTCACAACATAGACAGTACGAAGAATCAGTCTTCTTGTACTTAAGTCGGCATTGTGCCATTTGTATTTCATGCCGATGAAATCTCTGTGTTTCATCGTCAATAAGAAGGTCCAAGGGATACAGTAAACCTGAAGTGAAGCATCGGAATCCAATACCGGTCTCACAGGAAAGGTTCATAACAGAGACAGTAAGAAGAGCCAGTCCTCTGGCACTTGAGTCGGCATTGCGCCTTTTGTATTTAATTCCGATTCAATTTCGGTGTTACATCGTCAATAAGACGGTCAGTGGGATACAGTAAACCAGAAGTGAAGCATCGGAATCTGTAACTAGTGTCACAGGAATGGTTAAAACATAGACGGTAAGAAGGGTCAGTTTACTTGTACTTAAGTCGGCATTCTGCCACTTGTATATAATTCCGATGCAATTTCTGTGTTTCATCGTCAACACGAAGGTGAGAGGGATACAGTAAACCTGAAGTGAAGCATCGGAATCTATAACTAGTGTCACAGGAATGGTTCAAAGCATAGACAGTAGGAAGAGTCAGTCTTCTAGTACTGAAGTCGGCATTGCGCCTTTTGTATTTAATTCCGATGCAATTTCTATGTTTCATCGTCAATAAGAAGGTCACAGGGATACACTAAACATGAAGTGAAGCATCGGAATCTATAACTAGTGTCACAGGAATGGTTCAAAACGAAACAGTAACAAGCGTCAGTTTTCTTGTACTTAAGTCGGCATTGTGCCTTTTGTATTTAATTCCGATGCAATATCTGTGTTTCATCGTCAATATGAAGGTCAGAGGGATACAGTAAACCTGAAGTGAAGCATCGGAATCTATAACTAGTGTCACAGGATTGGTTCAAAACATAGACAGTAAGAAGAGCCAGTCTGCTTGTACTTGAGTCAGCATTGTGCCATTTGTATTTAATTCCGATGCAATTTCTGTGTTTCATCGTCAATAAGAAGGTCGATGGGATACAGTAAACCTGAAGTGAAGCATCTGAATCTATAACTAGTGTCACAGGAATAGTTCAAAACATAGACGGTAAGAAGTGCCAGTCTTCTTGTACTTGAGTCGGCATTGAGCCTTTTGTATTTAATTCCGATGCAATTTCTGTGTTTCATCGTGAATAAGAAGGTCAGAGGGATACAGTAAACCTGAAGTGAAGCATCGCAATCTATAACTAGTGTCACAGGAATGGTTCAAAACATAGACAGTAGGAAGAGTCAGTCGTCTAGTACTTAAGTCGGCATTGTGCCGTTTGTATTTAACTCCGATGCAATTTCTGTGTTTCATCGTCAATAAGAAGGTCAGAGGGATACAGTAATCCTGAAGTGAAGCATCGGAATCTATAACTAGTGTCACAGGAATCTTTCAAAACATGGGCAATAAGAAGAGCCAGTCTTCTTGTACTTGAGTCGGCATTGTGCCTCTTGTATTTAATTCCGATGCAATTTCTGTGTTTTATCGTCAATAAGGCGGACAGAGGGACACAGTAAACCTGAAGTGAAGAATCTGAATCTATAACGAGTGTCACAGGAATGGTTCAAAACACAGACAGTAAGAAGAGTCAGTTTTCTTGTACTTAAGTCGGCATTGTGCCTTTTGTATTTAATTCCGATGCAATTTCTGTGCTTCATCGTCAATAAGAAGGTCAGAGGGTTACAGAAAACCTGAAGTGAAGCATCGGAATCTATAACTAGTGGCACAGGAGTGGTTCAAAACATAGACAGTAGGAAGAGTCAGTCTTCTAGCACTGAAGTCGGCATTGTGCCTTTTGTATTTAATTCCGATGCAATTTCTGTGTTTCATCGTCAATAGGAAGGTCACAGGGATACAGTAAACCTGAAGTGAAGCATCGGAATCTATAAGTAGTGTCACAGGAATGGTTCAAAACATAGACAGTAAGAAGAGCCAGTCTGCTTGTACTTGAGTCGGCATTGTTCCTTTTGTATTTAATTCCGATGCAATTTCTGTGTTTCATCGTAAATAAGAAGGTCGGAGGGATACACTAAACCTGAAGTGAAGCATCTGAATCTATAACTAGTGTCACAGGAATAGTTCAAAACATAGACGGTAAGAAGTGCCAGTCTTCTTGTACTTGAGTCGGCATTGTGCCTCTTGTATTTAATACCGATGCAATTTCTGTGTTTCATCGCCAATAAGGCGGACAGAGGGATACAGTAAACCTGAAGTGAAGCATCTGAATCTATAACTAGTGTCACAGGAATGGTTCAAAACATAGACAGTAAGAAGAGTCAGTTTTCCTGTACTTAAGTCGGCATTGTGCCTTTTGCTTCATCGTCAATGCGAAGGTCAGAGGGTTACAGTAAACCTGAAGTGAAGCATCTGAATATATAACTAGTGTCACAGGAATGGTTCAAAACATAAACAGTAACAAGCGTCAGTTTTCTTGTACTTAAGTCGGCATTGTGCCTTTTGTATTTAATTCCGATGCAATATCTCTGTTTCATAGTCAATAAGAAGGTCAGAGGTATACAGTAAACACGAAGTGAAGCATCGGAATCTATAACTAGTGTCACAGGAATGGTTCAAAACATAGACAGTAAGAAAGGTCAGTCTTCTTGTACTTAAGTCGGCAATGTGCCTTTTGTATTTAATTCCGATGCCATATCTGTGTGTCATCGTCAATAAGATGATTAGAGGGACACAGTAAACCTGAAGTGAAGCATCGGAATCTATAACTAGTGTCACAGGAATGGTTCAAACATAGACAGTAAGAAGAGCCAGTCTTCTTGTACTTGAGTTGGCATTGAGCCTTTTGTATTTAATTCCGATGCAATTTCTGTGTTTCATCGTCAATAAGAGGGTCAGAGGGATACAGTAAACCTGATGTGAAGCATCGGAATCTATAACTAGTGTCTCAGGAATGGTTCAAAACATAGACAGTAGGAAGAGTCAGTTTTCTAGTACTTAAGTCGTCATTGTGATTTTTGTATTTAATTCCGATGCAATTTCTGTGCTTCATCGTCAATACGAAGGTCAGAGGGTTACAGTAAACCTGAAGTGAAGAATCGGAATCTATAATCAGTGTCACAGGAATGGTTCAAAACATAGACAGTAAGAAAGGTCAGTCTTCTTGTACTTCAGTCGGCAAAGTGCCTTTTAAATTTAATTCCGATGCAATATCTGTGTTTCATCGTCAATAAGAAGATCGGAGGGAAACAGTAAACCTGAAGTGAAGCATCGGAATCTATAACTAGTGTCACAGGAATGGTTCAAACATAGGCAGTATGAAGAGCCAGTCTTCTTGTACTTGAGTCGGCATTGAGCCTTTTGTATTTAATTCCGATGCAATTTCTGTGTTTCATCGTCAATAAGAGGGTCAGAGGGATACAGTAAACCTGATGTGAAGCATCGGAATCTATAACTAGTGTCACAGGAATGGTTCAAAACATAGACAGTAAGAAGGGTCAGTTTACTTGTACTTAAGTCGGCATTCTGCCACTTGTATATAATTCCGATGCAATTTCTGTGTTTCATCGTCAACATGAAGGTGAGAGGGATTCAGTAAACCTGAAGTGAAGCATCGGAATCTATAACTAGTGTCACAGGAATGGTTCAAAACATAGACAGTAGGAAGAGTCAGTCTTTTAGTACTGAAGTCGGCATTGCGCCTTTTGTATTTAATTCCGATGCAATTTCTGTGTTTCATAGACAATAAGAAGGTCACAGGGATACAGTAAACATGAAGTGAAGCATCGGAATCTATAACTAGTGTCACAGGAATGGTTCAAAACATAAACAGTAACAAGCGTCAGTTTTCTTGTACTTAAGTCGGCATTGTGCCTTTTGTATTTAATTCCGATGCTATATCTGTGTTTTATCGTCAATATGAAGGTCAGAGGGATACAGTAAACCTAAAGTGAAGCATCGGAATGTTTAACTAGTGTCACAGGAATGGTTCCAAACATAAACAGTAAGAAGCGTCAGTTTTCTTGTACTTATGTCGGCATTGTGCCTTTTGTATTTAATTCCGATGCAATTTCTGTGTCTCATCGTCAATAAGAAGGTCAGAGGGATACAGTAATCCTGAAGTGAAGCATCGGAATCTATAACTAGTGTCACAGGAATGGTTCAAAACATGGACAATAAGAAGAGCCAGTCTTCTTGTACTTGAGTCGGCATTGTGCCTCTTGTATTAAATTCCGATACAATTTCTGTGTTTCATCGTCAATAAGGCGGACAGACGGATACAGTAAACCTGAAGTGGAGCATCTGAATCTATAACTAGTGTCACAGGAAAGGTTCAAAACGTAGACAGTACGAAGAGTCACTTTTCTTGCACTTAAGTCGGCATTGTGCCTTTTGTATTTAATTCCGATGCAATTTCTGCGCTTCATCGTCAATAAGAAGGTCAGAGGGTTACTGTAAACCTGAAGCGAAGCATCGGAATCTATAACTTAGTGTCACAGGAATGGTTCAAAACATAGACAGTGGGAAGAGTCAGTCTTCAAGTACTGAAGTCGGCATTGTGCCTTTGGTATTTAATTCCGATGCATTTTCTGTGTTTCATCGTCAATAAGAAGGTCACAGGGATACAGTAAACCTGTAGTGAAGCATCGGAATCTATAACGAGTGTCACAGGAATGGTTCAAAACATAAACAGTAAGAAGCGTGAGTTTTCTTGTACTTAAGTCGGCATTGTGCCTTTTGTATTTAATTCCGATTCAATTTCTGTGTTTCATCGTCAATAAGAAGGTCGGAGGGATACAGTAAACCTGAAGTAAAGCATCTGAATCTATAACTAGTGTCACTGGAATGGTTCAAAACATAGACGGTAAGAAGAGCCAGTCTTCTTGTACTTAAGTCGGCATTGTGCCTTTTGTATTTAATTAGGATGCAATTTCTGTGTTTCATCGTCAATACGAAGGTCAGAGGGATACATTAATCCTGAAGTGAAGCATCGGAATCTATAACTAATGTCACAGGAATGGTTCAAAACATGTACAATAAGAAGAGCCAGTCTTCTTGTACTTGAGTCGGCATTGTGCCTCTTGTATTTAATTCCGATGCAATATCTGTGTTTCATCGTCAATAAGGCGGACAGAGGGATACAGTAAACCTGTAGTAAAGCATCTGAATCTAAAACTAGTGTCACAGGAATGGTTCAAAACATAGACAGTACGAAGAGTCAGTTTTCTTGTACTTAAGTCGGCATTGTGCCTTTTGTATTTAATTACGATGCAATTTCTGCGCTTCATCGTCAATAAGAAGGTCAGAGGGTTACAGTAAACCTGAAGTGAAGCATCGGAATCTATAACTAGTGTCACAGGAATGGTTCAAAACATAGACAGTAGGAAGAGTCAGTCTTCTAGTACTGAATTCGGCATTGTGCCTTTTGTATTTCATTCCGATGCAATTTCTGTGTTTCAATATCAATAAGAAGGTCACAGGGATACAGTAAACCTGAAGTGAAGCATCGGAATCTATAACTAGTGTCACAGGAATGTTTCAAAACATAAACAGTAAGAAGCGTCAGTTTTCTTGTACTTAAGTCGGCATTGTGCCTTTTGTATTTAATTCCGATGCAATTTCTGTGTTTCATCTTCAATATGAAGGTCAGAGGGTTACAGTAAACCTGAAGTGAAGCATCGGAATCTATAATTAGTGTCACAAGAATGGTTCAAAATATAGACAGTAAGAAGAGCCAGTCTGCTTGTACTTAAGTCGGCATTGTGCCTTTTGCATTTAATTCCGATGCAATATCTGTGTATCATCGTCAATAAGAAGGTCGGAGGGATACAGTAAACCTGAAGTGAAGCATCTGAATCTATAACTAGTGTCACAGGAATGGTTCAAAACATAGACGGTAAGAAGAGCCAGTCTTCTTGTACTTGAGTCGGCATTGAGCATTTTGTATTTAATTCCGATGCAATTTCTGTGTTTCATCGTCAATACGTAGGTCAGAGGGATACAGTAATCCTGAAGTGAAGCATCGGAATCTATAACTAGTGTCACAGGAATGGTTCAAAACATACAGGGTAAGAAGAGTCAGTCTTTTTGTACTTAGGTCGGCATTGTGCCTTTTGTATTTAAATCAGATGCAATAACTGTGTGTCATCGTCAATACAAACGTCAGAGGGATACAGTAAACCTGAAGTGAAGCATCGGAATCTATAACTAGTTTCACAGGAATGGTTCATATCATAGATAGTAAGGAGAGTCAGTTTACTTGTACTTAAGTCGGCATTGTGAGTTTTGTATTTGATTCCGATGCAATTTCTGTGTTTCATCGTCAATAAGGAGGTCAGAGGGATACAGTAAACCTGAAGTGAAGCATCTAAATCTATAACTAGTGTCACAGGACTCGTTAAAACATAGACGGTAAGAAGGGTCAGTCTCCTTGTACTTAAGTAGGCATTGTGCCACTTGTATATAATTCCGATGCAATTTCTGTGTTTCATCGTCAACATGAAGGTGAGAGGGATACAGTAAATCTGAAGTGAAGCATCGGAATCAATAACTAGTGTAACAGGAATGGTTCAAAGCATAGACAGTAAGAAGAGCCAGTCTGCTTGTACTTGAGTCGGCATTGTGCCTTTTGTATTTAGTTCCGATGCAATTTCTGTGTTTCATCGTCAATAAGAAGGTTAGAGGGATACAGTAAACCGGAAGTGAAGCATCGGAATCTATAACTAGTGTCACAGGAATGGTTCAAAACATAGAAAGTTGGTAGAGTCAGTCTTCTAGTACTGAAGTCGGAATTGTGCCTTTTGCATTTAATTCCGATCCAATTTCTGTGTTTCAATATCAATAAGAAGGTCACAGGGATTCAGTAAACCTGAAGTGAAGCATCGGAATCTATAACTAGTTTCACAGGAATGGTTCAAATCATAGATAGTAAGGAGAGTCAGTTTACTTGTACTTAAGTCGGCATTGTGCCTTTTGTATTTAATCCCGATGCGAAATCTGTGTTTCATCGTCAATAAGAAGGTCAGAGGGATACAGTAAACCTGAAGTGAAGCATCGAAATCTATAACTAGTGTAACAGGAATGTTACAAAACACAGACAGTAAGAAGTGTCAGTCTTCTTGTACTTAAGTCGGCATTGTGCCTTTTGTATTTAATTCCGATGCAATTTCTGTGTTTCATCGTCAATAAGGTCAGAGGGATACAGTAAACCTAAAGTGAAGCATCTGAATCTATAACTAGTGTCACAGGAATGGTTCAAAACATAGACGGTAAGAAGAGCCAGTCTGTTTGTACTTGAGTCGGCATTGAGCCTTTTGTATTTAATTCCGATGCAATTTCTGTGTTTCATCGTCAGTAAGAAGGTCAGAGGGATACAGTAAACCTGAAGTGAAGCATCGGAATCTGTAACTAGTGTCACAGGAATGGTTCAAAACATAGACAGTAGGAAGAGTCAGCCTTCTAGTACTTATGTCGGCATTGTGCATTTTGTATTTAATTCCGATGCAATTTCTGTGTTTCATCGTCAATAAGAAGGTAACAGGGACACTGTAATCCTGAAGTGAAGCATCGGAATCTATAACTAGTGTCACAGGAATGGTTCCAATCATGGACAATAAGAAGAGCCAGTCTTCTTGTACTTGAGTCGGCATTGTGCCTCTTGTATTTAATTCCGATGCAATTTCTGTGTTTCATCGTCAGTAATGGGGACAGAGGGATACACTAAACCTGAAGTGAAGCATCTGAATCTGTAACTAGTGTCACAGGAATGGTTC
Organism: Schistocerca serialis cubense; assembly: GCF_023864345.2. Classification (NCBI taxonomy): domain Eukaryota; kingdom Metazoa; phylum Arthropoda; class Insecta; order Orthoptera; family Acrididae; genus Schistocerca; species Schistocerca serialis. Next base: position 45,355,141 of record NW_026047583.1, read on the forward strand.
AAAACATAGACAGTAAGAAGAGTCAGTTTTCTTGTGCTTATGTCGGCATTGTGCCTTTTGTATTTAATTCCGATGCAATTTCTGTGCTTCATAGTCAATAAGAAGGTCAGAGGGTTACAGGAAACCTGAAGTGAAGCATCGGAATCTATAACTAGTGTCAAAGGAATGGTTCAAAACATAGACAGTAGGAAGAGTCAGTCTTCTAGTACTGAAGTCGGCATTGTGCCTTTTGTATTTAATACAGATGCAATTTCTGTGCTTCATCGTCAATGCGAAGGTCAGAGGGTTACAGTAAACCTGAAGTGAAGCATCGGAATCTATAACTAGTGTCACAGGAATGGTTCAAAACATACAGGGTAAGAAGAGTCAGTCTATTTGTACTTAGGTCGGCATTGTGCCTTTTGTATTTAAATCCGATGCAATATCTGTGTGTCATCGTCAATACGAACGTCAGAGGGATACAGTAAACCTGAAGTGAAGCATCGGAATCTATAACTAGTTTCAGAGGAATGGTTCAAATCATAGATAGTAAGGAGAGTCAGTTTACTTGTACTTAAGTCGGCATTGTGCCTTTTGTATTTAGTTCCGATGCAATTTCTTTGTTTCATCGTCAATAAGGAGGTCAGAGGGATACAGTAAACCTGAAGTGAAGCATCTAAATCTATAACTAGTGTCACAGGACTCGTTAAAACATAGACGGTAAGAAGGGTCAGTCTCCTTGTACTTAAGTAGGCATTGTGCCAAATTGTATATAATTCCGATGCAATTTCTGTGTTTCATCGTCAACATGAAGGTCAGAGGGACACAGTAAATCTGAAGTGAAGCATCGGAATCCATAACTAGTGTCACAGGAATGGTTCAAAGCATAGACAGTAAGAAGAGCCAGTCTGCTTGTACTTGAGTCGGCATTGTGCCTTTTGTATTTAGTTCCGATGCAATTTCTGTGTTTCATCGTCAATAAGAAGGTTAGAGGGATACAGTAAACCTGAAGTGAAGCATCGGAATCTATAACTAGTGTAACAGGAATGGTTCAAAACATAGACAGTAGGAAGAGTCAGTCTTCAAGTACTGAAGTCGGCATTGTGCCTTTGGTATTTAATTCCGATGCAATTTCTGCGTTTCATCGTCAATAAGAAGGTCACAGGGATACAGTAAACCTGTTGTGAAGCATCGGAATCTATAACGTGTGTCACAGGAATGGTTCAAAACATGAACAGTAAGAAGCGTGAGTTTTCTTGTACTTAAGTCGGCATTGTGCCTGTTGTATTTAATTCCGATGCAATATCTGTGTTTCATCGTCAATATGAAGGTCAGAGGGATACAGTATGCCTGAAGTGAAGCATCGGAATCTATAACTAGTACCACAGGAATGGTTCAAAACATAGACAGTAAGAAGAGCCAGTCTGCTTGTACTTGAGCCGGCATTGTGCCATTTGTATTTAATTCCGATTCAATTTCTGTGTTTCATCGTCAATAAGAAGGTCGGAGGGATACAGTAACCCGAAGTAAAGCATCTGAATCTATAACTAGTGTCACTGGAATGGTTCAAAACATAGACGGTAAGAAGAGCCAGTCTTCTTGTACTTAAGTCGGCATTGTGCCTTTTGTATTTAATTAGGATGCATTTCTGTGTTTCATCGTCAATAAGAAGGTCAGAGGGATACAGTAACCCTGAAGTGAAGCATCGGAATCTATAACTAGTGTCACAGGAATGGTTCAGAACATAGACAGTAGGAAGAGTCAGTCTTCTAGTACTGAATTCGGCATTGTGCCTTTTGTATTTAATTCCAATGCAATTTCTGTGTTTCAATATCAATAAGAAGGTCACAAGGATACAGTAAACCTGAAGTGAAGCATCGGAATCTATAACTAGTGTCACAGGAATGGTTCAAAACAGAAACAGTAAGAAGCGTCAGTTTTCTTGTACTTAAGTCGGCATTGTGCCTTTTGTATTTAATTCCGATGCAATTTCTGTGTTTCATTGTCAATATGAAGGTCAGAGGGATACAGTAAACCTGAAGTGAAACATCGGAATCTAAAATTAGTGTCACAAGAATGGTTCAAAGTATAGACAGTAAGAAGAGCCAGTCTGCTTGTACTTGAGTCGGCATTGTGCCTTTTGCATTTAATTCCGATGCAATATCTGTGTTTCATCGTCAATAAGAAGGTCGGGGGGATACAGTAAACTTGAAGTGAAGCATCTGAATCTATAACTAGTGTCACAGGAATGGTTCAAAACATAGACGGTAAGAAGCGCCAGTCTTCTTGTACTTGAGTCGGAATTGAGCCTTTTGTATTTAATTCCGATGCAATTTCTGTGTTTCATCGTCAATAAGATGGTCAGAGGGATACAGTAAACCTGAAGTGAAGCATCGGAATCTATAACTAGTGTCACAGGAATGGTTCAAAACATAGATAGTAGGAAGAGTCAGCCTTCTAGTACTTAAGTCGGCATTGTGCATTTTGTATTTAATTCCGATGCAATTTCTGTATTTCATCGTCAATAAGATGGTCACAGGGACACTGTAATCCTGAAGTGAAGCATCGGAATTTATAACTAGGGTCACAGGAATGATTCCAATCATGGACAATAAGAAGAGCCAGTCTTCTTGTACTTGAGTCGGCATTGTGCCTCTTGTATTTAATTCCGATGCAATTTCTGTGTTTCATCGTCAATAATGGGGACAGAGGGATACAGTAAACCTGAAGTGAAGTATCTGAATCTGTAACTAGTGTCACAGGAATGGTTCAAAACATAGACAGTAAGAAGAGTCAGTTTTCTTGTGCTTATGTCGGCATTGTGCCTTTTGTATTTAATTCCGATGCAATTTCTGTGCTTCATAGTCAATAAGAAGGTCAGAGGGTTACAGGAAACCTGATGTGAAGCATCGGAATCTATAACTAGTGTCACAGGAATGGTTTAAAACATAGACACTGTGAAGAGTCAGTTTTCTAGTACTGAAGTCAGCATTGTGCCTTTTGTATTTAATTCCGATGCAATTTCTGTGTTTCGTCGTCAATAAGAAGGTCAGAGGGATACAGTAAACCTGAAGTGAAGCATCGGAATCTATAACTAGTGTCACAGGAAAGGTTCAAAACATAGACAGTAAGAAGAGTCAGTTTTCTTGTACTTAAGTCGGCATTGTGCCTTTTGTATATAATTCCGATGCAATTTCTGTGCTTCATCGTCAATACGAAGGTCAGAGGGTTACAGTAAACCTGAAGTGAAGCATCGGAATCTATAACTAGTGTCACAGGAATGGTTCAAAACATACAGGGTAAGAAGAGTCAGTCTTTTTGTACTTAGGTCGGCATTGTGCCTTTTGTATTTAAATCCGATGCAATATCTGTGTGTCATCGTCAATACGAACGTCAGAGGGATACAGTAAACCTGAAGTGAAGCATCGGAATCTATAACAAGTTTCACAGGAATTGTTCAAATCATAGATAGTAAGGAGAGTCAGTTTACTTGTACTTAAGTCAGCAATGTGCCTTTTGTATTTAGTTCCGATGCAATTTCTGTGTTTCATCGTCAATAAGGAGGTCAGAGAGATACAGTAAACCTGAAGTGAAGCATCTAAATCTATAACTAGTGTCACAGGACTCGTTAAAACATAGACGGTAAGAAGAGTCAGTCTCCTTGTACTTAAGTAGGAATTGTGCCACTTGTATATAATTCCGATGCAATTTCTGTGTTTCATCGTCAACATGAAGGTGAGAGGGATACAGTAAATCTGAAGTGAAGCATCGGAATCCATAACTAGTGTCACAGGAATGGTTCAAAGCATAGACAGTAAGAAGAGCCAGTCTGCTTGTACTCGAGTCGGCATTGTGCCTTTTGTAATTAGCTCCGATGCAATTTCTGTGTTTCATCGTCAATAAGAAGGTTAGAGGGATACAGTAAACCTGAAGTGAAGCATCGGAATTTATAATTAGTGTCACAGGAATATTTCAAAACATATGCAGTAAGAAGAGCCAGTCTGCTTGTACTTGAGCCGGCATTGTGCCTTTTGTATTTAATTACGATGCAATTTCTGTGTTTCATCGTCAATAAGAAGGTCAGAGGGATACAGTACACCTGAATTGAAGCATCGGAATCTATAACTAGTGACACAGGGAAGGTTCAAAACATAGACAGTAAGAAGAGTCAGTTTTATTGTACTTAAGTCGGCATTGTGCCTTTTGTATTTAATTCCGATGCAATTTCTGTGCTTCATCGTCAATACGAAGGTCAGAGGATTACAGTAAACCTGAAGTGAAGCATCGGAATCTATAACTAGTGTCACAGGAATGGTTCAAAACATACAGGGTAAGAAGAGTCAGTCATTTTTTACTTAAGTCGGCATTGTGCCTTTTGTATTAAAATCCGATGCCATTTCTGTGTTTCATCGTCAATAAGAAGGTCAGAGGGATACAGCAAACCTGAAGTGAAGCACCGGAATCTATAACTAGTGTCACAGGAAAGGCTAAATCATAGACAGTAAGAAGAGTCAGTTTTCTTGTACTTAAGTCGGCATTGTGCCATTTGTATTTAATTCCGATGCAATTTCTGTGTTTCATCGTCAATAAGAAGGTCAGAGGGATACAGCAAACCTGAAGTGAAGCACCGGAATCTATAACTAGTGTCACAGGAATGGCTAAAAGCATAGACTGTAAGAAGAGTCAGTTTTCTTGTACTTAAGTTGGCATTGTGCCTTTTGTATTTAATTCCGATGTAATTTCTGTGTGTCATCGTCAATACGAACGTCAGAGGGATACAGTAAACCAGAAGCGAAGCATCGGAATCTATAACTAGTATCACAGGAATGGTTCAAAACATAGTTAGTAAGGAGAGTCAGTTTACTTTTACTTAAGTCGGCATTGTGCCTTTTGTATTTAATTCCGTTGCAATTTCTGTGTTTCATCGTCATTAAGACGGTCAGAGGGATACAGTAAACCTGAAGTGAAGCATCGGTATCTATAACTAGTGTCACAGGAATGGTTCAAAACAAAGGCAGTAAGAAGAGTCAGTTTTCTTGTACTTAAGTCGGCATTGTGCTTTTCTATTTAATTCCGATGCAATTTCAGTGTTTCGTCGTCTATAAGAAGGTCCAAGGGATACAGTAAACCTGAATTGAAGCATCGGAATCTAAATCCGGTCACAGAGGAAAGGTTCAAAAAATAGACAGTAAGAAGGGCCAGTCCTCTTGTACTTGAGTCGGCATTGTGCCTTTTGTATTTAATTCCGATGCAATTTCTGGGTTTCATCGTCAATAAGAAGGTCAGAGGGATACAGTAAACCTGAAGTAAAGCATCGGAATCTCTAACTAGTGTCACAGGAATGGTTCAAAACATAGACAGTAAGTAAAGTCAGTTTTCTTGTACTTAAGTCGGCATTGTGCCTTTTGTATTCAATTCGGATGCAATTTCTGTGTTTCATCGTCAATATGAAGGTCAGAGGGATACAGTAAACCTGAAGTGAAGCATCGGTATCTATAACTAGTGTCACAGGAATGGTTCAAAACATAGATGGTAAGAAGAGTCAGTCTTCCTGTACCTAAATCGGCATTGAGCTTTTTGTATTTAACTAAGATGCAATTTCTGTGTTTCATCGTCAATAAGAAGGTCAGAGGGATACAATAAACCTGAAGTGAAGTATCGGAATCTATAACTAGTGTCACAGGAATGGTTCAAAACATAGACAATAAGAAGGGTCAGTCTTCTTGTACTTAAGTCGGCATTGTGCCACTTGTATATTATTCCGATATAATTTCTGTGTTTCATCGTCGATATGAAGGTCAGAGGGATACAGTAAACCTGAAGTGAAGCATCGGAATCTATAACTAGTGTCACAGGAATGGTTCAAAACATAGACAGTAAGAAGAGCCAGTCTGCTTGTACTTGAGTCGGCATTGTGCCTTTTGTATTTAATTCCGATGCAATTTCTATGTTTCATCGTCAATAAGAAGGTCAGAGGGACTCAGTAAACCTGAAGTGAGGAATCTGAATCAATAACTAGTGTCACAGGAATGGTTCAAAACATAGACGGTAAGAAGAGCCAGTCTTCTTGTACTAGAGTCGGCATTGAGCCTTTTGCATTTAATTCCGATGCAATTTCTGTGTTTCATCGTCAATAAGAAGGTCAGAGGGATACAGTAAACCTGAAGTGGAGCATCGGAATCTGTAACTAGTGTCACAGGAATGGTTCAAAACATAGACAGTAGGAGGAGTCAGTCTTCTAGTACTTAAGTCGGCATTGTGCCTTTTGTATTTAATTCCGAAGCAATTTCTGTGTTTCATCGTCAATAAGAAGGTCAGAGGGATACAGTAATCCTGAAGTGAAGCATCGGAATCTATAACTAGTGTCACAGGAATGGTACAAAACATAGACAATAAGACGAGCCAGTTCTTTTGTACTTGAGTCGGCATTGTGCCTCTTGTATTTAATTCCGATGCAATTTCTGTGTTTCATCGTCAATAAGGCGGACGGAGGGATACAGTAAACCTGAAGTGAAGCATCTGAATCTATAACTAGTGTCACAGATATGGTTCAAAACATAGACAGCAAGAAGAGTCAGTTTTCTTGTACTTAAGACGGCATTGTGCCTATTTTATTTTATTCCGATGCTATTTTCAGTGTTTCATCGTCAATAAGAAGGTCACAGAGATACAGCAAACCTGAAGTGAAGCATCGGAATCTATAACTAGTGTCACAGGAATGGTTCAAAACATAGACAGTAAGAAGAGTCAGTTTTCTTGTACTTAAGTCGGCATTGTGCCTTTTGTATTTAATTCCGATGCAATTTTTGGGTTTCATCGTCAATAAGAAGGTCAGAGGGATACAGTAAACCTGAAGTAAAGCATCGGAATCTGTAACTAGTGTCACAGGAAAGGTTCAAAACATAGACAGTAAATAAAGTCAGTTTTCTTGTACTTAAGTTGGCATTGTGCCTTTTGTATTTAATTCGGATGCAATTTCTGTGTTTCATCGTCAATATGAAGGTCAGAGGGATACAGTAAACCTGAAGTGAAGCATCGCAATCTATAACTAGTGTCACAGGAATGGTTCAAAACATAGTCAGTAAGAAGAGTCAGTTTTCTTGTACTTAAGTCGGCATTGTGCCTTTTGTATTTAATTCCGATGCAATTTCTGTGTTTCAACGTCAATAAGAAGGTCAGAGGGATACAGTAAACCTGAAGTGAAGTATCGGAATCTATGACTAGTGTCACAGGAAAGGTTCAAAATATAGACAATAAGAAGGATCTGTCTTCTTGTGCTTGAGTCGGCATTGAGCCTTTTGTATTTAATTGCGATGCAATTTCTGTGTTTCATCGTCAATAAGAAGGTCAGAGGGATACAGTAAACCTGAAGTGAAGCATCGGAATCTATAACTAGTGTCACAGGAATGGTTCAAAGCATTGACAGTAGAAAGAGTCAGTCTTCTAGTACTTAAGTCGGCATTGTGCCTTTTGTATTTAATTCCGATGCATTTTCTGTGTTTCATCGTCAATAAGAAGGTCAGAGGGATACAGTTATCCTGAAGCGAAGCATCGGAATCTATAACTAGTGTCACAGGAATGGTTCAATACATAGACAATAAGAAGAGCCCGTCTTCTTCTACTTGAGTCGGCATTGTGCCTCTTGTATTTAATTCCGATGCAAATTCTGTGTTTCATCGTCAATAAGGCGGACAGAGGGATACAGTAAACCTGAAGTGAAGCATCTGAATCTATAACTAGTGTCACAGGAATGGGTCACAATATAGACAGTAAGAAGAGTCAGTTTTCTTGTACTTAAGTCGGCATTGTGCCTTTTGTATTGAATTCCGATGAATTTCTGTGCTTCATCGTCAATAAGAAGGTCAGAGGGTTACAGTAAACCTGAAGTGAAGCATCGGAATCTATAACTAGTGTCACAGGAATGGTTCAAAACATAGACAGTAGGAAGAGTAAGTCTTCCAGTACTGAAGTCGGCATTGTGCCTTTTGTATTTAATTCCGATGCAATTTCTGTGTTTCATCGTCAATATGAAGGTCAGCGGGATACAGTAAACCTGAAGTGAAGCATCTGAATCTATAACTAGTGTCACAGGAATGGGTCACAATATAGACAGCAAGAAGAGTCAGTTTTCTTGTACTTAAGACTGCATTGTGCCTATTTTATTTTATTCCGATGCTATTTCTGTGTTTCATCGTCAATAAGAAGGTCACAGGGATACAGTAAACCTGAAGTGAAGCATCGGAATCTATAACTAGTGTCACAGGAATGGTTCAAAACATAAACAGTAAGAAGCGTCAGTTTTCGTGTACTTAAGTCGGCATTGTGCCTTTTGTATTTAATTCCGTTGCAATTTCTGTGTTTCATCGTTAATAAGAAGGTCAGAGGGATTCAGTAAACCTAAAGTGAAGCATCGGTATCTATAACTAGTGTCACAGGAATGGTTCAAAGCAAAGGCAGTAAGAAGAGTCAGTTTTCTTGTACTTAAGTCGGCACTGTGCTTTTCTATTTAATTCCGATGCAATTTCTGTGTTTCGTCGTCTATAAGAAGATCCAAGGGACACAGTAAACCTGAAGTGAAGCATCGGAATCTAAATCCGGTCTCACAGGAAAGGTTCAAACCATAGACAGTAAGAAGGGCCAGTCCTCTTGTACTTGAGTCGGCATTGTGCCTTTTGTATTTAATTCCAATGCAATTTCTGTGTTTGATCGTCAATAAGAAGGTCTGAGGGATACAGTAAACCTGAAGTGAAGCATCGGTATCTAGAACTAGTGTCACAGGAATGGTTCAAAACATAGACGGTAAGAAGAGTCAGTCTTCCTGTACTTAAGTCGGCATTGAGCCTTTTGTATTTAACTAAGATGCAATTTCTGTGTTTCATCGTCAATAAGAAGGTCAGAGGGATACAGTAAACCTGAAGTGAAGTATCTGAATCTATAACTAGTGTCACAGGAATGGTTCAAAACATAGACAGTAAGTAGAGTCAGTTTTTTGTACTTAAGTCGGCATTGTGCCTTTTGTATTTAATTCGGATGCATCTTCTGTGTTTCATCCTCAATATGGAGGTCAGAGGGATACAGTAAACCTGAAGTGAAGCATCGCAGACTATAACTAGTGTCACAGGAATGGTTCAAAACATAGACTGTAAGAAGAGTCAGTTTTCTTGTACTTAAGCCGGCATTGTGCCATTTGTATTTAATTCCGATGCAATTTCTGTGTTTCAACGTCAATTAGAAGGTCAGACGGATACAGTAAACCTGAAGTGAAGCATCTGAATCTATAACTAGCGTCACAGGAATGGTTCAAAACATAGACGGTAAGAAGAGCCAGTCTTCTTGTACTTGAGTTGGCACTGTGCCTTTTGCATTTAATTCCGATGCAATTTCTGAGTTTCATCGTCAATATGAAGGTCAGAGGGATACAGTAAACCTCAAGTGAAGTATCGGAATCTATAACTAGTGTCACAGGAATGGTTCAAAACATAGACAGTAAGAAGAGTCAGTTTTCTTGTACTTAAGCCGGCATTGTGCCATTTGTATTTAATTCCGATGCAATTTCTGTGTTTCATCGTCAATAAGAAGGTCAGAGGGATACAGCAAACCTGAAGTGAAGCATCGTAATCTATAACTAGTGTCACAGGAATGGTTAAAAACATAGACAGTAGGAAGAGTCAGTCTTCCTGTACTTAAGTCGGCATTGAGCCTTTTATATTTAACTAAGATGCAATTTCTGTGTTTCATCGTCAATAAGAAGGTCAGAGGGATACAGTAAACCTGAAGTGAAGTATCGGAATCTATGACTAGTGTCACAGGAAAGGTTCAAAATATAGACAATAAGAAGGGTCTGTCTTCTTGTACTTGAGTCGGCATTGTGCCTCTTGTATTTAATTCCGATGCAATTTCTGTGTTTCCTCGTCAATACGAAGGTCAGAGGGATAGAGTAAACCTGAAGTGAAGCATCGGAATCTATAACTAGTGTCACAGGAATGGTTCAAAGCATAGGCAGTAAGAAGAGCCAGTCTGCATGTACTTGAGTCGGCATTGTGCCTTTTGTATTTAATTCCGATGCAATTTCTGTGTTTCAACGTCAATTAGAAGGTCAGACGGATACAGTAAACCTGAAGTGAAGCATCTGAATCTATAACTAGCGTCACAGGAATGGTTCAAAACATAGACGGTAAGAAGAGCCAGTCTTCTTGTACTTGAGTTGGCACTGTGCCTTTTGCATTTAATTCCGATGCAATTTCTGAGTTTCATCGTCAATAAGGTCAGAGGGATACACTAAACCTGAAGTGAAGCATCGGAATCTATAACTAGTGTCACAGGAATGGTTCAAAGCATTGACAGTAGGAAGAGTCAGTCTTCTAGTACTTAAGTCGGCATTGTGCCTTTTGTATTTAATTCCGATGCAATTTCTGTGTTTCATCGTCAATAAGAAGGTCAGAGGGATACAGTTATCCTGAAGTGAAGCATCGGAATCTGTAACTAGTGTCACAGGAATGGTTCAATACATAGACAATAAGAAGAACCCGTCTTCTTCTACTTGAGTCGGCATTGTGCCTCTTGTATTTAATTCCGATGCAAATTCTGTGTTTCATCGTCAATAAGGCGGACAGAGGGATACAGTAAACCTGAAGTGAAGCATCTGAATCTATAACTAGTGTCACAGGAATGGTTCAAAACATAGACAGTAAGAAGAGTCAGTTTTCTTTTACTTAAGTCGGCATTGTGCCTTTTGTATTGAATTCCGATGCAATTTCTGTGCTTCATCGTGAATAAGAAGGTCAGAGGGTTACAGTAAACCTGAAGTGATGAATCGGAATCTATAACTTGTGTCACAGGAATGGTTCAAAACATAGACAGTAGGAAGAGTAAGTCTTCCAGTACTGAAGTCGGCATTGTGCCTTTTGTATTTAATTCCGATGCAATTTCTGTGTTTCATCGTCAATATGAAGGTCAGCGGGATACAGTAGACCTGAAGTGAAGCATCGGAATCTATAACTAGTGTCACAGGAATGGCTCAAAACATAGACAGTAAGAAGAGTCAGTTTTCTTGTACATAAGTCGGCATTGTGCCTTTTGTATTTAATTCCGATGCAATTTCTGTGCTTCATCGTCAATAAGAAGGTCAGAGGGTTACAGTAAACCTGAAGTGAAGCATCGGAATCAATAACTAGTGTCACAGGAATGGTTCAAAACATAGAGAGTAAGAAGAGTCAGTCTTTTTGTACTTAAGTCGGCATTGTGCCTTTTGTATTTAATTCCGATGCAATATCTGTGTTTCATCGTCAATAAGAAGGTGAGAGGGATACAGTAAACCTGAAGTGAAGCGTCGCAATCTATAACTAGTGTTGCAGGAATGGTTCAAAACAAAGACAGTAAGAAAGGTCAGTCCTCCTATACTTAAGTCGGCAATGTGCCTTTTGTATTTAATTCCGATGCAATATCTGTGTTGCATCGTCAATAAGAAGATCAGAGGGACACAGTAAACCTGAAGGTGAAGCATCGGAATCCTTAACTATTGTCACAGGAATGGTTCAAACACAGACAGTAAGAAGAGCCAGTCTTCTTGTACTTGAGTCGGCATTGAGCCTTTTGTATTTAATTCCGATGAAAATTCTGTGTTTCAACGTCAATAAGAGGGTCAGAGGGCTACAGTAAACCTGAAGTGAAGCATCGGAATCTATAACTAGTGTTACAGGAATCGTTCAAAACATAGACAGTAGGAAGAGTCAGTTTTCTACTACTTAAGTCGGCATTGTGATTTTTGTATTTAATTCCGATGCAATTTCTGTGCTTCATCGTCAATAGGAAGGTCAGAGGGATACAGTAAACCTGAAGTTTAGCATCGGAATCCATAACTAGTGTCACAGGAATGGTTCAAAACATAGACAGTAAGAAGAGTCAGTTTTCTTGTACTTAAGTCGGCATTGTGCCTTTTGTATTTAATTCGGATGCAATTTCTGTGTTTCATCGTCAGTATGAAGGTCAGAGGGATACAGTAAACCTAAAGTGAAGCATCGCAATCTATAACTAGTGTCACAGGAATGGTTCAAAACATAGTCAGTAAGAAGAGTCAGTTTTCTTGTACTTAAGTCGGCATTGTGCCTTTTGTATTTAATTCCGATGCAATTTCTGTGTTTCATCGTCAATATGAAGGTCAGAGGGATACAGAAAACCTGAAGTGAAGCATCGGAATCTATAACTAGTGTCACAGGAATGGTTAAAAACATAGACAGTAGGAAGAGTCAGTTTTCTTGTACTTAAGTCGGCATTGTGTCTTTTGTATATAATTCCGATGTAATTTCTGTGTTTCGTCGTCTATAAGAAGGTCCAAGGGATACAGTAAACCTGAAGTGAAGCATCGGAATGTAAATCCGGTCTCGCAGAAAAGGTTCAAAACATAGACAGTAAGAAGAGCCAGTCCTCTTGTCTTGAGTCGGCATTGTGACTTTTGTATTTAAATCCGATGCAATTTCTGTGTTTGATCGTCAATAAGAAGGTCAGAGGGATACAGTAAACCTGAAGTGAAGCATCGGAATCTATAAGTAGTGTCACAGGAATGGTTCAAAACATAGACGGTAAGAAGAGTCAGTCTTCCTGTACTTATGCGGTAGCATACTCGCTTCCCACGCCGGGTTCCCGGGTTTGATTCCCGGCGGGGTCAGGGATTTTCTCTACCTCGTGATGGCTGGGTGTTGTGTGCTGTCCTTAGGTTAGTTAGGTTTAAGTAGTTCTAAGTTCTAGGGGACTTATGACCACAGCAGTTGAGTCCCATAGTGCTCAGAGCCATTTGAACCATTTTTTTCTTCCTGTACTTAAGTCGGCATTGCGTTTTTTGTATTTAACTAAGATGCAATTTCTGTGTTTCATCGTCAATAAGAAGGTCAGAGGGACACAGTAAACCTGAAGTGAAGTATCGGAATCTACGACTAGTGTCACAGGAAAGGTTCAAAACATAGACAATAAGAAGGGTCTGTCTTCTTGTACTTAAGTCGGCATTGTGCCACTTGTATATAATTCCGATGTAATTTCTGTGTTTCATCGTCAATATGAAGGTCAGAGGGATACAGTAAACCTGAAGTGAGGCATCGGAATCTATAACTAGTGTCACAGGAATGGTTCAAAACATAGACAGTAAGAAGAGCCAGTCTGCCTGTACTTGAGTCGTCATGGTGCCTTTTCTATTTAATTCCGATGCAATTTCTGTGTTTCAATGTCAATAAGAAGGTCAGACGGATACAGTAAACCTGAAGTGAAGCATCTGAATCCATAACTAGTGTCACAGGAATGGTTCAAATCATAGACGGTAAGAAGAGCCAGTCTTCTATTACTTGAGTCGGCATTGAGCCTTTTGTATTTAATTCCGATGCAATTTCTGTGTTTCATCGTCAATAAGAAGGTCAGAGGGATAGAGTAAACCTGAAGTGAAGCATCGGAATCTATAACTAGTGTCACAGGAATGGTTCAAAGCATTGACAGTAGGAAGAGTCAGTCTTCTAGTACTTAAGTCGGCATTGTGCCTTTTGTATTTAATTCCGATGCAATTTCTGTGCTTCATCGTCAATAAGAAGGTCAGAGGGATACAGTTATCCTGAAGTGAAGCATCGGAATCTATAATTAATGTCACAGGAATGGTTCAAAGCATAGACAATAAGAAGAGCCATTCTTCTTGTACTTGAGTCGGCATTGTGCCTCTTATATTTAATTCCGATGCAATTTCTGTGTTTCATCGTCAATAAGGTGGAAAGAGGGGTACAGTAAACCAGAAGTGAAGCATCTGAATCTATAACTAGTGTCACAGGAATGGTTCAAACATAGGCAGTAGGAAGAGTCAGTTTTCCTGTACTTAAGTCGGCATTGTGCCTTTTGTATTTAATTCCGATGCAATTTCTGTGCTTCATCGTCAATACGAAGGTCAGAGGGTTACAGTAAACCTGAGGTGAAGCATCGGAACCTATAACTTGTGTCACAGGAATGGTTTAAAACATAGACAGTAGGATGAGTCAGTCTCCTAGTACTGAAGTCGGCATTGTGCCTTTTGTATTAAAATCCGATGCAATTTCTGTGTTTCATCGTCAATATGAAGGTCAGAGGGATACAGTAAACCTGAAGTGAACCATCGGAATCTATAACTAGTGGCACAGGAATGGTTCAAAACATAGACAGTAAGAAGAGTCAGTTTTCTTGTACATAAGTCGGCATTGTGCCTTTTGTATTTAATTCCGATGCAATATCTGTGTTTCATCGTCAATAAGAAGGTCAGAGGGATACAGTAAACCTAAAGTGAAGCATCGGAATCTATAACTAGTGTCACAGGAATGGTTCGAAACATAGACAGTAAGAAAGGTCAGTCTTCTTGTACTTAAGTCGGCAATGTGCCTTTTGTATTAAATTCCGATGCAATATCTGTGTTGCATCGTCAATAAGAAAATCAGAGGGACACAGTAAACCTGAAGGTGAAGCATCGGAATCCATAACTATTGTCACAGGAATGGTTTAAACATAGACAGTAAGAGGAGCCAGTCTTCTTGTGCTTGAGTCGGCATTGAGCCTTTTGTATTTAATTCCGATGAAAACTCTGTAATTCATCGTCAATAAGAAGGTCAGAGGGATACAGTAAACCTGAAAAGAAGCATCGGAATCTATAACTAGTGTTACAGGAATGGATAAAAGCGTAAAAGGTAAGAAGGGTCTGTTTTCTTGTACTTAAGTCGGCATTGTGCCCTTTGTATTTATTTCTGATGCAATTTCTGTGTTTCATCGTCAATAAGAAGGTCAGAGGGATAAAGTAAACCTGAAGTGAAGCATCGGTATCTATAACTAGTGTCACAGGAATGGTTCAAAACATAGACAGTAAGAAGAGTCAGATTTCTTTTACTGATGTGGGCATTGTGCCTTTCCTATTTAATTCCGATTCAATTTCGGTGGTACATCGTCAATAAGACGGTCGGAGAGATACAGTAAACATGAAGTGAAGCATCGGAATCTATAACTAGTGTCACAGGAATAGTTCAAAACATAGACAGTAGGAAGAGTCAGTTTTCTTGTACTTAAGTCGGCATTCTACCTTTTGTATTTAATTCCGATGCAATTTATGTGTTTTATCGTCAATAAGAAGGTCAGAGGGATACAGTAAACCTGAAGTGAACCATCGCAATCTATAACTAGTGTCACAGGAATGGTTCAAAACATGCGCAGTAAGAAGAGCCAGTCTTCCTGTACTTGAGTCGGCATTGTGCTTTTGTATTTAACTCCAATGCAATTTCTGTGTTTCATCGTCAATAAGACGGACAGAGGGATTCAGTAAACCTGAAGTGAAGCATCTGAATCTATAACTAGTGTCACAGGAATGGTTCAAAACATAGACAGTAAGAAGAGTCAGTTTTCTTGTACTTAAGTCGGCATTGTGCAATTTGTATTTAATTCCGATGCAATTTCTGTGCTTCATCGTCAATAAGATGGTCAGTGGGTTACAGTAAACCAGAAGTGAAGCATCGGAATCTATAACTAGTGTCACAGGAATGGTTCAAAACATAGACAGTAGGAAGAGTCAGTCTTCTAGTACAGAAGTCGGCATTGTGCCTTTTGTATTTAATTCCGATGCAATTTCTGTGTGTCATCGTCAACATGAAGGTCAGAGGGATACAGTAAACCTGAAGTGAAGCATCGGAATCTATAACCAGTGTCACAGGAATGGTTCAGAACATATACAGTAAGAAGAGTCAGTTTTCTTGTACTTAAGTCGGCATTGTGCCTTTTGTATTTAATCCCTATGCAATTTCTGTACTTCATCGTCAATGAGATGGTCAGAGGGTTACAGTATACCTGAAGTGAAGCATCGGAATCTGTAACTAGTGTCACAGGAATGGTTCAAAACATAGACAGTAAGAAAGGTCAGTCTTCTTGTACTTAAGTCGGCATTGGGCCTTTTGTATTTAATTCCGATGCAATATCTGTGTTTCATCGTCAATAAGAAGATCAGAGGGATACAGTAAACCTGAAGTGAAGCATCGGAATCTATAACTAGTATCACAGGAATGGTTTAAAACATAGACAGTAAGAAGAGCCAGTCTTCTTGTACTTGAGTCGGCATTGAGCCTTTTGTATTTAATTCCGATGCAATTTCTGTGTTTCGTCGTCAATAAATGGGTAAGAGGGATACAGTAAACCTGAAGTGAAGCTTCGGAATCTATTACTAGATTCACAGGAATGGTTCAAAACATAGACAGTAGGAAGATTCATTTTTTTAGTACTTAAGTCGGCATTGTGCCTTTTGTATTTAATACCGATGCAATATCTGTGTTTCATCGTCAATAAGAAGGTCAGAGGGATACAGTAAACCTGAAGTGAAGCATCGGAATCTATAACTAGTGTCACAGGAATGGTTCAAAACATAGACAGTAAGAAGAGTCACTTTTCTTTTACTTATGTCGGCATTGTGCCTTTTGTATTTAATTCCGATGTAATTTCTGTGTGTCATCGTCAATACGAACGTCAGGGGGATACAGTAAAACTGAAGTGAAGCATCGGAATCTATAACTAGTTTCACAGGAATGGTTCAAAACATAGATAGTAAGAAGAGTCGGTTTACTTGTACTTAAGTGGGCATTGTGCCTTTTGTATTTAATTCCGATTCAATTTCGGTATTACATCGTCAATAAGACGGTCAGAGGGATACAGTAAACCTGAAGTGAAGCATCGGAATCTGTAACTAATGTCACAGGAATAGTTCAAACATAGACAGTAAGAAGAGTCAGTTTACTTGTACTTAATTCGGCATTGTGCCTATTGTATTTAATTCCGATGCAATTTCTGTGTTTCATCGTCAATAAGAAGGTCAGAGGGATACAGTAATTTTGAAGTGAAGCGTCGGAATCTATAACTAGTGTCACAGGAATGGTTCAAAACATAGACAGTAAGAAGAGTCAGTTTTCTTGTACTTAAGACGGCATTGTGCCTTTTCTGTTTAATTCCTATGCAATTTCTGTGCTACATCGTCAATAAGAAGGTCAGAGGGTTACAGTAAACCTGAAGTGAAGCATCGGAATCTATAACTAGTGTCACAGGAATGGTTCAAAACATAGACAGTAGGAAGAGTAAGTCTTCCAGTACTGAAGTCGGCATTGTGCCTTTTGTATTTAATTCCGATGCAATTTCTGTGTTTCATCGTCAATATGAAGGTCAGCGGGATACAGTAAACCTGAAGTGAAGCATCGGAATCTATAACTAGTGTCACAGGAATGGTTTAAACCATAGGCAGTAAGAAGAGTCAGTCTTCTTGTACTTGAGTCGGCATTGTGCCTCTTGTATTTAATTCCGATGCAATTTCTGTGTTTCATCGTCAATAAGGCGGACGGAGGGTCTACAGTAAACCTGAAGTGAAGCATCTGAATCTATAACTAGTGTCACAGAAATGGTTCAAAACATAGACAGCAAGAAGAGTCAGTTTTCTTGTACTTAAGACTGCATTGTGCCTATTTTATTTTATTCCGATGCTATTTCTGTGTTTCATCGTCAATAAGAAGGTCACAGGGATACAGTAAACCTGAAGTGAAGCATCGGAATATATAACTAGTGTCACAGGAATGGTTCAAAACATAAACAGTAAGAAACGTCAGTTTTCGTGTACTTAAGTCGGCATTGTGCCTTTTGTATTTAATTCCGTTGCAATTTCTGTGTTTCATCGTTAATAAGAAGGTCAGAGGGATACAGTAAACCTAAAGTGAAGCATCGGTATCTATAACTAGTGTCACAGGAATGGTTCAAAACAAAGGCAGTAAGAAGAGTCAGTTTTCTTGTACTTAAGTCGGCACTGTGCTTTTCTATTTAATTCCGATGCAATTTCTGTGTTTCGTCGTCTATAAGAAGATCCAAGGGACACAGTAAACCTGAAGTGAAGCATCGGAATCTAAATCCGGTCTCACAGGAAAGGTTCAAACCATAGACAGTTAGAAGGGCCAGTCCTCTTGTACTTGAGTCGGCATTGTGCCTTTTGTATTTAATTCCAATGCAATTTCTGTGTTTGATCGTCAATAAGAAGGTCTGAGGGATACAGTAAACCTGAAGTGAAGCATCGGTATCTAGAACTAGTGTCACAGGAATGGTTCAAAACATAGACGGTAAGAAGAGTCAGTCTTCCTGTACTTAAGTCGGCATTGAGCCTTTTGTATTTAACTAAGATGCAATTTCTGTGTTTCATCGTCAATAAGAAGGTCAGAGGGATACAGTAAACCTGAAGTGAAGTATCTGAATCTATAACTAGTGTCACAGGAATGGTTCCAAACATAGACAGTAAGTAGAGTCACTTTTTTGTACTTAAGTCGGCATTGTGCCTTTTGTATTTAATTGGGGTGCATCTTCTGTGTTTCATCCTCAATATGGAGGTCAGAGGGATACAGTAAACCTGAAGTGAAGCATCGCAGACTATAACTAGTGTCACAGGAATGGTTCAAAACATAGACTGTAAGAAGAGTCAGTTTTCTTGTACTTAAGCCGGCATTGTGCCATTTGTATTTAATTCCGATGCAATTTCTGTATTTCAACGTCAATTAGAAGGTCAGACGGATACAGTAAACCTGAAGTGAAGCATCTGAATCTATAACTAGCGTCACAGGAATGGTTCAAAACATAGACGGTAAGAAGAGCCAGTCTTCTTGTACTTGAGTTGGCACTGTGCCTTTTGCATTTAATTCCGATGCAATTTCTGAGTTTCATCGTCAATATGAAGGTCAGAGGGATACAGTAAACCTCAAGTGAAGTATCGGAATCTATAACTAGTGTCACAGGAATGGTTCAAAACATAGACAGTAAGAAGAGTCAGTTTTCTTGTACTTAAGCCGGCATTGTGCCATTTGTATTTAATTCCGATGCAATTTCTGTGTTTCATCGTCAATAAGAAGGTCAGAGGGATACAGCAAACCTGAAGTGAAGCATCGTAATCTATAACTAGTGTCACAGGAATGGTTAAAAACATAGACAGTAGGAAGAGTCAGTCTTCCTGTACTTAAGTCGGCATTGAGCCTTTTATATTTAACTAAGATGTAATTTCTGTGTTTCATCGTCAATAAGAAGGTCAGAGGGATACAGTAAACCTGAAGTGAAGTATCGGAATCTATGACTAGTGTCACAGGAAAGGTTCAAAATATAGACAATAAGAAGGGTCTGTCTTCTTGTACTTGAGTCGGCATTGTGCCTCTTGTATTTAATTCCGATGCAATTTCTGTGTTTCCTCGTCAATAAGAAGGTCAGAGGGATAGATTAAACCTGAAGTGAAGCATCGGAATCTATAACTAGTGACACAGGAATGGTTCAAAGCATAGGCAGTAAGAAGAGCCAGTCTGCATGTACTTGAGTCGGCATTGTGCCTTTTGTATTTAATTCCGATGCAATTTCTGTGTTTCAACGTCATTTAGAAGGTCAGACGGATACAGTAAACCTGAAGTGAAGCATCTGAATCTATAACTAGCGTTACAGGAATGGTTCAAAACATAGACGGTAAGAAGAGCCAGTCTTCTTGTACTTGAGTTGGCACTGTGCCTTTTGCATTTAATTCCGATGCAATTTCTGAGTTTCATCGTCAATAAGAAGGTCAGAGGGATACACTAAACCTGAAGTGAAGCATCGGAATCTATAACTAGTGTCACAGGAATGGTTCAAAGCATTGACAGTAGGAAGAGTCAGTCTTCTAGTACTTAAGTCGGCATTGTGCCTTTTGTATTTAATTCCGATGCAATTTCTGTGTTTCATCGTCAATAAGAAGGTCAGAGGGATACAGTTATCCTGAAGTGAAGCATCGGAATCTATAACTAGTGTCACAGGAATGGTTCAATACATAGACAATAAGAAGAACCCGTCTTCTTCTACTTGAGTCGGCATTGTGCCTCTTGTATTTAATTCCGATGCAAATTCTGTGTTTCATCGTCAATAAGGCGGACAGAGGGATACAGTAAACCTGAAGTGAAGCATCTGAATCTATAACTAGTGTCACAGGAATGGTTCAAAACATAGACAGTAAGAAGAGTCAGTTTTCTTTTACTTAAGTCGGCATTGTGCCTTTTGTATTGAATTCCAAAGCAATTTCTGTGCTTCATCGTGAATAAGAAGGTCAGAGGGTTACAGTAAACCTGAAGTGATGAATCGGAATCTATAACTTGTGTCACAGGAATGGTTCAAAACATAGACAGTAGGAAGAGTAAGTCTTCCAGTACTGAAGTCGGCATTGTGCCTTTTGTATTTAATTCCGATGAAAATCCTGTGTTTCAACGTCAATAAGAGGGTCAGAGGGCTACAGTAAACCTGAAGTGAAGCATCGGAATCTATAACTAGTGTTACAGGAATCGTTCAAAACATAGACAGTAGGAAGAGTCAGTTTTCTACTACTTAAGTCGGCATTGTGATTTTTGTATTTAATTCCGATGCAATTTCTGTGCTTCATCGTCAATAGGAAGGTCAGAGGGATACAGTAAACCTGAAGTTTAGCATCGGAATCCATAACTAGTGTCACAGGAATGGTTCAAAATATAGACAGTAAGAAGAGTCAGTTTTCTTGTACTTAAGTCGGCATTGTGCCTTTTGTATTTAATTCGGATGCAATTTCTGTGTTTCATCGTCAGTATGAAGGTCAGAGGGATACAGTAAACCTAAAGTGAAGCATCGCAATCTATAACTAGTGTCACAGGAATGGTTCAAAACATAGTCAGTAAGAAGAGTCAGTTTTCTTGTACTTATGTCGGCATTGTGCCTTTTGTATTTAATTCCGATGCAATTTCTGTGTTTCATCGTCAATATGAAGGTCAGAGGGATACAGAAAACCTGAAGTGAAGCATCGGAATCTATAACTAGTGTCACAGGAATGGTTAAAAACATAGACAGTATGAAGAGTCAGTTTTCTTGTACTTATGTCGGCATTGTGTCTTTTGTATATAATTCCGATGTAATTTCTGTGTTTCGTCGTCTATAAGAAGGTCCAAGGGATACAGTAAACCTGAAGTGAAGCATCGGAATGTAAATCCGGTCTCGCAGAAAAGGTTCAAAACATAGACAGTAAGAAGAGCCAGTCCTCTTGTCTTGAGTCGGCATTGTGACTTTTGTATTTAAATCCGATGCAATTTCTGTGTTTGATCGTCAATAAGAAGGTCAGAGGGATACAGTAAACCTGAAGTGAAGCATCGGAATCTATAAGTAGTGTCACAGGAATGGTTCAAAACATAGACGGTAAGAAGTGTCAGTCTTCCTGTACTTATGCGGTAGCATACTCGCTTCCCACGCCGGGTTCCCGGGTTTGATTCCCGGCGGGGTCAGGGATTTTCTCTGCCTCGTGATGGCTGGGTGTTGTGTGCTGTCCTTAGGTTAGTTAGGTTTAAGTAGTTCTAAGTTGTAGGGGACTTATGACCACAGCAGTTGAGTCCCATAGTGCTCAGAGCCATTTGAACCATTTTTTTCTTCCTGTACTTAAGTCGGCATTGCGTTTTTTGTATTTAACTAAGATGCAATTTCTGTGTTTCATCGTCAATAAGAAGGTCAGAGGGATACAGTAAACCTGAAGTGAAGTATCGGAATCTATGACTAGTGTCACAGGAAAGGTTCAAAACATAGACAATAAGAAGGGTCTGTCTTCTTGTACTTAAGTCGGCATTGTGCCACTTGTATATAATTCCGATGTAATTTCTGTGTTTCATCGTCAATATGAAGGTCAGAGGGATACAGTAAACCTGAAGTGAGGCATCGGAATCTATAACTAGTGTCACAGGAATGGTTCAAAACATAGACAGTAAGAAGAGCCAGTCTGCCTGTACTTGAGTCGTCATGGTGCCTTTTCTATTTAATTCCGATGCAATTTCTGTGTTTCAATGTCAATAAGAAGGTCAGACGGATACAGTAAACCTGAAGTGAAGCATCTGAATCCATAACTAGTGTCACAGGAATGGTTCAAATCATAGACGGTAAGAAGAGCCAGTCTTCTATTACTTGAGTCGGCATTGAGCCTTTTGTATTTAATTCCGATGCAATTTCTGTGTTTCATCGTCAATAAGAAGGTCAGAGGGATAGAGTAAACCTGAAGTGAAGCATCGGAATCTATAACTAGTGTCACAGGAATGGTTCAAAGCATTGACAGTAGGAAGAGTCAGTCTTCTAGTACTTAAGTCGGCATTGTGCCTTTTGTATTTAATTCCGATGCAATTTCTGTGCTTCATCGTCAATAAGAAGGTCAGAGGGATACAGTTATCCTGAAGTGAAGCATCGGAATCTATAATTAATGTCACAGGAATGGTTCAAAGCATAGACAATAAGAAGAGCCATTCTTCTTGTACTTGAGTCGGCATTGTGCCTCTTATATTTAATTCCGATGCAATTTCTGTGTTTCATCGTCAATAAGGTGGAAAGAGGGGTACAGTAAACCAGAAGTGAAGCATCTGAATCTATAACTAGTGTCACAGGAATGGTTCAAACATAGGCAGTAGGAAGAGTCAGTTTTCCTGTACTTAAGTCGGCATTGTGCCTTTTGTATTTAATTCCGATGCAATTTCTGTGCTTCATCGTCAATACGAAGGTCAGAGGGTTACAGTAAACCTGAGGTGAAGCATCGGAACCTATAACTTGTGTCACAGGAATGGTTTAAAACATAGACAGTAGGATGAGTCAGTCTCCTAGTACTGAAGTCGGCATTGTGCCTTTTGTATTAAAATCCGATGCAATTTCTGTGTTTCATCGTCAATATGAAGGTCAGAGGGATACAGTAAACCTGAAGTGAACCATCGGAATCTATAACTAGTGGCACAGGAATGGTTCAAAACATAGACAGTAAGAAGAGTCAGTTTTCTTGTACATAAGTCGGCATTCTGCCTTTTGTATTTAATTCCGATGCAATTTCTGTGTTTCATCGTCAATAAGAAGGTCAGAGGGATAAAGTAAACCTGAAGTGAAGCATTGGTATCTATAACTAGTGTCACAGGAATGGTTCAAAACATAGACAGTAAGTAGAGTCAGTTTTTTGTACTTAAGTCGGCATTGTGCCTTTTGCATTTAATTCGGATGCAATTTCTGTGTTTCATCGTCAATATGAAGGTCAGAGGAATACAGTAAACCTGAAGTGAAGCATCACGGTCTATAACTAGTGTCACAGGAATGGTTCAATACATAGACAGTAAGAAGAGTCAGTTTTCTTGTACTTAAGACGGCATTGTGCCTTTTGTATTTCATGCCGATGGAATTTATGTGTTTCGTCGGCAATAAGAAGGTCAGAAGGATACAGTAAACCTGAAGTGAAACATTGGAATCTTTAACTAGTGTCACAGGAATGGTTCAAAACATAGACAGTAAGAAGAGTCAGATTTCTTTTACTGAGGTGGGCATTGTGCCTTTCGTATTTAATTCCGATTCAATTTCGGTGGTACATCGTCAATAAGACGGTCGGAGAGATACAGTAAACATGAAGTGAAGCATCGGAATCTATAACTAGTGTCACAGGAATAGTTCAAAACATAGACAGTAGGAAGAGTCAGTTTTCTTGTACTTAAGTCGGCATTCTACCTTTTGTATTTAATTCCGATGCAATTTATGTGTTTTATCGTCAATAAGAAGGTCAGAGGGATACAGTAAACCTGAAGTGAACCATCGCAATCTATAACTAGTGTCACAGGAATGGTTCAAAACATGCGCAGTAAGAAGAGCCAGTCTTCTTGTACTTGAGTCGGCATTGTGCTTTTGTATTTAACTCCAATGCAATTTCTGTGTTTCATCGTCAATAAGACGGACAGAGGGATTCAGTAAACCTGAAGTGAAGCATCTGAATCTATAACTAGTGTCACAGGAATGGTTCAAAACATATACAGTAAGAAGAGTCAGTTTTCTTGTACTTAAGTCGGCATTGTGCAATTTGTATTTAATTCCGATGCAATTTCTGTGCTTCATCGTCAATAAGATGGTCAGTGGGTTACAGTAAACCAGAAGTGAAGCATCGGAATCTATAACTAGTGTCACAGGAATGGTTCAAAACATAGACAGTAGGAAGAGTCAGTCTTCTAGTACAGAAGTCGGCATTGTGCCTTTTGTATTTAATTCCGATGCAATTTCTGTGTGTCATCGTCAATATGAAGGTCAGAGGGATACAGTAAACCTGAAGTGAAGCATCGGAATCTATAACCAGTGTCACAGGAATGGTTCAGAACATATACAGTAAGAAGAGTCAGTTTTCTTGTACTTAAGTCGGCATTGTGCCTTTTGTATTTAATCCCTATGCAATTTCTGTACTTCATCGTCAATGAGAAGGTCAGAGGGTTACAGTATACCTGAAGTGAAGCATCGGAATCTGTAACTAGTGTCACAGGAATGGTTCAAAACATAGACAGTAAGAAAGGTCAGTCTTCTTGTACTTAAGTCGGCATTGGGCCTTTTGTATTTAATTCCGATGCAATATCTGTGTTTCATCGTCAATAAGAAGATCAGAGGGATACAGTAAACCTGAAGTGAAGCATCGGAATCTATAACTAGTATCACAGGAATGGTTTAAAACATAGACAGTAAGAAGAGCCAGTCTTCTTGTACTTGAGTCGGCATTGAGCCTTTTGTATTTAATTCCGATGCAATTTCTGTGTTTCGTCGTCAATAAAAAGGTAAGAGGGATACAGTAAACCTGAAGTGAAGCATCGGAATCTATTACTAGATTCACAGGAATGGTTCAAAACATAGACATTGGCAAGATTCATTTTTTTAGTACTTAAGTCGGCATTGTGCCTTTTGTATTTAATACCGATGCAATATCTGTGTTTCATCGTCAATAAGAAGGTCAGAGGGATACAGTAAACCTGAAGTGAAGCATCGGAATCTATAACTAGTGTCACAGGAATGGTTCAAAACATAGACAGTAAGAAGAGTCAGTTTTCTTGTACTTAAGTCGGCATTGTGCTTTTTGTATTTAATTTCGATGCAATTTTTTGTGTTTCATCGTCAATAAGAAGGTCACAGGGATACAGTAAACCTGAAGTGAAGCATCGGAATCTATAACTAGTGTCACAGGAATGGTTCAAAGCATAAACAGTAAGAAGCGTCAGTTTTCTTGTACTTAAGTCGGCATTGTGCCTTTTGTATTTAACTCGGATGCAATTTCTGTGTTTCATCGTCAATGAGAAGGTCAGAGGGATACAGTAAACCTCAAGTGAAGTATCGGAATCTACAACTAGTGTCACAGGAATAGTTCAAACATAGACAGTAAGAAGAGTCAGTTTACTTGTACTTAATTCGGCATTGTGCCTATTGTATTTAATTCCGATGCAATTTCTGTGTTTCATCGTCAATAAGAAGGTCAGAGGGATACAGTAATTTTGAAGTGAAGCGTCGGAATCTATAACTAGTGTCACAGGAATGGTTCAAAGCATAGCCAGTAAGAAGAGTCAGTTTTCTTGTACTTAAGACGGCATTGTGCCTTTTCTGTTTAATTCCTATGCAATTTCTGTGCTACATCGTCAATAAGAAGGTCAGAGGGTTACAGTAAACCTGAAGTGAAGCATCGGAATCTATAACTAGTGTCACAGGATTGGTTCAAAAGATAGAGAGTAAGAAGAGTCAGTCTTTTTGTACTTAAGTCGGCATTGTGCCTTTTGTATTTAATTCCGACTTAATTTCTATGTTTCATCGTCCATAAGAAGGTCAGAGGGATACAGTAAACCTGAAGTGAAGCATCGGAATCTATAACTAGTGTCACAGGAATGGTTCAAAACATAGACAGTAGGAAGAGTCAGTTTACTAGTACTAAAGTCGTCATTGTGCCTTTTGTATTTAATTCCGATGCAATTTCTGTGTTTCATCGTCAATAAGAAGGTCAGAGGGATACAGTAAACCTGAAGTGAAGCATCGGAAACTATAACTAGTGTCACAGGAATGGTTCAAAACAGAGACAGTAAGAAGAGTCAGTTTTGTTGTACTTAAGTCGGCATTGCGCCTTTTGTATTTAATTCCGATGCAATTTCTGTGTTTCATCGTCAATAAGAAGGTCACAGGGATACAGTAAACCTCAAGTGAAGTATCGGAATCTATAACTAGTGTCACAGGAATGGTGCAAATCATAGACTGAAGGAAGAGTCAGTTTTCTTGTACTTAAGTAGGCATTGTGCCATTTGTATTCAATTCCGATGCAATTTCTGTGTTTCATCGTCAATAAGAAGGTCAGAGGGATACAGTAAACCTGAGTTGAAGCATCGGAATCTATAACAAGTGTCACAGGAATGGTTAAAATCATAGGCAGTAAGAAGAGTCAGTTTTCTTGTACTTAAGTCGGCATTGTGCCTTTTGTATTTAATTCCGATGAAATTTCTGTGTGTTATCGTCAATACGACGGTCAGAGGGATACAGTAAACCTGAAGTGATGCATCGGAATCTATAACTAGTGTCACAAAAATAGTTCAAAACATAGACAGTAAGAAGAGTCAGTTTACTTGTACTTAATTCGGCAGTGTGCCTTTAGTATTTAATTCCGATGCAGTTTCTGTGTTTCATCTTCAATAAGAAGGTCAGAGGGATACAGTAAACCTGAAGTGAGGCATCGGAATCCATAGCTAATGTGACAGGAATTTTTCAAATCATAGACATTAAGAAGAGTCAGTTTACTTGTACTTAAGTTGGCATTGTGCGTTTTGTATTTCGTTACGATGCAATTTTAGTGTTTCATCGTCAATAAGGTCAGAGGGATACAGTAAACCTGAAGTGAAGCATCGGGATCTATAACTAGTGTGACAGGAATGTTTCAAAACATAGACAGTAAGAAGAGTCAGTTTACTTGTACTTAAGTTGGCATTGGGCGTTTTGTATTTCGTTCCGATGCAATTTTAGTGTTTCATCGTCAATAAGGTCAGAGGGATACAGTAACCCTGAAGTGATGCATCGGAATCTATAACTACTATCACAGGAATGGTTCAAAACATAGACAGTAAGAAGGGTCAGTTTTTTTGTACTTAAGTCGGCATTGTGCCTTTTCTATTTAATTCCGATGCAGTTTCTGTGTTTCGTTGTCAATAAGAAGGGCCAAGGGATACAGTAAACCTGAAGTGAAGCAATGGAATCTAAAACCGGTTTCACAGGATAGGTTCAAATCATAGACAGTAAGAAGAGCCAGTCTTCTTGTATTTGAATCGGCATTGTGCCTTTTGTATTTAATTCCGATGCAATTTCTGTGTTTCATCGTCAATAAGAAGGTCAGAGGGATACAGTAAACCTGAAGTGATACATCGGAATCTATAAGTAGTGTCACTGTAATGGTTCAAAACATAGACAGTAAGAAGAGTCAGTCTTCTTGTACATAAGTCGGCATTGTCCCTTTTGTTTGTATTCCGATGCAATTTCTGTGTTTCGTCGTCAATAAGAAGGTCAGAGGGATACAGTAAACCAAAAGTGAACCATCGGGATCTATAACTAGTGTCACAGGAATGGTTCAAAGCATAGACTGTAAGTTGAGTCTGTTTTATTGTACTTAAGTCGGCATTGTGCATTTTGTATTCAATTCCGATGCTATTTCTGTGTTTAATCGTCAATACGAAAGGTCAGAGGGATACAGTAAACCTGAAGTGAGGCATCGGAATTCATAACTAGTGTCACAGGAATGGTTCCAAACATCGAAAGTAAGAAACGTCAGTTTTCTTGTACATAAGTCGGCATTGTGCCTTTTGTATTTAATTCCGATGCAATT
Organism: Schistocerca serialis cubense; assembly: GCF_023864345.2. Taxonomy (NCBI): domain Eukaryota; kingdom Metazoa; phylum Arthropoda; class Insecta; order Orthoptera; family Acrididae; genus Schistocerca; species Schistocerca serialis. Next base: position 45,382,796 of record NW_026047583.1, read on the forward strand.
TCTGTGTTTCACCGTCAATATCAAGGTCAGAGGGATACAGTAAACCTGAAGTGAAACACCGAAATCTATAACTAGTGTCACAGGAATTGTTCAAAATATAGACAGTAAATAGAGTCAGTTTACTTGAACTTAATTCGGCATTGTGCCTTTTGTATATAATTCCGATGCAATTTCTGTGTTTCATCGTCAATAAGAAGGTCCGAGGTACACAGTAAATCTGTAGTGAAGCATCGGAATCTATAATTAGTGTCACAGGAATGGTTCAAAACATCGGCAGTAAGTAGAGTCAGTTTACTTGTACTTAAGTTGGCATTGTGCCTTTTCTATTTAATTCCGATGCACTTTCTGTGTTTCGTCGTCAATAAGAAGGGCCAAGGGATACAGTAAACCTGAAGTGAAGCATCGGAATCTAAAACCGGTTCCACAGGAAAGGTTCAAAACATAGACAGTAAGAAGAGCCAGTCTTCTTGTACTTGAGTCGGCATTGTGCCTTTTGTTTTCAATTCCGATGCACTTTCTGTGTATCATCGTCAATAAGACGATCAGAGGGATACAGCAAACCTGAAGTGCAGCATCGGAATCTATAACTAGTCTCACAGGAATGGTTCAAAACATAGACAGTATGAGGAGTCAGTTTTCTTGCACTGATGTCGGCATTGTGCCTTTTCTATTTAATTCCGATGCACTTTCTGTCTTTCGTCGTCAATAAGAAGGGTCAAGGGATATAGTAAACCTAAAGTGAAGCATCGGAATCTAAAACCGGTTTCACGGGAAAGGATCATAACATAGACAGTAAGAAGAGCCTGTCTTCTTGTACTTGAATCGGCATTGTGCCTTTTGTATTTAATTCCGATGCAATTTCTGTGTTTCATCGTCAATAAGAAGGTCAGGGGGATACAGGTAACCTGAAGTGAAGCATCGGAATCTATAACTAGTGTCACAGCAATGGTTCTAAACATAGACAGTAAGAAGAATCAGTCTTCTTGTACATAAGTCGTCATTGTGCCCTTTGTTTGTATTCCGATGCAATTTCTGTATTTCTTCGCCAATAAGAAGGTCAGAGGGATACAGTAAACCTGAGGTGAACCATCGGGATCTATAACTAGTGTCACAGGAATGGTTCAAAACATAGACAGTAAGAAGAGTCAGTTTTCTTGTGCATAAGTCGGCATTGTGCCTTTTGTATTTAATTTCGATGCAATGTCTGTGTTTCATCGTCAATAAGAAGGGCTAAGGGATACAGTAAACCTGACGTGAAGCATCGGAATCTATAACTAGTGTCACAGGAGTGGTTCAAAACATAAACAGTAAGAAGCGTCAGTTTTCTTCTACTTAAGTCGGCATTGTGCCTTTTGTATTCAATTCCGATGCTATTTCTGTGTTTCATCGTCAATACCAAAGGTCAGAGGGATACAGTAAACCTGAAGTGGAGCATCAGAAGTCATAACTAGTGTCAAAGGAATGGTTCAAAACATAGACAGTAAGAAGAGTCAGTTTTCTTGTACATAAGTCGGCATTGTGCCTTTTGTATTTAATTTCGATGCAATATCTGTGATTCATCGTCAATAAGACGGACCAAGGGATACAGTAAACCTGAAGTGAAGTATCGGAATCTAAAACTAGTGGCACAGGAATGGTTCAAAACATAGACAGTATGTAGAGTCAGTTTACTTGTACTTAATTCGTCATTGTGCCTTTTGTATATAATTCCAATGCAATTTCTGTGTTTCATCGTCAATAAGAAGATCAGAGAGATACAGTAAACCTGTAGTGAAGCATCGGAATCTATAACTAGTGTCACAGGAATGGTTCAAAGTATGGACAGTAAGAAGAGTCAGTTAACTTGTACTTAAGTTGGCATTGTGGGTTTTGTGTTTCATTCCGATGCAATTTCTGTGTTTCATCGTCAGTAAGAAGGTCAGAGGGATACAGTAAACTTCAATTGACGCATCGGAATCTATAACTAGTGTGACAGGAATGGTTCAAAGCATAGACAGTAAGAAGAGTCAATTTTCTTGTACTTAAAACGGCAATGGGCTTTTTTGTATTTAATTCCGAAGCAGGTTCTGTGTTTCATCGTCAATAATAAGGTCAGAGGGATACAGTAAACCTGAAGTGAAGCATCGGTATCTAAAACTAGTGTCACAGGAATGGTTCAAAACATAGACAGTAAGAAGAGCCAGTCTTGTTGTACTTGAGTCGGCATTGTGCCTTTTGTTTTTAATTCCGATGCAATTTCTGTGTTTCATCGTCAATAAGAAGGTCCAAGAGAAACAGTAAACATGTAGTGAAGCATCGGAATCTATAACTAGTGTCACTGATTGGTTCAAAGCATAGACAGTAAGAGGAGTCAGTTTTCTTGTACTTAAGTCGGCATTGTGCCTTTTAGATGTAATTCCGATGCACTTTCTATGTTTCCTCGTCAATAAGAAAGGCCAAGGAATACAGTAAACCGGAAGTGAAGCATCGGAATCTAAAGCCGGTCTCACAGGAAAGGTTCAAAACAGAGACCGTAAGAAGAACCAGTCTTCTTGTACTTGAGTCGGCATTGTGCCTTTTGTATTTAATTCCGATGCAATTTCTGTGTTTCATCGTCAATAAGAAGGTCCAAGAGATACAGTAAAACTGAATTGAAGCATCGGAATCTAAAACTAGTGTCACAGGAATGGTTCCAACCATAGACAGTAAGAAGAGTCAGTCTTCTTGTACTTAAGTTGGCATTATGCCTTTTGTTTGTATACCGATGCAATTTATGTGTTTCATCGTCAATAAGAAGGTCAGAGGGATACAGTAAACCTGAAGTGAAGCATCGGAATCTGTAACTAGTGTTCCAGGAATGGTTGAAATCATAGATAGTAAGAAGAGTCAATTTTCTTGTACTTAAGTCAGCATTGTGCATTTTGTATTTAATCCGATGCAATATCTGTGTTTCATCGTCAATAAGAAGATCACAGGGAAACAGTAAACATGAAGTGAAGCATCGGAATCTATAACTAGTGTCACAGGAGAGGTTCAAACGTAGACAGTAAGAAGAGTCAGTCTTCTTGTACATAAGTCGGCATTGTGCCTTTTGTATTTAATTTCGATGCAATTTCTGTGTTTCATCGTCAATAAGAAGGTCAGGGGGATACAGTTAACCTGAAGTGAAGCATCGGAATCTTTAACTAGTGTCACAGTAATGGTTCTAAACATAGACAGTAAGAAGAGTTAGTCTTCTTGTACATAAGTCGTCATTGTGCCTTTTGTTTGTATTACGATGCAATTTCTGTGTTTCATCGTCATTAAGAAGGTCAGAGGGATACAGTAAACCTGAAGTGAACCATCGGAATCTATAACTAGTGTCACAGGAATAATTCAAAACAAAGACAGTAAGAAGCGTCAGTTTTCTTGTACTTAAATCGGCATTGTGCTCGTTGTATTTAATTCCGATGCAATTTGTGTGTTTCATCGTCAATAAGACGGTCAGAGGGTTACAGTAAACCTGAAGTGAAGCATCGGAATCCATAACTAGTGTCACTGGAATGGTTCAAAACATAAACAGTAAGAAGAGTCAGTTTACTTGTACTTAAATCGGCATTGTGCCTTTTGTATTTAATTCCGACGCAATTTCTGTGTTTCGTCGTCAATAAGAAGGTCCAAGGCATACAGTAAATCTGAAGTGAAGCATCGGATTCTAAAACCGGTCTCACAGAAAAGTTCAAAACATAGACAGTATGTAGAGTCAGTTTACTTGTACTTAATTCGGAGTTGTGCTTTTTGTATATAATTCCGATGCAATCTCTGTGCTTCATCGTCAATAAGAAGTTCAGAGAGATACAGTAAACCTGTAGTGAAGCATCGGAATCTATAACTAGTGTCACAGGAACGGTTCAAAGCATGGACAGTAAGAAGAGTCAGTTTACTTGTACTTAAGTTGGCATTGTGCGTTTTGTGTTTCATTCCGATGCAATTTCTGTGTTTCATCGTCAATACGAAGGTCAGAGGGATACAGTAAACCTGAAGTGAAGCATCGGAATCTATAACTAGTGTCACAGGAAAGGTTCAAACGTAGACAGTAAGAAGAGTCAGTCTTCTTGTACATAAGTCGGCATTGTGCCTTTTGTATTCAATTCCGTTGCAATTTCTGTGTTTCATCGTCAATAAGACGGTCCAAGGGATACAGTAAACCTGAAGTGAAGTATCGGAATCTATAACTAGTGTCACAGGAATGGTTCAAAACATAGACAGTAAGAAGAGTTAGTTTTCTTGTACTTAAGTTGGCATTGTGCCTTTTGTATTTAATTTCGTTGCAATATCTCTGTTTCTTCGTCAATAAGAAGGTCAGAGGGATACAGTAAACCTGAAGTGAAGCTTCGGAATCTATAACTAGTGACACAGAAATGGTTAAAAACATAGAGAGTAAGAAGAGTTAGTTTTCTTGTGCTTAAGTCGTCATTGTGCCTTTTGTATTTAATTCCGATGCAATTTCTGTGTTTCATCGTTAATAAGAAGGTCTGAGGGATACAGTAAACCTGAAGTGAAGCATCGGAATCTATAACTAGTGTTACAGGAATAGTTCAAAACATAGAGAGTATGTAGAGTCAGTTTACTTGTACTTAATTCGGCGTTGTGCCTTTTGTATATAATTCCGATGCAATTTCTGTGTTTCATCGTCAATAAGAAGGTCAGAGTGATACAGTAAACCTGTGGTGAAGCATCGGATTCTATAACTAGTGTCACAGGAACGGTTCAAAGCATAGACAGTAAGTAGAGTCAGTTTACTTGTACTTAAGTTGGCATTGTGCGTTTTGTGTATCATTCCGATGCAATTTCTGTGTTTCATCGTCAGTAAGAAGGTCAGAGCGATACTGTAAACTTGAATTGACGCATCGGAATCTAAAACTAGTGTGACAGGAATGGTTCAAAGCATACACAGGAAGGAGAGTCAATTTTCTTGTACTTAAGTCGGCATTGGGCTTTTTTGTATTTAATTCCGAAGCAGTTTCTGTGTTTCATCGTCAATAAGAAGGTCAGAGGGATACAGTAAACCTGAAGTGAAGCATCGGTATCTTAAACTAGTGTCACAGGAATGGTTCAAAACGTCGACAGTAAGAAGAGTCAGTCTTCTTGTACTTAAGTCTGCAGTGTGCCTTTTGTATTCAAATCCGTTGCAATTTCTGTGTTTCATCTTCAATAAGAAGGTCAGAGGGTTACAGTGAACCTGAAGTGAAGCATCGGAATCTGTAACTAGTGTCACAGGAATGGTTCAAAACATAGACAGCAAGAAGTGTCAGTTTTCTTGTACTTGAGTCGGCATTGTGCATTTTGTATTTAATTCCGATGCAATTTATGTGTTTCATCGTCAATAAGAAGGTCACAGGGATACAGTAAACCTGAAGTGAAGCATCGGAATCTATAACTAGTGTCACACTAACGGTTCAAAACATAGACAGTAAGAAGAGTCAGTTTTCTTGTAATTAAGTCGGCATTGTGCCTTTTGTATTCAATTCCGATGCAATTTCTGTGTTTCATCGTCAATACGAAAGGTCTGAGGGATGCAGTAAACCTAAAGTGAAGCATCGGAATATATAACTAGTGTCACAGGAAAGGTTCAGAACATAGACAGTAAGAAGAGTCAGTTTTCTTGTACTTACGTCCTCATTGTGCCTTTTGTATTTAATTCCGATGCAATTTCTGTGTTTCATCGTCAATAAGACGGGCAGAGGGATACAGTAAACCTGAAGTGAAGTATCGGAATCTATAACTAGTGTCACACTAACGGTTCAAAACACAGACAGTAAGAAGAGTCAGTTTTCTTGTACTTAATTTGGCATTGTGCCCTTTGTATTTAATTCCGTTGCAATTTCTGTGTTTCATCGTCAATAAGAAGGTCAGAGGCATACAGTAAACCTGAAGTGAAGCATCGGAATCTATAACTAGTGTCACAGGAATGGTTCAAAACATAGACATTAAGTAGAGTCAGTTTACTTGTATTTAATTCGGCATTGTGCCTATTGTACATAATTTCGATGTAATTTCTGTGTTTCGTCGTCAATAACAAGGGCCAAGGGATACAGTATACCTGAAGTGAAGCATCGGAATCTAAATCTAGTCGCACAATCAAGGTTCAAAACATAGACAGTAAGAAGAGCCAGTCTTCTTGTACTTGAGTCGGCATTGTGCCTTTTGTATTTAATTCCGATGCAATTTCTGTGTTTCATCGTCAAGAAGAAGGTCAGAGGGATACAATAAACCTGAAGTGAAGCATCGGAATCTATAAGTAGTGTCACAGGAATGGTTCAAAACATAGACAGTAAGAAGAGTCAGTTTACTTGTACTTAATTCGGCATTGTGCCTTTTGTATTTAATTCCGATGCAAGTTCTGTATTTCATCGTCAATATGAAGGTCAGAGGGATACAGTAAACCTGAAGTGAACATCGGAATCTATAACTAGTGACAGAGGAATGGTTAAAAACATAGAGAGTAACAAGAGTCAGTTTTCTTGTACTTAAGTCGGCATTGTGCCTTTTGTATTTAATATCGATGCAATTTCTGTGTTTCAACGTCAATAAGACGGTCAGAGGGATACAGTAAACCTGAAGTGAAGTATCGGAATCTATAACTAGTGTCACAGGAATGGTTCATAACATAGACAGTAAGAAGAGTCAGTTTTCTCGTACTTAAGTTGGCATTGTGCCTTTTGTATTTAATTCCGTTGCAATTTCTGTGTTTCATCGTCAATAATAATGTCAGAGGGATACAGTAAACCTGAAGTGAAGCATCGGAATCTATAACTAGTGACACAGGAATGGTTCAAAACATAGACAGTAAGAAGAGTCAGATTACTTGTACTTAAGTCGGCATTGTGCCTTTTGTATTTAATTCCGTTGCAATTTCTGTGTTTCATCGTCATTAAGATGTCAGAAGGATACAGTAAACCTGAAGTGAAGTATCGGAATCTATAACTAGTGTCACAGGAATGGTTCAAAACATAGACTGTAAGAAGAGTCAGTTTTCTCGAACTTAAGTTATCATTGTGCCTTTTGTATCTAATTCCGTTGCAATTTCTGTGTTTCATCGTCAATAAGAATGTCAGAGGGATACAGTAAACCTGAAGTGAAGCATCGGAATCTATAACTAGTGTCACCGGAATGGCTCAAATCATAGACTGTAAGAAGAGTCAGTTTACTTGTACTTAAGTTGGCATTGTGCGTTTTGTGTATCATTCCGATGCAGTTTCTGTGTTTCATCGTCAATAAGAAGGTACAAGGGATACAGTAAACCTTAAGTGAGGCATCGGAAACTAAAACTGGTCTCACAGGAAACTTCAAGTCATAGAGTGTAAGAAGAGCCAGTCCTCTTGTACTTAAGACGGCATTGTGCATTTTGTATTTAATACCGACGCAATATCTGTGTTTCATCGTCAATATGAAGATCCAAGGGATACAGTAAACCTGAAGTGAAGCATCGGAATCTAAAACTGGTCTCACAGTAAAGATTCAAATATAGATATTAAGAAGAGTCAGTCTTCTCGTACTCAAGTCGGCATGGTTCCTTTTGTATTTAATTCCAATGCAACTTCTGTGGTTCATCGTCAGTCAGAAGGTCCAAGGGATACAGTAAACCTGATGTGAAGCATCGGAAACTAAAACTGGTCACACTGGAAAGGTTCAAAGCATAGAGAGTAAGAAGAGTCAGTCTTCTTGTTTTTAAGTGGGCATTGTGCCTTTTGTATTTAATTCCGACGCAATTTCTGTGTTTCATCCTCAACAAGAAAGGCCAATTGATACAGTAAACCTAAGTGAAGCATCGGAATCAAAACTGGTCCCACAGGAATGGTTCATAACATACATAGTAACACGAGTCAGTGTTCTTGTACTTGAGTCGGCATTGTGCCTTTTGTATGTAATTCCGATGCAATTTCTGTGTTTCGTCGTCAATATGAGGGTCCAAGGGATACAGTAAACAAAAGTGAGGCATCAGAATCTAAAACTGGTCTCACGGGAGAGGTTCAAAATATAGACAGTAAGATGAGTCAGTCTTCTTGTACTTATGTCGGCATTTTGAATTTTTGTATTTAATTCCGTTGCAATTTCTGTGTTTCCTCGTTAATAAGAAGGTCCAAGGGATACAGTTAACCTGAAGTGAAGCATCTGAATCTAAAACTGGTCTCACAGGAAAGGTTCAAATCGTAGAAAATAAGATGTGTCAGTCCTCTTGTACTTAAGTCGGCATTGTGACTTTTGAATTTAATTCCGATGTAATTTCTGTGTTTCATCGTCAGTAAGAAGGTCCAAGGGATACAGTAAACCTGAAGTAAAGCATTGGCATCTAAAACTGGTCTCACGGGCGAGGATCAAAACATAGACAGTAAGAAGAGTCGGTCTTCTTGTTTTTAAGTGGGCACTGTGCCCTTTGTATTTAATTCCGATGCAATTTCTGTGTTTCACCGTCAATAAGAAAGTCTGATGGATACAGTAAACCTGAAGTGAAGCATCAGAATCAAAACTGGTCTCTCAGGAAGGGTTCAAAACAAAGACAGTAAACTGAGTCAGTCTTCTTGTACTTAAGTCGGCATTGTGCATATTGTGTTTAATTCCGATGCAATTTCTGTGTTTCATCGTCAATAAGAAGGTCCAAGGGATACAGTAAACCTGAAGTGAAGAATCGGAATCAAAACTGGTCTCACAGGAAAGGTTCAAAACATAGACAGTAAGAGGAATCTGTCTTCTTGTACTTAAGTCGGCATTGTGCCTCTTGTATTCAATTCCGATCCAATTTCTGTGTTTCATTGCCAACAGGAAGGTACAAGGGATACACTAAACTTGAAATGAAGCATAGGAATCTAAAACTGGTCTCACAGGAAAGGTTCAAAACATAAACAGTAAAAAGAGTCAGTCTTCTTGTACTTAAGTCGGCATTGTGCCTTTTGTATTTTATTCCGATGATGTTTCTGTGTTTCATTGACAATATAAAGGTCCAAGGGATGCAGTAAACCAAAGTGACGCATCGGAATCTAAAACTGGTCTCACAGGAAAGGTTCAAAATATAGACAGTAAGATGAGTCACTCTTCCTGTACTTAAGTCGACATTTTGATTTTTGTAAGTAATTCCGTTGCAATTTCCGTGTTTCATCATCAATAAGAAGGTCCAAGGGATACAGTAAACCTGAAGTGAAGCATCGGAATCTAAAACTGGTCTCACAGTAAAGATTCAAATATAAACATTTAAAAGAGTCAGTCTTCTTGTACTCAAGTCGGCATTGTTCCTTTTGTATTTAATTCCGATGCAGTTTCTGTGTTTCACCGTCAATAAGAAAGTCTGAGGGATACAGTAAACCTGAAGTGAAGCATCGGAACCTAAAACTGGTCACACTGGAAAGGTTCAAAGCATAGAGAGTAAGAAGAGTCAGTCTTCTTGTTTTTAAGTGGGCATTGTGCCTTATGTATTTAATTCCGACGCAATTTCTGTGTTTCATCCTCAACAAGAAAGGCCAATTGATACAGTAAGCCTAAGTGAAGCATCGGAATCAAAACTGGTCCCACAGGAATGGTTCATAACATACATAGTAACACGAGTCAGTCTTCTTGTACTTAAGTCGGCATTGTGCCTTTTGTATGTAATTCCGATGCAATTTCTGTGTTTCATCGCCAATATGAGGGTCCAAGGGATACAGTAAACCAAAGTGAAGCATTGGAATCTAAAACTGGTCTAACGGGAGAGGTTCAAAATATAGACAATAAGATGAGTCAGTCTTCTTGTACTTAAGTCGGCATTTTGATTTTTGTATTTAATTCCGTTGCAATTTCTGTGTTTCCTCGTTAATAAGAAGGTCCAAGGGATACAGTAAACCTGAAGTGAAGCATCTGAATCTAAAACTGGTTTCACAGTAAAGATTCAAAACATAGACAGTTAGAAGAGGCAGTCTTCTTGCACTTAAGTCGGAATTGTACCTTTTGTATTTAATTCCAATGCAACTTCTGTGGTTCATCGTCAGTCAGGAGGTCCATGGGATACAGTAAACCTGAAGCGAAGCATCGTAATTTAAATCAGGTCTCGCAGGAAAGGTTCAAAACATAGACAGTAAGAAGAGTCAGTCTTCTTTTACTTAAGTCGGCATTGTGCCTTTTGTATTTAATTACGATGCAATTTCTGTGTTTCATCGTCAATAAGAAGGTCCAAGGGATACAGTAAACCTGAACTAAGCATCGGAATCTAAAACTGATCACACAGGAAATGTTCAAAACATAGACAGTAAGAGGAGTCAGTCTTCATGTTTTTAAGTCGGCATTGTGCCTTTTGCATTTAATACCGATGCAATTTCTGTGTTTCATCGTCAAGAAGAAGGTCCAATTGATACAGTAAACTTGAACTAAAGCATCGGAATCTAAAACTGGTCTCACGGTAGAGGTTCAAAACATAGACAGTAAGAAGAGTCGGTCTTCTAGTTTTTGAGTCGGCACTGTGCCTTTTGTATTTAATTCCGATGCAATTTCTGTGTTTCATCGTCAATAAGAATGTCTGATTGATACAGTAAACCTGAAGTGAAGCATCGGAATCAAAACTGGTCTCACAGGACGGGTTCAAAATATAGACAGTAAGAAGAGTCAATTTTTATGTACTTGAGTCGGCATTGTGCCTATTGTATTTAATTCCGATGCAATTTATGTGTTTCATCGTCAATAAGAAGGTCCAAGGAATACAGTAAACCTGAAGTGAAGCATCGGAATAAAAACTGGTCTCACAGGAAAGGTCAAAACATAGACAGTAAGAGGAGTCAGTCTTCTTGTACTAAACTCGGCATTGTGCCTATTGTATTTAATTCCGATGCAATTTCTGTGTTTCATCGTCAATAAGAAGGTACAAGGGATACAGTAAACCTGAAATGAAGCATAGGAATCTAAAACTGGTCTCACAGGAAAGGTTCAAAACATAGACAGTAAAAAGAGTCAGTCTTCTTGTACTTAAGTCGGCATTGTGCCTTTTGTATTTTATTCCGATGATGTTTCTGTGTTTCATTGACAATATAAAGGTCCAAGGGATACAGTAAACCAAAGTGACGCATCGGAATCTAAAACTGGTCTCACAGGAAAGGTTCAAAATATAGACAGTAAGATCAGTCACTCTTCTTGTACTTAAGTCGGCATTTTGATTTTTGTATGTAATTCCGTTGCAATTTCCGTGTTTCATCGTCAATAAGAAGGTCCAAGGAATACAGTAAACCTGAAGTGAAGCTTCGGAATCTAAAACTGGTCTCACAGTAAAAATTCAAATATAGACATTAAGAAGAGTCAGTCTTCTTGTACTCAAGTCGGCATTGTTCCTTTTGTATTTAATTCCAATGCAACTTCTGTGGTTCATCGCCAGTCAGAAGGTCCAAGGGATACAGTAAACCTGAAGTGAAGCATCGGAAACTAAAACTGGTCTCACAGGAAGGTTTAAATCATAGAATGTAAGAAGAGGCAGTCCTCTTGTACTTAAGTCGGCATTGTGCCTTATGTATTTAAATCCGATGCAATTTCTTGTTTCATCGTCAATAAGAAGGTCCAAGGGATACAGTAAACCTGAACTAAAGCATCGGAATCTAAAAATGATCACACAGGAAAGGTTCAAAACATAGAGAGTAAGAGGAGTCAGTCTTCATGTTTTTAAGTCGACATTGTGCCTTTTTTATTTAATACCGACGCAATTTCTGTGTTTCATCGTCAATAAAAAGGTCCAAGGGATACAGTAAGCCTGAAGTTAAGCATCGGTATCTAAACTGGTCTCACAGGAATGGTTCAAAACATAGACAGTAAGAAGAACAGTCTTCTTGTTCTTAAGTCGGCATTGTGCCTTTTGTATTTAATTCCGATGCAATTTCTGTGTTTCATCGTCTATATGAAGATCCAAGGGATGCAGTAAACCTAAAGTGAAGCATCGGAATCAAAACTGGTCTCACAGGAAAGGTTCAAATCGTAGAAAGTATGAAGAGTCAGTCCTCTTGTACTTAAGTCGGCATTGTGCTTTTTGTATTTAATTCCAATGCAGTTTCTGTGTTACACCGTCAATAAGAAAGTCTGAGGGATACAGTAAACCTGAAGTGAAGCATCGGAATATAAAACTGGTCACTTTGGAAAGGTTCAAAGCATAGAGAGTAAGAAGAGTCAGTCTACTTGTTTTTAAGTGGGCATTGTGCCTTTTGTATTTAATTCCGACGCAATTTCTGTGTTTCATCCTCAACAAGAAAGGCCAATTGATACAGTAAACCTAAGTGAAGCATCGGAATCAAAACTTGTCCCACAGGAATGGTTCATAACATACATAGTAACACGAGTCAGTCTTCTTGTACTTAAGTCGGCATTGTGCCTTTTGTATGTAATTCCGAAGCAATTTCTGTGTTTCATCGTCAATATGAGGGTCCAAGGGATACAGTAAACCAAAGTGAAGCATCGGAATCTAAAACTGGTCTCACGGGAGAGGTTCAAAATATAGACAGTAAGATGAGTCAGTCCTCTTGTACTTAAGTCGGCATTTTGATTTTTGTATTTAATTCCGTTGCAATTTCTGTGTTTCCTCGTTAATAAGAAGGTCCAAGGGATACAGTAAACCTGAAGTGAAGCATCGGAATCTAAAACTGGTCTCACGGGAGAGGTTCAAAATATAGACAGTAAGATGAGTCAGTCTTCTAACACTTAAGTCGGAATTGTACCTTTTGTATTTAATTCCAATGCAACTTCTGTGGTTCATCTTCAGTCAGGAGGTCCATGGGATACAGTAAACCGGAAGCGAAGCATCAGAATCTAAAACTGGTCTCACGGGAAAGGTTCAAAATATAGACAGTAAGATGAGTCAGTCCTCTTGTACTAAACTCGGCATTGTGCCTCTTGTATTTAATTCCGATGCAATTTCTGTGTTTCATCGTAAATAAGAAGGTACAAGGGATACAGTAAACCTGAAATGAAGCATAGGAATAAAAACTGGTCTCACAGGAAAGGTCAAAACATAGACAGTAAGAAGAGGCAGACTTCTTGTACTAAACTCAGCATTGTGCCTCTTGTATTTAATTCCGATGCAATTTCTGTGTTTCATCGTCAATAAGAGGGTACAAAGGATACAGTAAACCTGAAATGAAGCATAGGAATCTAAAACTGGTCTCACAGGAAAGTTTCAAATCATAGACAGTAAGAAGACTCAGTATTCTTGTACATAAGTCGGCATTGTGATTTTTGTATTTAATGCCGATGCAATTTCTTTGTTTCATCGTCAATAAAAAGGTCCAAGGGATACAGTAAACCTGAAGTGAAGCATCGGAATCTAAAACTGGTCTCACAGGAAAGGTTCAAATGGTAGATTGTAAGAAGAGTCAGTCCTCTTATACTTCAGTCGGCATTGTGCCTTTTGTATTTACTTCCGATACAGTTTCTGTCCTTCATCGTCAATATGAAGATCTAAGGGATACAGTAAACCTGAAGTGAAGCATCGGAATCAAAACTGGTCTCACAGGAAAGGTTCAAATCGTAGAATGTAAGAAGAGTCAGTCTTCTGGTACTTAAGTCGGCATTGTGCCTTTTGTATTTTACTTCGATGCAATATCTGTGTTTCATCGTCAATGAGAAGGTCCAAGGGACACAGTAAACCTGAAGTAAAGCATCGGAATCAATAACTGGTCTCACAGGAGAGGTTAAAAACATAGTCAATAAGAAGAGTCGGTCTTCTTGTTTTTATGTCGGCATCGTGCCTTTTGTATTTAATTCCGACGCAATTTCTGTGTTTCATCGTCAACAAGAAGGTCCAAGGGATACAGTAAACCTGAAGTAAAGCATCGGCATCTAAAACTGGTCTCATAGGAAAGGTTCAAATCATAGACAGTGAGAAGAGTCAGTCTTCTTGTTTCTAAGTGGGCATTACGAAATTTGTATTTAATTCCGACGCAATTTCTGTGTTTCATCGTCAATAACAAGGTCCAAGGGATACATTAACCCTGAAGTGAAGCATCGGAATCTAAAACTGGTCTCACAGTAAAGGTTCAATTCATAGAAAGTAAGAAGAGTCAGTCCTCTTGTACTTAAGTCGGCATTGTGCCTTTTGTATTTAGTTCCGATGCAATTTCTATTTTCCATCGTCAATAAGAAGGTCCAAGGGATACAGTAAATTTGAAGTAAAGCATCGGCATCTAAAACTGGTCTTACAGGATAGGTTCAAAACATAGACAGTAAGAAGAGTCAGTCTTCTTGTCTTTAAGTGGACATTATGGCATTTGTATTTAATTCCGACGAATTTTCTGTAATTCATCGTCAATAAGAAAGTCCAAGGGAAACAGTAAACCTGAAGTGAAACATCGGAATCAAAACTGGTCTCACAGGAATGGTTCAAATCATAGACAGTAGGAGGAGTTAGTTTTCTTGTACTTAAGACGGCATTGGTCCTTTTGTATTTAATTCCAATGCAACATCTGTGGTTCTTCGTCAGTCAGAAGGTCCAAGGGATACAGTAAACATGAAGTGAAGCATCGTAATCTAAAACAGGTCTCGCAGGAAAGGTTCAAATCATAGACAGTAAGAAGAGTCAGTCTTCTTGTACTTAAGGCGGCATTGTGCCTTTTGTTTTTAATTCCAATGCAACTTCTGTGGTTCTTCGTCAGTCAGAAGGTCCAAGGGATACAGTAAACCTGACGTGAAGCATCGGAATCTAAAACTGGTCTCACAGGAAGGGTTCAAATCATAGAATGTAAGAAGAGTCAGTCCTCTTGTACTTAAGTCGGCGTTGTACCTTTTGTATTTAATTCCGATGCAATTTCTGTGATTCATCGTCAATATGAAGATCCAAGGGATACAGTAAACCTGAAGTGAAACATCGGAATCAAAACTGGTCTCACAGGAAAGGTTCAAATCGTAAAACGTAAGAAGAGTCTCTTGTACTTAAGTCAGCATTGTGCCTTTTATATTTATTTCCGATGCAATTTCTGTGTTTCATCGTCAATATGGAGGTCCAAGGGATACAGTAAACCTGAAATTAAGCATAGGAATCTAAAACTGGTCTCACAGGAAAGGTTTAAATCATAGACAGTAAGAAGACTCAGTCTTCTTGTACTTAGGTCGGCAATGTGCCTTTTGTATTTCTTTCCGATGCAATTTCTCTGTTTCATCGTCAATATGAAGGTCCAAGGGATACAGTAATACCAAAGTGAAGCATTGGAATCTAAAACTGGTCTCACAGGAAATGTTCAAAACATAGACAGTAAGAAGAGTCAGTGTTCTAGTACGTAAGTCGGCATTTTGACTTTTGTATTTAATTCCGATGCAATTTCTGTGTTTCATCGTCAATAAGAAGGTCCAAGGGATACCGTAAACCTGAAGTGAAGCATCGGAATCGAAAACTAGTCTCACAGTAAAGATTCAGAACATAGACAGTAAGAAGAGTCAGTCCTCTTGTACTTAAGGCGGCATTGTGCCTTTTGTTTTTAATTCCAATGCAACTTCTGTGGTTCCTCGTCAGTCAGAAGGTCCAAGGGATACAGTAAACCTGAAGTGAAACATCGTAATCTAAAACAGGTCTCGCAGGAAAGGTTCAAAACATAGACAGTAAGAAGAGTCAGTCTTCTTGTACTTAAGTCGGCACTGTGCATTTTGTATTTAATTCCGATGCAATTTCTGTCTTTCATCGGCAATAAGAAGGTCCAAGGGATACAGTAAACCTGAAGTGAAACATCGGAAACTAAACCTGGTCTCACAGGAATGGTTTAAAACATAGACAGTAAGAGGAGTCCGTCTTCTTGTACTTAAGTCGGCATTGTGCCTTTTATATTTATTTCCGATGCAATTTCTGTGTTTCATCGTCAATAAGAAGGTACCAGGGATACAGTAAACCTGAAGTGAAGCATAGGAATCTAAAACTGGTCTCACAGGAAAGTTCAAATCATAGACAGTAAGGAGACTCAGTCTTCTTGTACTTATGTCGGCATTGTGCCTTTTGCATTTAATTCCGTTGCAATTTCTGTGTTTCATCGGCAATAAGAAGGTACAAGGGATACAGTAACCTGAAATTAAGAATAGGAATCTAAAACTGGTCTCACAGGAAAGGTTTAAATCATAGACAGTTAGAAGACTCAGTCTTCTTGTACTTAGGTCGGCAATGTGCCTTTTGTATTGATTTCCGATGCAATTACTGTGTTCATCGTCAATATGAAGGTCCTTGAGATACAGCAATACCAAAGTGAAGCATCGGAACCTAAAATTGGTCTCACAGGAAATTTTCAAAACATAGACAGTAAGAAGAGTCAGTCTTCTTGTACGTAAGTCAGCATTTTGACTTTTGTATTTAATTCCGATGCAATTTCTCTGTTTCATCGTCAATAAGAAGGTCAGAGGGATACATTAACCATGAAGTGAAGCATCGGAATCTAAAACTGGTCTCACAGTAAAGGTCAAAAACATAGACAGCAAGAAGAGTCAGTCTTCTTGTACTTAAGTCGACATTGTGCCTTTTGTATTTCATTCCGATGCAATTTCTGTGTTTCATCGTCAATAAGAAGGTCCAAGGGATACATTAACCCTGAAGTGAAGCATCGGAAACTAAAACTGGTCTCACAGAAGAGGTTCAATTCATAGAATGTAAGAAGAGTCAGTCCTCTTGTACTTATGTCGGCATTGCGCCTTTTGTATTTAGTTCCGATGCAATTGCTATCTTCCATCGTCAATAAGAAGGTCCAAGGGATACAGTAAACCTGAAGTAAAGCATTGGCATCTAAAACTGGTCTCACAGGATAGGTTCAAAACACAGACAGTAAGAAGAGTCCGTCTTCTTGTTTTTAAGGGGGCATTGTGGCTTTTGTATTTAATTCCGACGCAATATATGTGTTTCATCGGCAATAAAAGAGTCCAACGGAAACAGTAAACCTGAAGTGAAGCATCGGAATCAAAACTGGTCTCACAGGAATGGTTCAAAAGATAGACAGTAAGAGGAGTTAGTTTTCTTCTTCTTAAGTCGGCATTGTTCCTTTTGTATTTAATTCCAATGCCACTTCTGTGGTTCATCGTCAGTCAGAAGGTCCAAGGAATACTGTAAACCTGAAGTGAAGCATCGTAATCTAAAACAGGTCTCGTAGGAAAGGTTCAAAACATAGACAGTAAGAAGAGTCAGTCTTCTTGAACTTAAGTCGGCATTGTGCATTTTGTATTTAATTCCGATGCAATTTCTGTCTTTCATCGTCAATAAGAAGGTCCAAGGGATACAGTAAACCTGAAGTGAAGCATCGGAAACTAAAACTGGTCTCACAGGAATGGTTCAAAACATAGACAGTAAGAAGAGTCAGTCTTCTTGTACTTAAGGCGACATTGTGCCTTTTGTTTTTAATTCCAATGCAACTTCTGTGGTTCCTCGTCAGTCAAAAGGTCCAAGGGATACAGTAAACCTGAAGTGAAGCATCGTAATCTAAAACAGGTCTCGCAGGAAAGGTTCAAAACATAGACAGTAAGAAGAGTCAGTCTTCTTGTACTTAAGTCGGCATTGTGCATTTTGTATTTAATTCCGATGCAATTTCTGTCTTTCATCGTCAATAAGAAGGTCCAAGGGATACAGTAAACCTGAAGTGAAGCATCGGAAACTAAAACTGGCCTCACAGGAATGGTTCAAAACATAGACAGTAAGAAGAGTCAGTCTTCTTGTACTTAAGTCGGAATTGTGCCTTTTGTGTTTAATTAAGATGCAATTTCTGTGTTTCATCATCAATAAAAAGGACCAACTGATACAGTAAACCTGAAGTGAAGCATCGGAATCTAAAACTGGTCTCACAGGAAAGGTTCAAATCATAGAATGTCAGAAGAGTCAGTCCTCTTGTACTTAAGTCGGCGTTGTGCCTATTGTATTTAATTCCGATGCAATTTCTGTGATTCATCGTCAATAAGAAGATCCAATTGATACAGTAAACCTGAAGTGAAACATCGGAATCAAAACTGGTCTCACAGGAAAGGTTGAAATCGTAGAACGTAAGAAGAGTCTCTTGTACTTAAGTCGGCATTGTGCCTTTTGTATTTAATTCCGATGCAATTTCTGTGTTTGATCGTCATTAAGAAGGTCCAAGGTTCAAATGGTTCAAGTTGCTCTGAGCACTATGGGACTCAACTGCTGAGGTCATTAGTCCCCTAGAACTTAGAACTAGTTAAACCTAACTAACCTAAGGACATCACAAACATCCATGCCTGAGGCAGGATTCGAACCTGCGACCGTAGCGGTCTAGCGGTCCAGACTGCAGCGCCTATAACCGCACGGCCACTTCGGCTGGCCAAGGTCGAAGGGATACAGTAAACCTGAAATGAAGCATCGGAATCAAAACTGGTCACACAGGAAAGGTTCAAAACCTAGACAGTAAGAGGAGTCAGTCTTTTTGTACTTAAGTCGGCATTGTGCCTTTTGTATTTAATTCCGATGCGATTTCTGTGTTTCATCGTCAATAAGATGGTCCAAGGGATACAGTAAACATGAAGTGAAGCATCGGAATCTAAAACTGGTCTCACAGGAGAGGTTCAAATCATAGAATATAAGAAGAGTCAGTCCTCTTGTACTTAAGTCGGCGTTGGGCCTTTTGTATTTAAATCCGATGCAATTTCTGTGATTCATCGTCAATATGAAGATCCAAGGGATACAGTAAACCTGAAGTGAAACATCGGAATCAAACTGGTCTCACTGGAAAGATTCAAATCGTAGAACGTAAGAAGAGTCTCTTGTACTTAAGTCAGCATTGTGCCTTTTGTATTTAACTCCGATGCAATTTCTGTGTTTCATCGTCAATAAGAAGGTACCAGGGATACAGTAAACCTGAAATGAAGCATAGGAATCTAAAACTGGTCTCACAGGTAAGTTCAAATCATAGACAGTAAGGAGACTATGTCTTCTTGTACTTAAGTCGGCATTGTGCCTTTTGTATTTAATTCCGATGCAATTTCTGTGTTTCATCGTCAATATGAAGGTCCAACGGATACAGTAAACCAAAGTGAAGCATCAGAATATAAAACGGGTCTCACAGGAAAGGTTCAAAATAAAGACAGTAAGATGAGCCAGCCTTCTTGTACTTAAGTCGCCATTTTGACTTTTCTATTTAATTCCGATGCAATATCTGTGTTTCATCGTCAATAAGAAGGTCCAAGGGATACAGTAAACCTGAAGTGAAGCATCGGAATCTAAAACTGGTCTCACAGTAAAGATTCAAAACATAGAACGTAATAAGAGTCAGTCTTCTTGTACTTAAGTCGGCATTGTGCCTTTGTATTTAATTCCAATGCAACTTCTCTGGTTCATCGTCAGTCAGAAGGTCCAAGGGATACAGCAAACCTGGAGTGCATCATCGTAATCTAAAACAGGTCTCGCAGGAAAGGTTCAAAACATAGACAGTAAGAAGAGTCAGTCTTCTTGTACTTAAGTCGGCATTGTGCATTTTGTATTTAATTCCGATGCAATTTCTGTCTTTCATCGTCAATAAGAAGGTCCAAGGGATACAGTAAACCTGAAGTGAAGCATCGGAAACTAAAACTGGCCTCACAGGAATGGTTCAAAACATAGACAGTAAGAAGAGTCAGTCTTCTTGTACTTAAGTCGGAATTGTGCCTTTTGTGTTTAATTCCGATGCAATTTCTGTGTTTCATCATCAATAAAAAGGACCAACTGATACAGTAAACCTGAAGTGAAGCATCGGAATCTAAAACTGGTCTCACACTAAAGGTTCAAATCATAGAATGTCAGAAGAGTCAGTCCTCTTGTACTTAAGCCGGCGTTGTGCCTATTGTATTTAATTCCGATGCAATTTCTGTGATTCATCGTCAATAAGAAGATCCAATTGATACAGTAAACCTGAAGTGAAACATCGGAATCAAAACTGGTCTCACAGGAAAGGTTGAAATCGTAGAACGTAAGAAGAGTCTCTTGTACTTAAGTCGGCATTGTGCCTTTTGTATTTAATTCCGATGCAATTTCTGTGTTTGATCGTCATTAAGAAGGTCCAAGGTTCAAATGGTTCAAATTGCTCTGAGCACTATGGGACTCAACTGCTGAGGTCATTAGTCCATTAGAACTTAGAACTAGTTAAACCTAACTAACCTAAGGACATCACAAACATCCATGCCTGAGGCAGGATTCGAACCTGCGACCGTAGCGGTCTAGCGGTCCAGACTGCAGCGCCTATAACCGCACGGCCACTTCGGCTGGCCAAGGTCGAAGGGATACAGTAAACCTGAAATGAAGCATCGGAATCAAAACTGGTCACACAGGAAAGGTTCAAAACCTAGACAGTAAGAGGAGTCAGTCTTTTTGTACTTAAGTCGGCATTGTGCCTTTTGTATTTAATTCCGATGCGATTTCTGTGTTTCATCGTCAATAAGATGGTCCAAGGGATACAGTAAACATGAAGTGAAGCATCGGAATCTAAAACTGGTCTCACAGGAGAGGTTCAAATCATAGAATATAAGAAGAGTCAGTCCTCTTGTACTTAAGTCGGCGTTGGGCCTTTTGTATTTAAATCCGATGCAATTTCTGTGATTCATCGTCAATATGAAGATCCAAGGGATACAGTAAACCTGAAGTGAAACATCGGAATCAAACTGGTCTCACTGGAAAGATTCAAATCGTAGAACGTAAGAAGAGTCTCTTGTACTTAAGTCAGCATTGTGCCTTTTGTATTTAACTCCGATGCAATTTCTGTGTTTCATCGTCAATAAGAAGGTACCAGGGATACAGTAAACCTGAAATGAAGCATAGGAATCTAAAACTGGTCTCACAGGTAAGTTCAAATCAAAGAGAGTAAGGAGACTATGTCTTCTTGTACTTAAGTCGGCATTGTGCCTTTTGTATTTAATTCCGATGCAATTTCTGTGTTTCATCGTCAATATGAAGGTCCAAGGGATACAGTAAACCAAAGTGAAGCATCAGAATATAAAACGGGTCTCACAGGAAAGGTTCAAAATAAAGACAGTAAGATGAGCCAGCCTTCTTGTACTTAAGTCGCCATTTTGACTTTTCTATTTAATTCCGATGCAATATCTGTGTTTCATCGTCAATAAGAAGGTCCAAGGGATACAGTAAACCTGAAGTGAAGCATCGGAATCTAAAACTGGTCTCACAGTAAAGATTCAAAACATAGAACGTAATAAGAGTCAGTCTTCTTGTACTTAAATCGGCATTGTGCCTTTGTATTTAATTCCAATGCAACTTCTCTGGTTCATCGTCAGTCAGAAGGTCCAAGGGATACAGCAAACCTGGAGTGCATCATCGTAATCTAAAACAGGTCTCGCAGGAAAGGTTCAAAACATAGACAGTAAGAAGAGTCAGTCTTCTTGTACTTAAGTCGGCATTGTGCCTTTTGTATTTAACTCCGATGCAATTTCTGTGTTTCATCGTCAATAAGATGGTCCAAGGGATACAGTAAACCTGAAGTGAAGCACCATAATCTAAAACAGGTCTCACAGGAAAGGTTCAAATCATAGACAGTAAGAAGAGTCAGTCTTCTTGTACTTAAATTGGCATTGTGCCTTTTGTATTCATTCCCGATGCAATTTCTGTGTTTCTTCGTCAATAAGAAGGTCCAAGGGATACAGTAAACCTGAAGTGAAGCTTCGTAATGTAAAACTGGCCTTACAGGAAAGTTTCAAATCATAGAATGTAAGAAGAGTCAGTCCTCTGGTTCTTAAGTCGGCATTGTGCCTTTTTAATTAATTCCGAAACAATTTCTGTGTTTCATCGTCGATACGAAGATCCAAGGGCTACAGGAAACCTGAAGTAACGCATCGGAATGTAAAACTGGTCTCACAGAAAAGGTTCAAATCATAGGCAGTGAGAAGAGTCAGTCTTCTTGAATTTAAGTCGGCATTTTGCCTTTTGTTTTTAATTCCGACCTAATTTCGGTGGTTCATCGTCAATAAGAAGGTCCAAGGGATACAGTAAATCTGTTGTGAAGCATCGGAATCAAAACTGGGCTCACAGGAAAGGTCCAAAACATAGAGAGAAAGAAGAGTCAGTCGTCTTGTACTTAGGTCGGCATTGTGACTTTTGTATTTAATTCCAATAAAATTTCTGTGTTTCATCGTCAATAAGAAGTTCCAAGGGATACAGTAAACCTGAAATGAATCATCGGAATCTAAAATTGGTCTCACAGGAAAGGATCAAAGTATAGTCAGTAAGAAGAGTCAGTCTTCTTGTACTTAAGTCGGCATTGTAACTTTTGTATTTAATTCCGATGCAATTTCTGTGTATCATCGTCAATACGCAGGTCCAAGGGATACAGTAAACCTGAAGTGAGGCATCGGAATCTAAAACTGATCTCACAGGAAAGGTTCAAATCATGGAATGTAAGAAGAGTCAGTCCTCTTGTACTTAAGTCGGCATTGTGCCTTTTGTATTTAATTCCGATGCAATTTCTGTGTTCCATCGTCAATAAGAAGGTCCAAGGGATACAGTAACCTGAAATGAAGCATAGGAATCTAAAACTGGTTTCACAGGAAAGGTTTAAATCATAGACAGTAAGAAGACTCAGTCTTCTTGTACTTAGGTCGGCAATGTTCCTTTTGTATTTATTTCCGATGCAATTTCTGTGTTTCATCATCAATATGAAGGTGCAATGGATACAGTAAACCAAAGTGAAGCATCGGAATCTAAAACTGGTCTCACAGGAAAGGTTCAAAGCATACACTGTAAGAAAAGTAAGTCTTCTTGTAGTTAGGTCGGCATTTTGGCTTTTGTATTTAATTCCGATGCAATTTCTGTGTTTCATAGTCAATAAGAAGGTCCAAGGGATATATTAACACTGAAGTGAAGCATCGGAATCTAAAACTGGTCTCACAGTAAAGGTTCAAAAGCATAGACATCATGAAGAGTCAGTCTTCTTGTACTTAAGTCGGCACTGTGCCTTTTGTATTTAATACCAATTCAATTTCTGTGTTTCATCGTCAATAAGAAGGTTCAAGGGATACAGTAAACCTGAAGTGAAGCACCGTAATCTTAAACAGGTCTCACAGGAAAGGTTCAAATCATAGACAGTAAGAAGAGTCAGTCTTCTTGACTTAAATCGGCATTGTTCATTTTTATTTAATGCCGATGCAATTTCTGTGTTTCTTCGTCAATAAGAAGGTCCAAGGGATACAGTAAACCTGAAGTGAAGAATCGGAATCAAAACTGGTCTCACAGGAAACTTTCAAAACATAGACAATAAGAACAGTCGGTCTACTTGTTTTTAAGTCGGCATTGTGCCTTTTGTATTTACTTCCGATGCAATTTCTGTGTTTCATCGTCAACAAGAAAGTCTGAGGGATACAGTAAACCTGAAGTGAAGCATCAGAATCAAAACTGGTCTCACAGGAAAGGTTCAAATCATAGTCAGTAAGAAGAGACAGCCTTCTTGTACTTAAGTCGGCATTCTACCTTTTGTATTTAGTTCCTATGCAATTTCTGTGTTTCATCGACAATAAGAAGGTCCAAGGGATACAGTAAACCTGAAGTGAAGCATCCGAATCGAAACTGGTCTCACAGCAAAGGTTCAAATCATAGACAAAAAGAAGAGTCAGTCTTCTTGTACTTAAATCTACATTGTGCCTTTTGTATTTAATTCCAATTCAATGTCTGCGTTTCTTCGTCAATAAGAAGGTCCAAGGGATACAGTAACCCTGAAGTGATGTATCGGAATCTAAAACTGGTCTCACAGGAAAGGTTCAAATCTTAGAATGTAAGAAGAGTCAGTCCTCTGGTTCTTAAGTCGGCATTGTGCCTTTTGTATTTAATTCCGATGCAATTTCTGTGTTTCATCGTCAATAAGAAGATCCAAGGGATACATTAAACCTTAAGTAAAGCATCGGAATGTAAAACTGGTCTCACAGGAAAGGTTCAAATTATAGGCAGTGAGAAGAGTCAGTCTTCTTGATTTTAAGTCGGCATTTTGCCTTTTGTATTTAATTCCGATGTAATATCGGTGGCTCATCGTCAATAAGAAGGTCCAAGAGATACAGTAAACTTGTTGTGAAGCATCGTAATCAAAACTGGTCCCACAGGATAGGTTCAAAACATAGAGAGTAAGACGAGTCAGTCGTCTTGTACTTAGGTCGGCATTGTGACTTTTACATTAATTTCCAATAAAATTTCTGTGTTTCATCGTCAATAAGAAGTTCCAAGGGATACAGTAAACCTGAAATGAAGCATAGGAATCAAAAATTGGTCTCACAGGAAAGGTTCAAAATATAGACAGTAAGAGGAGGCAGTCTTCTTGTACCTATGTCGGCATTGTGCGTCTTGTATTTAATTCCGATGCAATTTCTGTGTATCATTGTCAATATGCAGGTCCAAGGGATACAGTGAGCCTGAATTGAAGCATCGGAATCTAAAACTGATCTCACAGGAATGGTTCAATTCATGGAATGCAAGAAGAGTCAGTCCTCTTGTACTTAAGTCGGCATTGTGATTTTTGTATTCAATCCCGATGCAATTTCTGTGTTTCATGGTCAATGTGAAGGTCGAAGGAATACAGTAAACCCTCACTGGTGCATCGGAATCTAATACTGGTCTACCAGGAGCAGCTCAATGGACAAACTCTTAGAAGTTTAACTCTTCTTGTCCTTAAGTCGGCATTGTGCCTTTTGCATTCAATCCCAATGCGATTTCTGTGTTTCATGGTCAATGCGAAGATCCAAGGGATACATTAAACCTGCCTGGTGCATCGGAATCTAATATTGGTCTCCCAGGAGCCGCACAAAGCACAAATTCTTAGCATATTCTTTCTTCTAGTACTAAAGTCAGCATTGTGCCTTTGGTATTCAATCCCGATGCAGTTTTTGAATTTAATGGTAATTGTGAAGGTCCAAGAGATACAGGAAACCTGCACTGGTGTATTGGAATCAAATACTGGACTCCCAGTAGCCGCTGTAAGCACAAATTCTTCGAAGATTCACTCTTCTTGTACTTAAGGCGGCATTGTGCCTTTTGTATTCAATCCCGATGCAATTTCTGTGTCTCATGGTCAATGTGAGTGTCCAAGGGATTTACTAAACCTGTACTGGTGCATCAGAATCTAATACTGGTCTCCCAGGAGCCGGTCAAAGCACAAGCTCTCAGAAGATTCACTCTTCTTGTACTTAAGTTGGCATTGTCCCTTTTGTATTCAATCCCGATGGAATTTCTATGTTTCATGGTCAATGTGAAGGTCCAAGGGATACAGTAAACCTGTACTGGTGCATCGGAATCTAATACTGGTTTCACAGGAGCCGCCCAAAGCAGAAACTCCTAGATGATTCTTTCTTCTTGTACTTAAGTCGGCATTGTGCCTTTTGTATTCAATCACAATGCAATTTCTGTGTTTCATGGTCAATGTGAAGGTCCAAGGGATTCACTGAACCTGCACTGGTGCATCGGAATCGAATGCTGGTCTCTCAGGAGCCGCTCAAATCACAAAGTTTTAGAAGATTCACTCTTCTTGTACTTAAGTCGGCATTGTGCATGTTGTATTCAATCCCGATGCATTTTCAGTGCTTCATGGTCAATGTGAAGGTCCAAGGTATACAGTAACCAGCACTGGTGCATCGGAATCTAATACTTGACCCACAGGGGCCGCTCAAAGCACAAACTCTTAGAAGATTAACTCTAATTGCAGTTATGTAGGCATTGTGCCTTTGGTATTCAATCGCGATGCAATTTCTGTGTTTCATGCACAATGTGAAGGTCCGAGGGATACAGTAACCCTGCACTGGTGCATCGGAATCTAATACTGGTCTCCCAGCAGCCGCTCAAAGCACAAACTCGTAGAAGATTCACTCTTCTTGTATTTAGGTCGGCATTCAGCTTTTTGTATTCAATCCCGATGCACTATCTGTGTTTCATGGTCAATGTGAAAGTCCAAGGGATACAGTTAACCCACACTGGTGCATCAGAATCTAATACTGGTCTCCCACGAGCCGCTCAAAGCGCAAACTCTTAGAAGATTCACTCTTCTTGTACTTAAGTCGGCATTGAGCCTTTTGTATTCAATCCTGATGCAATTTCGGTACATCATGGGCAATGTGAAGGTCCAAGGGATTCAGTAAACCTGCACTGGTGCATGGGAATCAAATACAGGTCTCCCAGAAGTGTCTCAAAGAAGAAACACTTGGAAGATTCACACTACTTGGACTTAAGTCGGCATTGTGCCTTATGTATTCAATCCCGATGCAATTTCTGTGTTTCATGGTCAACGCGAAAGTCGAATGGATACAGTAAACCAGCACTGGTGCATCGAAATCTAATACTGGTCTGCCAGGAGCCGCTCAAAGCAGAAACTTTTAGAAGTTTCACCCTTCTTGTACTTAAATCGGCTTTGTGCCTTTTGTTTTCAATCCCAATGCATTTTCTGTGTTTCATGGGCACTGTGAAGGTCCAAGGGATACAGTAAATCTGCACTGGTGCATTGGAATCTAATACTGGTCTCCAAGGAGCCGCTCAAAGCACAAACTCTTAGAAGATTCACACTTCTTGTACTTAAGTCGGCATTGTGCATATTGTATTCAATTCCGATTCAATTTCTGTGTTTCATGGTCAATGTGAATGTCCAACGAATGCTTTAAAGCAGCACTTGTGCTTCGGAATTTAGATCGGGTCTCCCAGTAGCAGCTCAAACCACAAACTCTGAGAAGATTCACTCTTCTTGTACTTAAGTCGGCATTGTGCCTTTTGTATTCAATCCCGATGCATTTTCAGTGCTTCATGGTTAATGTGAAGGTCCAAGGTATACAGTAACATGCACTGGTGAATTGGAATCTAATACTTGCCCCCCAGGGGCCGCTCAAAGCACAAACACTTAGAACATTAACTACAATTGTAGATAAGTCGGCATTGTGCCATTGGTATTCAATCGCGATGCAATTTCTGTGTTTCATGCCCAATGTGAAGGTCCAAGACATTCAGTAATCCTGCACTGGTGCATCGGAATCTAATACTGGTCTACCAGGACAAACTCAAAGCACAAACTCTTAGACAATTCACTCTTCATGTATTTAAGTCGGCATTGTGCCTTTTGTATTCAATCCTGATGCATTTTCTGTGTTTCATGGTCAATGTGAAGGTCCAAGGTGTACTGTATAGCTGCACAGGTGCATCGGAATCTAATACTTTACCCATCAGGAATCGCTCAAAGCACAAATTCTTAGAAGATTCACTCATCTTGTACATAAGGCGGCATAGAGCCTATTGTATTTAATCCCGATGAAATTTCTGTGTTTCATGGTCAATGTGAAAGTCAAAGGGATACAGTAAACCTGCACTGGTGCATCGGAATTTAATACTGGTCTCCCAGGAGTCGCTTAAAGTAGAAACTCTTTCAAGATTCACTCTTCTTGTACATAAGTCGGCATTGTGCATTTTGTATTCAATCCCGATGTAGTTTCTGTGTCTCATGGTCAATGTGAAGGTCAAAGAGTTACAGTAACCTGCACTAGTGCATCGGAATCTTATACCTGACCCCCAGGGTCCGCTCAAAGCACAAACTCTTAGAAGATTATCTCTAATTGTACTAAAGTCGGCATTGTGCCTTTGGTATTCAATCGCGATGCAATTTCTGTGTTTCATGCACAATGTGAAGGTCCGAGGGATACAGTAAACCTGCATTGGTGCATCGGAATCAAAAACTGGTCTCCCAGGAGCCGCTCAAACCACAAACTCTTAGAAGATTCAATCTTCATGTACTTACGTCGGCATTGTGCCTTTTCAATTTAATTGCGATGCAATCTCTGTGTTTCATGGTCAATAGGTAGGTCCAAAGTATACCGTAAACCTGAACTGGTGCATCGGAATCTAATACTGGTCTCCCAGGAGTTGCTAAAAGCGCAAAATCTTAGAAGATTCACTCTTCTTGTAGTTATGTTGGCATTGTGCCTTTTGTATTCAATCCCGATGCAATTTCTGTGCTTCATGGTCAATGTGAATGTCCAAGGGTTACTGTAAACCTGCACTGGTGCATCAGAATCTAATACTGGTGCCCCAGGAGCCGCTCAAACCACAAACTCTTAGAAGATTCACTCCTCTTGTACTTAAGTCGGCATTGTGCCTTTTGTATTCAATCCGGATGCATTTTCTGTGTTTCATGGTCAATGTGAAGGTCCAAGGGATTCAGTAAACCTGCACTGGTGCATCGGAATCTAATCCTGGTCTCCCAGGAGACGCTCAAAGCACAAACTCATAGCAGATTCACTCTTCTTGTACTTAAGTCGGCATTGTGCCTTTCTATGCAATCCCGATTCATTTTCTGTGTTTCATGGTCATTGTGAAGGTCCAAAGGATACAGTAAACCTACACTGTGCATCGGAATGTAATACTGGTCTCCCAGGAGCCGCACAAAGCAGAAACTCTTAGAAGCTTCACACCTCTTGTACTTGAGTCGGCATTGTGCCATTTGTTTTCAATCCCGATGTAATTTATGTCTCTCAAGGTCAATGTCAAGGACCCAGGGATTCAGTAAACCTGCACTGGTGCATCGGAATCTAATACTCGTCTCCCAGGAGCCGCTCAAATCACAAACTCTTAGAAGATTCACTCTTATTGTAATTAATGCGGCATTGTGTCTTTTGTATTCAATCGCGGTGCAATTTCTGTGTTTCATGGTCAATGTGAAAGTCCAAGGGATACAGTAAGCCTGCATTGGTGCATCGGAATTCAATACTGGTCTCCCAGTAGCTGAACATGGCAGAAACTCTTAGAAGATTCACTATTCTTGTACTTAAGTCGGCATTGAGCCTTCTGTATTCAATCCCGATGCATCTTCTGTGCATCATGGTCAATGTGAAGGTCCAAGGGATTCAGTAATTCTGCAACGGTGCATGGGAATCTAAAACTGGTCTCCCAGGAGCCACTCAAAGCACATACACTTGGAAGATTCACACTTCTTGTACTTAAGTCGGCATTGTGCCTTATGTATTCAATCCCGATGCAATTTCTGTGTTTCATGGTAAACGCGAAAGTCGAAGGGATACAGTAAACCAGCACTGGTGCATCGGCATCTAACACTGGTCACCAAGGAGCGGCTTAAAGCACAAACTCTTAGAAGATTCACTCTTCTTGTACTTAAGTCGGCATTGTGCCATTTGTATTCAATCCCGAAGCAAATTCTATGTTTCATGGTCAATGTGAAAGTCCAAGGGATAAAGTAAACCAGCACTGATGCATCGGAAACTAATACTGGTCTCCCAGGAGCCGCACAAAGCACAAACTCTTGAAACATTCACTCTTCTTGCACTTAAGTCGGCATTTTGCCTTTGGAATTCAATCTCGATGCAATTTCTGTGTTTCATGATTAATGTGAAGTTCCAAGGGATACAGTAAACCTCGATTGGTGCATTGGAATTTAATACTGGTCTCCCAGGAGCCGCACAAAGCGCAAACTCTTAGAAGATTCACTCTTCTTGTACTTAAGTCGGCATTGTGCGTTTTGTATTCAATCCCGATGTAATTTATGTGTCTCAACGTCAATGTGAGGGTCCAACGGATTCAGTAAACCTGCACTGGTGCATCGGAATCTAATACTGGTCTCCCAGGAGCCGCTCAAATCACATACTCTTAGAAGATTAACTGTTATTGTAATTAATGCGGTATTGTGTCTTTTGTATTCAATCGCGGTGCAATTTCTGTGTTTCATGGTCAATGTGAAGGTCCAGGGGAGACAGTAAGCCTGCATTGGTGCATCGGAATCTAATACTGGTCTCCCAGCAGCAGTACATGGCAGAGACTCTTAGAAGATTCACTCTTCTCCTACTTAAATCATTGAGCGTTTTGTATTCAATCCCGATGCATCTTCTGTGCATCATGGTCAATGTGAAGGTCCAAGGGATTCAGTAACCCTGCAACGGTGCATGGGAATCTAAAACTGGTCTCCCAGGAGCCACTCAAAGCACATACACTTGGAAGATTCACACTTCTTGTACTTAAGTCGGCATTGTGCCTTATGTATTCAATCCCGATGCAATTTCTGTGTTTCATGGTAAACGCGAAAGTCGAAGGGATACAGTAAACCAGCACTGGTGCATAGGAATCTAATACCGGTCACCAAGGAGCCGCTCAAAGCACAAACTCTTAGAAGATTCACTATACTTGTATTTAAGTCGTCATTGTGACTTTTGTATTCAATCCCGATGCATTTGCAGTGTTTCATGGTCAATGTTAGGGTCCAAGGGATTCACTAAACCTGCACTGGTGCATCGGAATCTAATACTGGACCAAAGGAGATGCTCAAAGCACAAACTCTTAGAAGATTCACTCTCCTTGTACTTAAGTCGGCATTGTGCCTTTTGTTTTCAATCCCGACGCAATTTCTGTGTTTCATGTTCAATTTGGAGGTCCAAGGAATTCAATAAACCTGTACTGGTGCATCGGAATCTAATACTGGTCTCCCAGCAGCTGCTCAAAGCACAAACTCGTAGAAGATTCTATCTTCTTGTACACTCCTGGAAATTGAAATAAGAACACCGTGAATTCATTGTCCCAGGAAGAGGAAACTTTATTGACACATTCCTGGGGTCAGATACATCACATGATCACACTGACAGAACCACAGGCACATAGACACAGGCAACAGAGCATGCACAATGTCGGCACTAGTACAGTGTATATCCAACTTTCGCAGCAATGCAGGCTGCTATTCTCCCATGGAGACGATCGTAGAGATGCTGGATGTAGTCCTGTGGAACGGCTTGCCATGCCATTTCCACCTGGCGCCTCAGTTGGACCAGCGTTCGTGCTGGACGTGCAGACCGCGTGAGACGACGCTTCATCCAGTCCCAAACATGCTCAATGGGGTACAGATCCGGAGATCTTGCTGGCCAGGGTAGTTGACTTACACCTTCTAGAGCACGTTGGGTGGCACGGGATACATGCGGATGTGCATTGTCCTGTTGGAACAGCAAGTTCCCTTGCCGGTCTAGGAATGGTAGAACGATGGGTTCGATGACGGTTTGGATGTACCGTGCACTATTCAGTGTCCCCTCGACGATCACCAGTGGTGTACGGCCAGTGTAGGAGATCGCTCCCCACACCATGATGCCGGGTGTTGGCCCTGTGTGCCTCGGTCGTATGCAGTCCTGATTGTGGCGCTCACCTGCACGGCGCCAAACACGCATACGACCATCATTGGCACCAAGGCAGAAGCGACTCTCATCGCTGAAGACGACACGTCTCCATTCGTCCCTCCATTCACGCCTGTCGCGACACCCCTGGAGGCGGGCTGCACGATGTTGGGGCGTGAGCGGAAGACGGCCTAACGGTGTGCGGGACCGTAGCCCAGCTTCATGGAGACGGTTGCGAATGGTCCTCGCCGATACCCCAGGAGCAACAGTGTCCCTAATTTGCTGGGAAGTGGCGGTGCGGTCCCCTACGGCACTGCGTAGGATCCTACGGTCTTGGCGTGCATCCGTGCGTCGCTGCGGTCCGGTCCCAGGTCGACGGGCACGTGCACCTTCCGCCGACCACTGGTGACAACATCGATCTACTGTGGAGACCTCACGCCCCACGTGTTGAGCAATTCGGCGGTACGTCCGCCCTGCCTCCCGCATGCCCACTATACGCCCTCGCTCAAAGTCCGTCAACTGCACATACGGTTCACGTCCACGCTGTCGCGGCATGCTACCAGTGTTAAAGACTGCGATGGAGCTCCGTATGCCACGGCAAACTGGCTGACACTGACGGCGGCGGTGCACAAATGCTGCGCAGCTAGCGCCATTCGACGGCCAACACCGCGGTTCCTGGTGTGTCCGCTGTGCCGTGCGTGTGATCATTGCTTGTACAGCCCTTTCGCAGTGTCCGGAGCAAGTATGGTGAGTCTGACACACCGGTGTCAATGTGTTCTTTTTTCCATTTCCAGGAGTGTATTTAAGTCGGCATTCTGCCTTTTGTATTCAATCCCGATGCACTATCTGTGTTTCATGCTCAATGTGAAAGCCCAAGGGATTTACTTAACCCACACTGGTGCATCAGAATCTAATACTGGTCTCCCACGAGCCGCTCAAAGCAGAAACTCTTAGAAGTTACAGTATTCTTGTAGTTAAGTCGGCATTGTGCCTTTTGTATTCAATCCTGATCTAATTTCTGTGTTTTTTGGTCAATGTGAAGGTCCAAGGTATACAGAAACATGCACTGGTGCATAGGAATCTAATACTTGACCCCCAGGGGCCGCTCAAAGCACAAACTCTTAGATGATTAACTCTAATTGTACTTAAGGCGGAATTATGCCTTTGGTATTCAATCGCGATGCATTATCTGTGTTTCATGCACAATGTGACCGTCCGAGGGATACAGTAAACCTGCACTGGTGCATCGGAAACTAATACTGTTCTGCCAGGACAAATTCAAAGCACAATCTCTTAGACGATTCACTCTTCATGTACATAAGTCGGAATGGGCCTTTTGTATTCAATCCTGATGCATTTTCTGTGTTTCATGGTCAATGTGAATGTTTAAGCGCTACAGTAAATCAGCACTGGTGCAATGGAATCTAATACTCGTCTCCCAGGAGGCGCTCAAAGCACAACCTCTTAGAAGATTCACTATTCTTGTAGTTAAGTCGGCATTGTGCCTTTTGTATTCAATCCTGATCCAATTTCTGTGTTCCTCGGTCAATGTGAAGGTCCAAGGGATACAGTAAACCTGTACTGGTGCATCTGAATCCAATACTGGTCTCCCAGGAGCCGCTCAAAGCACAAACACTTAGAAGATTCACTCTTCTTGTACTTAAGTCGGCATTGTGCCTATTGTATTCAATCCCGATTCAATTCCTGTGTTTCATGGTCAATGAGAATGTCCAAGGAATGCTGCAAACCTGCACTTGTGCATCGGAATTTAATTCTGGTCTCCCTGGAGCAGCTCAAAACACAAACCCTTAGAAGATTCACTCTTCTTGTACTTAAGTGGGCATTGTGCATTTTGTATTCAATCCCAATGCATTTTCAGTGTCTCATGGTCAATGCGAAGGTCCAAGGTATACAGTAACCTGCACTGGTGCATCGGAATCTAATACTTGACCCCCAGGGTCCGCTCAAAGCACAAACTCTTAGAGGATTAACTCTAATTGTACTAAAGTCGGCATTGTGCCTTTGGTATTCAATCGCGATGCAATTTCTGTGTTTCATGCACAATGTGAAGGTCCGAGGGATACACTAAACCTGCATTGGTGCATCGGAATCAATAACTGGTCTCCCAGGAGCCGCTCAAACCACAAACTCTTAGAAGATTCACTCTTCTTGTACTTAAGTCGGCATTGTGCCTTCTGTATTTCATCGCGACGCAATTTCAGTGTTTCATGGTCAATAGGAAGCTCCAAAGTATACAGTAAACCTGAACTGGTGCTTTGGAATCTTATACTGGTCTCGCAGGAGTTGCCCATAGCACAAATTCTTAGAAGATTCACTCTTCTTGTACTTAGGTCGGCATTAAGGATTTGGTATTCAATCCCCATGCGATTTCTGTTTTTCATGGTCAATGTGACAGTCGAAGGGATACAGCAAATCTGCACTGGTGCATCGGAAACTAATACTGGTCTCCCAGGAGCAGCTCAAAGCACAAGCTCTTAGCAGATTCACTCTTCTTGTACTTGAGTCGGCATTGTGCCTTTTGTATTCAATCCCGATGCATTTTCTGTGTTTCATGGTCAATGTGAAGGTCCAAGGTATACAGTAACATGCACTGGTGCATTGGAATCTAATACTTGCCCCCCAGGGACCGCTCAAAGCACAAACACTTAGAAGATTAACTACAATTGTAGATAAGTCGGCATTGTGCCATTGGTATTCAATCGTGATGCAATTTCTGTGTTTCATGCCCAATGTGAAGGTCCAAGTCGTTCAGTAAACCTGCACTGGTGCATCGGAATCTAATACTGGTCTACCAGGACAAACTCAAAGCACATACTCTTAGACGATTCACTCTTCATGTCTTTAAATCGGCATTGTGCCTTTTGTATTCAATCCCGATGCATTTTCTGTGTTTCATGGTCAATGTGAATGTTTAAGCGCTACAGTAAATCAGCACTGGTGCAATGGAATCTAATACTGGTCTCCCAGGAGCCGCTCAAAGCACAAACTCTTAGAAGATTCACTATTCTTGTAGTTATGTCGGCATTGTGCTTTTTTGTATTCACTCCTGATCCAATTTCTGTGTTTCTTGGTCAATGTGAAGGTCCAAGGGATACAGTAAACCTGTACTGGTGCATCGGAATCTAATACTGGTCTCCCAGGAGCCGCTCAAAGCACAAACACTTAGAAGATTCACTCTTCTTGTACTTAAGTCGGCATTGTGCAT
The DNA here is from genome assembly GCF_023864345.2 of Schistocerca serialis cubense. NCBI lineage: Eukaryota > Metazoa > Arthropoda > Insecta > Orthoptera > Acrididae > Schistocerca > Schistocerca serialis. Next base: position 45,417,030 of record NW_026047583.1, read on the forward strand.
TTTGTATTGAATCCCGATGCATTTTCAGTGTCTCATGGTCAATGAGAAGGTCCAAGGAATGCTGCAAACCTGCACTTGTGCATCGGAATTTAATTATTGTCTCCCAGGAGCAGCTCAAAACACAAGCTCTTAGAAGATTCACTCTTCTTGTACCTAAGTCTGCATTGTGCCTTTTGTATTCAATCCCGATGTTTTTCTGTGTTTCATGGTCAATGTGAAGGTCCAAGGTATACCGTAAACCTGCACTGGCGCATTGGAATCTGACACTGGTCTCCCAAGAGTCGCTTAAAGCAGAAACTCTTAGAAGATTCACTTTTCTTGTACTTAAGTCGGCATTGTGATTTTTCTATTCAATCCCGATGTAGTTTCTGTCTCTCATGGTCAATGTGAAGGTCCAAGGGATTCATTAAACTTGCACTGGTGCATCGGAATCTAATACTGGTCTCCCAGGAGCCGCTCAAATCACAAACTCTTAGAAGATTCACTCTTCTTGTACTTAATACGGCATTGTGTCTTTTGTATCAAATCGCGGTGCAATTTCTGTGTTTCATGGTCAATATGAAGGTCCAAGGGATACTGTAAAGCTAGAATAGTGCATCGGATTCTAATACTGGTCTCCAGGGAGCCGCTCAAAGCACAAAGTCGTAGAAGATTCACTCTTCTTGTACTTAAGTCGGCATTGTGCCTTTAGTATTCAATCCCAATGCAATTTCTGTGCTTCATGGTCAATGTGAGAGTCGGAGGGATACAGCAAACCTGCAGTGGTGCATTGGAATATAATACTGGTCTCCCAGGGAGCGCTCAAACCACAAACTCTTAGAAGATTCACTCTTCTTTTACTTAAGTCGGCATTGTGCCTTTTGTATTTAATCGAGATGCAATTTCTGTGTTTCATGGTCAATAGGAAGGTCCAAAGTATACAGTAAACCTGAACTGGTGCATCCGAATCTAATACTGGTCTCCCAGGAGCCGCACAAAGCAGACACTCTTAGAAGCTTCACTCTTCTTGTACTTGAGTCGGCATTGTGCTTTTGTATTCAATCCCGATATAATTTACGTCTCTCAAGGTCAATGTGAAGGTCCAAGGGATAAAGTAAACCAGCACTGATGCATCGGAAACTAATACTGGTCTCCCAGGAGCCGCACAAAGCACAAACTCTTAAAACATTCTTTCTTCTTGCACTTAAGTCGGCATTTTGCCTTTTGAATTCAATCCCGATGCAATTTCTGTGTTTCATGGTAAACGCAAAAGTCGAAGGGATACAGTAAACCTGCACTGGTGCATAGGAATCTATTACTGGTCACCAAGGAGCCGTTCAAAGCACAAACTATTAGAAGATTTACTATTCTTGTACTTAAGTCGGCATTGTGACTTTTGTATTCAATCCTGATGCATTTTCAGTGTTTCATGGTCAATGTTAGGGTCCAAGGGATTCACTAAACCTGCACTGGTACATCGGAATCTAATACTGGACTCCAGGAGATTCTCAAAGCACAAACTCTTAGAAGATTCACTCTCCTTGTACTTAATTCGGCATTGTGCCTTTTGTTCTCAATCCCGACGCAATTTCTGTGTTTTATGTTCGATTTGAAGGTCCAAGGGATTCAATAAACCTGCACTGGTGCATCGGAATCTAATACTGGTCTCCCAGCAGCCGCTCAAAGCAGAAACTCTTAAAAGCTTCACTCTTCTTGTACTAAAGTCGGCATTTTGCATTTTGTATTCAACCCCGATGCAATTTCTGTGCCTCATGGTCAATGCGAAGGTCCAAGGGATACAGTAAACCTGCATTGGTGCATCGGAATCTAATACTGGTCTCCCAGGAGCCGCTCATGCACAATCTCTTAGAAGATTCACTCTTCTTGCACTTTAGCCGGTATTGTGCCTTTTGTATTCAATCCCGATGCCATTTGCTCAAATTCATGATCAATGTGAGTGTTCAAGGGATACTGTTAGCCTGAACTGGTGCATCGGAATCTAATACTGGTCTACCAGTTGACGCTCAAAGCTCAAACTCTTAGATGATTCACTCTTCTTGTACATAAGTCGGCATTGTGCCTTTTGTATTCAATCCCGATGCAATTTCTGTGTCTCATGGTCAATGTGAAGGTCCAAGGGATACAGTAAACCTGCATTGGTGCATCGGAATCTAATACTGGTCTCCAAGGAGCCGCTCATACACAAAATCGTAGAAGAATCACTCTTCTTGTACTTAAGTCGGCATTGTGTGTTTTGTATTCAATCCCGATGTAATTTCTATGTGTCATGATCAATGTGAAAGTCCAAGGGAATCGATAAACCTGCACTGGTGCTTCGGAATTTAATACTGGTCCCCCAGGAGCCGCTCAAATCACAAACTCTTAGAAGATTCTCTCTTCTAGTACTTAAGTCGTCATTGTTCCATTTGAATTCAATCCCGATGCAATTACTGTGTTTCATGGTCAATGTGAAAGTCGAAGGGATACAGTAAACCTGCATTGATGCATTGGAATCTAATTTTGGTCTCCCAGGAGCCGCTCAAAACTCAAATTCTTAGATGATTCACTCTTGTACTTAAGAGGCATTAAGCCGTTTGTATTCAATAGCGATCCAATTTCTGTGTTACATGGTCAATGTGACAGTCCAAGGGATAGAATAAACCTACATTGGTGCAGCGGAATCTAATACTGGTCTCCCAGGAGACGCTCTAAGCACAACCTCTTAGGAGATTCACTCCTCTTGTACTTAAGTCGGCATTCGGTGTTTTGTATTCAATTATGATGCAATTTCTGTGTTTCATGGTCAATGTTAAAGTCCAAGGGACACAGTAAAACTGCACTGGTGCATCGGGATCCAATACTGGTCTCCCAGTAGTCGCTCAAAACTCATATTCTTAGATGATTCACTCTTCTTGTACTTATGTCGGCATTAAGCCTTTTGTATTCAATCCCGATGCAATTTCTGTGTTTCATGGTCAATGTGAAGGTCCAAGGTATACAGTATACCTGCACTGGAGCATCGGAATCTAATACTTTACCCATTAGGAGTCGCTCAAAGCACAAACTCTTAGAAGATTCACTCATCTTGTACATAAGGCGGCGTAGAGCGTATCGTATTCAATGCAGATGAAATTTCTGTGTTTCGTGGTTAATGTGAAAGTCGAAAGGATACAGTAAACCTGCGCTGGTGCATCGGAATCTAATACTGGTCCCCCATGAGCCGCTCAAATCACAAACTCTTAGAAGATTCATTCTTCTTGTACTCAATTCGGCATTGTGTCTTTTGTATTCAATTGCGGTGCAATTTCTGCGTTTCATGGTCAATATGAAGGTCAAAGGGATACAGTAAACCTGAACTGGTGCATCGGAATGTAATACTGGTCTCCCAGGATACGCTCAAAGCAGAAACGCATGGAAGATACACTCTTCTTGTACTTAAGTCGGCATTGTTCCATTTCAATTCAATCCCGATGCGTTTTCTGTGTATCATGGTCAATGTGAAAGTCGAAGGGATACAGTAAACCTGCATTGATGCATTGGAATCTAATACTGGTCTCCCAGGAGCCGCTCAAAACTCAAATTCTTAGATGATTCACTCTTCTTGTACTTAGGTCGGCATTAAGCCGTTTGTATTCAATCCCGCTCCAATTTCTGTGTTACATGGTCAATGTGACAGTCCAAGGGATAGAGTAAACCTGCATTGGTGCAGCGGAATCTAATACTGGTCTCCCAGGAGACGCTCTAAGCACAACCACTTAGGAGATTCACTCCTCATGTACTTAAGTCGGCATTGGGTGTTTTGTATTCAATCCCGATGCAATTTCTGTGCATCCTGGCCATGTGAAGGTCCAAAGGATTCAGTAAACCTGCACTGGTGCATGGGAATCTAATACGCGTATTACAGGAGCCACTCAAAGCACAAACATTTGGAAGATTCACTCCTCTTGTACTTAAGTCGGCATTGTGCCTTTTGTATTCAATCCTGATGCAATATCTGTGTTTCATGCACATTGTGAAGGTCCAAGACATTCAGTAAACCTGCACTGGTGCATCGGAATCTAATACTGGTCTCCCAGGAGCCGTTCAAAGTTCAAAATCTTAGAAGATTCAGTCTTCTTGTACCTAAGTCGGCATTGTGCCTTTTGTATTCAATCCCGATCCAATTTCTGTGTGTCACGGTCAATGAGAAGGTCCAAGGGATACAGGAAACCTGCACTGCTGCATCGGAATCTAATACTGGTCTCCCAGGAGCCGCTCAAAGAACAAACTCTCAGAAGATTCACTCTTCTTGTACTTAAACCGGCATTGTGCCTTTTGTATTCAATCCCGATGCAATTTCTGTGTTTCATGATCAATGTGAGGGTCCAAAGGATTCAGTAAACCTGCACTGGTGAATCGGAGTCTATTACTGGTCTCCCAGGAGACGCCCAAACTACAAACTCATAGACGTTTCACTGTTTCTGTACTTAAGTCGTAAATGTGCCATTAGTATTCAATCCCAATGCAATTTCTGTGTTACACGGTCACTGTGAAAGTCCAAGGGATACAGTAATCCTGCACTGGTGCATTGGAATATAATACTGGTCTGCCACGAGCAGCTCAAACACAAACTCTTAGAAGTTTCACTCTTCTTGTACTTAAGTCGTCATTGTGCCTATTCTATTCAATCCCTATCCAATTTTTGTGTTTCATGGTCAAAGTGAAGGTACAAGGCATACAGTAAACCTGCACTGGTGCAACGGAATCTAATACTTTACCCCCAGGAGTCGCTCAAAGCACAAACTCTTAGAAGATTCACTCTTCTTATACATAAGTCGGATTAGAGCCAATTGTATTCAATCACGATGGAATTTCGGAGTTTCATGGTCAATGTGAACGTCCAAGGGATTCTGCAGACCTGCACTGGTGCATCGCAATCTAATACTGGTCTTCCATAATCTGTACAAAGCAGAAACTCTTAGAAGATTCACTCTTCTTGTACTTATGCCGGCATTGTGCCTTTTGTATGCAATCCTGATGCATTTCTGTGTCTCATGGTCAATGTGAAGGTCCAAGGGATTCAGCAAACCTGCACTGGTGAAACGGAATCTAATACTGGTCTCCCAGGAACCGCTCAAAGCACAAACTCTTAGAAGATTCACTCTTCTTGTATTTAAGTCGGCATTCTGCCTTTTGTATTCAGCCCCGATGCAATTTATGTGTTCCATGTCAATCTGAAAGTCCAATGGATACAGTAAACCTGCAGTGGTGTATCTGAATCTAATTCTGGTCTCCCAGGAGCCACTCAAAGCACAAAATCTTAGAAGATTCACTCTTCTTGTACTTAAGTCGTCATAGTGCCTATTCTATTCAATCCCGATCCAATTTCTGTGTTTCATGGTCAATGTGAAGGTACAAGGGATACAGTAAACCTGCACTGGTTCGTCGGAATCTAATACTGGTCTCCCAGGAGCCGCTCAAATCACAAAGTCTTAGAAGATTCACTCTTCTTGTACTTAAGTCGGCATTGTGCCATTTTTATTCAATCACGATGCAATTTCTGTGTTTCACGGTCAATATGAAAGTCCAAGGGATACAGTAAACCTGCACTGGTGCATCGGAATCTAATACTGGTCTACCAGGAGCCGCTGGAAGCACAAACTCTTAGAAGATTCACTCTTCTTGTACTTAACTTGGCATTGTGTGTTTTGTATTCAATCCCGATGCAATCTCTGTTTTTCACGGTCAATGTCCTGCAAAGTAGTGTTCCACGGCCTGCACAATCTAGAGAACATACTTGTCCGCCACTAATCCTGTGAGTGACCCAGGTGCAAGACCTGTCCCACAAATCCACCCACCACCTCCTACAGCAGTCCAGTCGCAGGCATCTCCCACCATATAAAAGGCACGATCATGTGCAAAAGCAACCTGTTAAAAATCAGCTATGCTGCAATTACCATACAATTTTCCATGTAGGGATGACAAGTAACCAACTGTTCACTCGCAGTAATGTCTAGCACCAAACTGTGGCAAACCACAGACTTGACATTGCAGTTGCCAAGAGGCTGTACACCACTTCAACAACTGCTTCACTAGACATACCATTTGGATATTCCCTTCCAGTGCAAGTTTCTCTGAACTACACAGGTGGAAATTGTCTCTGCAGCACATCTAGTGCCATTCACCTGACCTAAACCTCTGCTAATTTGTTTCCCACTGTATCACTTCACCTTTTCCCTTCTCTCTTCTGTACCCACCAATCTTTTCCCATTCAGACCATGTACTGTCTTCTCCAATCACTCTGCCCCCCCACCCCTAGCAGCTACTGCGGGTGTGTACATTTGGGTGTTTGTGTGGTTTCCAAACTAAACCATGTGCATTTTAGATATGTTAGACCCATATACTTTACCTGAAACTAATTCTCTGAGGTACTGAGACTACTGCTTCCTGGCTCAGGGTTTCTATTTTCAGCTAACACAGTAGTATTGTCTACAAACAAAAGTGTATGGGACAGCATATTTACCAATGAATCATTCACACTGGACACCAAAACGACTGTTGTGGGGCATGTAGACAACCCCTGAGATGGTGCACCAAGGCTGTGTGACTGCAGGAGCAGACAGCAAAAACTCTACACAAAAGATGGTCTAGCACGTCTCAGAGCTTACAGTCAAAAATTATCAGGCAAGGTGTCCATATTATGCAAATTAACGTAGGATTAACAAGTGACAAATGCAGTTACCAAAGCAAATTAAATGATGAGCATGCCATCAGTATTATAGCTCTAAAGGAAATGCATTTAGGTGATAATTCAGCAGCTACATGCAAGATTACGCAATATAAAGCAATATCAATACTCCTCTCAATTGTTAGGTGCATCCACAATAAATGAAAAAAGAAACAGCTCTTGGATTATGCTGGCTTAAGCTGTCAGAAAATTAGTGATGTAGAAGTAATTAGGATAAAACTCAAAGGCCTGGTTATTACATCAGTCCACAAATCACCTAACGGAAAGTGTCTGACACTAGTCTTACACACAGCAACTAGACAGCACGTATATGTTTAAGATTTTAATTCCAAAACACAACCTGGAGATACATAAATAGAGACAAAAATAGAGAACCATTGTTCGAATGGATCAACACACAAGAAATTATCTAAGTTTGATGCCAAGGAATTTAAAAAGTTTTGGGCAGGCAGATGGAAACTGATACAAAACCTGACCCATCCATCTTTTCCACTGATGAGAACAAATTACCACTGAATCACTCAATAGTAGTACCTAAACATTTTTCAAGGAGTGTACATTGGCTCACAAAAGTTATCATTGGTGCTGAAATATCAGTTACAAAATACATTGATAAACCCTCATGGCAATTTGAAAAAGCTAACTAGATACAATACACCCAGGAAGTGGAGAGCAACCCACACTGGACACCTCAAAAGTCAGAACATTGGGAATTATTGTAGATGTAGCTAAATGGAATATCTGAAGGGAAGTAACAAAATAATGTGTACTAGGATGGGACAAACCTGCCCAAGTCCTCTACAAAGGATACCAAGTGTCTAAATAATGTTTTGATAACATTTTGTATTTAAAAATATGTGTGTGTATAAATTGTTCATGTTGATGTAAATTTGACAATTTAAGAAATGGTCATGCTTAGGAACAATGTAAGAAATAGGTGTTATGTAAAAACCAGTGTGCTTTTGTTTGAAACGAAAATGGCTGTGGCGCACGGAAGAGGTGCGAAAGGCGAATTGGCGTGCTACCTTGAGCAAGTTCGGGAAGTAAGTCACACAGTCTGAAGGCAGCAGTGATTGAGGTAACTCCTTTGTGGAGCAGAAGCTTTGCCTGCAAATTTTCATAAAAATGCCTCGGTTGAAGACTGCAAACAGCTTACAGCATAGCTGCGAGTTGTTGAGCTACTGTATGTAAAACTGAATGAAGCCAAGAAGAGAAATTGAGCCCATACAGCAAGAAACTTGCAGGCCGTAGTGTGGGTAGTGTAGCCATCATAACTGTTCACCACACTCAAGCCTACAGCCACCAGATAAGATTTTTTTCTATTTTTACCTTTGTACAGCATGAACCATTAATTTAAACTGTGTTTTAATAATCATTCTTGAACTTTACGGAAACTGGCTCACCCTGTTATTTCATCCTAATCATACATCTGTATAGGGTTCCTTCCTGGTGTTTGATTAATCCGAGTGTCCTGTTTTACAGACTTATGAAGTGCCAAGTTAATATAAAGAGGCACCATTTAAATTGCTTTAGTGTAAATAATAAAAATGTTTTCTTAACTATTGCAAAGTGTTATGGTTTGCTTACATAAAATTCAATCAGAGTGAAGCCAAGTTACTAGAACCTGTTAGATGGCTACACAGAATTATTTCAAACAATAATAGCTTTTGAAAGTAAATTCCACCAAGAAAGAGGTTTTCTTTAAGTGAAATGTTCAGTTAAAAAGTGTGTGCTTTAGTGTCTAAGTATTTAAGTTTCTTGATTATGGAAAGTGCTTTTCTAAAGGTAGTCCCCCCCACCCCGGCTAATTTTTTTTACCTTCCTTGAAGTTATCTACTGGGCTTTTTCTTTTTTAAAAACATAATGTATAAAGATGCAGCCCAAAATTGTTTAAGTGGGGTAATTTATTTGAAGAGCCAAACTAAACAGTAGCAAGAAAGTAGGCAAAATTCACATTTCTGCTTCTCCAATACTTCACTATTTCATTGCCAGGATAGGTTGGTGACCATTAAGTACATGTTTTAAACCACTAAATGAACTTGGAAATGAGTTTTCCTAGCTTCAGTATATTATTATTCATACTGTGTTCCTATCTTGCCACTGGGTAAGATCTTAGGAAAAGAAGTGAATAGTCCAATTTACTTATCCATTAGACGCAACACACGGTAAATCCTGTAAGAAGGATAACTCTATTGATTATCTTTTCCTGTAAACAGGACTATCCTTCGATAGTGTATTTTATTTTAAAACTAAACTAAATTTTAGTAAGAGGGTTATACGTGGCAACATAGAGACAGGGTTTCTGTTATTTACGTAAAAGCATACTAATATCATAATGGTAGTGTTATAAGGTCCTATTAATGTGTGGTCATGACACTTGTTAAATGTCTCACCACATTCCTATTGAAACTACTTACTCTTCTTGTAAATAACACCTATGACAATTTTATACAAATGTCCACTAAGACTTCGCCCGTCAACTTTCATTTAGGTAACAGCGATCTTTTAGATGTATTTAAATCAGTACTGTTAAGAAATACTGACTAGCTTTATTTTCAAGAATCTCAAGTTTAAGTTATACATACTGTTATCCTCCAATAAGAATCATTGGCCGATTCTTCATCTTTGACAGGTTCAGCATGCCTGCAATGCAAAACATTATCTTTTGTATTAACAGATGAAATCCAACTTTTTAAATTTAATAAATGCTTATACAAACATAAAGTTTCTTCAAAAAATGTATTTATGACAACTTCCTGTCACAGATAATTTTCACTGAATGTTGCAACCCAGTTATAATGCTGATGAGAAGCAAATGTTGTTCTTTTCCCTCTCTTCCTTCACCATCTCCTGTTTTGTTCACCTTGACATATTTCTACCAAACAGACTACCCCAATGGATCCACTGCTTATATTTAACACACAGTAAATTCAGTGCAAATATTTCCTTAACACAGGATGTGCATTGACGAGCTTGAATTAATCAGAAAAATATAAACAGATACTAACCGTTCCACAGCTCTTACAAAATACTTGCATTAAGTAATCATCAAAGCTACTTTTTGTACAGCAAGAGGACTAAAAGTCAAAATGGTGCTACATGCTACAGGCAGTGCAATACAATTTATTTTACTCATTGCTACAGCAATAAATGTACTTATAAAAATATTCAGACTTAGACTATAATCAAATACAGAGAGAGAAAATATTCTAACTAAAGAGATATAGCAGCCATAGGCAGAAACAAATAAAAAAACTGATACTAATCTTAGCTTTGAGGACCAAAAGTTTCTTCATCTGGAAAACACAAAAAGAGAAATGAGACTGTTCAAGAATTAAGGATGAAAATTCAGGATCTTGAGTCAAGGAAGATGGACATGATGAAATTCAGTTGCGAAAGAGCAGCAGATGATGTAATTTTAAATGCTGAGAAATAAGATCTCTTCAAGAGGAGCCACCAAAAGGTCAAATAAGTGAAGAACAAGCTGAAAATACCGGTAAATGGGCTAAAATGGCGGCAAATAGATAAAGGAAACAGAAAGAAAGTGCTGAAGAACAGGCAACCAAACAACAACAACAACAACAACAACAATAATAACAGCACATTGTAGCAATATATAATAGCAGTCCCACAACATCTGGAGGAAGATTTTCCACTAACAGAGCAATAAATTCATGAAGCCATCAAATCTTCCAAAACTTCAAAGCAACAAATGAAGACTCCACTACAGCAAAATTATTGAAATAGTCAGAACACACAAATGATCTACAACTGCTGTTTGAGAACATTTGGAAAGCTGAAGAGATTATTGAAAGCATTAATCCACAGCTATGAAAAAAAGGGGACACTCAAAATGTCAACAATGGCAGAGATGCCTCACTTCTGCCAGTGGTATACAAAATATTATCAAAAATTCTCTGGACAGAGTTGTAGAAACTTTAGACAAATAACTGGGAGAATCTCGAGGAGCTCTAGAAAGGGAAGACCCTGTACAGAGCAGATGTTTATTAGAAAATCGATAATCCTCCACAGACTGCTAATCACCAAACCTATAATAGTATCATGTATTGGTTTCAAGAAAACTTTTGATTTGGTAGGCAGAGAAATTATAGGTAAAATCATCAAAGAATTTTGTATTAAAGCAAACATAATCCTCAAAACACTAGCAAATAGGATGACTGAAGCTAAATTTATGGGAGAAGTATCTCAACCATTTGAAATAAAAACTGGTGTTAGACAAGGGGACAGTTTATCACCTTTACTGTAACACTGCATTCTAGAAAAAATAGAAAGTATCTGGAATTTGGAGAAAAAAAAATTACAAAATTGAACCAATAATTTTAGGACGAATAACAAATGGAATTAAGGTAAACTGCCTGGCTTCTGCAGATGATTCTGATATACTTTCAAAAAATCTGACAGACAGTTATTGAAAGAAATCTTTTGGAAGAAATAGCAAAGAGAGCTGGCCCCAAAATTTCAGCCGAAAAAACAACATTGATGACAATTTCAAACAATGCATCAACATTCTTAGAAAAACAAAAATGTAAAATAGCATTAGTAAGTAAATTTAAATATATTGGACAAACTGTACAACAAAATGGACTAGAAGAATTAACAGTAGATGCAAGAGTCAGCAAACTGGAGAGAGCAAATCGTTTTACAAAGGATATTTACAACAAGAAATGTACAACTAAAAAAACAAAACTAAAACACTATCCCACAGTGGTATGACCAGGATGTTTATATGGATGAGGATGCCTAATGATGAACTATAAGCTGGACAGAACAGAGGTTCCTCAAAGGAGCATTATTAGAAAATAATGATTGCAATACAAGCTACAGATGGCTGGAAAATGAGAAGTAATGAGGAGATCTACAAAAATTTTGAGAAAATATCAGAAGTAATGGCTAAAAGAAGATTAATCTTTTTTTAGAGACCTCTACTGAATGAGTAGTACTGGAAGAAGGACTCAATGATAGCATGGATTACAGAAATAAGAAAGAAACAACATCAAACAATCAGAAATAATAGAAAGAAACCTTTTTACAGATAAAATACTGAATTTAAAAGGATCATCACCTCTCCAAGATCAAAATTAATTTCATCCCTCTCAATAAGACCGTGAAAACCGGAAATAAAATTCATAAATATGATATTGCGAAGATCAAAATCAATCAAAACATATTGGAACAATGCCACCAGTAACTGACAGTTGAATCCCATAAATGGGCAGACATTGCCTCCATGATCCAACAAGCAGCTAATACTACAATCCTGACAGCTAAAAAGAGGAATCATACATGGTGGAATGAGGTTTGTGGTGAGGTGGTGGCCTAAACAGCAAGTGCATGGAAAAAGTGGAATTCTACCAGGAGTCCTGATGATTTTGATGTATTCCACGAAGTTCGAAAATATGCAGCCAGAACTCTATGAAGGTCTAAGCAATTGCATGAGAAACAGCAGTTAGAATAGATCGATCAGCGTTTCCAGATAAACAATGTCAGAGACTTCTATCAGACGTTCAAATCGAACTTGAAAGGATACCAAGCCCCTAGTTTTTGTTTTAGAGACGAAAATGGAAAGCTCAGTGTTGTGTACATAGTTCCGCATATTCAGCGCGTACACAAATTTCCCACTAGAGTGCGCCCCGCTAAGCAAAACAGCGCAGGCGCAGCGCTCGTCCATCTCCGCACTATGAGATGGCGCTGCCATAGAGATGGACAAAATTCTGCTTCCGCCGATCCGCGTATTAATATGTAACGCAGCCAATGAGATTGCTGCTAACATAGAACATTTTCTCCTCGCGCATCACACTCGCGCAGTGATACATGAACGTGCGAGGTATTATAACGAGTGTAAAGACCTTCGATCAGTCAGTCTGCATTTGTCTGCACCTGTCTGTATGAGTCTGCATTAGTCTGTACCAGTCTGCATTAGTCTGTACCAGTCCGTCGAGTTCTACAATTGTCTGTACCAGTCCATAGTCAAGATTCAGTCTGCGCCTGATAAGATTACCATATTCCTGTACATAGCCATGAAGATAAATGTATAGACACTTTTGTCAAGTATCTGAGATATATGTGAGAATAAGATTAACGTACCAATCCCAAAGAACTTCAGATTGTCAATTGTAAATAGCATCCAGAACCAAGTTAAGTAATTTTTATATTTGTTATTATTTTAGTAAATGTGTGTGAAAATTAATCAAATTCTGTTTAAAGTTGGTCACCGTCAATCTGCTACTCTAAGCATGCAAGTGGCATTTCTATCATCTGACCGAATGGCAGAAGATAAACATGCCATGATAAGACCACGAGACATATTGCTGACACTCGCTTACTTCGTTAGAGCAACAAGTCAAATAATCTGATGGTGTGTGTACTGAAGGTCTTACAGTATGCACACCACACTCGGCCTGACCAACAAAGAAAACTGCAAGATCATGTCTCGTTACTTTGAAAACCTACTTAATTGTGATGAACCGAAAGAAAGATTCCCTGCATGTGCCCCAATCCACAAACTACCCCTAATCTCCATCTAGTAAAGAGGAGACCAAAGAGATCATCAACAACTTTAAGAATAATAAGGCAGCTGGAGAGGATTCAATAGTGGTGGAACTACTGAAGCTGGCAAATAATGAAACTCTAGATATACTAGTCCAACTTTTTGAGGAGATCTGGAGAGCTGGGATGATACCAACTGAATGGCAGTCAGCTTTAATCCATCGTCTACACAAAAAAGGTGATAAATAGAATGTCAATAACTATAGGGGTACCTCATTAGTATCTGTTCCATATAAGATTCTCTCCAAAGTGATACAGAATAGAATAGAAGGTCATTGTAACCAACTGATTGGGGACTATCAAGCTGGTTTCCGAAAGGGCGATTCTTGCGCAGAACAGATCTTTAGCCTGAAGAACATCATCAGGTCCAAAAAACTGGAAGAAATAACTATGTGGTCATGTTTGTTGATTTTCAAAAAGTATATGACTCCATCGACTGACAGGCATTAATGAATATTTTGGAAAAGTTTGGGATGGATAATACCTCAAGAAAGCTGATCAAACAAACTCTTACTAACACAGCGTCAAAATTTAAATTTATGGGTGAGGTATCTAAACCCTTTACAATCAGAACGGACATAAGACGAGGAGATGGACTATCCCTCTCCTTTTCAATTGTGTCTTGGAAAAGGTCACTCGAGAGTGGAGAAAGTTATTAGCCCAAGAAGAAACAAATGAAGAGTGGTTCAGACTTGGTCCTAAGAACAAAGGGGTGTGCATTGACTGCTTAGATTTTGCGGCTGACCTGGCCATTTTTGCTAACAACATAGAGTCAGCAGTCAACAAGATAAATAGGCTGTCAGAAATTGCTGAAAAAAGTTAGACTCCAGATCTCTATTCAAAAGACAAAATATATGACGAACATCTGTGATGGACCTGAATGGATGATAACCAACCTGGGAAAAAATCGGATGAGTTAAGAATTTCAGGTATCTCGGTGAAGTCATCCACCAGGAGAATGGATTAAAAGAAGAAGCAATTGCCAGGATGAGGAAGTTAGACCAAGCATACCAACTGACAAAGAATACTTATAACAAAAAGTCTATGAGTATGTGGGCCAAGTTCCAACATTATAATACAGTTGTAAAACCTGAGGGCTTATAAGCATCCAAAACTTTGACCACGAATAGACAAGGTCAAGCTGAGCGGCTGGAAAAGCGTGAGTGTAGGATATTAAGGAAAATCCTAAGGTAATAGATGGGTCGATGGACAATGGCGAATGAGAGCAAATGAGGAATCGTGCAGCAAGACAGAACCTATCACAGCATCCATTACAAAGAAATGATTGTTATTTTATGGTCATCTCATGAAAATGGACGGTGATCGACTATCAAAAAGAATACAGAGTTTCATCCCATCTAAGAAAACGAGGCCGAGATGGTTCAAAGAATGTGAAAAAGATCTTAAGCAGATTGGTATCTCAGAGAGAAATTCCTGAAAGGAACAAATTTAGAAGATTGGTGACCAACTACCAAGGTTTTAACATGGCATCAACATCCGAAAGACAGTGAGGACCCTTATCTGAAGGGCATAAAAAGGTACTTCTTGGAGGGGCTCAGAAGATACTGGCAGGAAGTCAAAGCTGGAGCAAGAACAAGACCTGGACACTACAGTGAAGTCGGTTGTTACCACGCAGTCCATAAAGACTCACCTCGATAAAAAAAAAAAAAAATAAAAATAAAAGGCTTTCGATGCAGAAGAAATAGGGGATTGAGAACAACACGAATAGAATAAAGGGGGAAAAACATGAGGAGGAGATGGATGAGTACTGGAAAAACAGGAGACGACAAGGGAAGAAGAAGAAGTGAAGTTATTACATGATGAGAGATGGTGATTGCATTTGATTTGATTCAGTTTTCGTTACATACACCGAAAAAATGAGATGATTCTCAAGGGTGTGGAACATGTCAGAATGTATAACACAAAACATTTTAATATAATGAATACTACCCTGATCATTTGTCACGAGATTGTCAAAATAGGTGAATACAATACAGTAAACTGGAGAAGCTAATATTTACAGAATTAATACGCTGTCAGAATGAAATATTGTTGTTGTTGTTGTTGTTGTTGTTGTTGTTGTTGTGGTCTTCAGTCCTGAGACTGGTTTGATGCAGCTCTCCATGCTACTCTATCCTGTGCAAGCTTTTTCATCTCCCAGTACCTACTGCAACCTACATCCTTCTGAATCTGCTTAGTGTATTCATCTCTTGGTCTCCCTCTACGATTTTTACCCTCCACGCTGCCCTCCAATACTAAATTGGTGATCCCTTGATGCCTCAGAACATGTCCTACCAACCGATCCCTTCTTCTGGTCAAGTTGTGCCACAAACTTCTCTTCTCCCCAATCCTATTCAATACTTCCTCATTAGTTATGTGATCTACCCATCTAATCTTCAGCATTCTTCTGTAGCACCACATTTCAAAAGCTTCTATTCTCTTCTTGTCCAAACTATTTATCATCCATGTTTCACTTCCATACATGGCTACACTCCATACGAATACTTTCAGAAATGACTTCCTGACACTTAAATCTATACTGGATGTTAACAAATTTCTCTTCTTCAGAAACGCTTTCCTTGCCATTGCCAGCCTACATTTTATATCCTCTCTACTTCGACCATCATCAGTTATTTTGCTCCCCAAATAGCAAAACTCCTTTACTACTTTAAGTGCCTCATTTCCTAATCTAATTCCCTCAGCATCACCCGACTTAATTAGACTACATTCCATTATCCTTGTTTTGCTTTTGTTGATGTTCATCTTATATCCTCCTTTCAAGACACTGTCCATTCCATTCAACTGCTCTTCCAAGTCCTTTGCTGTCTCTGACAGAATTACAATGTCATCGGCGAACCTCAAAGTTTTTATTTCTTCTCCATGAATTTTAATACCTACCCCGAATTTTTCTTTTGTTTCCTTTACTGCTTGCTCAATATACAGATTGAACAACATCGGGGAGAGGCTACAACCCTGTCTTACTCCCTTCCCAACCACTGCTTCCCTTTCATGTCCCTTGACTCTTATAACTGCCATCTGGTTTCTGTACAAATTGTAAATAGCCTTTCGCTCCCTGTATTTTACCCCTGACACCTTTAGAATTTGAAAGAGAGTATTCCAGTCAACATTGTCAAAAGCTTTCTCTAAGTCTACAAATGCTAGAAACATAGGTTTGCCTTTCCTTAATCTTTCTTCTAAGATAAGTCGTAAGGTCAGTATTGCCTCACGTGTTCCAGTGTTTCTACGGAATCCAAACTGATCTTCCCCGAGGTTGGCTTCTACTAGTTTTTCCATTTGTCTGTAAAGAATTCGTGTTAGTATTTTGCAGCTGTGACTTATTAAGCTGATAGTTCGGTAATTTTCACATCTGTCAACACCTGCTTTCTTTGGGATTGGAATTATTATATTCTTCTTGAAGTCTGAGGGTATTTCGCCTGTTTCATACATCTTGCTCACCAGATGGTAGAGTTTTGTCAGGACTGGCTCTCCCATGGCCGTCAGTAGTTCCAATGGAATATTGTCTACTCCGGGGGCCTTGTTTCGACTCAGGTCTTTCAGTGCTCTGTCAAACTCTTCACGTAGTATCATATCTCCCATTTCATCTTCATCTACATCCTCTTCCATTTCCATAATATTGTCCTCAAGTACATCACCCTTGTATAGACCCTCTATATACTCCTTCCACCTTTCTGCTTTCCCTTCTTTGCTTAGAACTGGGTTTCCATCTGAGGTCTTGATATTCATACAAGTCGTTCTCTTATCTCCAAAGGTCTCTTTAATTTTCCTGTAGGCGGTATCTATCTTACCCCTAGTGAGATAGGCCTCTACATCTTTACATTTGTCCTCTAGCCATCCCTGCTTAGCCATTTTGCACTTCCTGTCGATCTCATTTTTGAGACGTTTGTATTCCTTTTTGCCTGTTTCACTTACTGCATTTTTATATTTTCTCCTTTCATCAATTAAATTCAATATTTCTTCTGTTACCCAAGGATTTCTACTAGCTCTCGTCTTTTTACCTACTTGATCCTCTGCTGCCTTCACTACTTCATCCCTCAAAGCTACCCATTCTTCTTCTACTGTATTTATTTCGCCCATTCCTGTCAATTGCTCCCTTATGCTCTCCCTGAACCTCTGTACAACCTCTGGTTCTTTTAGTTTATCCAGGTCCCATCTCCTTAAATTCCCACCTTTTTGCAGTTTCTTCAGTTTTAATCTACAGGCCATAACCAATAGATTGTGGTCAGAGTCCACATCTGCCCCTGGAAATGTCTTACAATTTAAAACCTGGTTCCTAAATCTCTGTCTTACCATTATATAATCTATCTGATACCTTTTAGTATCGCCAGGGTTCTTCCATGTATACAACCTTCTTTCATGATTCTTAAACCAAGTGTTAGTTATGATTATGTTGTGCTCTGTGCAAAATTCGACCAGGCGGCTTCCTCTTTCATTTCTGTCCCCCAGTCCATATTCACCTACTATGTTTCCTTCTCTCCCTTTTCCTACACTCGAATTCCAGTCACCCATGACTATTAAATTTTCGTCTCCCTTCACAATCTGAATAATTTCTTTTATTTCATCATACATTTCTTCAGTTTCTTCGTCATCTGCAGAGCTAGTTGGCATATAAACTTGTACTACTGTAGTAGGCGTGGGCTTCGTATCTATCTTGGCCACAATAATGCGTTCACTAAGCTGTTTGTAGTAGCTTACCCGCATTCCTATTATCCTATTCATTATTAAACCTACTCCTGCATTACCCCTATTTGATTTTGTGTTTAGAACCCTGTAGTCACCTGACCAGAAGTCTTGTTCCTCCTGCCACCGAACTTCACTAATTCCCACTATATCTAACTTCAACCTATCCATTTCCCTTTTTAAATTTTCTAACCTACCTGCCCGATTAAGGGATCTGACATTCCACGCTCCGATCCGTAGAACACCAGTTTTCTTTCTCCTGATAACGACATCCTCTTGCGTAGTCCCCGCCCGGAGATCCGAATGGGGGACTATTTTACCTCCGGAATATTTTACCCAAGAGGACGCCATCATCATGTAATCATACAGTAAAGCTGCATGCCCTCGGGAAAAATTACAGCTGTAGTTTCCCCTTGCTTTCAGCCGTTCGCAGTACCAGCACAGCAAGGCCGTTTTGGTTATTGTTACAAGGCCAGATCAGTCAATCATCCAGACTGTTGCCCTTGCAACTACTGAAAAGGCTGCTGCCCCTCTTCAGGAACCACACGTTTGTCTGGCCTCTCAACAGATACCCCTCCATTGTGGTTGCACCTACGGTACGGCTATCTGTATCGCTGAGGCACGCAAGCCTCCCCACCAACGGCAAGGTCCATGGTTCATGGGGGGGGGGGGGGGGGGGGGGGGGGGGGGGGGGAAACATTGTTATGCACTATTAATAAATTTATGTTATGCACTATTAATAAATTTAGCATACACAAAATACCTAATATTGACTGTTGCAACCAAGTACTGTCAAAACTTAAATCTAACATATTTTTACTTACGCTGGTATAACAGTCTCTGTTAGGAAATTCATCTGTAGAGTAGAAGGCATTGCCTATCAAAAAGTCATTCAAACTCTGTTTAAACTGTGCTTTATCTGAAACCAAGTTTTTAATGGTTGCTGGTAATTTATTGAAAATGTGTGTTCCTGAATATTGGGCCCCCTTTTGGACCAACATAAGTGATTTTAGGTCTTTATGTAGATTGTTCTTATTCCTAGTATTGATAATATGTATTGAGCTATTTGTTGGAAATATAGATATATAACTTGCATCAAATTTCATTGAGGAGTAAGTATACTGAGAAGCAATGGTTGGAATTCAAAGTTCCTCGAATAAGTTCTACACGATGTTCTTCAAAGACTGGTCCCAGATACTCCATTGCACCATTCACCGAACCTGATAACCCCGAGCCGTCAGTAACAAAAATTAAGTCTTGCTTAAGAGATTTACAGCACTACATGCACTTGTTACCAAAGTCTCATTTACTTTTAGAGCTATCTGTTCCACTTCCTTTTTGGCCCCACTTCTCTCTGTCTTCACTATATCCCATACAGTTCTTATTTTGTTGCCAGATACAATCATCTTTTTCTCTTAATAAAGTTACTTCGATTTCTGGATTACTTGATTCAATATTTTGCAGTATTCTTTGCAATGCATTACAATTCTAATATCAGAAATGTTCCTAGATAGTAGATACAGTCTCCTTTTTGCCCCACATGATATCTTTATTCCTTGTGTAATCCATGGTTTATCTTTTGACTTCTGTGTGATCTGAGTTACCTTTAGGGGAAAACAATTTTCAAAAGAGGAGGTAACTTTATTAATAAATGCTTTGTATTTTCCATTTGAGTCAGGTAAACATCTCTCCAGTTCATGTCTTTGAGCAATTTCCTGAATTCCTCAATTTCTGGCTTATTTATTATCCTCCTGTACTCAGATTTAATATTTTTTTATCCTGACAAGTTTCAACATTTAACACAGGATGCTGCACGTCGTGATCAGATAGTCCATTTACTATTGGTTTTGTGATATGACTTTTTTCCCCTAGATTTGTTCATAAAGATATTATCAATAGCAGTCTCAGAGCATTTACATATCCTAGCTGCAAAGTTCACAGTAGGAACTAAATTGAATGATAGTGTTAAAAACACCAGCAACCACTATTTCCTCTTCTTTTTTTTTTACACAAGCTATTCCTTTCGCTTTGTGAAATGAAGCACCGCCTAGTTCCAAAACACAGGACTACTATGACAAGGTGAAATGTTCTCAGAGTGCTACATGTATGATAGTAAATGTAATCCGCACTATAGTTGTTTTCTGAGTAGTTATGCTGTGTGTGTTTCATTCAATCAGATGAAATGGAATAAAATCATCAATTTATTTATTTTGGCTCTTTATCACCAAGATACATTCAATGTTGGTTGAGGTTTATCTTTTGAATTCACTCCAGTGTAGATTGTCAAAATTTTATCAGTTGTCAAAGTACTTGTAACACAGTTTCCGAATTTACTGCCATCCAGGAAAGTTTCCCACTCAAATTATTCTCAGAGACTGAGAGCTGGCTGAAACCCAGAGTAGAAAGCTCTCACATATTTAGTGATTAATGGAATATATATCGGAAAGGCAGGTTAGACACTGTAGGAGAGGGAGTGTCCATTGTCTCTATTGAGGTCAAAGCTGATTGTGACACTGAAGTTACCTGGTTGCCTATAACAAGTCTATGTGAAATCACGTTAATTAATGGATGTTTTAATCATCCACCCAGTTCTGCTATGACAGTTTTGGAGCCATTCAAAGAAAGTCTACAGACAGTAGCACGTAAATACCTAGATCATGCAATGCTAGTTGGAGGTTAATTTAGCCTACTGAGTATAGATGGTAGCCTATGGTTTTATTTCAGGGGGTGCAGTCAATCTTGTGAAGCACTTTTGAATGTGGTTTTCGAAAATTGTCTTGAGCACCTAGTTTGGCATGCCACATGCAATGGAAATATCTTAGACCTTGTAGTTACAAACAGCCCAGATATCATCAATGGCTTCAGCATAGAGATGGGGATTAATAATCATGATAACATCATAACAACTAAGATTACAAAAATTAATAAATCAGTCAAGAAGGCTAGGAAAATGTTCATGCCAGAAAGAGCAGATAAGCAGATGTTAGCATCTCACTTAGACAGAACTGACATCACTTAGTTCCATTAAGATGGACATAGAGAGATTATGGTCAAAGCTTAAATAGATCGTGAATTGCACTCTCAACAAGTCTGTACCTAGTAAACGAATTATGGATGCAAAAGAGCCACTGTGGTTTAACAATGAAATTCAGAAAATACTGAGGAAGGAAAAGCTACTGCACTCTTAGTTCAAAAGAGAATGCCAAATGCCAACAAGGAAAGGTTACTACCACTGTCATACCTCAGCAAAAGATCTGGCTGAGAAGCAGGGGAAATTATTGTCCTATGTAAAATCACTAAGTGAGTCAAAGTTTTCCATCAAGTCACTTGACCAGTCTGGTGTGGCAGTAGGAGATAAATGTTTTAAATTTTGCATTCAAGAAAACATTCATGCAAGAGAATCATATAAACATACCGTCATTTGACAATAGCACAAAGACACCTAACAACAATCACCACAAGAGGCCAGCGCTAGCACAAGTTGTTCACATGATATTCGTTGGACTGTTGCCTGTAAACACATGCCATGTCAGTGCTCTTGGAAGAGAGCTGTGGCAGTGACACGGCTCTGTTGTTGTTCCTGTGTAGTGATCTGCAATGACGGGACGGTACAGGGGGGGGGGGGGGGGTCGAGATTCAAGCAGTAATTAAGAACTTCATAAAGAAAGGTATGAAAGCGAAGGACATTCATGCCGATTTCCAGAATACACCAGGGGACTCTGCTCCTTTGTCTTCAACTGTTGCCAAGTGGATAAATGAATTTAAATTTGGTCAGGAGAGCTTAGATGATGATCATCCATGAATAGGTCAGCCAAGATGTGTCACTACTCTAGAAATCATTGCAAAAGTGCGCATAATGATCAAGGAGGATCACCAATTTAGAGGGCATGAAATTGCTCACGCTTGCCAGATGTATCTGAAAGGTATTCACAAGATGGGTGCCGCGACTCTTGACGCTGGGTCAAAAACGCATGAGAATGGACATATCACAACAATGTTTGGCCTGTTTTAGGAGAAACAAACAAGATCTCTTGTGCTGGTTTGTGACCACGAAGAAACTTTGTTTTACTACTATACCCCAGAGACAAAGCAACAATCAAAGCAGTGGAAACATGCTGAATCTCCGCCGCCAAACTCCTTCAGCGGGGAAGGACTTGGCGTCAGTGTTCTGGGATGCGCCACCAAATTCCTTCAGCGGGGAAGATCATGGCATCAGTGTTCTGGGATGAGAAGGGGATTCTGTTTGTACATTGTCTCCCCACTGGGCAAACAATTACTGGAGAATACTATGCTAACCTTCTGGACAAATTATAACAAAAGGTATGCGAAAAAGGCCAGGTTTAATAAGGAAGAAAGTCATCTAGCATCAAGCCAATGCACGCTCACACGCGTGTGCCATCGCCATGGTAAAATTACACAAACTAAGGTATGAATTGTTGCCACACGTGCCTCTTCCCTAAACTGAAAATTTTTCTTTGTGGATGAAGATTCACTTAAATGAAGAATTGGTAGCCTGAGTTGACAACTATTTTGTAGGCCTGGAGGAAAATCATTGTCGAGATGGGATCAAGGTATTGGAACACTGCTGGACCAAGTGAATTAATCTACAAGCAGGGTACATTGAAAAACAAAAAAGTTTCAGTGACATAAGTACTTTTTTTCTATTCTGTTTCAAGAACTTTTCAAACCACCCTCGTAAGCATCCCTGACACCTGAAATAATTAAAAACAAATAAGTCGCCAGTTGCAGATGGAATCTCAATTTGGTTTTACAAAGAGTGCTATATGGCACTAGACCCTTACTTAGCTTGTATTTATTGTGAATCTCTCACCCAGCAGAAAGACCTAAGCAACTGGGGAAAAAAATACAGAGGCGTCTCCTGTAAATACGAAGGGCGAAAGAACGGACCTACGAAATTACAGACCAATCCGTAACATCAGTTTGCTGCAGAATTCTTGTACATATTCTGGGTTTGAATCTAATCAGTTTCATAGTGACCAATAAGTTTATGTCCACAAATCAGTACAAAGCATCACTCATGGGCAACTCAGCATGCTCTTTTGTCATACGACGTCTGTTCAAAAAATTCCAGAACTTTGTCCACAAAATTTTCTATGCTTATCTTTTAGTTACTATGGATTGTCTCCTTCGAAATACTCTCCTCCACAATTGATACACTGCTCCCAATATCATTTCCACTTCCAGGAGCAGTCTTGACACACCTCTTGCTGGGTCGCATAAAGTGCTGTCTGCGAATTTTCTTTTATCTCATCTACCATTGCAAAACTTCATCCTTTTCAACTTTGGAAATAAAAAGAAGTCTGCAGGGGTCATACTATTCTCACATGGAACATCTCATTCTCTTTTGTGAGATCCAAAAAGTTTTTTTGGTTTTGACTCATGAGCCGTGGAATGAACTTGGCGGCAACACAATGCATTCCAAGATGCTGTGTCATTTCATAACATGATCCAATTGAAATGTTACATTCTTCTACAATCTCTCGGACAGTGAATCTTCGACTGGCACACACAATTTCGTTGACGTTCCTGACACAAGCGTCATCAGGGGACATCTAAGAGCGTCCTGAACAAGGATCATTTTTGACTTTTGTAAAGCCATTTTTAAAACGTGTGAATAATACGTAACACCGAGTATGGCTTAAGCACTCATCGCTATAGGCTCCCTGCATCATTTGGTGTGTCTCTGTAAAGGTTTTCTTGAGTTTCACGCAAAATTTAATGCAGATGCATTGCTCCTCTAACTTTGCCATCACAAAATTCACAAACCCAGATTCCATATTTCTTGATTTCCGAGAAGCATTTGACATAGTGCCTCACTGCAGACTTTTAACAAAGGTACAAGCACATGGAATAGGTTCCCAGACATGTGAGTGGCTCAAAGACTTCTGAAGTAATAGGACCCACTACATTATCCCGACGGTGAGTGTCCATCAGTGACTAGGGTATCATTAGGATCGTTCCAGGGATGTGTGCTAGGAGCGCTATTACTCATATTTTCTATGTGCATAACTGATCTGATGGACAAAGTGGACAGTAATCTATGGTTGTTTGCTGATGATGATGTGGTGTATGGAAGGTGTCATTGTTGAGTGATTTAGGAGGATAAAAGATGACTTGGACAAAGTTCCCAGTTGGTGCAATAAATGACAGCTAACCCTAAATGTAGAAAAGTATAAGTTACTGCAAATGAGTTGGAAAAACAAATCCATAATGCCAGAATCCTGCATTAGTAGTGTCATGAATGAAGAAGTCATATTGTTTCAATATCTGGACATAACTTTGCAATGTGATATGAAATGGAACAAACTTGTGAGGGTCATGGTAGGGAAGGTGAATAATCATCTTTCGTTTGTTGGGTGGATTTTACTAGTGTGGCTCAGCTGTGATGGACATCACATATAGGGTGCTAGTGTGATCTCTTCTTGAGTACAGTTTGAGTGTCTGGGATCCACAAGGGGTCAAATTAAAGCAGACATTGAGGTATTTCAGAGGCAGGATACTAGATTTGTTAACAGTAGGTTGAAACAACAACATACAAGTATTATGGAGATGTTTCTGGAACTCAAATGGGAATCCCTGGAGGGATTTTGAGGAACACTGTGCTGACTGCAGAACAATTCTGCTTGCACCAACATACATTACGCATAGGGACCATGAAGATAAGAGATGACAAATTAGGACTCATAGAGAGGCATATAGACATTCACTTTTTCCCCACTCGATTGGCAGATGGAACGGGAAAGGAACTGACTACAGTCGAATTAAAATTACTTGATAGTTGGCACTTCAAACGCCAATAAGAGTTGTCAGCGTCACACTTGAACTGTCTGCTGTTGCCAAACTCCACCAAAATTGTCCAGTCACTTCCAATTCCTGGTACAGCATTCTTTCTTGATGTATTTGTATCCCGAATTATGAGCCCGACACTTTTATTATGTATTTCATGACACATGATAACTACACCAAAAACAACACACATTAACAATGCTAATGAAAGACACATATTTCATTCATAGCACTAACCAAACACTACTGAATAAATCAGCACAAGGTGTAATTCAGTATCATACTTATAGTTATCATATTCACAGAGATCATCTTACATTAGATAAGCTTTTCACTATACTGCGTGAAACTGAAATTTTTAAGGTTGCAATTCATAGTTGGAACTGGGTCACTACATTCACATATATAAATACTTCATGCAGTGCTGTGGCATAGCACAATGGTTGGCAGATTAATCTAATGTGTAGCATGTCGTAGGTTTGAATCTCATCAATGTAGCAAAATTTTTAATTCTAAATCTAACCAAATGAGTGTGATTATTATTTTCATTCAATTAATTGGTTTAAATGTATTTTTTTATTTTTAATACTTCGCTGCATCATTTTTCATCATTGTTTTGACTGTTCTATTTGGTCTTATTTTTCATCTTGTCATTATTTCTTCATTTGGAATCTGTCTCAGTCATCTATAATCCACGACTAAGGGCCCACACGGACTGTTCACTGGTTTCAAACATGGCAGCATGTGCAGCTAGTTTAAGGATAGTTACAGGTAACAAATGACACGGAGAAATTTCAATTTGCTTTCAGCCCTGAAATTGAGTTTTTGTTGTCTTGAGTTTACCCTTAAGGGTTAGCTTTAATCGCCATGAACAAAGGGATAATGATATTAGTACTGCTGCAGACTGTTGACCACAATTTTCTCAGCTGGGTTAGGACACAAGTTTACAGTCAGGGATACAAAACGCGTTGTCTGCCCCAGTTCAGTCACTGGTCACTTTAAATCAATAGTCAACAGAGTATCCAACATTTCTGACATACCTTGCACCAGCCACTAGAAAAATTGCTCTGTGTTAAACATTTAACATAATTTGTGAAGTGAGCCGCTTGTTTGTTGTCACCTGTAACCAAACGGTAGCTGGTAGCCAATATGGCAACATTGTTGCAGCAAGTGATTGATGTCAACTATCAAGCAATTTTATTCAGACTACTGTAGTGAGACAGGGTACCTTCAGCCATGCACCATATGGTGGCTAGTGGAGTATGTATGTAGATGTGGAATCAGTCTTTCCTTCTCATCCCATCTGGAAAGTCTCCCCTGATCTGCAGTTCTGGGTAACTTTCTCAAAATCTAACCTTTTTCCTAGACCTATCCTTCACCCCTCTTCCTTCCACTTCAACCCTTCTGCCTGAAGAATGAGCTACTGGCTCTGAAAGCTCGCCTAATTATAATCTTCTTTTATGTGTGTGTTCTGCCGCCACTTAGCGAGTAGATTGTTTATCTATCCAATTCAATTATCATGTAATCAAAAGCTGCATTTAACATGCCAAGTCTCTTTTACCAATCATTTTTAATATGTCCTACAGAATGTGCTGTCTACCCTGTCCTTTTTTGAGATTACTGTTTTGCTGTACTTTTCTACAGGCATCATCTTACTTATTAGGAGTCAGTTCATTCATGTTGTTGTTGTTGTGGTCTTCAGTCCTGAGACTGGTTTGATGCAGCTCTCCATGCTACTCTATCCTGTGCGAGCTTCTTCATCTCCCAGTACCTCCTGCAACCTACATCCTTCTGAATCTGCTTAGTGTATTCATCTCTTGGTCTCCCTCTACGATTTTCACCCTCCATACTGCCTTCCAATGCTAAATTTGTGATGCCTTGATGCCTCAAAACATGTCCTACCAACCGATCTCTTCTTCTAGTCTAGTTGTAGAGCTGCATGTCCTCGGGAAAAATTATGGCTGTAGTTTCCCCTTGCTTTCAGCCGTTCGCAGTACCAGCACAGCAAGGCCATTTTGGTTAATGTTACAAAGCCAGATCAGTCAATCATCCAGACTGTTGCCCCTGCAACTACTGAAAAGGCTGCTGCCCCTCTTCAGGAACCACATGTTTGTCTGGCCTCTCAACGGATACCCCTCCATTGTGGTTGCACCTACGGTACGGCCATCTGTATCGCTGAGGCACACAAGCCTCCCCACCAACGGTAAGGTCCATGGTTCATGAGGGGAGTTCCTTCATAGTCAACAGTTAAGGAATGGGTGGCTGAATTCATATGTGGCATATGTCTGTAAGATGACTCATGAACAATTTCCTAGAATTACAATCAAATATGAAAATGCTGAGAAAGAACACAGTGTGATATTGCAAGATCAGTAATTAAAAAGATGTGCAAAACAGTTGATGCCGTGGCTGCACCAGAAAGTGAGTGGCATATCTGTTGAAGCCTCACTACAACCTAATGTGAAAAACAATTTGGGACAATCTGACACACAACTGATTCTATGCACCAATCTGTTCCCGTGGATGAGAGATGACCGAAATGAAACAGCAGTTGCACAAAAATAGCCAAGGTGACTTCATCAGAGAGAAAGAGTGGTCATTGTTTTCTAGGATGCAAAAGGGATTTGTATTTTAGATTAGCTTGCAAGACTGAAACAATACCTCACAAATACTATGCAAGTATTCTGACTCAACTGGATGAAAAAATATGGAGCCAAGACCCAGGGGGAAAAAAAAAAGTTTATCGTCAGTGAAATGCATATGGTCACAAAGGCACTTTCACAATAGGAAAACTGGGAGTTTCAAGTGTGAAGTCTTCAAATATCTATTCCATTCTCCAATTTTTTCACATTCTGACTTTAGCTTCTTCTTCTTTTCTTTTTGTATGAATGATTCACTTAAGACTATATGCGTCACAGCTCAAAACCATTTTGTGAGTCAACAACTGGATATGTTTTCACTGCTCTGTCTCTTGTAACTCTGTTGGACATGGAGGTAGCAAATGAGGATGTAGGATGTTCATGACATACTGCTGTGCTGTCAGAGTGACCTGAAGTCATATCCGATGCTGCCCCACACGCCCTCTCCCTATGTCGTTGTCATACTGACTGACAACTGCAATCGCGGGTCTTGCAGAATGTGACTCACTGCTGATCACATGACAGGTGCAGGTGTGAAAGGGTTACAATGTGCTCAGTGTACATTACAGCGATTCTCCCATGGGCTCGTCAGACACGGTCAACTGGAAGCTTGCTGACAAGCACGCTGCCCTTACGTTCCCAAGGAGTCCAACATGGGGCCACTACCACATGTGAATGTCTCACAAATCTGCATATTGCATAATTCAATCAGCCTGGCAAATGGAGACACACAATTAGGCCCCTTCAAATTTTGTTACATGCTGATAATGCTGACTCACAGAAGTACAGGGCATCTGTGTCCTTCACAGGGATCACTCAACATCTTACACTCTTCACATCTCTTATAGCTCCTACCATTCATGGTAACAATCCAAGACACAAACAAAGCTAATGCAATCTGGTGGCCTTTGTATCCATTTCAGAGAGTTGCGACTCTCATAATTTACCACTGGTATGCACACTCGTGAAACTACGTTGCTTCAGGGAGCTTCCCTTTTTTTTCTTCAAGCAGTTTAGTTCTTTGAATCCATTTTTCTTGTAGCTCAGAATAATTATTTTATTGTGTAGCAAACATACAGACTAGCATTCTGCTCTGAGCTGTCGGAGTTGGCGGTCATGTGTGTGTGAGGTGTGCTTGCTTGTGTGAATGAATGGTGTGTATTTCTATTTCTTTTTCTGATGAAGGTTGTGGCCAAAAGCTTATGTGTAAGTGTCTTAACTGTGCCTGTCTGCATTTTAACGTGCCATCTTTATGGTAATTAGCACTCTATCTTTTCCTACACTGCTGATATTCCAACCTGGAGTTTCCATTGTTTGAACTTACGGTCTACTGTTTTATTTTGCAGTGCACTTCTACAAGTGTAATACACAAATGTTGCCTTAGGAAAGAGTCACAATAACATCCATGTCTACCGTTTGCTATTTTTTACTAAATAGCATGTCACACTCGAAATTTAACTTAGCCAATGAAATAAGTTTGAAGATTTATTGTGTGTAAAAGACACTATGGCCCACTGTGTGGGAAATGTGGGAAGTTCTGTGCAGAGACGGAGTTATCCACAGACGTGGTAAGTCTGGGGAGCTATACGGGTGTTAAAACATCGCCACCTGCTGGGATGAGGGGCCACTTACTCTGTGGTGGCGCTGTGCCAGCAACGAGCTCGACCCATTGATTAGCACCACACATGACAATGACCAACCAGCTGCTTCTCTGTGCAGAGATATAAAATTTATCGATTTTGGATGTCGGGTGACAATCTGTCACATGGAGAACAATGTTTACTCTGGCAATTTTAACACTAATCTAGTGTTCTGCAACATATTAATGTGAAATGTTGTCTATGATGTTGAAGCGTGTAAGTTAAACTGATATCTGAGAATTTGTTGTTTTTGTGGCACTATCTGCAAAATGACCTCTCTTGCAGCTCCAAGCATAAATGTCAAGTGAAGAAGAATAATTAGCACAGCACACTGGAACCGAGTAGGGATCCGGTTTACTGCTCGGCCACTAAATTAGCATATTGTGAGTACACCAGAATAGACGCTGTACACACTTGCATATACTACATACACAAGTACAAGCATCGATCAAGCTACTGTGAAACTGCACTCTGTGTGACTCATCACTACATCAGAATACTGTAAATGTAGTGATTCCAATTTCTTAAGGTCTCTTCCTGTTTGTTTTCATCAGTTGGATCTTATTTTTCAAGTATGTGGGAATCCAATGAGCTGCCTGTTTGGACACATTCTTTCTGTATGTCCCACAAGTTGGATTCTTTGGAGACACATTGTAACAAGAGTTTTTAGGAATTTGATGGAGATTTCACGCTGGGTTCTGTGTGATGTGTTCCATCTTTTATTCTTGGGCCTAAGATTTTTACTACAATTTTACATTCTTCTAATTCAGTTTGCTGTTTTCATGTCTTGTGTTGGACAAAGAGTCTCTCTCATGCATAAAGAAATTCTAATTTGATCACTGTTGTACAATGTTAGATTTTAAAGTTCCAGGAAAAATACTTTTAGTTAACTGAGAGACAGTTTGTATTTTCTGAAGTCTGTATTCTATGGCCTTCTTTTCATTATGATGTTCAGTGGTCTTTTTCACCTAATTATTTAAACTCTTTAACACCAAATACTATGTTGTTGCCTATATAAGTTCAACTAGTGCCATTTTGGTATCAGCCAAGAATTTTTTCTCCAGGTGAAATCAGTAGTCCAATTTTCCTAGCTTGCTCCCTTAATATTTCAAATTGCTTTAGCACATCAGTAATGTTTTTGTCAATTAGTATTATGTCATCGGTATAGGTTACACAATATAATTCTATCTTTAAGTTTACGTTCTAGTCAGTGTAATAGTGTACCTGCTCTTCTCCATTACCTTACCATTTTCTTAGGGGCATAGTTGAATAGCAATGTGATATGCCATCCCATTTTCATATTCTTATGTCTGTCTTAAATTACACTGCTTGAAAAAAAGTGAGACACTCAGAAGGTGGGGAGAAAACAAATTGAAACATAGCGAATTTAGAGGATATGTGATGTTATTTCAGTGATAACAAAACAGAGTCAAATTTACACAGAACTTATCAGTTTGAGCCCACTTATCAATACAGCAATGCACCCTGTCTGGCCTGGACAGTGCGGGAGGATGTCGTAAAGCTGCTGCATACCCTCCTGAGAAAGGTGATCCACAACTGTTGTAACTGGACATTGCAATCATGGATACAGGCAGTGGGACGGAGTTGACGTCCATGTTGGTCCCATAATGTTCTATCGGGGACAGATATGGGGATTTTGCTGGCCACAGGAGTATATCAACATCGCACAGACAATTTAAAGAGACACATACTACATGTGGACAAGCACTGGCCTGTTGAAAAATAGCACCACAATACTATTACACACTGCTGTACCATCAGAGTTCCCTCGGCCATTACAAGCCGTGACTTGAAGTCATACCCAATGGCTCCCCACACCATGGGACTCCTTTGTGACCCCCCCCCCCCCCAAAAATGTGGAATAATGGGACCTCTCCCAATCTCCCCGGGTCACTGTCAAACTTCTCCACGATAGTCATTTGGAGCAGTGCAGGACTGGGACTCATTAGTGAACATAATGTGACACCATTCATTAGCAGTCCATACTTCTCGATCATGGCACCACTTCGCATGCAGTCATTTGCTTGAGTGTTAATGGCAGCCTATGCGCAGGATGGCAATGCCATAGTCTGGCTGCTCCTAGCTGTACGACACAGCATGTTGCAAGGAGTCTATTACAGTGAACTCCTGTTTATCCGAAATGATCAGGACGGTGGCCGGTTCCGATAACGAAAATTTCAGATAAATCAAAGTCCCCCTGTTTTCACATGTGAACACTACAAATTGTGTCAATATTGCGAAATACGATCATAAAACGTGCGTAGGGTATGTAAAACGTTTCTGATACGGTTGCAAATAACCCTGTACTTTTTTACTGAAAAAATTGTGTTGACATGTTAAAAAGGCACCAAACTATGAAAACTCAAAGTTTTTAAATGCTGTATAACAAAGCTCGTTTATTTTGCATTCTTACAGAAAAAAATCTCCCTTATTTGGCAGCAGGAAAAAACAGGAGTTTTAATTTTATTACCTGCTCTTTTGAATAAAAAATAAACTACTGAACAAAATTGTGAAACAAATCTAGAGATTACTCAAAGGAACGAAAAGTCTGTCTAGAGGAACTTTCAAGAAAATTAAAAAAAAGAAACCTTTTAAGTTATGGACATAGAAGTTCTAGGATGCTTCATTAGAGTTTATTTTTTGGTAACGAAGTCACGAATGTCTTTTTTTTTTTTTGTTTTTTTGCTTGAGTAACTATTGCTGCAACAATACATCTCCAACATTGAAATCAAACTATTTCAGGATAAATCGTCTCCTCCTGTTGGCTGATGTACTCCAGGGCAGTTTGGATCACTTCGTAACAGAATGTGTGAGGAATATTTTTCTCTGATTCATCATCAGAAACATAGTCTTCTAACGCTTTATGATCGGTCACAATTTGGACGATTTCATCCTCAGTCACATGAAAAAATGCCATTTTCCATCCACTCTTCAATGTCTTCGAAGTGTGTGTCTTTACAACCAGCTTCTCCAGTAAATTCACCAAAATTATGTCAGCTTGAGTTTCGGTGTTGCCTCCTCCTTCCCACCACTTAGGTTGCCTTACGATCTAAGAGTTTTTTCCAAGACCTAACAAGAGGAACTGGAGGAATTAGATTCCAAGCTTCAGCAATCAATGAATGACACTTAAAACATCGATTTTTTTAAGAGCTTCCACAAAATCATCTGCAGCATCAATCACACCTATTAAGTATTCCAGCATCTTGCGTCTGTAATGTTTTTCTATCGCCTCAAGAATACCTTGGTCCATCGGTTGACATAGAGATGTGACATTTTGTGGGAGAAATACAACTTTGATATCCCCATCTTGCAGATCACCTGGGTGATAAGGAGCATTATCCACAAGAAGTAGCGCTTTTCAAGGAAGTCCTTTTCCTTCCATGTAATTTACTACAGCTGGAACAAACTCTGCCTGGAACCACTCTCTGAAGATGGCACTGTTCATACATGCCTTAAGACTGATTCGTGTACCTCAGTGGCAAAGCTGGTTGGTTGGTGTCTAAATGCTCTTGGTGTTTTGGATTTGCCAATTAAAGTAAGACACAGTTTATGATTGCCAGTGGCATTACTGCAAGTGAGGACAGTAAATCTTTCTTTGATTTTTTTGTACCCGGAAGCCATTTCTTCTTCTTTAGAGGCAAGGGTTTTCGTTGGCAGCATTTTGTAATTCAACTCAGTCTCATCACATTTGTAAAGTTGATTGCCAGTATAACCTCCTTTGTCAATGATTGTGTGCAGTTTCTTCTTGAAATCAGCGTAGCAGCTTCATCCCCAGATAATGATTTGGCACTGATGGCAATTTCATGAATGCCATGCCGCTTCTTGAAACAATCCTGCCGGCCATTACTTCCGAGGAATTCTTGCTTCTTTCCTTCAATCAGCTCATCAGCTCATTTTGACAAAGTAGAGGACGTGTAACTGACACATCTTTGGCTCTTATTTATTCGTGCCACAAAAATAATGCCTCTTCTAACTGAGGATGTGCACCTTTTCTCATTGTTTTTCAAGATTTCACTGCGCTGCCCAATGCTTGGATGGAACAAAATTTTTCAATTCCTGATCGATTTGTCTTCCGATCAGTAATTGTACTCCTACTCTGCAGCAACTTTTGTGGGTGGTTCACCAGCATCAATTCTCTGCAAAGTGTGAAGCTCTTTTTCCAACAAGATCACATTCGTTTTATGTTTTGTGCCCGTAGTCACGTTCAGTGTTCTTTTTACAGACACTCGACTGAGTCCTTTATGGTTTTTGGCCCCTTTTATCTCTGGACACTTTAAGGCACATAGTGGGAGCACAAAACCTCAAATCAGAAACACACAGATGCAAAACTTGACAACACTCGAGATGCACTAGACAAACTTTTGATTTTTGAAACCAGGCTGTGGCAGCCATCAAATGAAAGCATTCGATACATCTATGCCATTTCCTCTGTTCTACCCAAGCCCACGTGGCAACACAACAGGGTGTTGTACGTTCACTGTTAAACACTCAGCTTTGGTGTACCGACAACAAGTGGAAAGTGTTAGGCGGCGCACTCTAATTGTCGGTTTCGACAGGGCTACGTTGCGCTGCATAGAACAATACTGTATGTACTGTACTTCCAAGGAGTTCCAATAGATGGCAGTGGCATACGAATAAGAAACACACTAGAGCTTCAACCAACACACGCACGAATTGATGATACTTGGACTTTTGACACGCACCAGTGCACTGATTAGCAGTAGATTGCCAAAAAACACTAGCAAATGCTTGGCTCCAGGTGCATGCAAATTGAAACTTGTCAAGCGTCAATCTAGCTAGCCAAAAGTGTAGCTGCACGAGAGTTTACTGTACTTGTTCTCAGATGGCAGTCACAGACATGAACAGATTACAATGTACTCAGTACACTACACAGTGATGCTCCCTTGTAGCGGTCTGATGTAGTCAACTGGAAGATTGATGATGAGTATGCCCTTACTTTCCAACATCAGGCCACTGTCAGATCCAAATACTCCAAAAATACAGATGTTGCAAGGTTTAACCAGGCGACCAAATGGACATCCACAATGAGGTTTCTTTCAAACTCTCGTCAGATAATGCTGTCTCACACCAATATGCAGCACCTTCATATCCTCCAGAGTGATGATTCAACATCTGACGCTATTCACATCCCTTATGTACCACACGATGCTTGCTAAACAGCAATAAAAACAAAGAACACTAATGAAGAATGAAGGAAAAGACAGACTGTTACTTACCATAAAGAAGATACCTTAGGCTGCAGATGGGCAGAATTAAAAGAAACTTACACAAAGCTTTCAGCCACAGCCTTCATCAGTAAGTAGTAATCTGTCTTTTCCAACATTGTTGATATTCCTACTGGAGTTTCCATTGTTTCAAGGACACTGACGCTTTTCTGTGAGTGTTTCCTTTATGATGTTTTCTGCATTTTAGCTATTTTTAAAAAAAGAAAAAAAAAAGAAAGAAAGAAAAAAAAAAGATTTGTTGCTGGAAAACTTCTGAAGTCCAATAAAGGAGTTACAACAGCCATATATGGTTATCTGGTGGACCTTGCAGAACCAAATTCTAGGGCTGAAATGTACTGTTGACCAATGGGCATTAATCAGAATGAATACTAAATAAAAAATTAAATCCAATTTTACACAAAAAACTCAGGTTCTATCACTGTTGTTTTTCGTTCTGTTTTGCTCTTATGTTTGCTATGACTTGTTAAGCAGAAATTTTCTTTCTATCTATAGAGTTACATTTGCTGTAATGTATCTTACCTGCATGTTGTTTCTTCTTTCTTCTCACTGCTGCCCCAATCATGGCAAGCAAGTCATCCTCACTGCATTTGCTTCGTATTGCATCTCTGAAACAACAGTTAAAACACCCGTTAAACAGTACCAGGCCAACACCACACAGTGAAATGTTGGTACACTAAAAAGGAAGAAAAACTTTGCAGAAATCTTCAACAGTAATCTTGTAGTCTGCAGTAGGCAACAGCAGGATAACAAACCCACTGGACAAAAATGGGAAAGTCATGATAGAAGTTACTTTTATTTTTATAAATAAACAGGTATCTTACACAAATGCTCAAGAGTATACATAGGATCTCGGGCTGAAGAGGTGGAGCAGAAACTGACATTAGTTTTGTTGAAGAGGGAGTAGTGGAACACAGCACAATTTCTTGCAAAATGAAGCCAAATTTATTGATAAACTGTTAATTAATTGCGAAGCTCACTAATGTGACCATTTTACAATAGGTACTTACTGCTTGGAGTATATGTGACTTTTCAGGCTTGCCTGATAGATCTGTTGCAAAAACACTTTGGGTTCCCCACCAGATAACATTATGCAAGTCCCTCCCTCAATATTTCAGTGACACAACGTTTTGGAATCTTCAGGTGATGGTGATTTCCACCATCACTGCTGCAAGATGGAACTGGCAATTTCCACATGACAGCTTCGAAATTTATCATGTGGATGACTATGACCATCATATTTAGAATTCAGAGGATTTCATGGAATACCTGAAAATGCTTAAACTAGAACTTTCAGATCTTTTAGTTAGCTCAAATGTTATATCATTACTTACAAAAGTGCCCTGCAGCCCTCATTAGAGGTTATTAGCAGCAAGTTTGAGAAAGAAATTGTGGTGCTGTTTAAAAATGTGCATACCTCATCCTATTTCTTATGTAACACCAACTACTTTAATCAAGTGGACAGTGTTCCCATGGGAGATCCTCTATTTCCCTTAGTAAATATCCAACATTCCTCCTTCTGGCAGAATGCTGAAGAGACATTTGTGGTGTGGCCCACATAATACAGACACTACCTATGTTCCTGCAGCATTTGCACTCGGTCCATCTAAATATTCAGTTCACTGTGGAAGTACAAAAAGATAGCAGCTTACCATTCCTGGATGTCACGGTTAGAAGAAAAGCTGACAGAACACTGGGGCTTAGTCTCTACTGCAAACTGATACACGCAGAGTTATATTTGCGGTCCAAAAGTTGCCGTCACCCTGCACAATGTGGTGGTGTCTTACACTCCCTGGCACATAGAGCACACGTGATCTCAGATACCGACAGTCTGCCTGGTGAACTGTAACACCTAAGAACAGTGTTCCAGCAGAATGTTTATTCTTGTAAACAGATTTGCAATGTGTTCTGAGCAAAGCAAGTTCAGTGTAGGGATGTAAATGAAGTTACTTAGACAAGCACTGCAAATGGCTTTCCTACCATATTTCAGCGGCATGTTTTCAAAAATAGAAAGAATCACTAAGAGAAACAGAATCAAGTGTGTTTTTTGTCTACCAGCAAAACTAAGGAATTGTTTGTGTTCAGTTAAAGACAATCTTGACCTTAGAAAACACAGATCATATATAAGATCTGATGCCATTATGGGAAATCTTATATAGGGCAGACACCTCACATTGTGCAAGAACACTGTGTTCAACAGCGCTGACAAAAATGCCACCCAGTAAATTAGTGGTAGCAGAGCACTGCCTGAATACAGGGCACCACATGTTTCCCAAGAGGACTGAAATTTTATTCTCAGGATCATCACTCTAGGATTGTGTTTTTAAGAATGAGGCATGTATCCATACGGTGGGCAATCTTACCAACAGGAATATGGAATTTTGACTAAGCACTGCCCAGAATCCAGCACTGACTGCCATGAAATTAAAACAGTAGAAACCAGATCCTCCGATGTATGACCTGATGCAGCACCTTGCAGAGAGTTAATTCAGCGTTTAACCACACGAGTGTCCAGAAGTGCAGTCATTGCCCACAACACATAAGCAGAAGGCTACTATGAATGGCATTTCCATCCAACTGGGAGTGCCTTCGTACTCCTGCTTCTAGCCTGACAAATTTCAATTCTGCTGTGCAAATATCACCAGTCACATCTTGCAGCAGTGATGACAGGACCCACCACTACCTGAAGATGACGAACAGTTGTGTTGCTGAAATATTGTGAGGCTTGCACAAAGTTATTCAGTGGAAAATCTGAGAAGATTCGTATACATTATTTTTCTGTGACGCAGGTAATGTGCAGCCAAATGTGATAATTTTCTGCATTTGCCTTTTTGTACATTTCAAAATACCCCAAAAATTGGCGAGAAACACTGAACATATGACATAACCAGATGACATACCCCACAGCATGTGCAGCAGTCGGGGTTGAGTGTAAAGGAATGATTGAGCAATGCAATACTTTCATTTGAGCAAACAGAGCAAATTTCGAAAACATTTTGTAAATATGATCTGTTGTAAATGTAGATGTTACAAAATTACTGTCCCTGCTGTAATCAAGCAAAAGCAGTTCTGATTTTGTGTTTTTTGCTTCTGTCCTCTTTTTGTTTACAGACATTAGTTAGTAAAGAAAACATAGGTCATTTAATGGCAATGATGCTATTCTGAAGTTTATACTCATCTACTTTTTATGCAATACGGTAGGTTTTGATTTGTACTGTACTTTGCAAGAAATCAAGGAAACTGCAAGATCGGTAAATAAAATAATAAACTTCAATATAAATACATAATTGTTAAACACAATGAAAAAATACTGCCTGCCAGATGCAAGACTCAAATCCTGAACGCCATCACTAAAGTCGCACATGTGTGTCCGTAGCCACAATGATATGAATACTTGACTTGGGTTGGGATGATCAAGTGTGACAGACCGAGAGGCTCTACCACTGCAAGCATGACAAGGTACATCATCTGGTGACATTTATCATTCACTTTTGACACATTTCCCAACATTTGTATCGTATCCAACATTTGTGATCCCATGTGTCTTGTATTAAATTACTTGTCTCAGGGTCATCTACAGTGCTTTGGAGGTTTTTAAATGTTAATACGCATCACCCTGTCTGTCTGTGTGTGTGTGTGTGTGTGTGTGTGTGTGTGTGTGTGTGTGTGTGTGTGTGTGTGTGTGTGTGTGTGTTTATATATATGAAACAAATACTAACAAAGAGATAGAGGGCCTGGCCAGTACTTACCTCAGCTCAGTACAGCCGATACATAAACAAAACAGAACAGAAAATTGACGTATCCTAGCTTTCGGAACTTCGTTCCTTCATCAGGGAGGAGAGAGGGGAAAAAAGGGGAAGAAGGGAAAGTGGATTCAGGTTTTGCATCGGGGTCGGTTACAGGGGTAGGAACCACTGGGTAGAGAAGGTGGTCTGGGAATATTGTAGGGTTTGACAAGGATGATACGGAGGTTAGGGGGTTGGCAAAAGGCAACTCTGGGTGGTGTGGGGAGAATATTGTCAAGGGATGATCTCATTTCAGGGCTTGACTTGAGAAAGTCATATCCCTGGCGGAGTAATTAGTTGATGTATTCGAGGCCAGGATAATATTGGGTGACAAGGGGGATGCTTCTGTGTGGTCTGGGGGTAGTACCATTGTTGTTGGGTGGGGAGGAATGTATTGCTTGGGAGATCTGTTTGTGGACAAGGTCTGCAGGATAGTTGTGGGAGAGGAAAGCACTGATATATAATATAATACAGGGAAACATTCCAAATGGGAAAAATATATCTAAAAACAAAGATGATGTAACTTACCAAACGAAAGCATTGGTATGTTGATAGACACACAAACAAACACACACACAAAATTCAAGCTTTCGCAACCCACAGTTGCTTCATCAGCAAAGAGGGAAGGAGAGGGAAAGACGAAAGGATGTGGGTTTTAAGGGAGAGGGTAAGGAGTCATTCCAATCCTGGGAGTGGAAAGACTTACCTTAGGGGGGAAAAAGGACAGGTATACACTCGCACACACACACACATATATCCATCCGCACATATACAGACACAAGCAGGGTATATGTGTGGATGGATATGTGTGTGTGTGTGTGTGTGTGTGTGTGTGTGTGTGTGTGTGTGTGGCATACTGATCTGATCTGAACTATGCAGCCTTAAAATGGAAGTTTTTTGATCACTCCTTATTTTGCTCCCTGCCACCTTGGCAATATGTACCGCAAATCATCAGACAGACGACCTTCCTGCATGCTTCATGTTGTGTCTAGACAAGACAGCCTAGACACAATGAGAGGAAGCCGAAAGGCATGCTCTAAGTTAAAAAAGGAGGGCGTGAGGTCTGAAACAGGATACGTAATGAATGCTATAAAGAAAAGTACGTAGCTTCTGGAATACTTAACTTTAATCCATCCTTTTGGTACATCTGGAGATTGTGGTGATACAAGTGAGACTCTTTATATACATGCAATGTTACTAATGGCGCCTTGCTAGGTCGTAGCCATTGACTTAGCTGAAGGCTATTCTAACTATCGGCTCGGCTAATGAGCAATGCTTCGTCCATGTAGTCGCTAGCAAAGTCGTCCATACAACTGGGGTGAGTGCTAGTCCGTATCTCGAGACCTGCCTTGTGGTGGCGCTCGGTCTGCAATCACACAGTGGCGACACGCGGGTCCGACATGTACTAATGGACCCTGGCCAATTTAAAGCTACCACCTAGCAAGTGTGGTGTCTGGCGGTGACACCACATTCCTCCCCTGCAAATCGGCGAATGGTCGTGTTATAAGGCTTCCGCCCGCCGTGGGGAGAACCCCATGTTGACGTATGCGATGAGGTGGGGGAGCCTAACAACAGGTGAGGCTGTGCCACCCGCACGCGGCCATTCGGTCCAAGGGGAGCTAGGAAACACCTGAAAACCTAGTCCAGGGTGCACGTCAACATGCGGTGTATGTGCCCGTAAAGAGACAGGAGGGGCCGAAGGGTCGACCTCCATTGCGTCGGGGTACCCGACGCGCGAAGACGCCATGTGGTCCGGAGCGGGCAAGAGTTCCATGGCGGAGGACAGCTGGTCATGGGAAGCGATCGGCGGCGTGTGACCCAGGGAGGCGCTTGGTGGCTGCAGCGAAGCGTCCACTGCGGGCGGCACCAGCTGGACAGGCGGCGGCGGCGGAGGCGGCAGCGGCGCGTCGCCATGGGGCAAAATGGAAGGCATCGTTGGTAACACCTGGGGATGAGGCGAGCCAGTAGATGGGTCCCCAGGGCGCTGACCGGATGGCACCGTCGCTGAAAGCAGACGGGGAGCGGCAGAACCCGTGCGACGACAGAGGTGCAGCTGATTGAGATGCCGACGCACCTCACCAGAGGCCCCCAAAACCAAATACATCACGCGGCCGAGGCAGCAAAGAATGTGCACTGCGAGCCAACGCCGTGAACCTCGATAGTTGCGATAAAATACAACGTCGCCTGGAGCAAAAGCAGAAGTCTGCCGCTGCACAGGAACCTGATGCGGCGGGTGCAGCAAAGACATCAAGGTTCGATGAGGACGACTGTGGAGCAACTCAGCTGGCGAGCGACCATCTCGGGGCTGAGAGCGATACAAAGACAAAATGAGCAACAACGCGTCCTCCCGAGAATGCGACTCTTTCAACTTCAACATCTGTGACTTGAAAGTCCGGACCAATCGTTCAGCGGCACCGTTTGACTGAGGCGAAAACGGCGCGGATGTCAGATGTTGAATACCATTGGCCTGGCAGAATGACTGAAATTCTGCGGACATGAATTGTGAGCCATTGTCGGAAACAATAGTCTGCGGAAGACCTTCAATGCAAAAGATGCAGACAACGCTTGGATGGTGGCAGTTGATGTCGTGGAAGACATCCGGACAACAAAAGGAAAATTACTGAAGGCATCTACCAGAACAAACCACCGAGCATACCAGAATGGACCAGCAAAATCGATGTGCAAGCGTTGCCAAGGGGAAGTGGCTTTTGGCCATGCAAAGACTTTCCGCGGCAGTGCGGATTGTTCTTTGGCACACGCCACGCAAGAAGAACACATATTCGTAATCGCAGCATCGATTCCGAACCAAGTACAGTGCTGACGAGGAAGTTGTTTCGTTTGCACTATACCCCAATGTCCTCGGTGAAGAAGCCGTAAAACAGAGGACTGTAACGAACGTGGGACCACGATTCTGGACTGATCATTATCAGAACGCAACAACAAAACACCGCGTCGAACAAAAAGTCTCTCCTTGTGAGCAAAAAATCAGCAAACCAACGGATCCTCGATCCGAGACTTTGACAAAGGCCATTGCGTAGCAACAAAATGCAAAACGGTAGCAAGGACCGGGTCAGCAGCTGTGGCTGTAGCTACACGACGAAAATCAATCGGAAACGAGTCGACCACGTCATCGGTTTCCGAATCAATGAACATGCAAGCAAGTTCAGAAGAATCGAATGCTCTATCCTCAGCAACAGGCAAACGGGACAACGCATCGGCGTTTCCGTGCTTAGCAGTGGACCGATACAAGATATCGTAGCGGTACTGCGAGAGGAAAATAGACCAGCGAATGAATTTCTGCGCTGTACGCGGAGGTACAGGCTTGTTCGGATGAAAAAGCGACATCAAAGGTTTGTGGTCTGTGATGATGGTAAAGTGACGACCATACAAGAAATCATGGAACTTAGTAACACCAAACACGAGAGCCAAAGCTTCTTTCTCTATCTGTGAATAATTTCTTTGCGCAGACGAGAGCAATTTGGATGCAAAGGCAATAGGGCGATCATGCGACCCATCTTTGTGCGCAAGCACAGCACCGATCCCGAAATCCGATGCATCTACCATCAACAAAAGGGGTTTCTGGGGATTGAATGGCGTAAGGCAAGTATTAGAAAGCAACGCCGATTTCAACTGGCGAAAGGCGCGTTCGCATTCCGTCGTCCAGACGAACGGAACACCCTTACGGCGTAAGCTATGAATCGTAGCTGAAATGGAAGAGGCATTGCGCAGAAAGCGATGATAATAGTTAATTTTACCCAACACACTCTGTAGCTGCTTCAAATTCTGCGGCAAAGGCAAGTCTTGTATGGCACGGAGGTGCTCTGGACTCGGATGTATGCCTTGGGCATTGATGACATGTCCCAGGTATGGTAAGTCACGAGCAAAAAACACACATTTGTCCTTCCGCAAGCGAAGACCATTTTGTCGCAATACCTGAAATAATGTTCGTAGGTGTGCTAAATGCTCGTCTGCTGTCTTTCCGGAGATCACAATATCGTCCAGATAGTTCGCAGCAGTTGGGACTGATGCACAAACAGTTTGTAAATATTGCTGAAACAATGCAGGGGCGGATGCACACCCGAATGGCAGTCTTTTGAATCGGTACAAACCAAGATGCGTGTTAACCACCAAGACGCGCTGGGATTCTTCGTCCACTGGT
The DNA here is from genome assembly GCF_023864345.2 of Schistocerca serialis cubense. Classification (NCBI taxonomy): domain Eukaryota; kingdom Metazoa; phylum Arthropoda; class Insecta; order Orthoptera; family Acrididae; genus Schistocerca; species Schistocerca serialis. Next base: position 45,459,295 of record NW_026047583.1, read on the forward strand.
ATTTGGAAGTACGCATCTGTGACGCCCAACTTTGAAAAATATTTACCCGGGCACGGTTTGTCAAAAAGATCTTCCAGGTGGGGTAATGGAAAAGTTGCAAACACTAGTTGTGGATTCACAGTGGCCTTGAAGTCCACACAAAGTCTCAGTTTTCTGGAAGGTTTGGGCAAAATTACTAATGGTGAGGCCCAGAGAGAAGCCTGCACACGTTCAATTACACCTTGTGATTCTAAATTGTGTAATGTTCTTGCAACCTCATCATGCAATGCGTGAGGAACATTGCACGCTCTGAAAAATTTCGGTTGCCCGTTGACTTTCAGTTCCAAATGTGCTTCATAGTTTTTAGCGCAACCTAAGCCCGGCGCAAAAATGTCTGCAAATTCTTCACACAGACGAGAAACACTGTCTGAAGGCACAGTCTGATTCACTGATAGGACCTGATTTACTATAGACATGTTAAACAACTGAAATAAATCGAAACCAAACAAGTTCACTGCAGTAGAAGAACGAAGAACGTAAAATGAGACAAGTTTTGTTTGTCCCTTGTATGTTGCAAGAAGGCTGCACTGTCCTAACACAGGGGATATTCTGACCTGAATAACTATTTAACTTAACATTTGCGGCACGCAACGGAGGTTTGCCCAGTTGTTTGTACGTGTCGTGATTGAGCAACGAAACTGCAGCTCCGGTATTGAGCTGGAATGGTATGACCATTCCATTAAAATCCAAATCTACAAAAAGTTTATTGTCCTGCTGACGACAAGAGCAACTGTCTCGTGCAATTTGAACTGATACAGGTACAGCATCACTTGCTAATTGACGTGATTTCCGGCGACGTCGACGCACACTTTGTGTGGGACGAACACTGTCATTGTTTGAGAAAGTGGCACTGGACGGGGTGGAATTCACTACATGAATGTCCATGGGCGAAGGTCCACGAGCCTGAGTGTCCTTGGTTCGATTCTGGCGCGAAGCAAAAGGCCTGGAATGGTTGTGATTGTCTGATCTGAGCTTTTTCTGGCAAACACTTTGAACATGTCCTTTCTTATTACAGAAAAAGCAAATAGCTTGGCGTGATGGGCAATTTTCACGCGAATGTCTAGTAGCACACCGCGGGCATGATTTTACTGCAGTTGTATGCTGTCGCGGCACACCTGGTTTAGAGCGTAGTGGCAGCTGCGTGGACGTGCGCGAGGGCAGTTTACCGGGCCGTGCAGCGCGCCCGGCGGGTTGGTTAATGTTACACACGGCTGGCGAAGTTGCAAATGATTCCTGAGCAAAGTGAAGTGTGTCTTGTCTATCTAATATGTCTATCACTTGCTGAAGGGAGGGATTAACTAGTTTCAAAATCTGTTCCCATATACGAACATCAGAAACGTTCTGTGCAATTGCATCACGGACCATTGTATCTGAATAAGGGAGTCCACATTCACACTCAAAAGCACAATCCCTTGTAGGCCTTGCAATGTTGCAACCCACTCCCTATTAGTTTGACCGGCCGTATGTTTTGTACGAAAGAACGTATACCTTTTTGCAACTACATTAACTGTTTCCTTGAAATAGGCATCTAAAGCAGACAAAAGTTCTTCGTAGGACAGAGTTGCTACGTCGCATTGGGGAAATAATTTCACTATCACACGGTACGTTTGCACCCCTACACATGCCAATAAATGAGGCTGCCGCTCGTTACCTTGAATTCTGTAGGCGGCGAGATGAAATCCAAACTGGCGTGACCACTCCGTCCATGTTTCCTTAACTGGGTCAAATGGCCTAAAAGGCGATGCAACTGCGAGTTGTGGCTGCGGTAGTAGTAGAGCGGTGGCTGCCGCATCGTTGTGCAGTTCACGTTGACCCTGGACGAGCCGTCCAAGGGCATCCAATAACGCCTGCGTCTGCTGATTCTGCAAGTGATAAAATTCGGACAGTACATCTGGCGAAGCCATGACACAAGTAAATGTAAGCAATTTGAAAGAACAAGACCCTTTCCGTTGACTTGTCGCCAAAAATTGTTGTGTCTAGACAAGACAGCCTAGACACAATGAGAGGAAGCCGAAAGGCACGCGCTAAGTTAAAAAAGGAGGGCGTGAGGTCTGAAACAGGATACGTAATGATTGCTTGTGTGTTGTGCCTGGTGCAACTTTGTTTTCTTTATGGTAAATAGTGATCTATCTTTCCCTGCACACACACAGAGAAAAAAAACTGCCAAGTCCAGCAGCTAGGGGCAAGCTGCTGGAGTTGGCAGTCATATGTGTGTGACATGTGCTTGCCTGTGTGTATGAATGTGTGTGTTTCTCTGTATCTCTTTTGCTGATGAAGGCTGTGGCCGAAAGCTTTGTGTAAGTGCCTTTTTAATTGTGCCTGTCTACAATGTAACATGTCTCCTTTACAGTAAGCAGCAATCTATGTTTTCCTATATTTTTCATTTACACAGATGTAATTAACAAATCAGAGTCTATTTATTCCAGAGAAGTGACAGTTTGTTCATGACAGTTCAGCACAAATCTGATTTTTTATATACAGCAAGGCTACCTATAAATTATTCTGTGTGCCAGTGTTCATGCTGACTATAGGGATTCACACTGATCATGTGTAATTTGACACCTGGTCCTGTAAAGTTACTTCTGCTCAACGTGAAAAATTCTCCAATTCACATTTTGTAATTAACCTTAACATATCAAATAATGCACCCTTCGATATAACTGCTTATTGTCCACTTCCCATCACTCTATTCCCAATGTCAACCCAGCTGACCTCTACTTCTAATCCAAAAACCATGGTTGACTCAATGTTTGCTATTGCAAGCTATTGCTATTGCAACACAAAAGTGCCAGAGTCACCAGTAATGATATACAATTAAAAATACTAGAAAGTAAGGCACACCGGTTAGTACATGCTAAGACAAACACTACAAGTGTCTAAGACACTGCGCTCTCACACAACAAGTACGAGGTCTGAATACATTACAGTTATGATACACTAAACTGTTTCATTCACAGTGGCTATATACATACTCTCTCCCCAATAAACAGAATAGTTATAACTCAATTGTTCACAAGTGTATATTATGACTCTTGCCACAGCCACACAGTCAGTATGCCACAGGCGTGCCATAGAAAGAGATCAGGTTCAATTCCTTGTAGAGCCGGGAAATTCTGCTCGGTGGACAGACTGGAATAGGGTACACTCTGCTTGTAGTTCCAGCTGAGGAGATACTCAAGTGAGAAGTAGTGTCTTCAACTTCTGGAAGTTGATAACAGCCTGGAGAGTTGTATACTGACCCCCTAACTCTCCATAGATTTATAGTAGAGGACATCTCTCGAAGAGCATTGCGTGGTCTTCTGGGCCCAATGCAGAGTTCCTTTATCTATGTATATTGTATATCACCACTTGTACACACTCATCAGCACAGTATCATATTGTCTCTTCACATGGCAAATTTTTATTCCCTTGTTTCCAGATCAAGACTTTTCCTCTTCCTCTTCTTCGTTTTTTTTTTTTTTTTTTTTTTTTTTTTTTTTTTTTTTTTTTTTTTTTTTTTTACTTGTACCACACATATTCCACACGGTTTATGCTCACTCCTTCAATGATACTTCCCATCCTCCTCTAGTGTGCGAGTTGTCCCTGCTTTCCTGCGTGTTTCTTGGTTTAAACACCCTTGTTTCAAAAGAGAGTGACAGCTTAGATACAGTCTTGTCAACATTTTGTAATTTTATTTAGCAATTATTGTTTGAGCCTTATAGGCGAATGTCACAAGATATTGTCAACCACTGGATTCACTAGATTGGAATGGGGTTCATGGTAACTTATCAATTCATTTTTTAAGTTGCTGTTATCTTTTTCATCCTATCTTGGACTAGCTTTTCCATACTCCCACTCTATTTTACGTAGCCAAACAGTTATCTGCCCTTGCAAACTTGCTCCTTTACTACCAAGTTAACTAATACTGGGCAGCCTAACAGAAGTTCCAATATCCAGTCTTTCACCACAATTCACCTACACACACTTTTCACTCATTGATTTTCTTTTTTCAATGTCATAAATATTTTGCTTTCACAGACTGCTGTGCTTTGAACATAAAATTGTAGGAACATCTGCCTCACATGTCACTTTTTTTTTTTTTTATTAAAGAATATGTTCCTTGCTTATTCCTATTTGCTTCTGATACATTTCCATTCTCACTTTTATTTTCTTTTGATCCATTTCTTTTTTCTTTGATAGACAAGTCAAACAACAATGGCAATATGTTGCAGCCCCCTGTGTTTCACCCTACTTACTACGAACTTACTTTTCTTAGCTTCCAATTTTATTAGTCATTTGGTTTTTAAGATACTTAAATTAATTGTTTGACCCTGTATTTTTATATCTTATTTTACCTTCGGTTGATAAAGGATTTCTGGTATGCTCACAAAGAGAGAGCTGATTTTCCCACCCCTCACCCCCCTTACCTTGTCCTGAAACAAACTTATCGCCAAGTATCTTGCAGTTTTTTTCCTATTATTAATCTCTTAGTCTAGTCATCAATTTAAAAGTGTCAGTTGTTGGTCCCATTGTCTAATAATTTGTACATTTATACACATGAAGTTCCAATTTTTATTTGGAACATATAGACTCTGATAATCATGAATCACAGTTCAAATGGCTCTGGGCACTATGGGACTTAACATCTGAGCCAAGGCAGGATTCAAACCTGCGACCGTAGCAGTCGCGCAGTTCTGGACTGAGGCGCCTAGAACCGCTCGGCAACGGTGGCTGGCGAATCATAGTTACCATCACACGGACAGAAATACTGTGTTAACTTTAATACAACATAGGGACATAGCTAAAAATGTCTTTACATAATTTCCAGTTCTGATTACTTTCCTTTAATTTAATCTAACAAATAGGTTAGTGTAACATGATGTTGACAGAGGCAAATTATATATACTCACAAATTATTTAGCTAGAGGTATCTGGTTTGTATGTCTGGGAGGGAGGAGGGTGCAAGCTGAAAACTTCAAGAAAAGATTACTCATTTCATACCTGCTGGATTTAACTGCAGTTTATCTCTTCCATATACCAACCACATACCTAATGTGCATGGCAAACAGTTTGAAAGTATTATTCTATACTCAGCATTTGGAACTATCAGTTCCTTCATGAGAGAGGAAAGAGGGATAAGTTTCTGAAGGTCTGGAAGGTCACTCGGACTCCACAACTAATGTGAGGACAAGAGGAACAAATGTGTCTATAAGAAGTTTTGGAATTTCACCTCCTGAAGGTAAAATACTGATCAGTCTGTCAGTCTTCTAGTAATTTTATGGTTTCCTCGCATGAATTTTCACTTGGACATGATTATTCTATGTTTCATCACTCACCTGAGAGATATCTCTGAATTCCCAAAGAGACACACCTTCAAATTGCCATCAGCTGTTATCGGTAAACGGTTGCACGTGCCACAGAAGTGTTCACTCATTGAGGTAATAAATCCCACACGTCCCTTGAAGCCCGGGACATGGTATGCCTGCAAAAAGAAATTGTAAGAAAATAGGTACTGCTGTTGTGAAAATACTATAAATGTGTTGCTCACCAAGTGGAGGAAGGAGAAAATGTGCATTAAGGGGAGTTTGAACGCCCTATCCTGACAATGTTACATTTAGTGACTTAACTTTCCCGTACTTCAGGAACAACTGTAGCCATTGACAAGAAACTTTTACAGGACATTAAACTATATGTTCTGAGTCTTACAATAATTGCATTTCAGCCACTGCTTTTGGAAATACAATTTTTTAATTACACAGTTAAAATTTTGTGTACCTTTTTGTATGTTATTCTAAATAATTTTATTTATACATAACATTATGTTTTTCTTTTAGTTCAGAAGACTCAGGATACATATGTCATTACTCCCTGAAAATTTGAATTCGCTACTTGCCGTAGTTTCGGAGATTTAGGGAAAAATGCAAGAGAAAATGTAAATTTTCAGGAAGAGTTTTTAAAGTTTCAATAGACTGTAACTCAATATATGCTTAACATTTTATTTTTAGTCACTCAGAAGCACCCTGCACCATACTGTATATCATCCTCTTGATCTTTTTTAAGTTTTTTTTGTTTTCTTCTTTCTGGACTCCGTAGTGGCCAACTGTGCTGCATACTCTGCTTTACCAGTGCAAACCTTGTCCATCCCTTCAAATTCTCTGATGCAGTTTGCTCCAGAATTAATTCCCATATGTTGTAGCACTTTCACGCTACCAATGTTGCCATCATTAAAAGCAATAACAGCATGACTGACCCCCACTTTAGTGTCTTCATTACAAGAAAAACATTTTTTGGTCTACATCTACATCTACATCCATACTCCTCAAGCCACCTGATGGTGTAGGCTACCTTGAGTACCTCTATTGGTTCTCCCTTCTATTCCAGTCTCGTATTGTTCGTGGAAAGAAGGATTGTCGGTATGCCTCTGTGCGGGCTCTAATCTCTCTCATTTTATCCTCATGGTCTCTTCGTGAGATATACGTAGGAGGGAGAAATATACTGCTTGACTCCTCAGTGAAGGTATGTTCTCGAAACTTCAACAAAAGCCCATACCGAGCTACTGAGCGTCTCTCCCGCAGAGTCTTCCACTGGAGTTTATCTAACATCTCCGTAATGCTTTCATGATTACTAAATGATCCTATAACGAAGCATGCTGCTCTCTGTTGGATCTTCTCTATCTCTTCTATCAACCCTATCTGGTACAGATCCCACACTGCTGAGCAGTATTCAAACATTGGGGGAACAAGTCTACTGTAACCTAATTCCTTTGTTTTTGGATTGCATTTCCTTAGGATTCTTCCAATGAATCTCAGTCTGGCATCTGATTTACCGATGATCAACTTTATATGATCATTCCATTTTAAATCACTCCTAATGCATACTCCCAGATAATTTATGGAATTAACTGCTTCCAATTGCTGACCTGCTATATTGTAGCTAAATGATATGGGATCTTTCTTTCTATGTATTCGCAGCACATTACACTTGTCTACATTGAGATTCGATTGCCATTCCCTGCACCATGCATCAATTCGCTGCAGATCATCCTGCATTTCAGTGCAATTTTCCATTGTTGCAACCTCTCGATATACCACAGCATCATCCGCAAAAAGCCTCAGTGAACTTCTGATGTCATTCACAAGGTCATTTATGTGTATTGTGAATAGCAACGGTCCTACGACACTCCCCTGCAGCACACCTGAAATCACTCTTACTTTGGAAGACTTCTCTCCATTGAGAATGACAGGCTGCGTTCTGTTATCTAGCAACTCTTCAATCCAATCACATAATTGGTCTGATAGCCCATATGCTCTTACTTTGTTCATTAAATGATTGCGGGGAACTGTATCGAACACCTTGCGGAAGTCAAGAAACACAGCATCTACCTGGGAACCCGTGTCTATGGCCCTCTGAGTCTCGTGGACGAATAGTGCGAGCTGGGTTTCACACGATCGTCTTTTTCGAAACCCATGCTGATTCCTACAGAGTAGATTTCTAGTTTACAGAAAAATCATAATACTCGAACATAATACATGTTCTGAAATTCTACAACTGATCGACATTAGAGATATAGGTCTATAGTTCTGCACATCTGTTCGACGTCCCTTCTTGAAAACGGGGATGACCTGTGCCCTTTTCCAATTCTTTGGAATGCTACGCTCTTGTAGAGACCTATGGTACACTGCTGCAAGAAGGGGTGTAAGTTCCTTCGCATACTCTGTGTAAAATTGAACTGGTATCCCATCAGGTCAGCGGCCTTCCCTCTTTTGAGTGATTTTAATTGTTTCTCTATCCCTCTGTCATCTATTTCAATATCTACCATTTTGTCATCTGTGCGACAATCTAGAGAAGGAACTACAGTGCAATCTTCCTCTGTGAAACAGCTTTGGAAAAAGACATTTAGTATTTCAGCCTTCAGTCCATCATCCTCTGTTTCAGTACCTTTTTGGTCACAGAGTGTCTGGACATTTTGTTTTGATCCACCTACCGCTTTGACATAAGAGCAAAATTTCTTAGGATTTTCTGCCAAGTCAGTACATAGAACTTTACTTTCGAATTCATTTAACGCCTCTCGCATGGCCCTCCTCACATTACATTTCACTTCACGTAATTTTTGTTTGTCTGCAAGGTGTTGGCTACGTTTATGTTTGCTGTGAAGTTCCCTTTGCTTCCGCAGCAGTTTTCTAACTCGGTTGTTGTACCAAGCTGGCTCTTTTCCATCTCTTACGATCTTGCTTGGCACATACTCATCTAACGCATATTGTACGATGGTTTTGAACTTTGTCCACTGATCCTCAACACTATCTGTACTTAAAACAAAACTTTTGTGTTGAGGCATTAGGTACTCTGATATCTGATTTTTGTCACTTTTGCTAACCAGAAAAATCTTCGTACCTTTTTTTAATATTTCTATTTACGGCTGAAATCATCGCTGCAGTAACCGCTTTATGATCGCTGATTCCCTGTTCTGCGTTAATTGTTTCAAATAGTTCGGGTCTGTTTGTCACTAGAAGGTCTAATATGTTATCGCCACGAGTCAGTTCTCTGTTTAACTGCTCAAGGTAGTTATCAGATAAAGCTCTTAAAAAATTTCACTGGATTCTTTGTCCCTGCCACCCATTATGAAAGTTTGAGTCTCCCAGTCTATATCCGGCAAATTAAAATCTCCACCCAGAACTATAACATGGTGGGCAAATCTACTCGAAATATTTTCCAAATTATCCTTCAGGTGCTCAGCCACAACAGCTGCTGAGCCAGGGGGCCTATAGAGACATCCAATTACCATGTCTGAGCCTGCTTTAACCATGACCTTCACCCAAATTATTTCACATTTCGGATCTCCATCAATTTCCTTCGATACTATTGCACTTCTTATCGCATTAAACATGCCTCCCCCTTCACTGTCCAGCCTGTCTCTGCGGTATACATTCCAATCTGAGTTTAGAATTTCATTACTGTTTACATCTGGTTTCAGCCTACTTTCTGTCCCTAGTACTATGTGGGCATTGTGACCGTTTATTAATGAGAGCAGTTCTGGGACCTTTCTATAGACGCTCCTGCAGTTTACTATTAGCACATTAATATTGTTATTCCCTGCTGCATTTTGTCTACTCCTACCTTGCTGCATCTCAGGAGGTGTCTTGTCGGGCCTAGGGAGGGAGTTCTCTAACTTAAAAAACCCACATGTGCACTCCACACATACTCCGCTACCCTTGTAGCCGCTTCCTGCATGTAGTGCACGCGTGACCTATTCAGGGGGACCCTACATTTCTGCACCCGATAGCGGAGGTCAAGAAATTTGCACCCCAGATCTCCGCAGAATCGTCTGAGCCCCTGGTTTAAGCCTTCCACTCGGCTCCAAACCAGAGGACCACTATCAGTTCTGGGAACGATACAACAAGTAGCTAGCTCAGATTCCACCCCGCGAGGCTTTCCGCCTACACCAACTCCGCTAACTGCCTGTACGAACTGAGGATGACCTCTGAACCCAGACGGCAGGAGTCATTGGTGCCGACATGAGCAACAATTTGCAGTCGGGTGCACCCAGTGCTCTCTATCACTGCCAGCACGGCCTCCTCCACATCTCGGATGAGACCCCCGGCAAGCAGACAGAGTGAACACTGACCTTCTTCCCCGACCTTTCCGCTATTTCCCTAAGGGGCTCCATCACCCGCCTAACGTTGGAGCTCCCAATAACTAATATACCCCTCCCCCCATGTGCCTCCTCGGACCTTGCTGAAGGAGTGGCCACATGTCCACTCACAGGCAGAACGGGCGATGCCACACGGCCAGCCTCCACACTGACCCTCCGCCTCATGCGCCGCGAATGCCACTGAACCCGCCACTCCCCTTGGGAAGAGGGTGGCCCAACCGTGCCCGGTAGCCGCAAAGATGTCTTGACAGCAGGGTCAGTGGGTGAAGCATGTAATGTAACACCTGGTGTGTACCATGCAACGCACCAGACTCCCCACTGCCGCTACACTCTGAGGCAGCAGCCTGAAGATGGCTAACCGCGGCTTCAACACATTCAGCTGTTTGCGAACAGTGGCCAGCTCCTCCTGTGTCCGTACACAGCAGTCACACATCCTGTCCATCATAAGAAATCAATTTACTGTAGAGAGTTAATCAACTTATAACTAGACTGCTAATTCACTAAAGGCGGCTGATAGTTGACTAAACTGTGGTTACTAGACACTTCCTGTAGAAAACAATGAAAATAGCACTACCTGTCTCTGGACTGTATTGAAAACAAACACTAGCACTACTGGCACTATGGCTGACTAAACGGACTCTCTCTGACTGTATTCAAAACAAACACGAAATCTATGGAACACTATTACTAGCACCCGACAATTAAAGCTTCCTAAAAGCAAAAACACTCGGAAAAGGAAGTGACAAGTAAGAAAAATAGAGCTCGCTGCACAGCAGACGTGACGCAGATGGCAGTTACAACGACACTGACACAATAAGATTATTGAACGACTCACTGGGATTTTGAGTCTGACAATGCAGACACTTCTTCAATAATTCAGGATTGCCAGGTCTCTGTAAACAGGTTTTATGATATCCACAACTGCTGCTGGGATAGAATGTTTATGGCTGTATGACCTGTTTGAGTACTGGGCATTGCGGTAATTGCACCATGAACCAGATCTAGGAGGGCAAAGATGGTGTACTGGTTTATCATCAGCTGACAGTCTCTGGAAGAAGGTAGCCCATACTGCCTGCTTCATTTTCAACAAATCCTCAGTATTATTTCTAATGGCAATCTCATAATACTGTTGTAGTTCATCAATCATGTTGTCTGTCAGCCTGCTTCTTATGGTCTTACCACCTGAAAGTTTCTTGTCTCTCAAACTTTGTTTCAACTTCCTCAATCTGGTATCCATCCTCTTCTGGACATGAGCAACACATTCCAGTTCTGTGATAAGCTTCTCACCATAAGGCTGAGTGGCTACTACACTGTTATATGCATTTGAGTCTGCATAACCTAAGAACTTAGTGTAACACACTCCCCTTTAGTTTACAGATCGATTATAAATTTCAACAGCTGCACAGGCCTCCGTACGACTAGTTGTCCTTCATAATTTCTGTCACAGATATGCCCTTCTTCATTCCCTGATTTATACTTATAACAATGTTTGGTTAAAATCTGGAAATCTATTAGCTTTCCAGTATCAACACTGGTCACTGTAGCAACAGAATTCTTAGAACTGCAGCTGCGCTTCTACCAAGTGCCCCAAAAGCTACTGATATGACAATCATACCATCGTTTATTTCAGCAGCTTCATTTGTAGCACCCTTAATTGACTCACATGCAGTGGATTTCACAGCAGCTCCAATAAATCCTGCATACTTGTCCATTTTACAAAGTGGGCGTGGCATATACATCACGACACACATTGTTTCTGCTGCAGTGTGTCCTTTGCCAATAGCTCTCAATCCATAAAACCACCTAACATTTACGTCAAAATAATTATCTTTACACTTATCAGAATTCCAAAATGAATGAGTGTATTTACAAATGGCAGAATTAATGGTAAGTTTCCTGGCTAGTCCATTTGATACCTCAATGTCTTCATGTAAACTAACTGGCCCTCCACATACATACAGCACACACATTCACATAACACCCCTGTTAGGATGTGTAAATGTATCAGAATATAACCTAACCTACCGTTTACATGAGTTTTGTTTTGAGATAACTGTGTTATCACTATGTTTTATTTTAATCTTCGAAGCACTAATGGGTGTTTCGCTAGATACTCATGAGTTTTCCAGTATTTCATTGTCTGCAACTTCACACACCACATGCTGAACACAATGTTTCTCTTTATTCAAAAATTTATTACCATGAAACCCACATTTCTTAAAAACACTTCATTTTGGAGTCATACTTTTTGAGAGATTTACCAGTCTATTCATCACTTCTCCTCGGAAAAACGTTAGCACTTTGATATACAAAGCATGTTTATACTATGAAAAGATACGATACTATTTTTGACAGTGCTACCAATGCAAACACATAATTTAACCTTTATAACACAGCAATCCACAGCTTTCTACAGGGTAGTCCATTGATAGTGACCGGGCCAAATATCTCACGAAATAAGCATGAAATGAAAAAACTACAAAGAACGAAATTCGTCTAGCTTGAAGGGAGAAACCAGATGGCGCTATGGTTGGCCTGCTAAATGGCACTGCCATAGGTCAAACTCATATCAACTGCATTTTTTAAAAATAGGAGCCCCCATTTTTTATTACATATTCATGTAGTACGTAAAGAAATGTGAATGTTTTAGCTGGACCCCTTTTTCACTTTGGGATAGATGAAGCTGTAATAGTCAAAAATGGTTCAAATGGCTCTGAGCACTATGGGACTTAACTTCTGAGGTCATCAGTCCCCTAGAACTTAAAACTACTTAAACCCAACTAACCTAAGGACATTACACACATCCATGCCCAAGGCAGGATTCGAACCTGCGACCGTAGCGGTCGTGCGTTTCCAGACTGTAGCGCCTAGCACCGCTCGGCCACTTCGGCCAGCTGCTGTAATAGTCACAAACATATAAGTATGTAGTATCACATAACTTTCCGCCAGTGCGGACGGTATTTGCTTCGTGATACATTACCCGTGTTAAAATGGACCGTTTACCCATTGCGGAAAAGGTCGGTATCGTGTTGATGTATGGCTATTGTGATCAAAATGCCCAAGGGGCGTGTGCTATGTATGCTGCTCGGTATCCTGGACAACATCATTGAAGTGTCGGGACCATTCGCCGGATAGTTACATTATTTAAGGAAACAGGAAGTGTCCAGTCACATGTGAAACATCAACCATGACCTGCAACAAATGATGATGCCCTAGTAGGTGTTTCAGCTGCTGGGGCAGCTAATCCACACATCAGTAGCAGACAAATTGCGCGAGAATTGGGAATCTCAAAAACGTCGGTGTTGAGAATGCTACATCAACATTGATTGCACCCGTACCATATTTCAATGCACCAGGAATTGCATGCCAATGACTTTGAATGTCATGAACAGTTCTGCCACTGGGCACAAGAGAAATTACGAGACGATGAAAGATTTTTTGCATGTGTTCTATTTAGCGATGAAGCATCATTCACCAACAGCGGTAACCTAAACCGCCATAATATGCACTATTGGACAACGGAAAATCTACGATGGCAGCGACAAGTGGAACAGCAGCGACCTTGGCAAGTTAATGTATGGTGTGGCATTAAGGGAGGAAGGTTAATTGGCCCCCATTTTATCCATGGCAATCTAAATGGTGCAATGTATGCAGATTTCCTGCGTAATGTTCTACCAATGTTACTACAAGATGTTTCACTGCATGACAGAATGGCGATGTACTTCCAACATGATGGATGTCCGGCACATAGTTTGCGTGCGGTTGAAGCAGTATTGAATAGCACATTTCATGACAGGTGGATTGGTCGTCAAAGCACCATACCATGGCCCGCACGTTCACCGGATCTGACGTCCCCGGATTTCTTTCTGTGGGGAAAGTTGAAGGATATTTGCTATCGTGATCCACCGACAATGCCTGACAACATGCGTCAGTACATTATCAATGCATGTGCGAACATTACGGAAGGCAAACTACTCACTGTTGAGAGGAATGTCATTACACGTATTGCCAAAGGCATTGAGGTTGACAGACATCATTTTGAGCATTTATTGCATTAATGTGGTATTCACAGGTAATCACGCCGTAACAGCATGCGTTCTCACAAATGATAAGTTCACAAAGGTACATGTATCACATTGGAACAACCGAAATAAAATGTTCAAATGTACCTAGGTTCTGTATTTTAATTTAAAAAACCTACCTGTTACCAACTGTTCGTCTAAAATTATGAGACATATGTTTGTGACTATTACAGTGCCATCTATCACAAACTGAAAAAAGTGGTCCAACTAAAACATTCATATTTCTTTATGTATTACACGAATATGTAATAAAAAATGGGGTTCCTATTTTAAAAAACACAGTTGATATCAGTTTGAGCTATGGCAGCGCCTTATAGCAGGCCAACCATTGCGCCAGCTGGTTTCCCCCTTCGAGCTAGACAAATTTCGTTCTTTGTAGTTTTTTCGTTTGACACTTATTTCGTGAGATATTTGGCCCGGTCACGATCAATGGACTACCCTGTATATAAAAAATTACCGATTTTATTAGGTCTTGAAGTAATGCATGTAAAAATTTTAACAATTTCAACTGGTGTATATTATATTTTAGAAAATAAAATGAAATACTTCTCACACAAGTTTATAAGTAATATACATATCATTTTATTTGGAAAATGGCAAATTTTATAATCAGATAAAAACCCGAAAAAGTGAAAAAGAATGTTTTCCCCTTCTAACTCCCCTTAAAGTTATGGAAATGTGTAAGCTTTCGGAGCCAGTGGCTTCTTCTTCTGGCAGAAACAATAAGGGGAAGGAAAAGGGAAGAAAGAAAAGGATTGTCAAGGTTTAGGAAATGGGGAGAGTTGCAGAAAAGCTGCAGAGAAACCCAGGCCAGGACAGACTTACTGAATGGGATGAGAAATATGTAACTAAACCAGTCTATCTCTCATACCACCAGCAGATGTGAAGTATTCTTGTGATTGGTAGTAAGTCATAAACATTAAATTATTTTCAATGTATGTTCATACGTAATACTGCACGTACCTTTGAGGTATCATTGGGCCCATTGGGAAGAGGATCAAAATTAGGCCACTGCTTTCTAATTATTTGGAGCATTTCACAAAATGAGACCATCTTCCCATCATTCCATTTGTTGCCGCTGAAAGGCATGTACTCGATAAATCTTACATCAACATTTTTCTCTTTTGTTAACTCCACAAAACTGCACACTTCATCTTCATTAAAACTTTGCATTACAACACAATTTATCTGTGGAAGAAAGACACCATTAAAAACTTGGTATCAGATAAAGCATGGTTTAAACAGAGTTTGAAAGACTTTTTGATAGATAACTCATCCTACTCGATAGATGAATATCTTAACAGTGGCTGTTAGGCCAGCTTAAATAAGAATGTCTGTTAGATTTCAGTTCTGAGAGCACTTTGCCATAACAGTCAAGATTATGTACTTTTTGTTTGATAAATTTATTAATAGTGCATAACAATGTTTCAGTCTGACAGCGTATCAATTCTGAAAATATTAGCTGTTCCAGTTTGTATTGTATTCACCTAGTTTGACAATCTCCTGACAAATGATCAGGGTATTCAAATGTTTTATATTTTTTATGTTATACTTTCTGGCATGTTACTCACCCATGAGAATCGTCTCATGTTTTGGGTCTTGGAACAAAAGCTGAATCTAATCTAATCTAACCTACAAAATAATGGTTCTACAAGTCTGTTGTTATATTTCTATACCTCACTGATTCTGTTAAATTAATCTTTTTCTCTCTTTTTAGAGAATGTCTGAATTTATCTTAGCATGCCAAGCTGTTAACCTTCTTAACAATTTATGAAAATTAAACTACATACATCTTCAATCTTTTTCCCCACTCCAACGCACACATCTTTTGCTGAAGGTATTATTTTAACTATTACATGAAATTAAGAAGCTTTCTTGAAACTGTGCTGCCATTTGTGAAACAAAGTTAAAAGTGTTCTCAAGATAAAAGGTCTTCACAAAAGGAGCATTTAGTATCTGTGCAGGTGGTAATACTGACAGCCATCATATAAACAAGCCCAAATGGTAGAACATCCTGCTTTACACATACACGCAATGGCAGAAAAAAGGAAAAGAGCACACCTTTCATTCAAGCATTGAATATATAAACTGATGAGACAAAACACTATGACCTCATGTTTGATAATGTGTTTGTCCACTGTTGGAACACAATACAGCAGTGATTTTGTGTGGGACAAGTTCAACAAATTTCAGGTATGTTCCCAGCATTATGTGAGGTATGTTCCCAGCATTATGCAGCACCGCATGTCTAAGCACAGGTCATGTAATTCCCATAAATTGCAGATCAGTGGTTTCTGGGTGCAGAACTGGTATCTGATAGCATTGCAGATGTATTCCATCAGATTCAGAAGGGGTGAATTTGATTCTGGCCTCGTGACACTGAAAGTCATATTGTTGAAACATGTCACCTTCATTAGGGACAGGGTGCGGACAGTGCACAATAATGTTCACACAGAACAAAGCTGTTATGGAGCCTTCAGTTACTACCACAGGACCCATAGAAGACCAGGTGAATGTCCTCCATAGCATAATATTGCTCCCACTGGCCTAAGTCTGTAGCAAAGTGCACCTTTCAAGCACCAATTCACTCTGTTGACAGTGTATGTGCACAAAACCGTCACGCAGGTGTAATGCGAAACTCGAATGATTCAACCAGATGACACATTTCTATTGATTCACTGCCCAATCTCAATGCTCCTGAGCCACAGAAATTGTAATTCAACTGTGTTGTCAACATGGGAACATACAGGGGTTGTCTGCAGCAGAGCCCTATGTTTAACAATGTGCAATGGATGGTGTGCTCTGAAATACTCGTGCTTCCACCAGCACTGTGTAGCTTCCTCAGCTGAATGTCATCTTTTTCAAAGGAACCATCCCAGAATTTGTCTTAAATCATTTAGGGAAATCAAGGAAAACCCAAATTTTGGTGGCCCGGTGGGACTCGGGTCCGTTGTCCTCTCGAAGGCAAGTCCACTGTTTGACCACTGTGGTGGCATGACCTAGTCTTAATTAAGCCAGAAAATCTTGGGAAATGCTGACAGATTTAAGATATAACAATTTAAAACAATCCTTTCATGAATTTCACTACAATTTTCTGCTCTTTTGAAAAACAATTTCTTTTGACTGTTTTGATGTTGTTTAGTATGTTTAAATAATGATGGCAGGCTCTATAAAAGGGCAGTTCGGCTTTTAAGTTTAGTTATACTGTTTTAAACTACATCCTTCATCTATTTGTCCACCCAGAAGTGCTATAGGATGTAACTTGAAGACTATGGTGAGGTGGTGGGGGACAGTCATGTGTTGAGGAGGAGGTGCTGCCAGAAATGAAGTGTGTGAGGTGACGTTATTGACACTGCATACAGGGAGAATAAAAATACTCTATTCCATATTCATTCACAATCTACGTCTGCCCCCATATGGTTTTACTTTTCTCCAATAAGAAAAAAGAAATTCTCAGTAACTGTCTCTATAAGGTCTTAAAAGGAAACAAACAATAGAAAATCTAGGCTGGAATAATGACCATATTATAAAAAAGATCCATTGCTATTCACTGTACACAGGAAATGTTAGGTCACAGACAAGCACAACAAAAAGACTACTAAACACGTAAGCATTCGATCAGAAAGTCTTCTTCGTAAGTGGACAAAACACACACACACACACACACACACACACACACACACACACACACACACACACACACACACACATATGACTGTTGTTTCTCCCATGATGCGCAGTTGCTCCCAGTCTGGCCCTAGCAGCCAGAGACCGTGGTCATGTATGTGTGATCTGCATTTGCGCGCATGTGTGTGTGTGTGTGTGTGTGTGTGTGTGTGTGTGTGTGTGTGTGTGTGTGTGTGTGTGTGTGTGTGTGTGTGCGTGTGTGTGTGGGAAGGGGGGGGGGGAGGTTTGCACCAAAAGCTTACGTGTTTAATGGGTGGTGTATTTTTTTTTTTTTTCCCCTGCCTGCAACACAACATCTACACTATACAGTGAGTGCCAATCTATCCTTTTCATAATACTGTCGTTACCACCTTGCCAAGAGGCATATTGTGGAGTAATCCGAAGGGCTCTACTAATTTGTACAAGAGGAAGGAGAGCACAATCTCAATGTAAGTTTTTAGAAAACTGGTATGTGCATTACTTCTGCAAACCTTTCAGAAAGGACACAGTATGCACTTCATCCAGCAAGATGAGTAATAAACAATATTAGCAATACTGCATCAAACTTGTTCACTTTCATCTTTGGATTAAACATTCGATTTCAGAGAGTACAGAATTTGGCAGAATCAAATTTTGGGGATATGTGGAACTGGGACAACGGCATATTTTTTACCCATTCACAAACTAAGTACTGCTGATTGCTACTTTTATTGTGTCTGCTGCTGCAATGCATATATGAAACTGTAAGTGCAGCATCTATGATGGAATAAAATGTTATACAAATGAAACAAACAGGCACAGTGAAATAGAGTAGTATGGCTCATCATTTCGGTCTCACAGATTAGCAGGTGTTGACTTGAAAGATAATACTTAAGAAGTTGAATCCAAAGGAGAGGATGTACCGTATTTACTCAAATGTAAGCCCCATTTTTTCTGGTTTTTGTAATCCAAAAAACCCGCCTGCGGCTTAGAATCGAGTGTAAAGCAAGTGGAAGTTCTGAAAAATGTCGGTAGGTGCTGCCACAAACTAACTTTTGCCGTCGAATATATGTAGCGCAACACAGGCATGCTTCGTAGGCACAAAGATAAATACTTGCGCCAAAACCTCTGCGTCAGTAAATAAATTAAAAAAAAAAAGGTGGAAGACGATTTTCACACATTATCCAACGAAGTAAATATAAATTCCGTATTGTTCATCTTCGAATGTAGCAGAACTTCAATGTATTACGAAAATCCGACTGGCAAGACTGTTTCAGATGTTTGTCAATATGGCCAACTCTACGTTCTGAATTTTTTCCTACCTGTGAGAAGAGATGGTTGCTTATAGGAACCTGATGAAATGTGAATCACATGCAGTATTCTCTTCATCATAAGAGTAATACGAATATAAACATGTTGCCACGTATTCTTTCGTGTTTGCTGCTATCTTATTGAAATCCTGTCTGCCTGATAAACTACGAAACTAGAGTGAGACATCAGCAAATGTGGAAGAATATACGTATCGTGTCATGTTTATATTCGTATTATTCTTATGCCTAATAGTGATACAGTCAGAACTGAAGCACGGCAACTGACTAGATTTTTAAATCTAAGATGACTCTAATTTCTGTGCAGAATTTGATGTACTAAAGAAGCGGCCGCAAAGATTTTCAAACGGAGATAAATTTTCGCCTAACTCTCGTTCAGAACATGTTCTATCATACGCAGTCTATTATTTGGTTCTTGTTGATCATTATCAAAGAAAGCAGCAGTGTAAGTAACAACAAATAGTCTCTTGCCATTGTTTCGCTAATGAGATGATTTCTCTCTCTTTTTTTTTTTTTTTTTTTTTTTTTTAATTGTAGGCGGTGGTAGCGTGCATAAAAGCAAGCCATGCCGCGAGTGACGACAGGCCGCAAACACGCACTATCAGAATGCGACAAACAATGCATGACACAGTACAGTAATGTATTTTCAGCTTAGAGTGACATAAACGCCTAAAACAAGGAAAACGGCACTTATCAGATCAAAGCAAAATAAGCAATTGATTCAAACCAGACGAAGCACGTGAAAAAGGAAGGGTACCAGTATAAATACGGACGGAGGGCCTGACGCATAGCAAAGGCTACCTGGTAAAGCTTAAGTGCTAAGCTTACGACTCGAACCAAACTACTGTAGCTGTATCGTCATTCATTCGACCTAAATTGTGTCTCATATTACAATGGACCGACTTTGTTTCGATTTGGAGGTGCAGCCTAAAACTTTTCTCTCCCCTTGAACTTCGAGTCTCAAATTTCAGGTGCGGCTTAGATTCGGGAATTTTTTTTTTCCTTCCTTTATTTCGAGTCTCATTTTTCAGGTTTGAGTGCAGCTTAGATTTGAGTAAATACGGTAGGTGGTATTTCACCTAATTCTGACTATGAAATAAAACAAAGTACGGCAGGGAGCTCTGACGAATCAAAGAGCAGCGATGAAGATTCTGATGAATAGTAAAGTATGAGTTAAGAAATAAGATGCTACTGAGATCGTAAATTTTTGTTGTGTTGATGAATCTGTTAACAAACATATTCAAAAATGCACTGAAACATTGGCACATGTAGTGTTGGGAGGTGATAAACTGTCATTACGGTTAGAGGAGCTACGTATTTCTTGCTGTTCTACTCCTACATGACACTGTATCTGAAGGTACAGAATGAATCTTCACTGGCTAGAGAAATGGGTAACACAATTTTACAAGTCTCTGCTGTCATGTAATCTCTTCAGGGAAATCATGACTGTACTAAGATTCGGTTTGTGGTTGACAAGGTCAGAGTCATTAAGAAATGCAAGGCAGCTACCATGTCAGTCCTAGAAGAGAGAGACGTAGCAAACTGTCAAAGCATGTACATTCCCGGTCCATATGTTTGTGGTGATGTAATAACCAAGTAATACTGAAGTGTGATCCAAGTCGCACAAATATGGCTTTAATAATAACCTCCGAACAATATGCCTCTAAGGACTCAACAAGACACAGAACACTGATGTGCACATTACAAACTAGAATCACACAGAGAATCAGTCAGCACTGTTCCACACTAATATATGTGCGAGTCACCAGCAGATGGCATGGCAGCGACCGCGCCACACGCTTGGCTCCCAGAGACAGAATCCAGCAGCCAGCCTGCAATGATCAGTGGGTGACCAATTTAAAGACGCATGTACGGCAACACCACTCTCGGTGCACTCACACTGACATGTACTAGTAGCACGATACAGCAGTGATGAGCAGTAGTACCCCTCCTGTCTTGCGCGCCTTTTATCTGGCTCTACAATTTACTTTCCTAGACCCACACAAATGCCTGATCCTCCTAATTCAATTTGCTCTGCAGACTATTTAAAATTCACAAAGAAAAAGGAGCCAAAATTGCACTTTGTGTGCCAGTTACTTTCCAATACATTGCCACCAGCTGATCTTATTTAAGAATACTCAACATTCGTAGCCATACTTACAGCACATCCTTTGCTTCCTGGCCTAAATCCAAGTTAACTACCAGCCCCCCTGCCCCCTCCCCCCCCCCCCCCCACACACACACACGCCCCTGCCCCCCCTCCCCCCCCTCTCCCCCCTTCCCAATCAGCTAGTTGTGTGCTGTTATCTCATGTCACACCCTAGTCTATGAGTGCCCAGCTGTCTGTCGCCTGACCCCTCTACCTGCACCCCTAGCTAACCCACAGATGGCTCCCCACTCTCCCACGAGCCACTAAATGCTGCCCTCCAAACCCCTCCCATCTCTCTCCATCCCTCACATTGCCTCAACCCACCCCATCCTACCCCACTCTAAAGCCTTACCTCACTCCAGAACACTCACCATGGGCCAGTAAAGAGCTGGCAGTTGAGCGACCACAACATAAGGAGACATGCATGTGCATGTGAGTGAGTGTGTGTGTGTGTGTGTGTGTGTGTGTGTGTGTGTGTGTGTGTGTGTGTGCACGCGCGCGCATGTTTTCCCTACAGCTAGAAAAAGAAAGTGCATTCTGGAAGCTCGCCAAGCAACGTACCTTTTAGCTTGGAAGGTAGAAGACGAGGTACTGGTGGAAGTAAAGCTGTGAGTACGGGTCGTGAGTCATGCATGGATAGCTCAGATGGTAGAGCACTTGCCCACAAAAGGCAAAGGTCCCAAGTTTGACTCTTAGTCCGGCACACACTTTTAATCTGCCACGAAGTTTCATATCAGTGCACACTCCACTGCACAGTGAAAATCTCATTCTACAAACCTTTTGTTCGTGTGCCTATCAATGAGACAGTGCTTCTGCCTTTTGGTGAGCCATCTGCTTTATTCCTAAATAATTCGTAATTTTCAACAGAAACTTTCCGTACGTTATTATTGCATCCTACATTACAATATGCAATTTCCACAATATGTGGTCATCTGTGAATATAATGGGGGTAACAACTGTAGGAGACCAAAAACTGACTGCAGTAAGCAAGTTCAAGTTATTGTATGCTGTAGTAGTTACGCAGAGGTGAAGAGGGTCACACAGGATAGGCTAGCATGGGCAACTCCATGAAACCAATCTTCAGATGGAAGATCACAACAATAAAAACATTTGATTCAGCATACACCAGACTCCAAACAGCGTACACAACCTGTATGCTCAGAAACACAGAAAATCATATTGGTTCCATCAGCAGGAAACTTCAACCCGTAATTGTTGTGGAACACTGTGGCGATTTTGTTCATTAATAAAACCCAAAACTGGGGAGTAATAAGAAAGTATTGTTGTAACTTCTTATCAACCTCATTACCAAAATACATATTAAGAAGACTGGTAAATTTTTATTTTAAAGGGGTCACTCCAAAGCGCCACGAAAGTATTTGAGCAATGTATAAAATTGGAGAATAGGTGCACAATATTGAAAGCCTATCTACATTATCTATATCTGCATGACTAGTCTGTAATTCACAATTGAATGCTGGCAGAGGGTTCAGAGAACCACCCTCAACCTATTTATCTACCATTCCACTCCCCTACAGCATTTGAGGAAAAACAAACACTTCAATATTTCCGTACAAGCTCTGATTTCTCTTATTTCATTACAATGATCATTTTTCCCTATGTAAGAGGGCTCTAACAAAATATTTTCACATTCGGAGGAGAAAGTTGATGATTGAAATTTTAAGAACCTGCTCCAGCAAAATGCTTTTGCTTTAATGACTGCCACCCCAATTCACATGTGATATCTGTGGCATGCACTTTCCTGTTTCCCAATAATACAAAATGAGCTGCCTTTCTTTGAACTTTTAAATGATGTCCTCTGTCAGTCCAATCTGGTAAGGATCCCACACCATGCAGAATACTCCAAAAGAGGACAGACAAGTATAGTTGTAGATAGTCTCTTTAGTAATCCTAATCTTCTAAATGTTTTACTATTAAATCACAGTCTTTTGTTTGCTTTGCCACCGCATTATCTATGTGAGCATTCCAATTTAAGTTATTTGTAAATGTAATTCCTAAGTATTCAGTAGACTTCACAGCCTTTAGATCTGTGTGAATTATCATGTAAACAAAATTTAGTAGATGCCTTTTACTACTCGTGCAGATGACATAAAAATTTTTATTATTTAAGGTCAGTTACCACTTTTTGCATCATATGGATAGGTAGCCTAAATCATTTTGCAGTTCATTTTGATCATCTGATCACTTTACAAGACAGTAAATGATTTGCGAGACTGTAAATGATAGCATCATCTAAGAGGACTGCTCAGATTCTCTCTTAAATTGTTAATGTAGATCGGCAACAGCAGGTGGTCTACAACACTTCCTTGAGGAATGTCAGATATCACTTCTGTTTTACTTGACGATTTTCCATCAATTGCTATGAACTGTGACCTTTCTGACAGGAAACCACACATCCAGTTGTACAACTCAGACAATACTCCATAGGCACACAATATGATTAGAAAATGCTTGTGAGGAACTGTTTCAAAAAGTCTTCTGGAAATCTACAAATATGGAATCAATTTGAGATCCCCAGTCGACAGCACTTATTACTTTGTGTGACTAAAGAGCTAGCTGTGTTTTAAAAGGTCGATATTTCTGAATCTATCTTAGCTATTTATCAATGAATCATTACTTTTGAGATAATTCAAAATATTCAAACACAATATATGTTCCAAAATCCTAATGCAAATCAACATTAGTGATATGAGTCTGTTATTTAGTAGATTACTCCTCTTTTCTTTCTTGAGCATTGGTGTGACCTGAGCAACTTTTCAGTCTCTAGGTATGGATCTTTATCAAATGAGCGGCTATATATGATTTCTAATGGAGCTATTGTATCAACATTCTCTGAAAGAAACATAAATGGTTTATGACACTGAGGAGAGCTACTACTAAGTTACTCACAGTTGCAGTTGTTCTTGATTTGAATACTGCAATATTTACTTTGTTGTCTTTGGTGAAGAAATTTCAGAAATCCGTGTTTAGTAACTCTACTTTAGTAGCACTGTCATCAGTAACATTACCACAGCTATTGCGCAGTGAAGGTATTGGTTGTGTCTTGCCATTGGTGTACTATACATTCAACCAGAACCTCTTTGGATTTTCTTCCAGATTTCAAAACGAAGTTTCACTATGGGAATTATTAAACACATCTTCCACTGAAACCCACCCTAAGTTTCGAGCTTCAGTAAAACATCGCTAATCTTGGAGATTTTGCATTCTTTTAAATTTTGACATGCTTTTTTTCATTGCTTCTGCAGCTGAGTTTTGACATATTTTGTGCACCACCCTTTTAATTTATTTGGTATCCATTCAATTTATTTGGTATATATCTCTTAATTGATGTCGATACTATTTCTCTGAATTTAAACCATCTCTGGTCTACACTTACATAGTCAGACTTGAAGGAGTAGAGACTTAGTAGAGACCGTCACCTTGGAAGGCATCAAGTTAATTTTTATCTGCTTTCTCATTAAATGCCCTATTGTGTACGGCTGAAAATTAATAGAGATAAGGCAAACAGAATGTGCAAAGTAAGTGGAAATTACTCGTCTCTTCCCCGATTACAGTGCAATAGAAGATACTACAAGATGTTGACAGATTGCCATATCTCGGTAGCTTTATATGTAATAATGAGGTCACAGATGCAGAAATCACCAGCAGAACTGGAAAATCAGTCCATATGGCAATTAGGTCTGTAATATGTCAACAAAGCTTTGCCTGTACTCCTTTATTGTTTATATTTGTGAGACTTGGAAAATGTCAGTAAAATCAGCACACAGTCTCCATATTTTTCACCAACAATGCTAGAGATGAATTCTGAAGATGTTAACCCGACCAAGTTACAAACGATGTAGTGCTGAGAATACGAGGTCTACACAGCCTGCACAAAATTATTGTTGAAAGAAGACTGAAGATTGCAGGTTATGTTCTACACATGTAAGGTGGAAGAATCCCAAAATCAACACTGTTGTGGAAATCAATGGACAGATACAGATGTACAGGAAGACCTTTTAACACCTGGAACTTTTGCAATGAATCTTCAATGCATGGACACAAACTTGGAGGAAGGTGAGAACTTGGCAGCTGATCGAGTGAACTCTGTGAAACCAGTTCCTTGTATGGTACACAGCAAATCTGAGTAAGTTAGTAAGTAAGTAAGTAAAGTAAGTACAACTAGGGATTTTGCAAAACTGTTGGATGATCGATATTATTGTCTAGATTTGACACTGTTGGACTTCTACCTTTTCCTTGATGTGTATTCTTCAAATTGTGAGTTTTATGAGAAAGCTGATAGGTACTTACCAATCAACCTTCCCTCACATGAACTGACATTGTCTCTTTATAAATTCTACTGTGCTAACAATTATCTACTGAGAATCCTCGACTAGGTCTCCACAGCTCAAATGAGCCAGTTTCTTTTAAATTTCTGTCTTTGGCTATAATTGTCTTCCAAGTATGGTGACACAACATCCTGTCATGAAACTTTTGCCTTTACATTTGTTTACTTTTCTGGACACTGCCTTTTTCTGCACTGTGCACCAAATACACTATGTGAGTAACGCCCAAGCTCCAACAACCAATCGTGAGCTGTAAACAGTTGTACACTCTACCAGGGCACATAACAAACAATTAACATTTGTTTTTTAGTGTTCTAAGCTGTGAGGTCATCAGCGGACAAATAATTTAGTACCTATTCCTAGGCAGCCGGAGTGGCCATGCGGTTCTAGGCGCTACAGTCTGGAACCGAGTGACAGCTACGTTCGCAGGTTCGAATCCTGCCTCGGGCATGGATGTGTGTGATGTCCTTAGGTTAGTTAGGTTTAATTAGTTCTAAGTTCTAGGCGACTGATGACCTCAGAAGTTAAGTTGCATAGTGCTCAGAGCCATTTGAACCTATTCCTGACGTGCAGTTGTTTGGAACAACGACTGACATGATCCAAAATATTACTTTCTTTTATTATAGCTTCACTTTTATTTTGTCTAATGATTACTAATTTCAGTATCAAATTCCATCATCAAGCCACTATATGATCAGAAAGCATAGTGTATCATTAAAATATTGTTTAATAAACAGATTACCATTATATCATCATTCCTTAAAGTAATGTCCAAACTGGAAGGACAGATGATTAATTTTGAGTATATACAAAAGTCAGAGTACTGAACCGGATATGAAAGAAGGAAAACCAGAAGGGCAGTGAGAGACGGGTGCCTTCTATCACCTTACTTCCTTAATATGTTCATCAAGGAAGTAATAACAACAACAAAGAAAAGATGACAAGAATCAAAAGGTAATTTCTGGAATACTCCAAGGAAATGTGATAGGGCCATTACATTTACAATGTATATAAATGATCCAGTAGAAAGTGTCAGAGGCTCCTTAATATTGTTCACAGGTATTACACTTGTCCATAAGAAAGTGTCAACAACAGAAGACAGTATCAATTTGCACAATGACCTGCAAAGGATTGGTGAATGATGCAGGCTCTGGCAGTTGACCCTGCACATAAATAAATGTAACATATCACACACACACACACACACACACACACACACACACACACACACAGGAAAAGAAATCCAATACTGTACAACTACACTATTAATGACAAATTGCTGGAAACAGAATCTACCACAAAATATCTAGAAGTAACTATTCAGAGCAACCTTAAAGCGGAATGATCACACAAAACAGCAATAGAAAAGCAGATGCCAGACTAACATCCACAGGAAGAATCTTAAGTGAATGTAAATTACCCCTGTGTCCTTACCCTGTACGACTGACAGAAGAGAGAAAGAAGATCCAATGAAGTGCGGAGTGTTTTGTCACAGAATCATTTAGTCACTGTGAGATCATTACAGAGATGCTCAGCAACTCCAGTGGTAGATGCCATAAGAGAGCAGTTGTGCATCACGGAAAGATTTACTACCCATGTTTCGAGAGAGTAGTTTCCGAGAAGAGTCTGACAACATAATAGTTTCTCTCATATACAATTCACGAAATGATCACGAGAAGAAAATTTGAGAAGTTAGAGATAATACAGAAGCGTAGTGACAGTCATTCTTCCCAAACACTGTTCACAAGTGGAACAAGGCAGAGGGGGTCAGTTGGTGGCATGAGACGTACCCCCTGTCACACACAGTTAGGTGGTTTTTGGAGCATGATGTCGATATGGAGACTTAATTGCATGCATATACACTGCAGACTGACGACATCACAATAGTAAATCAGAGTAGGAACTAAATAAAATGTTTCAGGCCTTAAATCAAGAAATGGTAAAACTAAAGCTAAAAATGAATACAAAGAAGACAAAATTTATGGCTACAGACAAGAAAGGAGGTGGAGGCAGGACTGACGCAAGAACAGGCAATGAGCAACTCAAGAAAGGAACTGAAATTCACTATCTCAGTAGCATTTTGCAAGAAAACAATCAATATTTCAAGGCATTCAAGAAAAGAATAGCACAGGTGAAGAGTTCCTTCCAAAATAAGAAGAAGCTGCAACTGAATAAACATATCAGCTCCCACATTAAGAAAATATTTGTAAAGACCTTTGTGTGGAGTGTTCTGACACACAGATGCAAAATCTGTACATTAGAAAAGCCAAAGGAAGCTCACCTCAAACCTGCTGAAATGTGGTTCTGGAGGAGAAGTACAAGAACTAGCTGCATTGACAGAAAAATTAAAGGAAATAGGAGAGAAGAAGGAACCACTGAAAGTTATAGGCCAGAGCAAAGCAAAATACACTGGACACTTAACTGGAGATGGTAATCTTTTAAAAAACATTTCTGAAGGCAAAATCATAGGTAAGAAAACAAGGGGATGACTGAGAACATCCTACTTAAACAATATGATCAATGAATGGGATTTTCTTCACACATGGAGATGAAAACAACTGCTGAAGAGAGGAAGCTGTGGCTGCAGAGACAAGGTTTAACCTTTTGGAAGAGTAAGGACAAACTAATACAAAATATGATTCTGCATGGCAGCTACATATGGAATAAATGACAACTTCTTGTGTGCATTCATCAAGTCACTTACCCCAGTAGGTGTCTTATCTACTAAAAGTAAAGGTCACTGTTGTGCTTTCAATAGATGTGAACTGCACCCTGAAAATGGTATGTCTAGTTTGCAGTTGTACAGAAGCTTTTTATTTTGCAAAATGGTTCAAATGGCTCTAAGCACTATGGGACTTAACATCTGAGGTCATCAGTCCCCCAGACTTAGAAGTACTTAAACCTAACTAACCTAAGGACATCCCTGCCTGAGGCAGGATTCGAACCTGCGACCGTAGCAGCAGCATGGTTCCGGACTGAAGTGCCTAGAACCGCTCGGCCACAGTGGTCAGCTTTTATTTTGCAAAGAAATTTTTGATAATAAGATGAACTGATGCTGGTACTCGCTACTGAAACCAGTAGTACTTAGACACAACAAAAGTGTGACTACAGAATTAAGAATAATTTTTCCAAACAATTGAGTATTTTTTTCAAAACAACACCACAATAGAGGAAACTTATTTTAAACTAAAGACACAAAAGAAAAAAAGAGAAACTGTAAAGATCTTGAGTCTCATAAGACTCTCTTGGGAGGAAAATATAAGATATTTAATAGGTAAACTTGCAAGGCATACTTTTTTATGTTGTATAAACTACGAAACTGTTAGCATCTTCAGCTAAAATTTACTTCTTCTGTCTTAATATACCTTCCTTCACTTTCAGCTGCAGTGTGGAGACAGGGGTGAGGGTGGGAGCGGGGATGGAGTCGAGGGTGAGGGCGTACTGCTTTAAAATGGTGATTCTTGTATTGATATTCTTAACAACAGATTTATATCTCTTGCTTATGAAAGTCTGCATGCGATGACAGCTGCACTAGTAATACCTTCACAGGGTCGTATTCAAGTTGCAAGGCTAGATCTATGCCAGCCATGGCACGCTCCCAGCCTTTCCTCCTCGTGATCTGGTTGTAGCATTGGGACTGCAGGGTGTCTAAGCAGATGTTCAGACCGTCAAGCCCTGCCCTCTGCAAGGCAACCAGCTGTCTTGTCAATATGAGGCCATCGGTTGTCATTAAGACACTTTCGCGATCTTTTATTTTTTTCAGGGCACCTGTGAAACAGCAAAACTGAAACAAATAATTTGTAACATTTCTGCTGCATATGAAACAAAACTCCAGTTGATAAATTGAAAATACAAATTCCTTAAAAGTTAACTGTACATTTGCCCTAATACAAAGAGATAAGAAGGGTTAATAAACTGAATTGAAGAATGCAAGTTAAGATAGCAATGAAAAAATAATTAGAGGCATAAGATCACCTACTGAAACAGAGAAATGGGAATCAATATGAACCATTACCACTACTGTCAACTGATTCCATGTCTCCACGCACACTGTATAAACCACTGTGGGTTTGTCCGACAAAGTACATTGTTGTACCACACATTATGGTTTTTCCCCATTCAGTGCTCATGTGGAGTGTGGGAAGAATGATTCTTTAAATGGTTCTGTGCATGCTGTAATTAATCTTGCCTTCATGGTCCCTATAGGAGTGATACATATGCGGTTATTGTATAATCCCTAAATACCTCGCTTAATACATGTTCCTGAAATTTCATAAGTTGGGTTTTGTCATATATTTGGCGTCTATCTTCACTTGTCTGGCATTTCCAATTTTTAGTAGCTTCTTGATGCTCTCCCATGCATCAAATAAATCTATGATCAATCATGCTACACTATTTTGTATACATTCAATGTCTGCCATTAGCCTTATTTGTTATGGGTCATACTTAAGCAATATTCTAGAATGGGCCACACAAGTATTCTGTAAGCAATGTCCTCTATTGACTGATTGCATTTTCCAGTATCTTACCAACGAATTGAAGTCTGCATTCTGCTTTGCCTACAAGTGAGTCTATGTCACCATTTCATTTCATCCAGATATTTGTATGAGTTGACCAATTAAAACTGTGATTATTTGATAATGTAGTCATACAATTCTGTCTTTTATTTGTTTTGTGATGTGCTCCAATTTACATTTCTGAAAACTTAAACTCAGTTGCCCATCTTTGGACCAATTTGAAATGTTATGATCTGACTCAAATTTGTACAGATCTTTTTCAGGCAATAATTCATTATAGACAACTCTATCATCCAGGAAAAGTATGAGGTTCCTTATAATATCGTCTTCCAGAACATTAAGGTACAACATTAATGTAATGGTATAAATTACTATAACTGTATAAATAAGTTTATAAGTGTGTAAAATACATTGAACTATTTGTTACAACAAAACATTGTACTGGTATACTCAGCAAGATGTTAAATCAGCAGATAGCTATATTTTATGTTCAACATTTTGTGTACAGCATATATGCTGGAAAGGATTTATACCCAAATTAAATAAATCTGAAGAAATGGTAGTGTGTCTCTGGAAAAAAAATCCATAAAAACTCATACAGTCCAATTTGCTATTATGTCACTGTTACTGAAATATAATACAAAGTAACTGAATTCGATGAACATTCTCAGAGTGCAATATGCCTCAGAGTGAAATGCACAGTAATGTCAACATTATTTTTCAAGGCTATGTTTGTGAAAATGGATGACAGCAAACCGCACATTTTGTTCTCAATCTGAGGAAGCATTATGCACTGTAAAACACTGTACTGCTGTTCTACATAAAAGCTGTCTCATTGCCAACATCTTTCCCCTGCTGGCTGTTCTACACTTCTCATCACTGATTCAACATGTTGTAAGGTATTTTATGCTGTATGACACCACAGTCCAATCTGGTAAGGATAGCATAAAAATAATATATGAATTTCAGTATTGAAACTGGAACAGCAGAACAGCTCTCATCACACTGGATATCAAATCGAGGTTGGATTACAGCCATGGGTACATTAATTCATGCTACTCAACTGTATGTCATATGTCAGAGTTCATCAACTGTAGTGGTTGGCGACTGGTGGCTGGCGACTGGTGGCATACCCATCTCTTGGCATCCTGTGAACAGATGTTCTCCACAGGTGACAGATTTGAAGAAAATGCTGGATATGGCAACAGTGGAACACTCTCTGTATCGAGGTAGCTCAGTACAGCTCAGGTGATGTGTAGTCTTGCATTATCTTGTTAAAAGATAACATCATGGAGCCCTTGAAAATACGGCACAGCGATAGGCCTTAACAAAACACAAATGCAATGGCTGCTGTCCAAATTACTGGCTATGTGAACCACAGGTTGTGACATGTATCCAGTTGCACCCCATACCATCACATCACATGCTGGACCCGCATGGGAATGACAGGTACAATCTGGCCAGGTCTGTTGGCATCAGAGCCTCCACACACAAGTACATCAATTGTGACGATGTTACAGAACCGAGACTCATCTGGTACGATGACACAGTGCCATTCCTGTGTCTGGCATTGTTGTTAGTTGCACCGCTGTCAGTTCACCTCTCTCTAGAGCTGCATTAAGGGGTTGACAGTCTGTGCTGCTCCAGATGCCATCACATTGTCTGTGTGGATACTTGTCTCACTGTATACAAGCCCACTTCCTGACTAAATGTACACAACTTCACTGCAGGATCACGTACGCATGAGCAAACACTTGTCTGCCCTCTCAGGTGCTAGTTGGGTGGCACTACTGAGGCCCTGCAAGGCATTTAGCATGGCCCTCCTGAACCTACCAATTCTATGTTCGCACAAAATGAGATTCTGAGCAATGCAAGCAGCAATATAGTGAAACAATAAACCAGAGTCTCAGCAGACCATGAGCCTGCCACTGCCAAATCTGGAATGCTGATAAACATTTCTCCTTCTTCCATTATGCTTAACACGGTCTTCGTGTAAACAATCAACACCGAAATAGAATTTCTGAATGAGAAACCTGCTCCATAAGCTTATCTTGCATACAGAATATGCATGGGAGTGCTGAAAAGTAATGCCTCTGAATTTTTTATTCTGTTCTCAATATCGGTCGAGGTATGACACGTCACACATATTACTTGGTCAGCTTTCCCACTTCACTGACTCGTGGCACACCCCCCTCCCGCAAACAGATGGAGTCACAATAGGCAGCCCACTCTGACCAGAGATTGTGGATATATTTACGGTGCACTTCGAGGAAGAGGCCCTGATATCATCCAAATGGAAATCCTTCTTCTTCTTCTTCTTCTTCTTCTTCTGTTATGTGGATAACACACTTGTCATCTGGCCTCATGGAAGAGACAAACTTCTTGACTTCTTTGTACATCTGAACTCCACACGCCACAAAATCAAATTCACTATGGAGACCAAAGAAGAAGGAAGACTACCATTCCTGCACATCATAGTCAGGAGAATAACGGACAGCACCCTGCGCCACAGCGTGTATCTGACTCTACAAAACACATAAACTCAGTTCTCCCTATGGCACTGTGAATAATTTCAATAACAAAAAGTGTGATGAATGTTGCAGCGTACATTTAATTTCCACTTAGGCTTTGCATTCAAGATCAGTCTTACCTGAGAGTGCAACATTACATCTTTGGTTAATTTAATTATATGTTCATTAGATTTTGGTTATAAGGCACGTTTTGGTGCCTAATGTTTCATCTCCAAATGCTGGAAACAATCCATGGAGGAAGAGGAGTATGTAAGACATTGGTGGACCAGGTTGGAAGAATCTGTGAATTTCAATACTCTGTAGAAGAGCTCAATCATTTGAAAATAACTTTCAGACCTTGTGGCTATTCTAACAGATATACATAAGGCACTACATTCTAAAATATTTGCATCTTTCACTGAAAAACAAGCAACTAGAGGAAAAGTTCTCTTGCCATTTGTAAAAACAGTCGCAGATCGCGACCTCCGAGTGCTATGAAGAGAAGGTATTGACGCAGCGCTTAAACCAAACTGAAGACCACAACAGCAGCCATACTCAAGTAAATTGCTATGCAGTAGTTTCAGTGAATTTGACAATGATGTGGCTGCTTTCATGGTGGCCCAGTCATGTTGTGGGGATAGGGAATGCCAGTGACAGGGCTGGAATTGTAGGTGACAAATTGATTTTTGGCAAAGCCTTGTATCAATACCTCCTTAATTATTGAGCTGAAAAACTGTAAAAAACATTCATACAGTAAAATCACACAAAAAAATTTCCTATTTCTGCAGGTATTGTGCCTTCTGTTTCCTTTTCATTACAAAAACATATTGATTCAAATTTATAAAGTCACAACTATGTCGCTGTGATTTGTGTAACACACATTCTGGAACATGTTCCAGGAATGTCATGAAACAGACAGCTTTAAATACTTACTCTAGCTCATCTTTCAAGACTTGCATGCCAACAACAACACCATCTATCCAATCTGTTTTTATTTCTCTTTCATGTAAAGATTTCTCCACAAAGGATATCATCTGCCATGTAGGCAGTGCAAGAGGAAATTCCACACTCGCATTTGGGTAATCAAGTAGAGTCTGTGTCTTGTCAGAACCAAGTACAATCAACCCAATTTCATCTTTCCCACTGGTAAATATCTGGAAACATATTAAATGGTAAAAATAAGTTTTGTTTATAACAAGTTGTATACCAATAAAAACATGACACACAGAGACTCTTTATAAAATTATTTAATTGGATAGATAAAAAATCTACTCGCCAAGCAGTGGCAGAACACACACATAAAAGACTGTTGTGATAGGCAAGCATTTGGAGCCAGTGACTCCTTCTTCAGGCTAAAGGGTTGCAGGGGAAGCAAGAAGTGTGAAGGAAAAGGACTGGAGAGGTCTAAGAAAAGGGGTAGATTTTGGGAAAGTTACCCAGAACCGTGGGTCATGGGTGACTTACCGTACAGGATGAGAAGGAAAGACTAATTGTTGGGGACTGCATCGGGCAAGATTCGGAAACCTGAGAGCTTAAAGGTGGAAGACAGGGTAATATGCAAGACAGAGATTACTACTAAAACTGTACATGAGTTAATAAGAGTGAGAAGCTAAGCGTATTGTATACAACAGCTGCGGGAGGGGGTAGTGAAAATAGACGGGAAAGACAATGAAAGATGTAGAAAGCTAAAACGGAGTGAAGCAAAGAGTAATTACAGTGAAGAAAGGCTGAGACAGCAGAAATTAACGTAAATTAAAGCGAGGTGGGTGGTGAGAACCAAGGACACGTTGTAGTGCTAGTTCCCACCTGCGGAGTTCTGAGAAACTGGTGTATGGCGGAAGAATCCAGGTGGCATGTGTGGTGAAACAAGTGTCGAGGTCACGTATGCCATGTTGTAGAGCATGCCCTGCAACAGGATATTGTGAGTTTCCAGTATATACACTATGCCTATGCCCATTTATCGTAACTAATAATTTGGTGGTAGTCATGCAGATGTAGAAAGCTGAACAGTGTTTACATAATAGCTGGTATATGACATGTGTCATTTCAATTTTTCGCCTGATCCGCAGTTCTGGGTGACTTTCCCAAAATCTACACCTTTTCCTGGAACTCTCCAGGCCTTT
The DNA here is from genome assembly GCF_023864345.2 of Schistocerca serialis cubense. Lineage (NCBI taxonomy): Eukaryota > Metazoa > Arthropoda > Insecta > Orthoptera > Acrididae > Schistocerca > Schistocerca serialis. The sequence goes on from NW_026047583.1 coordinate 45,493,662, forward strand.
TCCTTTACCCTTCTTCCTTCCCCTTCAATGCTTCTGTCTGGAGGAGCCACTGGCTCCGAAAGCTTGCCAATCATAACAGTCTTTTATGTGTATGTTCTGCTGCCACTTGGTGAGTAGATTTTTTATCTATTCAATTAAATAATTTTATCAATAATATATTGTTTTTGTTGTTATAGTCACTCTTTATAACCTACTTAAAATACATCACGTACCCTCCTCTCCACAATTCTTCGAACACATAGTTTTGCCTTTTGTAAAAAATCACTGCGTTTCTGTATAACATACTTGGAATCAACGTGTCCAACATCTATTACAATCATAAACAGAAGAAAGAAAGTCATTGTATTTATTGGCAGTATTACGCAATCAAATATTTTGAAAGAGTTCCAGTGGTATAAATTTACAAAATCTTACAAATAAATATATACGTTTATTCTTTAAATCAATTCTTAGCAATAACATAATAGTATAAATTGCAGAATCAATATAGCCAATTTTAATGTAATGACTGCAATACAAATACAAAATAACAGCGGTAAGTTATAACAAATGAGAGAGAGAGAGAGAGAGAGAGAGAGAGAGAGGCATTTAGACAATGTTTCATTACAGTGTGAAACTTATTAGAATTAAAATGAAGCCATAGTGAATTATTACATTCCAAAAATAATAGTTATTGTGCTCTTTCACCCCAAAATACTACCTTCATTAGGTAATATATACTTTTAATTTCAGAAATTTTTACAACAGCTCTGGACTTCACTGCCTCGATGAATTTATTACATGTGTCAATGAATGAGGGTTGATAACACTGCTTTAGTCATTCAATTGTTCATCATGTGATATTCACAATGTTCTTAATAACTTCTTATGTAAAGTTCTATCATGAAAAAGATAATCTACGTAAGTTTTAAAAGTCGCGAATCTTTAAACAACAACTTGATAATGGGTATATCAGTATTTTGTATACATTCTAGCATTCTATTCAAGTTGCAAGGCTAGATCTATGCCAGCCATGGCACGCTCCCAGCCTTTCCTCCTCGTGATCTGGTTGTAGCATTGGGACTGCAGGGTGTCTAAGCAGATGTTCAGACCGTCAAGCCCTGCCCTCTGCAAGGCAACCAGCTGTCTTGTCAATATGAGGCCATCGGTTGTCATTAAGACACTTTCGCGATCTTTTATTTTTTTCAGGGCACCTGTGAAACAGCAAAACTGAAACAAATAATTTGTAACATTTCTGCTGCATATGAAACAAAACTCCAGTTGATAAATTGAAAATACAAATTCCTTAAAAGTTAACTGTACATTTGCCCTAATACAAAGAGATAAGAAGGGTTAATAAACTGAATTGAAGAATGCAAGTTAAGATAGCAATGAAAAAATAATTAGAGGCATAAGATCACCTACTGAAACAGAGAAATGGGAATCAATATGAACCATTACCACTACTGTCAACTGATTCCATGTCTCCATGCACACTGTATAAACCACTGTGGGTTTGTCCGACAAAGTACATTGTTGTACCACACATTATGGTTTTTCCCCATTCAGTGCTCATGTGGAGTGTGGGAAGAATGATTCTTTAAATGGTTCTGTGCATGCTGTAATTAATCTTGCCTTCATGGTCCCTATAGGAGTGATACATATGCGGTTATTGTATAATCCCTAAATACCTCGCTTAATACATGTTCCTGAAATTTCATAAGTTGGGTTTTGTCATATATTTGGCGTCTATCTTCACTTGTCTGGCATTTCCAATTTTTAGTAGCTTCTTGATGCTCTCCCATGCATCAAATAAATCTATGATCAATCATGCTACACTATTTTGTATACATTCAATGTCTGCCATTAGCCTTATTTGTTATGGGTCATACTTAAGCAATATTCTAGAATGGGCCACACAAGTATTCTGTAAGCAATGTCCTCTATTGACTGATTGCATTTTCCAGTATCTTACCAATGAATTGAAGTCTGCATTCTGCTTTGCCTACAAGTGAGTCTATGTCACCATTTCATTTCATCCAGATATTTGTATGAGTTGACCAATTAAAACTGTGATTATTTGATAATGTAGTCATACAATTCTGTCTTTTATTTGTTTTGTGATGTGCTCCAATTTACATTTCTGAAAACTTAAACTCAGTTGCCCATCTTTGGACCAATTTGAAATGTTATGATCTGACTCAAATTTGTACAGATCTTTTTCAGGCAATAATTCATTATAGACAACTCTATCATCCAGGAAAAGTATGAGGTTCCTTATAATATCGTCTTCCAGAACATTAAGGTACAACATTAATGTAATGGTATAAATTACTATAACTGTATAAATAAGTTTATAAGTGTGTAAAATACATTGAACTATTTGTTACAACAAAACATTGTACTGGTATACTCAGCAAGATGTTAAATCAGCAGATAGCTATATTTTATGTTCAACATTTTGTGTACAGCATATATGCTGGAAAGGATTTATACCCAAATTAAATAAATCTGAAGAAATGGTAGTGTGTCTCTGGAAAAAAAATCCATAAAAACTCATACAGTCCAATTTGCTATTATGTCACTGTTACTGAAATATAATACAAAGTAACTGAATTCGATGAACATTCTCAGAGTGCAATATGCCTCAGAGTGAAATGCACAGTAATGTCAACATTATTTTTCAAGGCTATGTTTGTGAAAATGGATGACAGCAAACCGCACATTTTGTTCTCAATCTGAGGAAGCATTATGCACTGTAAAACACTGTACTGCTGTTCTACATAAAAGCTGTCTCATTGCCAACATCTTTCCCCTGCTGGCTGTTCTACACTTCTCATCACTGATTCAACATGTTGTAAGGTATTTTATGCTGTATGACACCACAGTCCAATCTGGTAAGGATAGCATAAAAATAATATATGAATTTCAGTATTGAAACTGGAACAGCAGAACAGCTCTCATCACACTGGATATCAAATCGAGGTTGGATTACAGCCATGGGTACATTAATTCATGCTACTCAACTGTATGTCATATGTCAGAGTTCATCAACTGTAGTGGTTGGCGACTGGTGGCTGGCGACTGGTGGCATACCCATCTCTTGGCATCCTGTGAACAGATGTTCTCCACAGGTGACAGATTTGAAGAAAATGCTGGATATGGCAACAGTGGAACACTCTCTGTATCGAGGTAGCTCAGTACAGCTCAGGTGATGTGTAGTCTTGCATTATCTTGTTAAAAGATAACATCATGGAGCCCTTGAAAATACGGCACAGCGATAGGCCTTAACAAAACACAAATGCAATGGCTGCTGTCCAAATTACTGGCTATGTGAACCACAGGTTGTGACATGTATCCAGTTGCACCCCATACCATCACATCACATGCTGGACCCGCATGGGAATGACAGGTACAATCTGGCCAGGTCTGTTGGCATCAGAGCCTCCACACACAAGTACATCAATTGTGACGATGTTACAGAACCGAGACTCATCTGGTACGATGACACAGTGCCATTCCTGTGTCTGGCATTGTTGTTAGTTGCACCGCTGTCAGTTCACCTCTCTCTAGAGCTGCATTAAGGGGTTGACAGTCTGTGCTGCTCCAGATGCCATCACATTGTCTGTGTGGATACTTGTCTCACTGTATACAAGCCCACTTCCTGACTAAATGTACACAACTTCACTGCAGGATCACGTACGCATGAGCAAACACTTGTCTGCCCTCTCAGGTGCTAGTTGGGTGGCACTACTGAGGCCCTGCAAGACATTTAGCATGGCCCTCCTGAACCTACCAATTCTATGTTCGCACAAAATGAGATTCTGAGCAATGCAAGCAGCAATATAGTGAAACAATAAACCAGAGTCTCAGCAGACCATGAGCCTGCCACTGCCAAATCTGGAATGCTGATAAACATTTCTCCTTCTTCCATTATGCTTAACACGGTCTTCGTGTAAACAATCAACACCGAAATAGAATTTCTGAATGAGAAACCTGCTCCATAAGCTTATCTTGCATACAGAATATGCATGGGAGTGCTGAAAAGTAATGCCTCTGAATTTTTTATTCTGTTCTCAATATCGGTCGAGGTATGACATGTCACACATATTACTTGGTCAGCTTTCCCACTTCACTGACTCGTGGCACAACCCCCTCCCGCAAACAGATGGAGTCACAATAGGCAGCCCACTCTGACCAGAGATTGTGGATATATTTACGGTGCACTTCGAGGAAGAGGCCCTGATATCATCCAAATGGAAATCCTTCTTCTTCTTCTTCTTCTTCTTCTTCTGTTATGTGGATAACACACTTGTCATCTGGCCTCATGGAAGAGACAAACTTCTTGACTTCTTTGTACATCTGAACTCCACACGCCACAAAATCAAATTCACTATGGAGACCAAAGAAGAAGGAAGACTACCATTCCTGCACATCATAGTCAGGAGAATAACGGACAGCACCCTGCGCCACAGCGTGTATCTGACTCTACAAAACACATAAACTCAGTTCTCCCTATGGCACTGTGAATAATTTCAATAACAAAAAGTGTGATGAATGTTGCAGCGTACATTTAATTTCCACTTAGGCTTTGCATTCAAGATCAGTCTTACCTGAGAGTGCAACATTACATCTTTGGTTAATTTAATTATATGTTCATTAGATTTTGGTTATAAGGCACGTTTTGGTGCCTAATGTTTCATCTCCAAATGCTGGAAACAATCCATGGAGGAAGAGGAGTATGTAAGACATTGGTGGACCAGGTTGGAAGAATCTGTGAATTTCAATACTCTGTAGAAGAGCTCAATCATTTGAAAATAACTTTCAGACCTTGTGGCTATTCTAACAGATATACATAAGGCACTACATTCTAAAATATTTGCATCTTTCACTGAAAAACAAGCAACTAGAGGAAAAGTTCTCTTGCCATTTGTAAAAACAGTCGCAGATCGCGACCTCCGAGTGCTATGAAGAGAAGGTATTGACGCAGTGCTTAAACCAAACTGAAGACCACAACAGCAGCCATACTCAAGTAAATTGCTATGTAGTAGTTTCAGTGAATTTGACAATGATGTGGCTGCTTTCATGGTGGCCCAGTCATGTTGTGGGGATAGGGAATGCCAGTGACAGGGCTGGAATTGTAGGTGACAAATTGATTTTTGGCAAAGCCTTGTATCAATACCTCCTTAATTATTGAGCTGAAAAACTGTAAAAAACATTCATACAGTAAAATCACACAAAAAAATTTCCTATTTCTGCAGGTATTGTGCCTTCTGTTTCCTTTTCATTACAAAAACATATTGATTCAAATTTATAAAGTCACAACTATGTCGCTGTGATTTGTGTAACACACATTCTGGAACATGTTTCAGGAATGTCTTGAAACAGACAGCTTTAAATACTTACTCTAGCTCATCTTTCAAGACTTGCATGCCAACAACAACACCATCTATCCAATCTGTTTTTATTTCTCTTTCATGTAAAGATTTCTCCACAAAGGATATCATCTGCCATGTAGGCAGTGCAAGAGGAAATTCCACACTCGCATTTGGGTAATCAAGTAGAGTCTGTGTCTTGTCAGAACCAAGTACAATCAACCCAATTTCATCTTTCCCACTGGTAAATATCTGGAAACATATTAAATGGTAAAAATAAGTTTTGTTTATAACAAGTTGTATACCAATAAAAACATGACACACAGAGACTCTTTATAAAATTATTTAATTGGATAGATAAAAAATCTACTCGCCAAGCAGTGGCAGAACACACACATAAAAGACTGTTGTGATAGGCAAGCGTTTGGAGCCAGTGACTCCTTCTTCAGGCTAAAGGGTTGCAGGGGAAGCAAGAAGGGTGAAGGAAAAGGACTGGAGAGGTCTAAGAAAAGGGGTAGATTTTGGGAAAGTTACCCAGAACCGTGGGTCATGGGTGACTTACCGTACAGGATGAGAAGGAAAGACTAATTGTTGGGGACTGCATCGGGCAAGATTCGGAAACCTGAGAGCTTAAAGGTGGAAGACAGGGTAATATGCAAGACAGAGATTACTACTAAAACTGTACATGAGTTAATAAGAGTGAGAAGCTAAGCGTATTGTATACAACAGCTGCGGGAGGGGGTAGTGAAAATAGACGGGAAAGACAATGAAAGATGTAGAAAGCTAAAACGGAGTGAAGCAAAGAGTAATTACAGTGAAGAAAGGCTGAGACAGCAGAAATTAACGTAAATTAAAGCGAGGTGGGTGGTGAGAACCAAGGACACGTTGTAGTGCTAGTTCCCACCTGCGGAGTTCTGAGAAACTGGTGTATGGCGGAAGAATCCAGGTGGCATGTGTGGTGAAACAAGTGTCGAGGTCACGTATGCCATGTTGTAGAGCATGCCCTGCAAGAGGATATTGTGAGTTTCCAGTATATACACTATGCCTATGCCCATTTATCGTAACTAATAATTTGGTGGTAGTCATGCAGATGTAGAAAGCTGAACAGTGTTTACATAATAGCTGGTATATGACATGTGTCATTTCTATTTTTCGCCTGATCCGCAGTTCTGGGTGACTTTCCCAAAATCTACACCTTTTCCTGGAACTCTCCAGGCCTTTTCCTTTACCCTTCTTTCTTCCCCTTCAATGCTTCTGTCTGGAGGAGCCACTGGCTCCGAAAGCTTGCCAATCATAACAGTCTTTTATGTGTATGTTCTGCTGCCACTTGGTGAGTAGATTTTTTATCTATTCAATTAAATAATTTTATCAATAATATATTGTTTTTGTTGTTATAGTCACTCTTTATAACCTACTTAAAATACATCACGTACCCTCCTCTCCACAATTCTTCGAACACATAGTTTTGCCTTTTGTAAAAAATCACTGCGTTTCTGTATAACATACTTGGAATCAACGTGTCCAACATCTATTACAATCATAAACAGAAGAAAGAAAGTCATTGTATTTATTGGCAGTATTACGCAATCAAATATTTTGAAAGAGTTCCAGTGGTATAAATTTACAAAATCTTACAAATAAATATATACGTTTATTCTTTAAATCAATTCTTAGCAATAACATAATAGTATAAATTGCAGAATCAATATAGCCAATTTTAATGTAATGACTGCAATACAAATACAAAATAACAGCGGTAAGTTATAACAAATGAGAGAGAGAGAGAGAGAGAGAGAGAGAGAGAGGCATTTAGACAATGTTTCATTACAGTGTGAAACTTATTAGAATTAAAATGAAGCCATAGTGAATTATTACATTCCAAAAATAATAGTTATTGTGCTCTTTCACCCCAAAATACTACCTTCATTAGGTAATATATACTTTTAATTTCAGAAATTTTTACAACAGCTCTGGACTTCACTGCCTCGATGAATTTATTACATGTGTCAATGAATGAGGGTTGATAACACTGCTTTAGTCATTCAATTGTTCATCATGTGATATTCACAATGTTCTTAATAACTTCTTATGTAAAGTTCTATCATGAAAAAGATAATCTACGTAAGTTTTAAAAGTCGCGAATCTTTAAACAACAACTTGATAATGGGTATATCAGTATTTTGTATACATTCTAGCATTCTATTCAAGTTGCAAGGCTAGATCTATGCCAGCCATGGCACGCTCCCAGCCTTTCCTCCTCGTGATCTGGTTGTAGCATTGGGACTGCAGGGTGTCTAAGCAGATGTTCAGACCGTCAAGCCCTGCCCTCTGCAAGGCAACCAGCTGTCTTGTCAATATGAGGCCATCGGTTGTCATTAAGACACTTTCGCGATCTTTTATTTTTTTCAGGGCACCTGTGAAACAGCAAAACTGAAACAAATAATTTGTAACATTTCTGCTGCATATGAAACAAAACTCCAGTTGATAAATTGAAAATACAAATTCCTTAAAAGTTAACTGTACATTTGCCCTAATACAAAGAGATAAGAAGGGTTAATAAACTGAATTGAAGAATGCAAGTTAAGATAGCAATGAAAAAATAATTAGAGGCATAAGATCACCTACTGAAACAGAGAAATGGGAATCAATATGAACCATTACCACTACTGTCAACTGATTCCATGTCTCCATGCACACTGTATAAACCACTGTGGGTTTGTCCGACAAAGTACATTGTTGTACCACACATTATGGTTTTTCCCCATTCAGTGCTCATGTGGAGTGTGGGAAGAATGATTCTTTAAATGGTTCTGTGCATGCTGTAATTAATCTTGCCTTCATGGTCCCTATAGGAGTGATACATATGCGGTTATTGTATAATCCCTAAATACCTCGCTTAATACATGTTCCTGAAATTTCATAAGTTGGGTTTTGTCATATATTTGGCGTCTATCTTCACTTGTCTGGCATTTCCAATTTTTAGTAGCTTCTTGATGCTCTCCCATGCATCAAATAAATCTATGATCAATCATGCTACACTATTTTGTATACATTCAATGTCTGCCATTAGCCTTATTTGTTATGGGTCATACTTAAGCAATATTCTAGAATGGGCCACACAAGTATTCTGTAAGCAATGTCCTCTATTGACTGATTGCATTTTCCAGTATCTTACCAACGAATTGAAGTCTGCATTCTGCTTTGCCTACAAGTGAGTCTATGTCACCATTTCATTTCATCCAGATATTTGTATGAGTTGACCAATTAAAACTGTGATTATTTGATAATGTAGTCATACAATTCTGTCTTTTATTTGTTTTGTGATGTGCTCCAATTTACATTTCTGAAAACTTAAACTCAGTTGCCCATCTTTGGACCAATTTGAAATGTTATGATCTGACTCAAATTTGTACAGATCTTTTTCAGGCAATAATTCATTATAGACAACTCTATCATCCAGGAAAAGTATGAGGTTCCTTATAATATCGTCTTCCAGAACATTAAGGTACAACATTAATGTAATGGTATAAATTACTATAACTGTATAAATAAGTTTATAAGTGTGTAAAATACATTGAACTATTTGTTACAACAAAACATTGTACTGGTATACTCAGCAAGATGTTAAATCAGCAGATAGCTATATTTTACGTTCAACATTTTGTGTACAGCATATATGCTGGAAAGGATTTATACCCAAATTAAATAAATCTGAAGAAATGGTAGTGTGTCTCTGGAAAAAAAATCCATAAAAACTCATACAGTCCAATTTGCTATTATGTCACTGTTACTGAAATATAATACAAAGTAACTGAATTCGATGAACATTCTCAGAGTGCAATATGCCTCAGAGTGAAATGCACAGTAATGTCAACATTATTTTTCAAGGCTATGTTTGTGAAAATGGATGACAGCAAACCGCACATTTTGTTCTCAATCTGAGGAAGCATTATGCACTGTAAAACACTGTACTGCTGTTCTACATAAAAGCTGTCTCATTGCCAACATCTTTCCCCTGCTGGCTGTTCTACACTTCTCATCACTGATTCAACATGTTGTAAGGTATTTTATGCTGTATGACACCACAGTCCAATCTGGTAAGGATAGCATAAAAATAATATATGAATTTCAGTATTGAAACTGGAACAGCAGAACAGCTCTCATCACACTGGATATCAAATCGAGGTTGGATTACAGCCATGGGTACATTAATTCATGCTACTCAACTGTATGTCATATGTCAGAGTTCATCAACTGTAGTGGTTGGCGACTGGTGGCTGGCGACTGGTGGCATACCCATCTCTTGGCATCCTGTGAACAGATGTTCTCCACAGGTGACAGATTTGAAGAAAATGCTGGATATGGCAACAGTGGAACACTCTCTGTATCGAGGTGGCTCAGTACAGCTCAGGTGATGTGTAGTCTTGCATTATCCTGTTAAAAGATAACATCATGGAGCCCTTGAAAATACGGCACAGCGATAGGCCTTAACAAAACACAAATGCAATGGCTGCTGTCCAAATTACTGGCTATGTGAACCACAGGTTGTGACATGTATCCAGTTGCACCCCATACCATCACATCACATGCTGGACCCGCATGGGAATGACAGGTACAATCTGGCCAGGTCTGTTGGCATCAGAGCCTCCACACACAAGTACATCAATTGTGACGATGTTACAGAACCGAGACTCATCTGGTACGATGACACAGTGCCATTCCTGTGTCTGGCATTGTTGTTAGTTGCACCGCTGTCAGTTCACCTCTCTCTAGAGCTGCATTAAGGGGTTGACAGTCTGTGCTGCTCCAGATGCCATCACATTGTCTGTGTGGATACTTGTCTCACTGTATACAAGCCCACTTCCTGACTAAATGTACACAACTTCACTGCAGGATCACGTACGCATGAGCAAACACTTGTCTGCCCTCTCAGGTGCTAGTTGGGTGGCACTACTGAGGCCCTGCAAGGCATTTAGCATGGCCCTCCTGAACCTACCAATTCTATGTTCGCACAAAATGAGATTCTGAGCAATGCAAGCAGCAATATAGTGAAACAATAAACCAGAGTCTCAGCAGACCATGAGCCTGCCACTGCCAAATCTGGAATGCTGATAAACATTTCTCCTTCTTCCATTATGCTTAACACGGTCTTCGTGTAAACAATCAACACCGAAATAGAATTTCTGAATGAGAAACCTGCTCCATAAGCTTATCTTGCATACAGAATATGCATGGGAGTGCTGAAAAGTAATGCCTCTGAATTTTTTATTCTGTTCTCAATATCGGTCGAGGTATGACATGTCACACATATTACTTGGTCAGCTTTCCCACTTCACTGACTCGTGGCACAACCCCCTCCCGCAAACAGATGGAGTCACAATAGGCAGCCCACTCTGACCAGAGATTGTGGATATATTTACGGTGCACTTCGAGGAAGAGGCCCTGATATCATCCAAATGGAAATCCTTCTTCTTCTTCTTCTTCTTCTTCTTCTGTTATGTGGATAACACACTTGTCATCTGGCCTCATGGAAGAGACAAACTTCTTGACTTCTTTGTACATCTGAACTCCACACGCCACAAAATCAAATTCACTATGGAGACCAAAGAAGAAGGAAGACTACCATTCCTGCACATCATAGTCAGGAGAATAACGGACAGCACCCTGCGCCACAGCGTGTATCTGACTCTACAAAACACATAAACTCAGTTCTCCCTATGGCACTGTGAATAATTTCAATAACAAAAAGTGTGATGAATGTTGCAGCGTACATTTAATTTCCACTTAGGCTTTGCATTCAAGATCAGTCTTACCTGAGAGTGCAACATTACATCTTTGGTTAATTTAATTATATGTTCATTAGATTTTGGTTATAAGGCACGTTTTGGTGCCTAATGTTTCATCTCCAAATGCTGGAAACAATCCATGGAGGAAGAGGAGTATGTAAGACATTGGTGGACCAGGTTGGAAGAATCTGTGAATTTCAATACTCTGTAGAAGAGCTCAATCATTTGAAAATAACTTTCAGACCTTGTGGCTATTCTAACAGATATACATAAGGCACTACATTCTAAAATATTTGCATCTTTCACTGAAAAACAAGCAACTAGAGGAAAAGTTCTCTTGCCATTTGTAAAAACAGTCGCAGATCGCGACCTCCGAGTGCTATGAAGAGAAGGTATTGACGCAGTGCTTAAACCAAACTGAAGACCACAACAGCAGCCATACTCAAGTAAATTGCTATGTAGTAGTTTCAGTGAATTTGACAATGATGTGGCTGCTTTCATGGTGGCCCAGTCATGTTGTGGGGATAGGGAATGCCAGTGACAGGGCTGGAATTGTAGGTGACAAATTGATTTTTGGCAAAGCCTTGTATCAATACCTCCTTAATTATTGAGCTGAAAAACTGTAAAAAACATTCATACAGTAAAATCACACAAAAAAATTTCCTATTTCTGCAGGTATTGTGCCTTCTGTTTCCTTTTCATTACAAAAACATATTGATTCAAATTTATAAAGTCACAACTATGTCGCTGTGATTTGTGTAACACACATTCTGGAACATGTTTCAGGAATATCTTGAAACAGACAGCTTTAAATACTTACTCTAGCTCATCTTTCAAGACTTGCATGCCAACAACAACACCATCTATCCAATCTGTTTTTATTTCTCTTTCATGTAAAGATTTCTCCACAAAGGATATCATCTGCCATGTAGGCAGTGCAAGAGGAAATTCCACACTCGCATTTGGGTAATCAAGTAGAGTCTGTGTCTTGTCAGAACCAAGTACAATCAACCCAATTTCATCTTTCCCACTGGTAAATATCTGGAAACATATTAAATGGTAAAAATAAGTTTTGTTTATAACAAGTTGTATACCAATAAAAACATGACACACAGAGACTCTTTATAAAATTATTTAATTGGATAGATAAAAAATCTACTCGCCAAGCAGTGGCAGAACACACACATAAAAGACTGTTGTGATAGGCAAGCGTTTGGAGCCAGTGACTCCTTCTTCAGGCTAAAGGGTTGCAGGGGAAGCAAGAAGGGTGAAGGAAAAGGACTGGAGAGGTCTAAGAAAAGGGGTAGATTTTGGGAAAGTTACCCAGAACCGTGGGTCATGGGTGACTTACCGTACAGGATGAGAAGGAAAGACTAATTGTTGGGGACTGCATCGGGCAAGATTCGGAAACCTGAGAGCTTAAAGGTGGAAGACAGGGTAATATGCAAGACAGAGATTACTACTAAAACTGTACATGAGTTAATAAGAGTGAGAAGCTAAGCGTATTGTATACAACAGCTGCGGGAGGGGGTAGTGAAAATAGACGGGAAAGACAATGAAAGATGTAGAAAGCTAAAACGGAGTGAAGCAAAGAGTAATTACAGTGAAGAAAGGCTGAGACAGCAGAAATTAACGTAAATTAAAGCGAGGTGGGTGGTGAGAACCAAGGACACGTTGTAGTGCTAGTTCCCACCTGCGGAGTTCTGAGAAACTGGTGTATGGCGGAAGAATCCAGGTGGCATGTGTGGTGAAACAAGTGTCGAGGTCACGTATGCCATGTTGTAGAGCATGCCCTGCAAGAGGATATTGTGAGTTTCCAGTATATACACTATGCCTATGCCCATTTATCGTAACTAATAATTTGGTGGTAGTCATGCAGATGTAGAAAGCTGAACAGTGTTTACATAATAGCTGGTATATGACATGTGTCATTTCTATTTTTCGCCTGATCCGCAGTTCTGGGTGACTTTCCCAAAATCTACACCTTTTCCTGGAACTCTCCAGGCCTTTTCCTTTACCCTTCTTTCTTCCCCTTCAATGCTTCTGTCTGGAGGAGCCACTGGCTCCGAAAGCTTGCCAATCATAACAGTCTTTTATGTGTATGTTCTGCTGCCACTTGGTGAGTAGATTTTTTATCTATTCAATTAAATAATTTTATCAATAATATATTGTTTTTGTTGTTATAGTCACTCTTTATAACCTACTTAAAATACATCACGTACCCTCCTCTCCACAATTCTTCGAACACATAGTTTTGCCTTTTGTAAAAAATCACTGCGTTTCTGTATAACATACTTGGAATCAACGTGTCCAACATCTATTACAATCATAAACAGAAGAAAGAAAGTCATTGTATTTATTGGCAGTATTACGCAATCAAATATTTTGAAAGAGTTCCAGTGGTATAAATTTACAAAATCTTACAAATAAATATATACGTTTATTCTTTAAATCAATTCTTAGCAATAACATAATAGTATAAATTGCAGAATCAATATAGCCAATTTTAATGTAATGACTGCAATACAAATACAAAATAACAGCGGTAAGTTATAACAAATGAGAGAGAGAGAGAGAGAGAGAGAGAGAGAGAGAGGCATTTAGACAATGTTTCATTACAGTGTGAAACTTATTAGAATTAAAATGAAGCCATAGTGAATTATTACATTCCAAAAATAATAGTTATTGTGCTCTTTCACCCCAAAATACTACCTTCATTAGGTAATATATACTTTTAATTTCAGAAATTTTTACAACAGCTCTGGACTTCACTGCCTCGATGAATTTATTACATGTGTCAATGAATGAGGGTTGATAACACTGCTTTAGTCATTCAATTGTTCATCATGTGATATTCACAATGTTCTTAATAACTTCTTATGTAAAGTTCTATCATGAAAAAGATAATCTACGTAAGTTTTAAAAGTCGCGAATCTTTAAACAACAACTTGATAATGGGTATATCAGTATTTTGTATACATTCTAGCATTCTATTCAAGTTGCAAGGCTAGATCTATGCCAGCCATGGCACGCTCCCAGCCTTTCCTCCTCGTGATCTGGTTGTAGCATTGGGACTGCAGGGTGTCTAAGCAGATGTTCAGACCGTCAAGCCCTGCCCTCTGCAAGGCAACCAGCTGTCTTGTCAATATGAGGCCATCGGTTGTCATTAAGACACTTTCGCGATCTTTTATTTTTTTCAGGGCACCTGTGAAACAGCAAAACTGAAACAAATAATTTGTAACATTTCTGCTGCATATGAAACAAAACTCCAGTTGATAAATTGAAAATACAAATTCCTTAAAAGTTAACTGTACATTTGCCCTAATACAAAGAGATAAGAAGGGTTAATAAACTGAATTGAAGAATGCAAGTTAAGATAGCAATGAAAAAATAATTAGAGGCATAAGATCACCTACTGAAACAGAGAAATGGGAATCAATATGAACCATTACCACTACTGTCAACTGATTCCATGTCTCCATGCACACTGTATAAACCACTGTGGGTTTGTCCGACAAAGTACATTGTTGTACCACACATTATGGTTTTTCCCCATTCAGTGCTCATGTGGAGTGTGGGAAGAATGATTCTTTAAATGGTTCTGTGCATGCTGTAATTAATCTTGCCTTCATGGTCCCTATAGGAGTGATACATATGCGGTTATTGTATAATCCCTAAATACCTCGCTTAATACATGTTCCTGAAATTTCATAAGTTGGGTTTTGTCATATATTTGGCGTCTATCTTCACTTGTCTGGCATTTCCAATTTTTAGTAGCTTCTTGATGCTCTCCCATGCATCAAATAAATCTATGATCAATCATGCTACACTATTTTGTATACATTCAATGTCTGCCATTAGCCTTATTTGTTATGGGTCATACTTAAGCAATATTCTAGAATGGGCCACACAAGTATTCTGTAAGCAATGTCCTCTATTGACTGATTGCATTTTCCAGTATCTTACCAACGAATTGAAGTCTGCATTCTGCTTTGCCTACAAGTGAGTCTATGTCACCATTTCATTTCATCCAGATATTTGTATGAGTTGACCAATTAAAACTGTGATTATTTGATAATGTAGTCATACAATTCTGTCTTTTATTTGTTTTGTGATGTGCTCCAATTTACATTTCTGAAAACTTAAACTCAGTTGCCCATCTTTGGACCAATTTGAAATGTTATGATCTGACTCAAATTTGTACAGATCTTTTTCAGGCAATAATTCATTATAGACAACTCTATCATCCAGGAAAAGTATGAGGTTCCTTATAATATCGTCTTCCAGAACATTAAGGTACAACATTAATGTAATGGTATAAATTACTATAACTGTATAAATAAGTTTATAAGTGTGTAAAATACATTGAACTATTTGTTACAACAAAACATTGTACTGGTATACTCAGCAAGATGTTAAATCAGCAGATAGCTATATTTTATGTTCAACATTTTGTGTACAGCATATATGCTGGAAAGGATTTATACCCAAATTAAATAAATCTGAAGAAATGGTAGTGTGTCTCTGGAAAAAAAATCCATAAAAACTCATACAGTCCAATTTGCTATTATGTCACTGTTACTGAAATATAATACAAAGTAACTGAATTCGATGAACATTCTCAGAGTGCAATATGCCTCAGAGTGAAATGCACAGTAATGTCAACATTATTTTTCAAGGCTATGTTTGTGAAAATGGATGACAGCAAACCGCACATTTTGTTCTCAATCTGAGGAAGCATTATGCACTGTAAAACACTGTACTGCTGTTCTACATAAAAGCTGTCTCATTGCCAACATCTTTCCCCTGCTGGCTGTTCTACACTTCTCATCACTGATTCAACATGTTGTAAGGTATTTTATGCTGTATGACACCACAGTCCAATCTGGTAAGGATAGCATAAAAATAATATATGAATTTCAGTATTGAAACTGGAACAGCAGAACAGCTCTCATCACACTGGATATCAAATCGAGGTTGGATTACAGCCATGGGTACATTAATTCATGCTACTCAACTGTATGTCATATGTCAGAGTTCATCAACTGTAGTGGTTGGCGACTGGTGGCTGGCGACTGGTGGCATACCCATCTCTTGGCATCCTGTGAACAGATGTTCTCCACAGGTGACAGATTTGAAGAAAATGCTGGATATGGCAACAGTGGAACACTCTCTGTATCGAGGTAGCTCAGTACAGCTCAGGTGATGTGTAGTCTTGCATTATCTTGTTAAAAGATAACATCATGGAGCCCTTGAAAATACGGCACAGCGATAGGCCTTAACAAAACACAAATGCAATGGCTGCTGTCCAAATTACTGGCTATGTGAACCACAGGTTGTGACATGTATCCAGTTGCACCCCATACCATCACATCACATGCTGGACCCGCATGGGAATGACAGGTACAATCTGGCCAGGTCTGTTGGCATCAGAGCCTCCACACACAAGTACATCAATTGTGACGATGTTACAGAACCGAGACTCATCTGGTACGATGACACAGTGCCATTCCTGTGTCTGGCATTGTTGTTAGTTGCACCGCTGTCAGTTCACCTCTCTCTAGAGCTGCATTAAGGGGTTGACAGTCTGTGCTGCTCCAGATGCCATCACATTGTCTGTGTGGATACTTGTCTCACTGTATACAAGCCCACTTCCTGACTAAATGTACACAACTTCACTGCAGGATCACGTACGCATGAGCAAACACTTGTCTGCCCTCTCAGGTGCTAGTTGGGTGGCACTACTGAGGCCCTGCAAGGCATTTAGCATGGCCCTCCTGAACCTACCAATTCTATGTTCGCACAAAATGAGATTCTGAGCAATGCAAGCAGCAATATAGTGAAACAATAAACCAGAGTCTCAGCAGACCATGAGCCTGCCACTGCCAAATCTGGAATGCTGATAAACATTTCTCCTTCTTCCATTATGCTTAACACGGTCTTCGTGTAAACAATCAACACCGAAATAGAATTTCTGAATGAGAAACCTGCTCCATAAGCTTATCTTGCATACAGAATATGCATGGGAGTGCTGAAAAGTAATGCCTCTGAATTTTTTATTCTGTTCTCAATATCGGTCGAGGTATGACATGTCACACATATTACTTGGTCAGCTTTCCCACTTCACTGACTCGTGGCACAACCCCCTCCCGCAAACAGATGGAGTCACAATAGGCAGCCCACTCTGACCAGAGATTGTGGATATATTTACGGTGCACTTCGAGGAAGAGGCCCTGATATCATCCAAATGGAAATCCTTCTTCTTCTTCTTCTTCTTCTTCTTCTGTTATGTGGATAACACACTTGTCATCTGGCCTCATGGAAGAGACAAACTTCTTGACTTCTTTGTACATCTGAACTCCACACGCCACAAAATCAAATTCACTATGGAGACCAAAGAAGAAGGAAGACTACCATTCCTGCACATCATAGTCAGGAGAATAACGGACAGCACCCTGCGCCACAGCGTGTATCTGACTCTACAAAACACATAAACTCAGTTCTCCCTATGGCACTGTGAATAATTTCAATAACAAAAAGTGTGATGAATGTTGCAGCGTACATTTAATTTCCACTTAGGCTTTGCATTCAAGATCAGTCTTACCTGAGAGTGCAACATTACATCTTTGGTTAATTTAATTATATGTTCATTAGATTTTGGTTATAAGGCACGTTTTGGTGCCTAATGTTTCATCTCCAAATGCTGGAAACAATCCATGGAGGAAGAGGAGTATGTAAGACATTGGTGGACCAGGTTGGAAGAATCTGTGAATTTCAATACTCTGTAGAAGAGCTCAATCATTTGAAAATAACTTTCAGACCTTGTGGCTATTCTAACAGATATACATAAGGCACTACATTCTAAAATATTTGCATCTTTCACTGAAAAACAAGCAACTAGAGGAAAAGTTCTCTTGCCATTTGTAAAAACAGTCGCAGATCGCGACCTCCGAGTGCTATGAAGAGAAGGTATTGACGCAGTGCTTAAACCAAACTGAAGACCACAACAGCAGCCATACTCAAGTAAATTGCTATGCAGTAGTTTCAGTGAATTTGACAATGATGTGGCTGCTTTCATGGTGGCCCAGTCATGTTGTGGGGATAGGGAATGCCAGTGACAGGGCTGGAATTGTAGGTGACAAATTGATTTTTGGCAAAGCCTTGTATCAATACCTCCTTAATTATTGAGCTGAAAAACTGTAAAAAACATTCATACAGTAAAATCACACAAAAAAAATTTCCTATTTCTGCAGGTATTGTGCCTTCTGTTTCCTTTTCATTACAAAAACATATTGATTCAAATTTATAAAGTCACAACTATGTCGCTGTGATTTGTGTAACACACATTCTGGAACATGTTCCAGGAATGTCATGAAACAGACAGCTTTAAATACTTACTCTAGCTCATCTTTCAAGACTTGCATGCCAACAACAACACCATCTATCCAATCTGTTTTTATTTCTCTTTCATGTAAAGATTTCTCCACAAAGGATATCACCTGCCATGTAGGCAGTGCAAGAGGAAATTCCACACTCGCATTTGGGTAATCAAGTAGAGTCTGTGTCTTGTCAGAACCAAGTACAATCAACCCAATTTCATCTTTCCCACTGGTAAATATCTGGAAACATATTAAATGGTAAAAATAAGTTTTGTTTATAACAAGTTGTATACCAATAAAAACATGACACACAGAGACTCTTTATAAAATTATTTAATTGGATAGATAAAAAATCTACTCGCCAAGCAGTGGCAGAACACACACATAAAAGACTGTTGTGATAGGCAAGCATTTGGAGCCAGTGACTCCTTCTTCAGGCTAAAGGGTTGCAGGGGAAGCAAGAAGTGTGAAGGAAAAGGACTGGAGAGGTCTAAGAAAAGGGGTAGATTTTGGGAAAGTTACCCAGAACCGTGGGTCATGGGTGACTTACCGTACAGGATGAGAAGGAAAGACTAATTGTTGGGGACTGCATCGGGCAAGATTCGGAAACCTGAGAGCTTAAAGGTGGAAGACAGGGTAATATGCAAGACAGAGATTACTACTAAAACTGTACATGAGTTAATAAGAGTGAGAAGCTAAGCGTATTGTATACAACAGCTGCGGGAGGGGGTAGTGAAAATAGACGGGAAAGACAATGAAAGATGTAGAAAGCTAAAACGGAGTGAAGCAAAGAGTAATTACAGTGAAGAAAGGCTGAGACAGCAGAAATTAACGTAAATTAAAGCGAGGTGGGTGGTGAGAACCAAGGACACGTTGTAGTGCTAGTTCCCACCTGCGGAGTTCTGAGAAACTGGTGTATGGCGGAAGAATCCAGGTGGCATGTGTGGTGAAACAAGTGTCGAGGTCACGTATGCCATGTTGTAGAGCATGCCCTGCAAGAGGATATTGTGAGTTTCCAGTATATACACTATGCCTATGCCCATTTATCGTAACTAATAATTTGGTGGTAGTCATGCAGATGTAGAAAGCTGAACAGTGTTTACATAATAGCTGGTATATGACATGTGTCATTTCTATTTTTCGCCTGATCCGCAGTTCTGGGTGACTTTCCCAAAATCTACACCTTTTCCTGGAACTCTCCAGGCCTTTTCCTTTACCCTTCTTTCTTCCCCTTCAATGCTTCTGTCTGGAGGAGCCACTGGCTCCGAAAGCTTGCCAATCATAACAGTCTTTTATGTGTATGTTCTGCTGCCACTTGGTGAGTAGATTTTTTATCTATTCAATTAAATAATTTTATCAATAATATATTGTTTTTGTTGTTATAGTCACTCTTTATAACCTACTTAAAATACATCACGTACCCTCCTCTCCACAATTCTTCGAACACATAGTTTTGCCTTTTGTAAAAAATCACTGCGTTTCTGTATAACATACTTGGAATCAACGTGTCCAACATCTATTACAATCATAAACAGAAGAAAGAAAGTCATTGTATTTATTGGCAGTATTACGCAATCAAATATTTTGAAAGAGTTCCAGTGGTATAAATTTACAAAATCTTACAAATAAATATATACGTTTATTCTTTAAATCAATTCTTAGCAATAACATAATAGTATAAATTGCAGAATCAATATAGCCAATTTTAATGTAATGACTGCAATACAAATACAAAATAACAGCGGTAAGTTATAACAAATGAGAGAGAGAGAGAGAGAGAGAGAGGCATTTAGACAATGTTTCATTACAGTGTGAAACTTATTAGAATTAAAATGAAGCCATAGTGAATTATTACATTCCAAAAATAATAGTTATTGTGCTCTTTCACCCCAAAATACTACCTTCATTAGGTAATATATACTTTTAATTTCAGAAATTTTTACAACAGCTCTGGACTTCACTGCCTCGATGAATTTATTACATGTGTCAATGAATGAGGGTTGATAACACTGCTTTAGTCATTCAATTGTTCATCATGTGATATTCACAATGTTCTTAATAACTTCTTATGTAAAGTTCTATCATGAAAAAGATAATCTACGTAAGTTTTAAAAGTCGCAAATCTTTAAACAACAACTTGATAATGGGTATATCAGTATTTTGTATACATTCTAGCATTGCTAGATTTACTTTTAAATTTTAAAGTATATGAGCAGATTGGCAACTTTCCATCCAGAAAATTTGCTGTTGGCAAGACCTCACTACAAAGAAAAATGGTCTTTCCGGAGTCAAATGCTAAAGAATTCATAAATACCAGCAGTGTAAGTGATACAAACAGGTATTAAGCAACGGTCATAAATATCGTTCTGCTAGACGAGAAAAAAAGTAGGTAGATGAAAGAGTAAATTGGGTGCAAGGATTGAACATAAACTCACCCAAATTACAAAGGATCTTTCTTTTTTTTTTAAAAAAAAAAAAAAAAAAAAAGTGTCACTGCTCAAGAATTGAGAACTGCCCCCACCCCCCTTTCTTTTACAGGCTTGCTTTCACTTCTCAGATGAGACCATGTCCCCCATATAAGAAGAAAATAGCCAATATGTAAAGAGAATTACAGTTAAAGAGTTTTCTAGAATGAGACTTTCACTCTGCAGCATAGCGTGCACTGATATGAAACTTCCTGGCAGATTAAAACTGTGTGCTGGACCAAGGCTCAAACTTGGTGATCGTAACCCCAGACCTGTGTTGCCGTTTTCGGAGGTAAATCTCGTATCTGGAAAGAGGAGATGACAGTTAGGGTACTATGGGCGAGCAGCTGCCATCAATTTTTGATGGTGCAGAACCCACAATAGTGGAACTGCTGCCTAGTCCAAAGGCACCTGTTACCAGTCTTACCCCACAATAGTGTATCGAATCCAGGCGTAATGTCGTAGCTGATAAAAAGTCATATGAGAGATTCCTGTAATCTAGGTGTGACTGCACCAATGCTGCATACAGCCATATCAAAGTAGAGTGGACCACACCGCTGAGGCATAGAAGAGCATTCAGGTGCGACCTACATGTCTGCTTTAGTTGACAAAGACGGGGAAGCCATGTCAACTGGGCATAAAAGACCGGTCCTAAAAAACACAATGGCAGAAATGCATAACGTAGGTCATGGCAGCCAAAAAATGGATGCTATGAGTGAAAGCGCAGGATTGTGCTTAGTGTATTGCTCCCTGCATTCTGCCTCCAGCAATAGCCGTCGCGGATGAACAAAAAAGATGGGGACACCATATGTCATGCAGCTGCCGCCAGATCATTGATAGCCACATAAAAGAGAGCGGCACTCAAAACAGAACCTTGTGCAAGCCCCGTCTCCTGCAGGGGGGGATGCTACAGGAGGCACCAACCTGTACCCAAAAAGTGTGACATGGAAGAAAGTTCTGGATAAAAATCATGAGTGGACCATGGAGGCCCCACTCCTTTAAGGTGGCAAGGACGTTATGGCACCATGTGGTATCATAAGATATATATGCAGATCAATGAAAACTGCAACAAGGAACTGATGCTGAGCAAAAGCTGTTCAGATAACACACTTCAAGTGGACTAAATTATCTTCAGTAGAGCGCCCTTGGCGAAAAGCACACTGGATCGAAGCCAAAAGACCCGGGGATTCAAGGACACAATACAGCCTTCGACTAACCATATGTTCAAGTAACTTGCAGGACACTGAGTAAACAATCTGGACGACAGCTGTCCGTTTGAAGAGGCAATTTATCTGATTTCAAAATTGGAATAACAGCATTTTCTCGCTACTGGGAAGAAAATTCTGCATTGCACCAGGGATGGTTAAAGAAAGGCCAGGTACACTGACGGAAAAATTTGCAACACCAAAAAATAATTAATGTAGAGTAATGAAATACCAGGAATATATTTGTTGAGACAACATATGTAAAGTGATTAATGTTGCAGGATCAGGGATCAATGTAAGTGTGAGATAAGCCACAGCAAATGTAAATGTAAATTCTGGTACGCTGTAGTACACGTGTCATGTGTCAGTTTGTGGAATGGAGTTCCATGCCTGTTGCACTTTGTTGGCCAATATAAGGACAGTTAATGATGTTTGTGGATGCGTTGAAGCTGTCATCAGATGATGTCCAATATGTGCTCGATTGGAGGTAGAGCTGGTTATCGAGCAAGCCAAGGCAATATGTTGACACACTATAGCATGTTGGCTTACAACAGCAGTATGTGAGCAAGTGTTATCCTGTAGGAAAACACCTCCAGGAATGCTGTTTGCGAATGGCAGCACAACAGGTCAAATAACCAGACGGACATACAAATTTGCAGTCAGCGTTCGTGGGATTCTACAAATGTATTGTTTAGCTTGCCAAGGCAAGTGTAATTGTGTACTTTGACCAGTGGGAAGCCAGTCGGTGTAGTGTTCTGCGTAGCGGCTGGGGTAGTGTTGTGTAGTTGAGGTGCTGCAGAATTGTTTGTATGGTCCCTCATATTACCGATGCTCGGAACTGGTGTTGGTAAAAGCACGCTGCATTTGCCGTGTGAGTCAGTAGGCTCAGTTGTTCGTGTATGTTGCTGCTGATTGCATTTTGGACCCACCAGCTTCCAAGGTCCATCTTTGTTCCACGGAGCTCACACTTCCAGCTCGAGGACTACTGCGGTGATATTGAGGGCCTCTCTAGTATATTCACTGGTGGTGTGACTGGTGTTGGTGTTGCTGTTGCTGTTGTGTTGCTTCCACCCGTCAGTTGGACAATGAGCTCATGCTGTCTCCGAGCCATTGCTTCTTGATTTGTGGCAGCAAAGTCCAGATTTAGCTGGTTCATCACTTACTGATAGGTGGCAAAGCAAGACAGAAACGTCGAAGGGAACAGATGGCACTCCTGCCTCTTGTGCTGCAGTCTTGCTACGGGGGGAGTGACGATTTGTTATTGTTTCCACCCTCCCTCGCCCAGCTTCCCTCAAAAATGCAACTCGCTAGCAACCTCGCTGTTAGCATACGACAGACATCTACAATTTTAATAACAATAATAAACACACAAAAATATATTAAATTATTCAATATAATAGTAACAATGCAAATAGGTGGATCAAAGAAGGAAGAAAACATAGAACAAACAAAAGAACTTCAGAAAGTGTACAAACTGACATGGACACACTATAATAAAAGAAACATTTCAGTACAAGGCAAACACATGCACTACAATACAGTTATAGTATCAGAAGCACTCTTCGCATCAGAAATGACCACAATCTGAGGACCAGGCACCACAAAGCAGAAAGAATACAATGCAAAATCCTCAGAAAATTTTTAGGAGCAGTGCACAGAGATGGTATATGAATGAAGAGATCAACCAGAGAATTATATGAACACAGAGGCAGACTCAGTCACAATCAGAAAACACCGACTAACATTCTGTGGACACATACACACAATGAATAGCGACAGATTCACAAAGGGATTTAGGATGTAGTAAATGCCTTAATCAAAAAAACCAGTTGGTTTCAAGAAATAGAAGAAGGCTACAAACAAGCAGGAATCAGAATGGAAATTATGAATGAAAGAGACAAATTCAGAAACAAAATTATGAACATAAAACTTGAAGTAAAGGAAAGGAAGAAAACAGAGAAAATATGTACATATCAAAGGAAACAAGAACACAGTCAAAGAATGAAAAGATTTTGGGAAGAGAAAAGGGAGGAGGAAAGAAGGAAAAAGCTGAACAATCACGTAACAACCGAGTTGAACTCTGTCAAAGTGTGTGCTCACCATCATTATTTCAATAAACATTATGACTGAACAGAGGTCTGCAAACACATGTGAATGAGGGGAATACTGTTTCTATCAGTGATTTCCAACTGTGTTCGGGAAGTCATTCTTTCTGTTGTTGTTGTATCGGATCTGTTGTTGACAGCTGGTATGTTCAACCCAGTGGTGTGCAGCTTTACCCAGCTGGAATGTTGTCAATCAGACCAAAAGCATGTCCTTGTGGGCAGACCCTAGCACGAGCAACTGAAAAGTGTCCTTTATTACATGTAGCTTGTCATTGCTGGAAGAACTTGGCATTTTTGACACACTTCTGTTTCCACGCTACCTCCTTCTCCAAAAGTTATGTGTGCATTTGGAAATTGGTGAAGTAAAAAATATAAAGACATCGTGTCATTCTGCCACATCTGTCTGTAGTGTGCATTTTGCAGTGCGTGTACGATACAAGGCATTTATTAATATAATGGAAGGAAACATTCCACGTGGGAAAAATTATATATAAAAACAAAGATGAGGTGACTTACCGAACAAAAGCGCTGGCAGGTCGATAGACACACAAACAAACACAAACACACACACAAAATTCAAGCTTTCGCAACAAACTGTTGCCTCATCAGGAAAGAGGGAAGGAGAGGGGAAGACGAAAGGAAGTGGGTTTTAAGGGAGAGGGTAAGGAGTCATTCCAATCCCGGGAGCGGAAAGACTTACCTTAGGGGGAAAAAAGGACAGGTATACACTCGCACACACGCACATATCCATCCACACATACAGACACAAGCAGACATATTTAAAGACCAGTTTGTTGCAAAAGCTTGAATTTTGTGTGTGTGTTTGTGTTTGTTTGTGTGTCTATCGACCTGCCAGCGCTTTTGTTCGGTAAGTCACCTCATCTTTGTTTTTATATATAATACAAGGCATTTAGGTATGGTGAGGTTACTTAGCCATTAGTGTTCACAATGGCTGGCATAAAGGAAACATGACAAGTATTACATTAGAAAGCAACAGCGATAGCTTTCCGACCGCATAAATTCTACTAGGCAGAGTCAGAAGCAGACACAGTGGCCTGTGCCAGATACGAGGGTTGGAAGTGGCTGAAATGTGAGTTGTGGGACAGAGAGAAAGAGAGAGAGAGAGAGAGAGAGAGAGAGAGAGAACACACAGACAGCACCATAAAACATTCCCCATCTCTTTCTGCACAGAATGCACCACACTGCTGCCTTCTTAAGGGCACCCCAGTATAATATGTTGTTTGGGAAGTGTTTGGTAGTTATCATCATTGCTATGACCTCCACTTGTATCCACTCCTGCAAGATTGTGAAATCTACAGCCACTGAGAAGATTTATGTGAGATGTTCCTATCAACTTTATGTAATATTCATATTGCACACTTCTGCAGACAAAACAGATTTTCGACCTTAGCTTAGGAAAGAAAAGAATCATCACAGATCATTAAGGTTCAAAGAACTTGTCTTGAACACTGTAAGGGATCCGTGATCCCACAAACATAGATGCTAGTATCTGATGCCCAGGTCGATAGCGGACAGGAGTCGATTGTCGAGCGCTGCAGTAGGCAGTGAGACTAGTGCTGAGTGCGCAGTAGTATGGTAGAGTGTCGAGTGAGAAGTAGAGTGGGAAAGACGGGCAAGAATGGTGGTCGAGTGAGTTGTAAACAGTAAAATTCACTGGAGTATGACGAGTGAGCACGTCCCCCTGATCGTCGTGGGGTTGACTCTCACTAATGCCGATTCGCGAGTGATAAGAAACAGAAAGTGACAAGTGCCGAATTACGTGTTTCACGTCAACCGCGTCGGCCAGCAACAACCATGGATTGCAGTGAGGATTGTTGTGAATGTTAACCATCAGCATTGCGTGTGACAAAGTACTGAAAATCAGCAATCAGTAAAAAGAGATAACCGCAATTAGACGTGTAAGGCAAAGGTAACAACTGCCTCAGAATTTGTGTGTTAGTAGGAAATATATATCAGTTGTACATCGCAACCTTTGTGATACTTAATAATAGACAAACTTTCAATCATTAGCTATTCTGTCTCAGAACAGCCGCATTCGCAGAACAACCAATAGCCTTTCATCCATTAAGCACACGGTCATATATCATAATAATTAACTGTTTGGTGGCTTCGGTAAATTACCCAAAATCCAGTAAAGGAATTAATCGGGGGTGTTTCAACACAAATGCTTAAAAATTCTTTTGTAGTTAACCTATTTTCAGATTATGAAGAGTTCTTTGTTACAGCTTGTATTTTTGTTCCAGGTGGCACTGAACTTGATGGCTGTAGTGATGTCATGAAGGCACAGAGTTGGAAGTTGTTAAACCTTCAGAAACAAGATTTTCAAAAGTACTTCTTCTCAGACACCAACATTTCGCCCCTGTTTGTGTTGGATACACAGATGTCTCAGTTGTTGTCACATAATTTGAGTGTAGTGACTGAATCTAGAAAACAGTTTCTTTTGCTTCCCTGTACCCCAAGCATTATGTGCAATGCAGGACTCCTAACAAGACAAACACACAGAGCACAGCCCTCTGTCTTCTCTTGCCGTTTCTGCAGTTTGGGAGCACAGTCTGGAAGTCTGACTCATGTTGACCGGACTGGCAGGGCGAAAATGGTCGACATGGGTTCGAAGCTGGTGACAGAACGGACTGCTACAGCATGAGCAAAGGTTTTTGTGGGACCCGAACTGATGAAACTCGTACAAGAAAATGGCCTGAAGAAAGGTGACGTACTTAGCGTTGCTCGCCTGGCGGGAATTGTGGGGTCCAAGCAGACGTCCAGTTTTATCCCTCTGTGTCATAATATATCTTTCTCCTCTGTGGCTGTGGACATTGAACTGGACTCTGCTCTCAACTGTGTGATTATAACTGGCACAGCAAAGTGTAGAGGGCAGACAGGCGTGGAGATGGAAGCTCTCACTGCTGTATCGGTGTCTGCCTTAACAGTGTACGATATGTGCAAAGCTGTGAGTCATGACATTGTGATATCTGGAATAATGCTTCTGACCAAAAGTGGGGGAACTAGAGGAGACTTCCACCGGACATGAGCATCTGTGTGGGTCAGTGAAATAAGTTAAGTATACCTGGTGTGACGTAGGCAAATTTCAAAGTCTGTTCGTAGTTATCATAAATTATACACACATCGAATTGGCCTGAATATAAGTTGCACCTTTAATTTCGAAAAAGAGAGAAACTTAATCAAAAATAATTTGTCAAGTTGCCCATTTACAAAAGCTTTTCAAAATGTGATTTACCCTTAACCACTTTTTTTTGTAGTACACTGTAGATAAATTACACACCAAAACAAAGCTTTCAGTTGCAGTTTTCATGTAAGACACTCTTAACTTCACTAACATTCATTGTTTTGTCACTGTCAGTATTTTTGTCACTCTCCTCCCAAAGTACAGTGCCGTCGCTACAATCCTGGGCATTGCATGTGCAGCATTTCTTGAACCGTACCTTTAAAAAGCACATCTGTTAGATGAATAACTGTGAGTTTGAAATTTGCAACGTAACTGTACGGAATTCCAAAATTTTCTCTCAATGTTGTGCTTCATTGGTGAAGAATAAATTATATTCTTTAGTTAGAGAAAAACTGTGCCTGTCCCATTGTCTAAAATAGTGAAACTGTGAGAATGGTAATACAGAGGGGTCCAGAAAAATGTAGACTCTCTTTGATAGTCAATATTGATGGAACAAAATGGCATAGTGTCAAAATTCTTGCATGGGAGGAAGATCATTTTGTGTGTTCAAAGTGACACCTGTTAGCAGCCAAGCAACATCAATGTTGCTGAATTGTTGACTGAAGTACAGCTGTCAGTGTTGCCAGTGTGGTAGCTGCACAGAATGTCTTGATGGTTTCTCATATCTCATTCAGTGTAGCTGGGTTCTGTTGGTAAACTTTGTTTGTCGAGGTCCCCCATTGGTAGAAGTCGAGAATTGTAAGGTCCCGTGACCTTGGTGGGCACTTGACAGCTCCTCTTCGACTTATCCGTCACCCACGTAGATTTTCATCTAAGTAGAATCTGATATCTCTGTGGTGGTGAGGCGGAGTACAGTCTTGTAGGTAAAAATCTTTTGTTTCCAAACACCTCTTGGATGGCTAATAAAATCAATGTTTGCAGCATATGATACACCTCACCAGTTATGTACCTTCAAAGAAGAATGGGTCAGAGAAACAATACTATGATGGACCGCACCACACATTAACACCATGTGAAGTAACATGTTTGTCCATGTGAACATGAGGATTTTCAGCAGCCCAATACATGCAGCTATGACAGTTTACATTACCATTCAGGTTGAATTGTGCCTCATTAGGCCAGATAACCTTCCCTGCAAACCATCATCTTCGTGAAGCATGCCTTCAGACCACTCGTAGTGCTCCATCCTTCGATTCGGGTTGTCCTCATTCATAGTGTGAAATAATCTTGGAATGTACACTTTCCACTTTGCAGTCTTCAGAATTTATCATGCACTTGATCAGCTTACCCCACTTCCCCATAGATCCTGCTTCATAGATTTTTGAGATGATCTAGAAAAATGTTGCAATACAGCAGTGCTGGAACCTGGAGGTTGATGTTCTTGTTCGGAGGACCTTTCCTTGTGCACATTTTAAACAGTATTGTCTGCTTAAAATTTATACCAAATACAATAAATTGTTGTTTCAGTACATCCTTGCATTGCTCAAACAATAGTTGTATTTCATTCAGTGCTGCATTGTCATCTGCTGGAAACCCACACGACAAGATCTGTTGGGAAAACAGTGGTTTATGCTACCACTCAAAATTGCAGCCATATAACACTTTGTTCCAAAGGTAATAACAATCAGAAAATGTCTACACTTCTCTGGATCCCTCTGTAGTCACTACCTAAATGGGATAGCAACAAAGAGAATGTTTGCATTGCTACCTCATACACAACAATTGATTTACAAACTGTAGTGATATTTTTGTTTCATTTCAAACTTAAGAAAAAGCACTACAGTTGAGGTTTCTATGATTCATAAAAGTCCCAGTTTTTATGGGAGATTTTTTGTAGAAATGGTGTATCTTATATTCAGGCCAGTATGGTACCCGTTTCCATCCTGTTTTAAGTCTTAATTCAAAATATTTATCTTTCTTTTTCCAATACCTGATCAGTTTGAGAGAGATATTTAAAACAAAAAATAAGCACTAGCAAGTACGTTAATTTGCTATTGTTAAAAACTTTTTCTCGTGCATGTTCTCTACAATTTTGATATGACACCACCTGCACTCTTATCTTGTTGCCAGTAAAAAGTGAGTAAGTAGGTCATTAAACTCTCTCTCTCTCTCTCTGTGCCCTCCCCCAGCTGTGTGGTAGTGTCCTCTGTGTTGCTCTATTGTTTCAATTTTTGATGGTCCCGTGCTGTGAAAAGTTGAGGTGAAGTGTTCATTCTTAAATAAATAGTGTGTATCAGCTCTTTTCTCCTAGGATCAGGTTGTCATTGCTGTGTTCATTGATGTAAAATGACACTTTTTTAACAGTTCCTAAAAGGTGCACCACTTCATTGACATTTTTGCTCAGGTGTAGAGCATATTGGCCAGACCAATTTACATGTTTCAGCTTTACACTGTATGGTATCCTCTTTTTTAAAGGCCTATTATCTTTCTTGTGTGTGACTTGTCCAGAGATTGAAAATGTTTTATTTTGTAAGTTACCAATCCAGAACAGGTTTCTGTCAATTTAATTCTTCAGGTTTTTCCAGAAGTTTGCTGAAATTCCTGAGTTGTCCTTTGCACAGTCGGACATCATTGTCTTCCTCGCATATTTCGGTGACATTAGTTGTTGCTTTTACAAAGTGCTACTTGAGACTGACCGTCAGATGGAGCAGGTCTGTAATTTGTTCCCTCTGCCTTCGTGCTTCATCTGCAATCTGCTCTGACAGACACCATCCTCGGGTATCCGTGTTGCGTGATATTCCGAGTGTCATCTACACTCACGGGCACGATTCTTGTGTGTTATGTTTTCAGTTCAAGCTGGTTGGTAGAATTCTGTTTGCGGGCTGTCCCCGTTTGGGGACAAGGATCGGCAGGGCATGAAACCCTAATCTTTCATCTTTCAGTTAACTCAAATGTCGAGTGTCACATTTTTCATGTACTGTGATTACAAATATAAGAAAATACAAAATGAAAATTTCTCAACATAGTCATGTTTCTTTTCAGTATGTTTCTCAGATCAGTACACTGCAATGTAAATATTCCATTAAAAGAATATATTTTTGATTGTTTCTTCAGTCAAAGATGCATTGCCTTTCTGACTTAACAATCAATGTCAAATCATTGTCCCTCAAGCAATCCTGCAGGGGTTTGACAACGTGAGACCATGGCTTTATGGAGCATCACCTAGAATTAGCTGCCGTCTTTTCTGACATCATTTTAAATCAATGCTATCATCACTGTTTCTTTTGCTTAGGGTTTTGAGTCTAGGAATGATGCAAACAATCAGCAGTTTATTTCTTTCTTACGTGATCTTGTTTTCTCCTCCCTACCCCCCTTTCTTCTTTCATTTGGTAGCCTCGAGCAAATTGAATATTCCTGCTTTTCTTTGTATTTATTAATCTGTCTGTGCCCCTAATTCTTAAAAGACTTCATTATGACACTAATACTCTCAAGCAGCAAATTTGGGGAAAAAGAGCTGCATTCATTTATGCTGTTGTAAAATGGAGGAATTGGTTGTAGTTGGAAAAAAAATCTGCCTTTTACAGCTGCTGATTTTTGTCCTACATACGAGTCCTCCAAGCTACTGATGATCTGACCAATGTACGACATGCCAAAATGCTACAGCTGCATGGGGAGATACAATTAAATCCCATCCCCCCCCCCCCTCTCTCTCTCTCTCTCTCTCTCTCTCTCTCTCAAAGATCGGCAGGTTCAGGAATCTAACACAGAAAGAATTTAATCACGGTTTCTTTTTCATCTCTATCATACAATGTAGTCCTATATAAAAACAAAGATGAGGTGACTTACCGAACAAAAACGCTGGCAGGTCGATAGACACACAAACAAACACAAACATACACACAAAATTCAAGCTTTCGCAACAAATTGTTGCCTCATCAGGAAAGAGGGAAGGAGAGGGGAAGACGAAAGGAAGTGGGTTTTAAAGGAGAGGGTAAGGAGTCACTCCAATCCCGGGAGCGGAAAGACTTACCTTAGGGTGAAAAAAGGACAGGTATACACTCGCACACACGCACATATCCATCCACACATACAGACACAAGCAGACATATTTAAAGACAAAGAGTTTGGGCAGAGATGTCAGTCGAGGCAGAAGTGTAGAGGCAAAGAAGTTGTTGAAAGACAGGTGAGGTATGAGTGGCGGCAACTTGAAATTAGCGGAGATTGAGGCCTGGCGGATGACGAGAAGAGAGGATATACTGAAGGGCAAGTTCCCATCTCCGGAGTTCGGATAGGTTGGTGTTGGTGGGAAGTATCCAGATAACCCGGATGGTGTAACACTGTGCCAAGATGTGCTGGCCGTGCACCAAGGCATGTTTAGCCACAGGGTGATCCTCATTACCAACAAACACTGTCTGCCTGTGTCCATTCATGCGAATGGACAGTTTGTTGCTGGTCATTCCCACATAGAATGCGTCACAGTGTAGG
The DNA here is from genome assembly GCF_023864345.2 of Schistocerca serialis cubense. Classification (NCBI taxonomy): domain Eukaryota; kingdom Metazoa; phylum Arthropoda; class Insecta; order Orthoptera; family Acrididae; genus Schistocerca; species Schistocerca serialis. Next base: position 45,525,586 of record NW_026047583.1, read on the forward strand.
CAGGTCAGTTGGTAAATCACGTGGGTGCTTTCACACGTGGCTCTGCCTTTGATCGTGTACACCTTCCGGGTTACAGGACTGGAGTAGGTGGTGGTGGGAGGGTGCATGGGACAGGTTTTGCATCGGGGGCGGTTACAAGGATAGGAGCCAGAGGGTAGGGAAGGTGGTTTGGTTATTTCATAGGGATGAACTAACAGGTTACGAAGGTTAGGTGGACGGCGGAAAGACACTCTTGGCGGAGTGGGGAGGATTTCATGAAGGATGGATCTCATTTCAGGGCAGGATTTGAGGAAGTCGTATCCCTGCTGGAGAGCCACATTCAGAGTCTGGTCCAGTCCCGGAAAGTATCCTGTCACAAGTGGGGCACTTTTGTGGTTCTTCTGTGGGGGATTCTGGGTTTGAGGGGACGAGGAAGTGGCTCTGGTTATTTGCTTCTGTACCAGGTCGGGAGGGTAGTTGCGGGATGCGAAAGCTGTTTTCAGGTTGTTGGTGTAATGATTCAGGGATTCCGGACTGGAGCAGATTCGTTTGCCACGAAGACCTAGGCTGTAGGGAAGGGACCGTTTGATGTGGAATGGGTGGCAGCTGTCATAATGGAGGTACTGTTGCTTGTTGGTGGGTTTGATGTGGACGGACGTGTGAAGTTGGCCATTGGACAGGTGGAGGTCAACGTCAACGTCAAGGAAAGACGTTGACGTTGACCTCCACCTGTCCAATGGCCAACTTCACACGTCCGTCCACATCAAACCCACCAACAAGCAACAGTACCTCCATTATGACAGCTGCCACCCATTCCACATCAAACGGTCCCTTCCCTACAGCCTAGGTCTTCGTGGCAAACGAATCTGCTCCAGTCCGGAATCCCTGAATCATTACACCAACAACCTGAAAACAGCTTTCGCATCCCGCAACTACCCTCCCGACCTGGTACAGAAGCAAATAACCAGAGCCACTTCCTCGTCCCCTCAAACCCAGAATCCCCCACAGAAGAACCACAAAAGTGCCCCACTTGTGACAGGATACTTTCCGGGACTGGACCAGACTCTGAATGTGGCTCTCCAGCAGGGATACGACTTCCTCAAATCCTGCCCTGAAATGAGATCCATCCTTCATGAAATCCTCCCCACTCCGCCAAGAGTGTCTTTCCGCCGTCCACCTAACCTTCGTAACCTGTTAGTTCATCCCTATGAAATAACCAAACCACCTTCCCTACCCTCTGGCTCCTATCCTTGTAACCGCCCCCGATGCAAAACCTGTCCCATGCACCCTCCCACCACCACCTACTCCAGTCCTGTAACCCGGAAGGTGTACACGATCAAAGGCAGAGCCACGTGTGAAAGCACCCACGTGATTTACCAACTGACCTGCCTACACTGTGACGCATTCTATGTGGGAATGACCAGCAACAAACTGTCCATTCGCATGAATGGACACAGGCAGACAGTGTTTGTTGGTAATGAGGATCACCCTGTGGCTAAACATGCCTTGGTGCACGGCCAGCACATCTTGGCACAGTGTTACACCATCCGGGTTATCTGGATACTTCCCACCAACACCAACCTATCCGAACTCCGGAGATGGGAACTTGCCCTTCAGTATATCCTCTCTTCTCGTCATCCGCCAGGCCTCAATCTCCGCTAATTTCAAGTTGCCGCCACTCATACCTCACCTGTCTTTCAACAACTTCTTTGCCTCTACACTTCTGCCTCGACTGACATCTCTGCCCAAACTCTTTGTCTTTAAATATGTCTGCTTGTGTCTGTATGTGTGGATGGATATGTGCATGTGTGCGAGTGTATACCTGTCCTTTTTTCACCCTAAGGTAAGTCTTTCCGCTCCCGGGATTGGAGTGACTCCTTACCCTCTCCTTTAAAACCCACTTCCTTTCGTCTTCCCCTCTCCTTCCCTCTTTCCTGATGAGGCAACAATTTGTTGCGAAAGCTTGAATTTTGTGTGTATGTTTGTGTTTGTTTGTGTGTCTATCGACCTGTCAGCGTTTTTGTTCGGTAAGTCACCTCATCTTTGTTTTTATATATAATTTTTCCCACGTGGAATGTTTCCTTCCATTATATTGATACAATGTAGTCCAATTTTTTGCTAATACAGAAACAACATTTTGTGATTTATGTTGTGTACTCTTCAAAAGATCTAATGATGTCCTCATTCCTTTCTTATAAACAAAACAAGAAAAAACTGACAATAATTGTCGTTAAAATAAAACACAGAACAGTGTCTCCATAGCATCAATGAGCACATCCTTTCAGCACCTTTGACCCAGGCAGTGAACACAGCAGCGGTCAGTCTATGACTTGCAGCAGGTGAATCCCAGTCAGCTGCATTGTTCATGCACCCCACATAAATAATAATAAACAAAATCTAACAATACACATAACCAAGGCTTGATTTGTGACAGTATACCGCTGATGACGAAAAAAATTGGACCCAAAGATTTTGAGATGTGGTACAATAGAACTTTTGCTCTAGTTGAAGCGGTAAGATGCAAATGTTGTATTCACACTTTTAAAAAGCTCAGAAAAGTGTTATAACATTTTCAGAAGTCTAAATCAAACTACGGAAACTCTCGGTAGGAACTTAGAAATATAGGAAATGATAGAGTGCTACTTACCATAAATACATGTTAAGAAGTCTATTTTTTTTCTTTTAACAAATCTAGCACTGCATATTACTGCCAAATTAGTCATTACCTGTGATTGCCCCAGTGGCAGACGTATGTATAATAATGTCAAAACGTTTGTGACACTACACACTAGGAGAAGCTCAAGTTTCAGATACACATTGATTGCGTTCTTGATGATGCTATCCACATGTTCATCCACACTCTGCAAACCACTATGAAGAGTATGACAGAGGGTACATCTCACTGTACCAGATATTAAAGCTTGTTCATGTTTCAAGACCATTTAAATCTTTCTCTGCATGCTGTAATTAATCTAATATTGTCCTCATGGTTCCTATGGGAGCAATAGTTACAAGGTTGTAGCTTATTCCTAGAGTCGTCTTTTGGTAAGCATACTTTCTTAGGATAGTGTACATCTTATCCTGAAGCGTCTGCCAATTCAGTTATTTCAGCATCTCTGTGACACTCTCCCTTGGGTCAAACAAACCTGTGACCATTTGATCTGCCCTTCTCTGCATGCGTTCAATTCCCCATTAATCCATTTTGATACAGGTCCCACACATTTGAGCAATATTCTAGGATGGATCATACAAACGATTTGTAGAATGACTGCATTTCTATGGTATTCTACAAAAAAAAATCTCACTCTTTCGCCTGCCTTACCCCTGAGTAGGCCCATATGACTGTTCATTTCATATCCCTACAAAGTGCTTCACCCAGGTAATTGTACGAATAGACTTAATCCAAGCAAGACACCCTGATACTGTAGTCATACCACACTGCGTTTTCTTCACTTTGCAAAATGCACGATTTTACATGTCTGAACATTTAAAAGAAAGTTTGAAATTATCAAGATCTGACGAATGTTTGTACAATTTCTTTCAGACTGCACTTTATTCTAGATAAATGCACTATTTGTGAAAAGAGTGCTTTACTATTAATATTGTCTGCAAAGTCATTAATGTACATGAACATGAACAGCAATGGTCACAACATACCTCTCTATGACACATCTGAGGTTACTTCTACATCAGATGATGACTCCCCAGCCAAGATAACATGTAAGTCATTCCTACCAAAATATCCTCAATTACAGTGACAAATTTCACTCGATACCCCTCACGGTAGCAATTTTGATAATAAGCATCAATCTGGCACTAAGTCAAAAGCTGTTCAGAAATCGAGAAATACTGCCTGCACCTGTCGAGTCAGGAAGACGAAAGTTTGAAGGTCAGGTTGACAAAACAGATTTTTAATACTCTTGGAAAGAACCCTAAAGTTTCTGACATAGTTCAGGGGAATGACAAAGGGATCTTTGACAGGCTGGATTAAATCTAGGCGGCGTCTCAGACCGACCAGAGTTACAACTTTAAAGGCTTCTACGCTGAGCAAATACAACGGGCTGTTGGAGGAAGAATGCAAAGCCAGCTTCTAGTAATGTACAATTGCTATTCTGCGTGGTCTTTAATGGCCATTATCAAATTTTAAAAAATTAAGAATAACAATAACAGTACACAACAGGAAGGGTACAGCGGACTTTTCCTGATTGTTCCTTACATTACCTTTCCTTGATTTTTTTTTTTTTTTTTTTTTAATGATAATGTTTCTAAGTCTTTCCTGGTTTCCATTGAAAGCTTTGGATTGTTTCAAAGATTAATTTACACATTTTTTAATATTTTAATGTATTCTAGGACAGGAACTCAAAGAGCACAAGTATAAAAAAACTGCATGTAGGACATTCATGTAAAGCTTCCCATTTTTAACTGCAAGGTAATGGCAGTCTATTTTGTTACAAGAAAATGAATCGGGACTTAGTTCTCCAGAGCTGATACTATTATAAGGAGTTGTGATGGAAGAACACGAGTTCCAAACAATGGATGCCTTGGATCTGTTTGCTGCTGCTTCTTTTTAATCTCTGCTGCTAATCCCATGAGTGAAAGATCTCTACCAATGAAAAAGTAGATTTGAATGACATCAAGTTTCTTCTCTTGTCAATAGTTGTTTCTACTGAAGAGAAATGAGTCTGGTCATCTTTGTCCATTTGCAGTAATTCAAAGGTGTCGTGGCACCTGACATGTATGCTTGAAAATAACAAACGATCAATATTGTAATTAAGAAAAGTATTGACAGCAGTAAGCTGTATTTATCACATCCAAAAAGTTTGTAAAAGCTGTGGACCCTTGTTTTATCATGTCAATCCATTTGTGCCAATGGCTAACAGAGTACCATTCACCATCATGTCAAGTGGCAATAACAGTTTGCTTGCATCATAAATATTGAGTGTCAAAAGTTAATTCCAACAATATGAAATAGGACAGATTGCTACTAACCAGTTAGAGCAGGCAATGGGCAGCAGACAAGCATACTGAATAAAAAAACTGTCAGATACTATATACTCAAAAAAAACACTTAGGTACTGAAGGAATTATCCAAATACCAAATAGGGCTGAAATCAGTAAATGTGACATACATGTGAAGACAGAAAAATAATTACAGTTTCAGAAAAAACTGGATGATTTATTCAAGAGAAAGAGCATCACAAATTGGATGAGATGGTCCACCTCTGGCCCTTATACAAGCTTGGCTCTGGCTGATAGAGTTGTTGGATGTCCAACAGAGGGACATCATGCCAAATTCTATTCAAATGTCACGGTAGATAGTCAAAATCCCGAGGTGGTCTAATGGCCCTGCCCATAATGCTCCTTACATTCTCAATTGGGAAGAGATCCAGCAACTTTGCTGGCCAAGCTAGGGTTTGGCAAGCACGAGGACAAGCTGTGTGCGGACAGGCATTATCTTGCTGAAATGTAAGCAATGTATGGCTTGCCAAGAAGGGAAACAAAATAGGATGTACAGTATTGTCAACAGACGACTATGCTGTAGGGGGGGCATCCATGTCACCCCTACAGCATAGTCGTCTGTTGACCAAAAGGGATCTGTTAGGAAAAGAAATCGCACCCCAGATCATCAGTCCTGGTAGTTGGACCATATGGGATGTGACATTCACGGTGGCATCCCACCGTCTGGGGCGTCTTCAGACACATCTGTGCTGATCATTGGGGCTCAGTTCATAGTGGGATTCATCACTGAAGCCAATTATATTCCAGTCAATGCAATTCCAGACCAGGGACGTGCCTGGGGGCACACCAGATAGCAGTGCGATACCAACCTGGCTGCTGGCTGCCATACAGCCAAACGAGGACTGATGGTCTACTGTGCCATTTCTTTTCATAACAGGACCCCTTTGGTTGTCATCTGTGTCACCATTACAACACAGACATCTGTTGACGATATTATAAACCCCATTTTGTTTCTCTTCATGACAAGCCATCATTTGCTTACATTTCAGCAAGATAATGCCTGCCCACACACAATTCGTCTTCATACTTGCCACACCTTATCTTTGCCAGCAAGGTCACGGGATCTCTCCCCAACTGAGTATGTCTGGGGCATTATGGGCAGGGCCACCCAACCAGCTCATGATTTAGACAATACAATGCGCCACTTGGATAGAATTTGGCTTGATGTCCCTCAGTAGGACATCCAACAAATCTATCAATGCCAAACTTGCTCAAGAGTCAGAGGTGAACCAACTTGCTCAATTTGTGAAGCTCTTTATCTTGAATTAATCAATCAATTTTTCTGACATTGTAATTTTTTTTTTTTTTTATTTTTTTTTTTTTTTTGTCTGTGCACGTACATCACATCTACATATTTCCATCCCACACAGATAATTCTTTCATGCTGCATAATGTTTATTTTTATCTTACGAGTGTAATCTAATGGACAGAGCCCACCTCAGCATAGGGAGTCTCTGCTGGTTGGGAGTGTGGAGGTGGACAGACAGAGAGAAGTGTACTAGGGGGACAGTAACAGTGTGTGAGATTGGAATGGGAGCAGGGGAGGGCATTGAGGTGTGGGGCCACAGGAACGAAACCTAGAAACTTTAGCTGCGGCATATTCTTCACTCCTGTAAACCCCGTTATGTAAACCTTTGCTAGTCTCTCTGTCTCACCTGTCCTTTACCTGCTCCCACCCCAGCCTCACACCACCACACCTGCTTGATGAGGGCTGTCCCATACTTTCTAATATCTAAAAATCTTCCTTCAATGTGCCAGTCTGCCACTCAGTGTCTCCTCTAGGTGGGGAGCAGAAAGCTATCCTATTCCATATTATTGTTATTCCATCCCAGATTTCCCAATGTTTAAAAATTAATTTTACGCTTGCCGTAAAGTATTACACAAACACTAAGTGGTGAGTGAAAATCTCATTCTGGAAACTAAGTGGTTATTTTTTCTGATATTCAAATTATATTTTACTCTCATTTTTGTCCCTTTACCTAATCAACTTTGCAGTGTGACATTTCTGACGAAAGTACGAGTTATTCAGAAAGTAGGTAAAAAGTAGTGAATTCTTCCTTTGAATCACTCTCACTTTGTCTCAGGCGCGAGCAAATGTGTGTACCCGTATATGCATTTAGCTGTATCAAATTATCTTCCCCAACACACAAAATGGGGGTCATTATTCAATTTATCTTGAAAGTATGTGTGAAACGCACTTTCCACAAAAAGGCTCAGATGTATAACTCTCAAAATATGTGTTTGCACAATAGGTCTGGAATTTTTAAAGACAAGGCGAAGAAACCATTGGATTGTATAATTTTTTTATTAATCACAAAGAACCAACATGATTCAAAGACATCAACAACAGCAATGGACGTTCAAGTAAAAATGGAAATGTCGTGTGGCTAGGGCCTCCCGTCGGGTAGACCGTTCGCCTGGTGCAGGTCTTTCGATTTGACGCCACTTCGGTGACCTGCGCGTCGAGACGTTCAAGTGAATTGTCTGCCTCCAATTCTGATCACAGAGAAACACTCCAATAGGAGAGAGGGCACAACATCCTGCTCCATTTTCAAAAGCTGCAATGTCAAATATTACAACCTGTAACAAAAAAAGGTCATGTGATAATTATTGTTTACATACCGATTACAGTAACAGAGGCATATATGATCTAATAGGAAGGGGGAACAGAAGGGCAGGACATGGGGAACAATGAACAGATGAGATGTGAAACCATGGTAAGTTAATAGTGGCGATAATGCCAGTTAATTACATGTGTGGGAAAAGCAACCACTCTTGCAACTCAGAGCTACTCTTGTTTCTGCAACTGATCTTCCGTTCTTTCACTGTTCCTATTTTTCTCATATTAATAATTCTAGTTATAGAAGGTTTTCTAACTAAAAGCTTATTAGCATTTTGTAATGAAACCGATAAACAATACAGTCTCATTCTCTAATGGAAGAACACAGTACATCGCGTTCGTAAATAACTTGATCCAACAAAACTTTTTATATGAGTATCTGGACATTCATTACATGACATTTAATTTTAAGTATCAATACAAACACTTACATAAAACATTATTTACACTCAAAACCCATTATTCAAAACTGATGTCCATATGTGTAACTGTTTACAGCAGCAATTATTAATATAGTTACTATTGCTAGCTTTAATATGGATTGTTAAAAAGTTTAGGAATGTTAACTAAAAAATGAACTGTAAGCAAAATCTTTTCTGTTAAAAAGTTAATGTTGAAACCACTGGAGAAACATTATAATGTATTATTGTAGTCATCATGTACACTGCAAAAAAAAATAAATTTGCAACACCAAAAAGTAATTAACGTAGAGTAATGAAATTTCAGGAACATATATGTCTAAGTAACTTATTTAAGTGATTAATGTTGCAAGATCACAGGATAATATAAGTGCGAGATACACCATTGCAAATGTGATACACTAATACATTGAAATCCAGTGTAACTGCCCAAATGTAAGCATGCAAACATGCATGCATTGTGCTGGATATGAGTTTGTGGGATGAAGTTCCATGCCTGTTTCACATTGTCATCGAAACAGGGATGGTTAATGCTGTTTTTGGGAGACACTGGAGTTGTTCGATGATGTCCCGTGTGCACTGAATTGGAGCCAGACCTGGTGATCAAACAGGTCAAGGCAACATGTTGACATACTGTAGAGTATACACCCATGCCTCCATCTTTGCTACCCTCCCTGTTTACCTCTACCCTGTTGCTTCATAACCTGGGTTGTGAGTAACTGAATCCACTTTCTCTTCTTCCCCTTCTTTCCCCTCTCTCCTCCCTGATGAAGGAACAAAGTTCCAAAAGCTACGATACGTAAATTTTCTGTTATGTTTTGTGTATCTATTGGCTGTACTGGCCAGCCCCTCTATCTCTTTGTTAGTATTTGTTTCACGTCTTTATATGAGACTTTCCATCATCACAATAATGTTAGTTTATAATTTATGGACAGCCTAATCCATTATTTCCTGTCAAGGTTTGAAACTTTAGTAAATCATAATTTTTGTCTTGGTAAAATAAAGGTGATTAGATGTTTCCCTCATGCACATGTAAGAGACTGTCAGTTCACATCTACGTTTGTAATCTGCAATCCACCAGGAGGTGCATGGTACAGGGTAAGTCCCATTGTACCAGTTATCAGGGTTTCTTGCTGTTTCATTCATGTATGGAGCGTGGAAGAATGATTGTCTGAATTTGTCTGAATGCCTCTGTGTGAGCAGTAATCATCCTAATCTTATCTTCACGACCCCTGTGAGAGCAATATGTGGGGGGGGGGGGGGGGGGGGTTGTGGTATATCCCTAGAGTAATCATTTAAGGACAGTTCTTGAAACTTTGCTAATACACTTTCTTGGGATAGTTTACACCTGTCTTCAACAGTCTGCCATTTCAGTTCCTTCAGTATCTCTGTGACACTCTCCCATGGATTAAGCAAACCTGTGACCATGCTGCCTTTCTTTGTATACATTCAATGTCTCCTGCTAGTCTTATCTGGTACAAGTCCCACACACTGTAGCAATAGTCTAGGGCAAGGTCTACAACCTGCTTTACCCACAACTGAACCTATGTGATCATGCCATTTCATATTCCTACAAAGTGTTACACACAGGTATTTGTACGAGTTGGCAGATTCCGACAGTGACTCACCAATATTATAGTCACAGGATACTAAGTTTATACATTTCTAAACATTCAGAGCAAGTTGCCAATCACTGCACTATGTTGAAATCTCATCAAGATCTGACTGAATATTTATGCAGCTTCTCTGAAATAGCACTTCATTACAGATAACTGCATCATCTGCAAAAATCCTGATTTACAGCAAGGTCATTAATGGACAAGAACTGCAAGGGCCCCAACACACTTCCCTGGGGCACACCTGAAGTTACTTCTACATCTGATGATGACTCTCCATCCAAGGTAACATGCTGTGTCCTTCCTATCAAAAAGTCCTCAATCCAGTTATGAATTTCACTTGATACCCCATATGATCGTACTTTTCACAGTCAGTGTAGGTGTGGAACAGAGTCAAATACTGTTAGGAAATCAAAAAACACTATCTACCTGTTGCCTTGATCCAATGCTTTCAGCAAGTTATGTGAGAAAAGTGAGAGTTGGATTTCATATCATCTATGTTTTTGAAAACCATGCTGGTTGATATTGAGAAGGTAGTTCCGTTCGAGATACCTCATTATGTTTGAGCTCAAAATATTTTCTAAGAATCTACAACAAATCGATGTCAAGGCTACTGGATGGTAGTTTTGTCACTCCTACAACCCTTCTTGTAGACGGGTGTGATCTGTAACTTTTTCCAAAAACTGGGTAAGGTTTTTTGGATAGATTACAGTGAGAAGAGAGGATAGCTCAGCCACAAATTCAATATAGAATCTGACTGCGATTCCATCGGGGTCTGGAGCTTTGTTTAATGATTTCAACTGTTTCTCAACACAACTGACACTAATACCTATTTCGTTCATTTTTTCAGTGTACGAGGATTGAATTGGAGCAGTTCTCCTGGGTTTTTATTTGCAAAGGAACATTTGAAAATCGAGTTCAGAATTTCAGCTTTTACTTTGCTACCCTCAATTTCAGTTCCTGTCTCACTTGCTAGGGACTGGACACTAACTTTTGTGCCACTAACAGCCCTTACATACGACCAGAATTTATTTGGATTTTGTGAAATGTCATTTGACAATATTCTGCTACAGTAGCCATTGAAGGCTTCATGCATTGCTCTCTTGACAGCCAAACATGTTTCATCCAGCGTCTCTCAATCTATAATCCTACACTTTGTTTTACACCTATTATGCAGTAATCTCTGTTCCTTTAGACGTTTTCTTTACAGTGACTGTATACCACGGAGGTTCCATCCCATTATGAACTGTTCTACTAGGAACCTATCTACTCAGTGTGTGGTCAACTGTTCTTTTCAAGTAGAGGAAGAGCACCTCTACATGCTCCTGACCTGTCCTGAAAGTTTCAAGTTCCTCACTGAGATAAGATATTACTAATTTCTACTTAGTTAACTGAACGCATAATAAGAGGATCCTCACGACACAGTAAATAACTGTGCGTCAGTCGGGTGTGGCCAATGTGGAGCCGACAAACGACGACTGAGTCCCTGCGGGTGGCTCGCAGGGATGACCGCCAAACAGTCGTCATCTCCTTGATACGACGGAGTTTGTTTGGCACGGGCAGGTTGCGCCATTCAGTGTCCCAGAATTCGAAAACTTTGCGGCGTAATAGTGCCCGCGAATCAGTCGCCGGGAGGCCAATCTCCAGAGGTGGTTTACTGATGGCCTCTTTCACCAGGCGGTCAACATTCTCATTGCCGGGGATCCCAACATGGCCTGGGGTCCACACAAAGACCACAGAGCGGCCGTTACGTGCAAGAGTATGCAGGGACTCATGGACAGCCATCACCAGACGAGAACGAGGGAAATACTGGTCGAGAGCTCGTAAACTGCTCAGGGAATTGCTACAGATAACAAAGGACTCACCTGAGCAGAAGCGGATATACTCTAGGGCACAAAAGATGGCGACCAGCTCAGCTGTGTAAACGCTGCAGCCATCCAGCAAGGAACGTTGTTCAGAATGGTCCCCTAGAGTAAGCGCATATCCGACACGACCAGCAACCATTGAACCGTCAGTGTATACAATGCCAGAGCCCTGATACGTGGTCAAGATGGAATAAAAACGGCAGCGGAAGGCCTCTGGAGCGACGGAGTCCTTCGGGCCCTGTGCCATGTCGAGCCGAAGGCAAGGGTGAGGAACACACAATGGGGGTGTCCGCAAAGTGGCCCGGAAAGGAGGTGGAACTGTAAAAACCGTAAGCCCAGAGAGAAGCTCTTTGACGCGGACCGCGATCGTACAACCTGACCGGGGCCGACGTTCAGGAAGATGGACGACCGATTGTGGGAACAGGAGACGATAGTTTGGATGACCAGGCAAGCTAAAAACATGGGCAGCATAAGCGGCCAGTAAATGTTGGAGCCTCAATCGCAGTGGAGGTACACCTGCCTCCACAAGTATGCTGTCCACAGGGCTGGTGCGGAATGCTCCTGTCACCTGTCGAACCCCACAGTGGTGAACGGGGTGCAGCAGTTGCAATGCTGAGGGCGACGCTGAGCCATACGCCACACTCCCATAATCAAGCCGGGACAGCACAAGGGCTTTGTAGAGCTGCAGCAGCGTATTACGATTGGCACCCCAAGTTGTGTTGCTGAGGCAGCGAAGGGCATTCAGATGCTGCCAGCACTGACGCTTGAGCTGATGAATATGTCGAAGCCAAGTAAGCCGGGCATCGAACAGCAATCCCAGAAAACGGTAAGTGTCAACAACCTTGAGAATGGCATCCTGAAGATAGAGCTCAGGGTGGGGATGGACAGTTCGGCACCGACAAAAGTGCATAAAAAAAGTCTTTGCAGGATAAAATTGAAACCCATGAGATAGGGCCCATGCCTGCGCCTTGCGTATGGCTCCCTGCAACCCACGTTCTGCAACACTAATGGTGGAGGAGCTGAACAAGATGCAGAAATCGTCAGCATATAACGTGGGTGAGACAGACGACCCAACTGCTGCTGCAAGGCCATTTATGGCCACAAGGAAAAGGGGCACACTCAATACTGAGCCCTGTGGAACGCCATTCTCCTGGATATGAAGTGAACTATGGGATGTGCCAATTAAAACGCGGAATGTCCGAACAGATAAAAAATTCTGAATAAAAATGGGGAGAGAGCCCCGGAGACCCCATCCGTGCAACGTGGCGAGTATATGGTGCCGCCACGTCGTGTCATATGCTCTGGAGAGGTCGAAAAAGAGGGAGACAAGGTGTTGGCGCCTGGAAAAAGCAGTGCGGATTGCAGACTCAAGAAAGACCAAAGTATAGGCGGTGGAACGGCCCTGACGGAAGCCGCTCTGGCACTGAGCCAGAAGACCCCGAGACTCGAGCAGCCAACACAGCCGTCGACTCACCATACGTTCCAGTAGCTTGCACAGAGTATTTATCAAGCTGATGGGTCGATAGCTATCCACAGTAAGCGGGTCCTTACCAGGCTTCAGCACCGGAATGATGGTACTTTCTCGCCACTGCGACGGAAAGACACCATCACCCCATATGCGGTTGAAGACGGCAAGAACACATCGCTGACAGACCGGGGACAGGTGTTTGAGCATCTGATTGTTGATGCCATCTGGCCCAGAGGCCGTATCGGGGCACTGTGCCAGGGCGCTTTGGAGTTCCCACAAACTAAATGGGGCGTTATACGTCTCAGGGTGGCGAGAAGCAAAAGAAAGCCGTTTGCCTTCCTCCTGGCGTTTAAGCGCGCGAATCGCAGGCGGGTAATTCCCCGACGCAGAGGCCCGAACATACTGCTGTGCGAAATGCTCGGCGATTGCATCAGCATCGGTGGATACCGCCCCGTTGATGGTAAGCCCTGGGACACCTGTAGAGTGCTGCACTCCAAAGATGCGCCGAATCTTCATCCACACCTGGGAGGGTGAAGTACGGGAACCAATGGTGGAAACGTACCTCTCCCAGCGCTCCTGTTTCCGACTCTTGATGAGCCGCCGTGCCTGAGCACGGAGACATTTGAAGAAAATGAGGTTCTCCAAAGACGGGTGCCACTTATGTCGCTGAAGAGCCCGCCGACGTTCTTTAATGGATTCAGCGACCTCCGGAGACCACCAAGGCACTGCCTTTCGCCGGGGGCACCCTAACGAACGAGGAATGGTACGTTCTGCAGCGGAAACAATCGCTGCAGTCAGTGTCTCAACCACCACATCGATGGTACTGTGGGGGAGAGATGCAACAGTGGCAGCAGAGGAGAATGTTTCCCAGTTTGCCTTGCTAAATGCCCACCTAGGCAGGCGTTCATTGGATCGACGCTGGGGTAGTGAAAGGAAGATGGGAAAATGGTCACTACCACACAAGTCATCATGGACTCTCCAGTGGACCGATGGTAAAAGCCCTGGGCTGCACAACAACAGATCTATGGCCGAGAACGTGCCATGCGCCACACTGAAATGCGTGGCAGCGCCAGTGTTTAAGAGGCAGAGATCAAGTTGGGAGATGAGATTCTCGCCATCTCTGCCTTGGCCAGTAATCTTCGATCCACCCCACAGGGGATTGTGGGCGTTAAAATCCCCAAGGAGAAGAAAAGGCGTGGCAAGTTGGGCGACAAGTGCAGCCAATTCGGTCAGGGAGACTGTACCACCTGGAGGGAGATAGACACTGCAGACGTTTATGTCCTGGGTAGTCCTTACGCGGACAGCCACAGCTTCCAAAGATGTTTGAAGGGGCACAGGAGCACTATATACAGAGGTAAGGACATACACGCAGGCTCCACCTGACACACTATTGTAAGTGCTTCGGTTGCAGTAATAACCCCTGTATCCACGGAGGACAGGGGTCCGCATTGCCGGGAACCAGGTTTCCTGGAGAGCAATGCATAAAGCAGGTGTCAAGCTTACAAGCTGACGCAGCTCAGGTAGATGGCTAAAATAACCGCCACAATTCCACTGGAGGATTGTACAAAGCGTGTCCTGTAGAGGCATTCAGGCACTGAAAAGGCAAATTACTGGGCAGGGTCACATGCTGCCACCGACTGAGTGACGGACATCGCTACGGCCATCGTTTCTGAGGAGACGGCGAGATCCAGGTCATCAGGGGACGCAAAGAGCTCGACCTCATCCTCAGAGGCTGAGCTGACAGGAAGCGTTGGTGCGGGAACCACTGGGTCCTTATCCTTCTTGGAGAGCTTCCTCTTCTCTCTCTTGTCTTTCGGAGGAGGGTTGGCATGCTGGGAGGGCTTTCCTGACGCATTATCAGGAACAGAGGAAGAGCGTGAAGCCCTTCGACCAGCAGCTGGTGGCTTCTTCAGCCACTGGCTAGTGTCTTGTGAGACACTGGGGAAGTCCTTGGAAGGGACTCCCCCAAGGGATCCCTTCCGAACAAGTGAGGCCAGAGGAGGCTGTTGCGTCTCCGGCTGAGCAGCCGGAGAGAGCTGTCGCTTCCCCGGCTGAGGAGCCAGAGAGGGCTGTCGCCGCTCCGGCTGAGAGGTGGGGACCGACGTCCTCGGTTGCTTGGGGCGCACTGCTCCCGAACTGTGTGTTTTGGAAGCAGTGGAAGAGAGAGTGGCCCCCACCGGTGGTGGGGCAGGCGAAACATGACTGTTCGGTGGGCCAACTGTCAAAGGAGTCTTTGCAGGAACTGGTGGCTGCAGTGTTACAGCAGCATAACTCCTCAACATAGGTGTGGGGTTGAGCCATTCTAATTTCTTCCTCGCCTCTTGGTAAGTTAAACGGTCCAGGGTCTTAATTACTTGTATCTTCCGCTCTCGTTGGTAGACTGCACAATCTGGCGAGCAGGGAGAATGATGCTCCCCACAGTTAACGCAGGTGGGAGGTGGAGCACACGGAGCATTTGGATGCGAAGGTCGTCCACAATCGCGACATGTGGGGCTGGCAGTGCATCTGGAGGACACGTGCCCGAATTTCCAGCACTGGAAGCATCGCATAGGGGGCGGGACATAGGGCTTGAAATCGCACCGGTAGATCATGACCTTGACCTTCTCAGGCAAGCAGTTGCCCTCAAAGGCCAGGATGAAAGCACCGGAAGCGATCCTATTATCCTTGGGTCCCCTAAAGACACGACGAACGAAGTGTGCACCTCGTCGTGCCAGGTTCTCCCGTAGCTCGTCATCAGACGGTAGCAGAAGATCTTTATGAAAGATAATCCCCTGGACCAAATTTAGTGACTTATGGGGAGTGACGTTAACAGGTATGTCACCAAGCTTCTCACAGGCGAGCAACGCCCTTCACTGTGCAGAGGAAGGTGCTTGTATCAAAATGGCCCCGCTCCGCATTTTGGAAAGAGGGGCCACTTCCCCGAACTTATATTCAAGATGGGTCACAAAGAACAGAGGCTTAGTCCCCAAAAATGAATCCCCATCAGTTCTGCTGCACACAAGATATCGCGGTGAATATGGCTCCTGTCTGTCCGCAGCCCTGCGTCCCTCCCAGGGCGTGGCTAGGGAAGGGGACGATTTGGGGTTATATGCCACAGCGTTAAAGTCTACTTTATTGCGCTTAGAGACGTTGGTGGTCGTGCGACCACCGGATTGAGATTGTACCCATTTCATTGCGGGGTATCCGCCCCGATGCCACCCACTCCGACCAGGGGCTCTCCCCACGGGTGGCACCCAGCCACAGCAAAGGCCACCTAGCAGGATGGCCGTTGCCGGGAGTCCTGATGCCCCGGAGAGACGGGCATCTACTCCTAGGCTTACGTGGGGAGGCGGCAGTTCAGGCATCGGCAGTACGATCCCTGTGTTGTCAGGGGGCTACAACCTAGAGGGTACATGACGACCCCACCACAACGGGCTGGCTACCGTGCTGGATTTTGGGTGCCATGGGTAGTCCATAGTGATCGTGGGTGCAGATGATGATGCACTAAGGGCGTAACTTACACAATCCATCAGGTGTGTATGCCCAAAATGAGGGATGGAGGGTGCAGTTACGACACCCAGACGATAAAGAGTGCCAAGGTCTTAGGGCACAGAGGACTGATGGTGCACCACGTAAGGGGTCCTTCCCCAAAAGGCTCTTACTTCTGTTGAATTTGGAAAAATGGAGGTCAAACCCTAATGGGGACCATCACATTAAAGGCCGAAACAGTTGAGACTCCTATTAGTCGCCTCTTACGACAGGCAGGAATACCGCGGGCCTATTCTAACCCCCGAACCCGCAGGGGGGAAATGGACACAGGCAGACAGTGTTTGTTGGTAATGAGGATCACCCTGTGGCTAAACTTGCCTTGGTGCATGGCCAGCACATCTTGGCACAGTGTTACACCGTCCGGGTTATCTGGATACTTCCCACTAACACCAACCTGTCAGAACTCCGGAGATGGGAACTTGCCCTTCAGTATATCCTCTCTTCTCGTTATCCGCCAGGCCTCAACCTCCGCTAATTTCAAGTTGCCGCCACTCGTACCTCACCTGTCTTTCAACATCATTTTTGCCTCTGTACTTCTGCCTTGACTGACATCTCTGCCGAATCTCTTTGCCTTTACAAATGTCTGCTTGTGTCTGTGTATGTGTGGTTGGATATGGGTGTGTGTGCAAGTGTATACCTGTTCTTTTTTCCCCCTAAGGTAAGTCTTTCCGCTCCGGGGATTGGAATGACTCCTTACCCTCTCCCTTAAAACGCACATCCTTTCGTGTGTGTGTGTGTGTGTTGATGTGCCCTATTCTTGTATACACATAATATACAGAGAAGAATTGCATTTTATGTTCTTTATATCTGCTTTTTTCATATTCTATTCGAATTTTACGATTCCAACAGGACAGAAACATGCCACGTGAACTTACATTTGAAGAAATTCTAGCAGAACTAGAGAACCATCAAGAGAGTGACGATGAAGATGATATACAGAATTGGCAATTATTCCACCCAATGCAGATGTAATAACAGATGAAGAAGACACTGACGAAAATGTACTGTTGTACAAGATGACGCCGGTACTTTAGAGCTCACAACCAGCTGAGATGAAGTTAATGCTACAGTTGTACATCCAGAAGCCAAAAGAAGGAAAGCGTTGGGAGGTGGAGGAGAAAGTGGTATGTTATCTACAAAAAAATATATATGTAAGTGGTATAAATGTCAACCAACGTACACAAACAATAGTGAACCAGGGAAGAGCAACAAACATTATGATGCGGAATGTCTAGCAAATAACACAGTGCCCCAGGTGTTTGACGATTTTTTTTTCTAAGAAACTAATGGATACTATTATTAAACAAAGCGAAATTTATGCTTGCCAACATAACAGAATAAATTTTCTGCTAACCAAAGAAGAACTAAAATTATTTATTGGCGTACTACTTCTGAGTGGTTATCATAAGCTTCCCCACAAGAATAAGTACTGGGAACAGGCTCCTGACGTCGGTGTTCCTTTAGTCTTCAACTCCGTGTCAAGAAATAGGTTTTGGGAAATAAAGAGATTCATTCATCTCAATGACAACTCCAAAATAGACAGAAACGACAAGATGTACAAACTGAGGTTATAATTTGAAATGCTGAAATAGGAATTTGGTAAATTTCGCGTATTTCATTGAGAACTCTCAACTGATGAAATAATGGTACATTATTATGGCAAACATTCAGCTAAAATGTTTCTGAGGGAAAAGCCTATCAAATTTGGATATAAAATTTGGTGTCTTACAAGTTCCAATGGCTTTCTTTATAATTTTTCACCATACTGTAGCAAGACTGACAACAAACAGGAGCCTTTAGGTGCAAGGGTAATAAATGAACTAAAAACCATTATTCCAGAATCAGAGTATCCGAATTATAAGCTTTTCTTTGACAACTTTTTCACCAGTGTTGACACACTGATCACACTCGGAAAGAGTAAAATGAAAGCTGCAGGAACAATAACAGAGATCCGAACTAATGCATGTCCTTTGATTGACTCGAAAAGAATGGCAAAAGGAAGGAACGTGGATTCTATGACTACATATTTGACAAAGAGAATGAAGTTCTGGTTGTGAAATGGAGTGACAACAAACCAGTATGTGTAGTGACAAATAACAGTACTATTATTCCTTGAGTTCTACTAAAATATATTCACGGGCAAAAAAAAGGAAATATCTGTTACACTGCCACATATCATTGAAGAATACAATGCCCACATGGGTGCCATATATCTACTGGACAAGCAGATATCACTTTATAGGACGAGGATAAGGTCAAAGAAATGGTGGTGGCCATTATTCACACAGATGATATATATCTGCATAGTAAACACATGGCGTGCATACCAAATTGCTAACTCTAATGAGAAGCTCTTACTTTTGGATGTCCGACAGAGAATAGTGATGTTTTTTCTATCAAAGGGAAAAGGATCAGTACCAAAACAAAGAGGAGCACAAGGAAGCAAATTGATGGGAGGATGGGTGAGCACAGATGTACGACTAGATCCAGGAAATCATTTCTTTGTGCCAAGTAAAACACAGAAGAAATGTGCTTACTGCAAGAAAAAAACAACAAAAATTTGTGATAGGTGCAATGTTGGTGGACATGACAAGTGTTTTGCTTCATTTCATACTGAATATTGTAATGTAATTAACTGTCAGAGATAAAGTTTATCTCATGCGAAAAGTACGATGCCCACAGTAGAGAGTTAAGGTAACTTCATTATGTTGCCATACAATGTGTTTAATTTATTTATTTATGAATATTTTCTTTCATGATAAATAATGGATTTGTTTGAGATGATAAATGTGGTATATTTATAGGTATTTATTTATATGTGTCTTTGGAGTGTATTAAGGTCAGAAGACCAAAGAATCTGGAATGCAGGAATGTCTGCAACTTCCGGGCACATGTTGGCTTGCACGCCACTTCTTTGTCGGTATTGGAGGGAGATGGACGTGTTTAAGTGACCAGTACAGTATAATGCATTTTTAGGGTATCAATGTTCGAAGAGAATATATTGTAGTTACTAAACAAAGAGTACGAATAAATATTATTTTTAGCCGAAAGTAATTCGAACCCGGTAGTGTTTATTTCAAACAAGAAGAAAACCCAGGCCATGCTTGTTAGAGTAATGTTTTGCAGACAAAACCCCTAGACAAACGAGATCTGCAGTGTGTAATCTATCGGCAGCTACTATTAAATAAGCCTTGCTGAAATTGTGCTGGAACTACTCGTATTATTATCAATTACAAACACGTTGTGCGAAAGTGGTCCTACCACAATATACCGCGTAAGATTCCACATCATTCAGTTATCAAGAAACGAGATAGGTAACAACCAGTACAATATGGTGGCGTCGTCCGGGATTATTGAAAATGTTACCGAAATGAACTACCACCGAGATTGCGAAGAAAACGACAGAATTCGTACATCCTGGCTGAAAATGTTAAAGGAAGTCAAATGCTGATACCTTCAAGACAAAGGAAGTCGAATGCTGATACCTTCAAGACAACGGGATGCAGTTACTGGAGCAAGAATAACGGCGCAATAAGTCACGAAAGAAGAAAAAAGTGTAAAGTGTTGTGCAACCAAAAAAGCAATATTCATATAAGTGTAGTGTTTCAGTGTTGTGAATTCCATCACGCACCAATCAACAAAGAAGACCTTATAAGAAAATAAGTAAACTGTGAGTAAAATAGTTTAGTTTCCTTTAGAAAAGATAAATTTGTTGTGTTTTGTTTATTCCTGTGTAAAAAGATGACTATTGTAAAAGAGGAAGGTATTGACGACGGTGTCGCCAACGCTAGTACAGATGTGAATTTATCATACGAAAGTGAATGCAACAGTAATAGTCCGAATCCTGTAGACAAAGTTGAAACTCATACGGAAAGACAGAATGAAGTTAAAGACATGCTATCAAAAATAATGAATTATATGGAGGGAAAATTTAAGGCAATTGATGACACTAACAGACAAAACGGACAGTGGTTAGGAAATATTAAAGACAGACTCGATGCTAATGAGATTCGTTTGGATCAAATGGAGCAAAACAATGCTGCTCAGTTAGACCAGACTCTCAAGCTCATGAGTGATAAATTTGAAAAACAATTCAAAGAATATGAAAAGAAAAATGACAATCACTTTCAAAAAGTAGAAGCAAAAATTTCCAGTTTGAGTCGTAATATGGTTAAGATCACGGGTAAGGTCAATTATGTCGGGAGAAAAGTTAAAAATGTAGATGCAAAAGTAAAAAATCTGAAAACTGAAGCAAGTACAGGTAGAGAGAAAATCCATAATGCGTTTAAAGTTGTGCATTCAGATATCAAACATGTAGAAGAAACAGTATCTGAGCGTATTTCTCTTGTAGACGATAAAATTGTTAAAGTAGAAAGCAAATTTGAACAAAAGATAGGAATTATTACTGAAAAAATAGATGTAAATAATCAGATAAACAAAAATGAAGTCAAGAGTTTAGAAAGTAGTATTAATGACATCACTAAGAAACTTGAAAGTGTTAGTAGCAATATGGTCAGCAATAGTTTGCCGAACAATATTGGCACTTTGTGGTACAATATTCCAGTACAAAACTTTTCAGATGAGAGCAGTATGCATCCGGTAGATTTCCCGCAGCATTGCAAGGATATCTTTTTCCCAAATATGAATGATAATTTGAAAATTAAATTTGTGAAAAGATTTCTAGAAGGTGAAGCATTGTCATGGACTAATCATTATTGTACTGAGGGAATGTCTTTTGCAGAGTTCGAGGAGAGGTTCTTAAGTAAATTCTGGTCAGAGACAGAACAGGCAAGAATAAAAAGTGAATTCTTGAATGGACCTGTTTATAAACATGAATTTCGTAGCATGAAGCAATTTTGCAGAAATCAGTTAAGGAAACTCACTCGCCTAAGCAAACCTTTTGATGAACTCACTCAAATTGATGCACTCAAAAGGAGGCTACCATGTGAACTACAGTGGGAGTTAGCTTATGGTCCAGATGACACAATAGATCAGTTTTTGAAATATGTTGACAAACTAGACAGAATTATTGAGAAAACGGGTAAACCACCACACCATAGTCAAAACCATTTTCAAAGGACAGGGCATACAAATTGGGGAAACACACAACATGATAAAAAGGAAACACACAATTTTGGAAGTAGTGATTCTCATCAGAGAAATCACCAGTACAACTTCAAGGGATCACAAGGACACAATTTCCATTACAAAGGTCAGTATGGAAATAATCATAACCAATCTGGTAACAGACACTTTGGAAATAAACCAAAGGAGTGGAATAGTCATAATGGTATGGGGAGAACTGAACAGGAGTTAAAAAACTGAATGAGGCTCCATTGGCGGTCCGCAAGGTAGGAGCTACTTATACACAAATGGAAAGGGCCAACCCAAACTGTCTAACTAAACAGAAAGATACCTGTGACATAATGAGTAATTATTTCAAAGAGGAGTGTTATCCCATTAATGTAGTATCTGTTACAAATAATATATGACATACAAATAAACCAGAAACAAAAGGTAAGTTATTTAAAGACACTGATTGCTTAGAAAACTGTGAAGACTTAAACTTAGATTCATTCTATGAGTGGGCTGAGAGGAGCACCTTGCTGGAAAATAGTTGTTCAAATGATCAAAGTGTATTAGGAATTAGAGAACTTATGGAAGAGTCTGGTGGGCTAGGAATGAAAAGAGCACCTAGTAAGGATGATTTAAATGTGTATCTGCATACTGAAGGTAAGAGTGCAGAGGATAAAGATGATAATTTTTGTGATGTTGATTGGGAAGAAAAGGAAATTGAGGATAGTAGTGAAGATAGATGTTTTATTGGTGTAAGTGAGGAGTTGGAAGCTTTAGGGATTACTAATATAAAAGAGGATAGTAATGAAATTAGCGAGGTACACATGAACACAGTTGACAATTTCAATGATAAGGATGCCAGAATTTCAGCCAATGAGTTATTTGATCTTAATACATGGAAGAAAAATGAGAAGGAATTGACAGCAGGTAATCTTAACAGCATTAGGGGAGTAGATGATGAAATGTCAGATAGTGAGCAATTTTTGTTTAACTTATGGGTTAACAGTAGTGCCATTAAGGATGATGAAAATTTCAGAAAGGTAACACTTGATATATGTGAAACTTTGTATCCAGACTGGTGGCATAGAATTAAGTATCACATTGCACAAATGTTAAGACAGAAATATAAAGGAGAGACACACAATAGCACAAATGAATGTAGTTGGCTTAATGAAATATTCAGAAATAGTAATCAGGCCAAAGAAAATGCAATTAGGGTAATAACAGCATATAACTCTGGTAGTAATGATACAGGTAAGGATACTGGAAAGGGATATGGATTCAGTGAAATTGAAGATGACTTATTACATGAGAATATTAACAAAAAATTTGACTTTGATGTAAGCAGTCCGTTTATTGATGTGCAGATAGGATCATGGAAAGGAAAGTGTTTAGTAGACACAGGAAGTCAAGTATCTGGGATATCAGAATCATTAAGTAAAAAACTGAAAACTAATAAGGATTATGTCGAGTTACCTGTGGTAGGAATTAAAATAAGAGGTGCTACCGGGAAGCACAGTAAATCAATAAGGAGTCAGGCTTTTATTACTTTTGAAATTGAAGGAGTATCATGGTCACATGGGTGTCTCGTCATTCCTGATCTCACAGAGGATTTTATCCTAGGCATGTCTTGGATAACAAAAGTAAGTGCAGCATTTGATTGGGCAGGGCAGAAATTAATGATGACTCTACCAAGTGGTGAAGTCATCACTACGAAACTTCTTCAATCAAATGTGTTTTGTATGAATAAGACTGTGAACAGTATTGAATTTACAAAAGAAGGTGAGTACATTGAAAGCCATGTCACAGATTTCGATACAGATGAGATAGAGTTTGAAAAGTTAGTAAATGAAAAAGTAGTCGAGGCTAGAGAACTAACTGAGAACCAAAAACAAGATTTGAAATTATTTTTGTGGGAATATAGTGATGTATTTAGCAATATACCAGGTAAAGTAATTGGATACCAATGTACTTTACAGTTGAAGCCACATGAACCTTTCTTTACAAAACCATACAGTATTCCAATCTCGAAAAGGGTAGCAGTGGAGAAAGAATTGCAAAAGATGGAAGTGTGTGAAATCATTGAGAGGAGTATAAGCCCTTATAATAATCCCTTAGTCACTGTAAATAAACCTAATGGACAAGTCAGATTAGTACTGGATTCCAGACAGTTAAACAAATGTTTATACAGAGAAACTGACCACCCAGAGAACATCGATGAGTTGTTATATAAATTTAAAAATATCCAAATTATGTCAAGCCTTGACCTAACTTCAGGTTTTCATCAAGTACCTCTTGCAATTAGTTCTAGAAAGTACACTGCTTTCTTATACAATGGGAGATGTTACCAGTATTGTGTAGTGCCTTTCGGATTAAACTCATCAGTCGCCGAATTTATAAGGGCACTAGACTATGTACTTGGCCAAGAAGTTGTGTCAGAATTAACAATTTATGTAGACGATATATTAGTTTCAAATCAAAGTTGGGAGGATCATTTGAAGTTATTGAAGAAGGTGTGTGAGAAACTCAGAAGAGGTGGTATGACATTAAAACTGGAAAAATGTAAATTTGGTGTGTCAGAACTAAAATTTTTAGGTCATGTCATTACTAAGGAAGGGATAAGTGCAGATCCGGAGAAAATAAAATCTATCGTAAACTTTCCATCTCCTAGAAACCGGAAACAATTAAAGTCTTTCTACGGACTCTGTGGATTCTATCGAAAATATGTAAATGGACAATGCCTTAATGTAACATGTTTAAGCAACTTACTTAGAAAAAATACTCCATGGAATTGGTCTGAAGAGTGCCAGAAAGCATTTGATAAAATTAAGAATGAACTTTGTAAGAACAGTCTTTTACACAGACCAGATTTTAGTTTGCCATTTTGTCTTCACACTGACAGTAGTGATTATGGACTAGGAGCAGAACTATTTCAGGAGAAAATTGTGAATGAAAAAAATCTTCATTGTACAATTGCATTTGCCAGCAGAATGTTACTTAAACATGAGAGAACGTACACTGTCACAGAAAAAGAATTACTCGCAGTACACTGGGCGTTTACAAAATTTAAAACATACCTGTTAGGACACAAGATAAAAGTCTATTCAGACCACAAAGCTTTAAGTTACTTGCAGGAGTGTAGATTATATCACAGTAGATTAACCAGGTGGGCAATGTTCATGCAACAGTTTGATTACGAAATTGTGTATATTAAGGGATCAGAAAACGTAGTAGCTGATGCTTTATCCAGGTTACCAGTAGGAGGAGATCAGGAAATGTTTGATCAAGAGGAAGAAAAGGAATTTAAAATAAGATACATGAAGGGAATCCAGGATGAAAAGCTCATAAAGACACTTTGCAATAACATCAGGAGGGGACAGAATAACGATCCTAATTGGAAATTGGTTAAGGACTGTTTAGGCAAAAGAGGGTATGATAAACTTGACAAGTACTATAAGGTCTTTAAGGGAACACTCTTTAGAAGAACAGATGTGGACTCTGACAATTGGAAGCTACGTTGGCCAGAGTGTGAGGCAGACAAATTAATGAAGTACACCCATGAGAGTTATGGTCACTGTGGAATACAGAAATGTGTAAAAAAAGTTACAAGAAAATATCTACTTTTATAACATGGTAAAGAAGGTGAGGAACGAAATATCAACATGTGACAAATGTCAAAGAGTAAAAGTAAGCAACAGAACATGTCAGGGAGAAATGCAGAACATCATTCCAGATAAACCATTAGATTTAGTAGCTGTAGACTTTTATGGACCTTTACCTAAAAGCAAAGGTGGCCATTGTTTTATATTCGTCATGGTTGATGTATTTTCCAAACTAATTAAACTTTATTCTGTGCAAAAAGCTACAAGTAAAGAGATCATTGCAAAAATTGAGAGAGATTACTTCAAGAGTGTAGGGAAACCTAAAGCTATACTATCTGATAATGGTTCACAATTTGTTTCAAAAAACTGGAAAGCATTCATGGAAAAAAACTAACACAAAACATATCTTGATATCCGTGTACAACCCATCTTCAAACCCAGCAGAAAGGTACATGAGAGAAATAGGGAGACTTTGTAGGACATATTGTAGTCACAAACATCCTAGTTGGTCCGACCATGTAAACAACTTCGAGGATATCATGAACAGCTTGCAGCATAGCTCTACTGGGTTTTCACCATATGAAATTATGTTTCACCTCAGACCAGCAAATCTTATTTCTGAATTAATAGACTTTCCACAATGTAGCTTAATATCAATGAAAGAACATGAAGAGATTGTAAAGAAAACCATGAAGAAACTAGGTGAAGCTAGGAAAAACAGACGTAATAGGAAAATAAAGGCTACCACATTCAGAGTAGGTGACCATGTCTTAGTGAAATCCCACAAACGATCAAAGTTACTAACAGCAGAACTCAAGAAGTTCTTTGACATTTGCATTGGGCCATTTGAGATTATTGAGAACCCCATCCAAATGCGTACCGATTAGTATATCCCAAGTCGAGAAAGCTGTTTGGTCTTAGGAATGTTTCTTTGAAGCCGTATATTGAGAAAAGAGCAAACTGAGCCTAAAAACATGCCTTTATCTGGAAAGAATTTTACTGGAAGTAAAGAAAGAAAGAAAAAAAATGCAGTCACCATACTATGCCATGTAACACATCTCATGCAAAACGATGTTGTATCTAGACTGATTGTCACGTAATTATATTATAAGATTAGATTTCATGATTCCTATGTGTTTTTTAAAGTAATTTTACAGTATTTAATGAATTGCAAAATATGTAAACTTGATAAATAAGGGATTTTATTTTATTGATGATGCTAGGAGACAAGACATGTCACCCACCCTCACAGTTTGAGAATAGCAAATCTCATAAATTTTGAAATTTGTTCATTCACTTAAATAGACCATAATGCTAAAAAAAAAAAAAAAATTGAATAGTTGATAGAATATATTTTCTTGTATATGCAAGTGTGCCTTTGTTTTACATCATGCTCACCATAACTGGTTTTATTCAGCTCTGTTTATAACCCCATAAAGATACTTTGTTGGCTTATTTTGCCTCTTAATTTTGATATAACATAATTCACAAGGCTCATGAGAGAATAGTGT
The DNA here is from genome assembly GCF_023864345.2 of Schistocerca serialis cubense. Lineage (NCBI taxonomy): Eukaryota > Metazoa > Arthropoda > Insecta > Orthoptera > Acrididae > Schistocerca > Schistocerca serialis. Next base: position 45,552,289 of record NW_026047583.1, read on the forward strand.
TGTTGAATTGAAATACTTTTGCAAACTCACTGATGATATAGGAGTTAGTACTATGTTTGTTCTAATATGAGAAAATGTTTTAACTTTAGTATTATTTTATAGTAAATTTCTGGGCAACAAATCGACATATGTATTTATGTTGTGAGACAAAGGAGGAAGTCAATGGTTGATGAAAGAATAAACAGTTTACTACAGTTGTGATAAAAAGTTGTATACAAGCTAAGACAATGATGCAATTTCTGTATCGGACTGACAAGTGGACCAAGGTACACTTGCAAGTCCTGGTGGGCTATTGTAATGTAATTAACTGTCAGAGATAAAGTTTATCTCATGCGAAAAGTACGATGCCCACAGTAGAGAGTTAAGGTAACTTCATTATGTTGCCATACAATGTGTTTAATTTATTTATTTATGAATATTTTCTTTTATGATAAATAATGGATTTGTTTGAGATGATAAATGTGGTATATTTATATGTATTTATTTATATGTGTCTTTGGAGTGTATTAAGGTCAGAAGACCAAAGAATCTGGAATGCAGGAATGTCTGCAACTTCCGGGCACATGTTGGCTTGCACGCCAATTCTTTGTCGGTATTGGAGGGAGATGGACGTGTTTAAGTGACCAGTACAGTATAATGCATTTTTAGGGTATCAATGTTCGAAGTGAAAATATTGTAGTTACTAAACAAAGAGTACGAATAAATATTATTTTTAGCCGAAAGTAATTCAAACCCGGTAGTGTTTATTTCAAACAAGAAGAAAACCCAGGCCAGGCTCGTTAGAGTAATGTTTTGCAGACAAAACCCCTAGACAAACGAGATCTGCAGTGTGTAATCTTTCAGCAGCTACTAATAAATAAGCCTTGCTGAAATTGTGCTGGAACTACTCATATTATTATCAATTACAAACACATGGTGCGAATGTGGTCCTACCACAATATACCGCGTAAGATTCCACATCATTCAGTTATCAAGAAACGAGATAGGTAACAACCAGTACAATATACATTCCATAACATTACAATATTCTTTATTTAATGTTTGTGTTGCTTCTTACAATATTATGCATGGAGAATAAGATTGTGAATTTGGATAGCGCATTTGGCCAATGTCCCAAAAATGAGGACTTCTGTAGTTTTTGTTCTAATAAACTGAAACTTTTCAAAACAACTTTTTATTCAATTTATCACTCAATGTAACATATTTATGTATAAAAGTTTGCAAAAAAAAAAAGATCCAATAGAGTTTTGGCCAGTAAAGGGTTAAGGGAAAACCAGATGTAACACAAAATGTCTGGCAGAAAATCTGCTACAGGAACTACATCACAAACCCCGACTGCTCACAGATTATGCAAAGGACAATGGTAACTTCTGAAAATTCTCAAAAATACACATTTATTTGCATTGATATACAATGAAATTCAGGGGTGATGTATACTTTGGCTGAGCTGTGAACCACAAAGCATTGATTTGCTACGTAAATTACGTATACAAAACACTGGTAGCACTAACTTACAAAGTATAGTTTTACAGGCATCTCAAAATTCTGAAACTTAACTATTTCTCACATAATTGGACAACAAAATAAGAGACAGAATATTTTGAATGAGGATGATAGGCATACTGTTCTAAAAATTTTTGAAAGAACACAGTTTAGTTTAAGCCTACAATTGACGGTAATAGTACTGGTTTATCACGGGATTCCCAAATGTTTGAAATTTCACAACATATCAGAATTCAAACAAGTATCGATACAATCAATGAAAAATTACGCAGAAGTGACATGAACAGCAAAATATACAAATATAGAACTTCAAACAGACACATTATCTAGTACAAACAGTCCCCACATAAGGGAAAATTCCTAAGTCAGCTTTATTTAAATGGGCAAATAAAATAAATAACAAAACTGGAAATTGTCCCTCCTCTTGCAATGAATTGCTACTGGACAACTGCTTTTGTACATTAAATGGAGAGTACAGTACACATCTAATTAACACCAATGGATATCTGTTCACAGAATAACAATCTTTGGATACTGTACTGCATAGTGTGGGAATTCTGAGACATTCTGGGTTGCTGCAGAGTGATTCATTTTTTAAAATAGACAATGTGTAGTGGTGTACACTGTTAACACACTAGGCATATTACACGGGCCACTTGTTCACTCCTTTTGTACACACATCAGTTAGACTGAGGTAGCAATGGAGTTTAAAAGCAAACATTCATACATGGCACTGAATTTAAGATAGAAGTGAATTTAAAGCAGTATTTGGAATCTCTTCATGCAATAAACCAACAGTCTGCTGCTGATTTAATGATTTCTGAGACACACTCTTGAAGACTGAAGTCAATAATGACAGCCACTACTGAAAGAAACTAGCTTCACCTCTGGATAATGATGACTGAAGAGGACAGCTCCCCACTGTCTCTACCAACAAAATGAATGCAGTCTTTGAATCAGATCAGAACTAGTTTGTTGAGTTCCTGCATGGCAATCTTCAGATCAGAAAAATAGTTGTGAAGATCAGAAAAATAGTTGTTAGATACAACACCTTTTAACACTTGAGTAAAAAAACTTGCTGCTAAATCCTGATATTAAACAGTTGAAAAATTTGATTCTCAGTGGTCAAAAGCAGCATACAATAACTAATGACAGAAAACAACTGTACCAATCTTAGAAACAAACATGTGATAGACCTTCTCAGAACACACCCATATGGCAAAAGTGAAAAAGAGGACACAAAAATTATTAATGTCATTGGATGAAAATGATATTTTTCAGCTTAAGATAATAGAGTTACTAAAAATATTTTTAATTAAGCAACTAGTTTCAGCTCGAAAAGCCATTTTTCGGTTTACACACATAGCGAGGTCCCACAGAAATAAAAAGGCAGCAAACTCACACTATGTGCTACTGTTCATCATGTCTTACAAATTACAGTAGAAATGCTACTGTTTGTTGTACTTTAAAAACATTTAAAATGACTTTTTGGGCCAGAACTAACTGTACAGGGTGATTCAAAAAGAATACCACAACTTTAAAAATGTGTATTTAATGAAAGAAACATAATATAACCTTCTGTTATACATCATTACAAAGAGTATTTAAAAAGGTTTTTTTCACTCAAAAACAAGTTCAGAGATGTTCAATATGGCCCCCTCCAGACACTCGAGCAATATCAACCCGATACTCCAACTCGTTCCACACTCTCTGTAGCATATCAGGCGTAACAGTTTGGATAGCTGCTGTTATTTCTCATTTCAAATCATCAATGGTGGCTGGGAGAGGTGGCCGAAACACCATATCCTTAACATACCCCCATAAGAAAAAATCGCAGGGGGTAAGATCAGGGCTTCTTGGAGGCCAGTGACGAAGTGCTCTGTCACGGGCTGCCTGGCGGCCGATCCATCGCCTGGGGTAGTTGACGTTCAGGTAGTTACAGACAGATAAGTGCCAATGTGGTGGCGCTCCATCCTGCTGAAATACGAATTATTGTGCTTCTTGTTCGAGCTGAGGGAACAGCCAATTCTCTAAGATCTCCAGATACTGTAGTCCAGTTACAGTAGCACCTTCGAAGAAAAAGGGACCAAAATCTTTATTGGCTGAAATGGCACAGAAAACGTTCACCTTAGGCGAGTCATGTTCATACTGAGTTGTTTCCCGCGGATTCTCAGTGCCCCATACACAGACATTGTGACGGTTGACTTTCCCGTTAGTGTGGAAAGTTGCTTCATCACTAAACACAATCTTTGAAATGAAAGATTCATCTGTTTCCATTTGAGCAAGGATAAAATCACAGAAATCGATTCTTTTAATCTTAAGCTGTTGATATTTTTTTTTATGATGCAACCAGTTTTGGTCAAAGACCATTTTTGAGGACCTGTTGTACCCACAGCATGGAAACAGGAAAAATTCAGGCAAAATGGATACTTCAAAATTGTAGTAACAATACATACAATGCTTGTGGATATTTAATTTATATTTCTGACATTGTATTCTTTTGATATATATAGTTTTTGCTGGTAATCAAATTCTGTAAGTGTTGCTTGTATTGTTACTATAATTTTCAAACATTCTTTACATCCCAAATTTTCCCGTATCCACGATGTATATACAACAGGTGCCTGAAAATGGTCTTCAACTGAAACCAGTCACACAGTAAAAAATTAAGTTGAATAACAGCTCAAGATGACACATACTGTCATTTCTACAACTCACTGCTTTTGGTATCACCTGTGAGTAGCTGTACGCTTTGATGACGTTGGCGGTATTCTACCACCACCAGTGCACTCGATATCAACGCCGAGGCCTTTCACCCTGTCCATCGTCTCATCGTAGACGTTCGAATGGAAGCCAACTCACTTGTATCCTCGCACCTAGTAGCAGGAACCATAGTCAAACTTTCAACAAAATGTATCAAGAGTACTAAGCAAGAAGAAAACACAAAAGTAGCAACGTGAGTGGAAATTGTGGCATCAAAAATAATCTGAAAACATAACTTAAAGGAGCTGTTGTTATATCCACTATCTATAGGAAACACAAACAGGGGCTCCTGTTTTTTTTTTTTTTTTTTTTTTTTATTTTTATTCCATACCTACTGCAAATGCAAACGAAAGCTTTTGTATATTCGGACATGTGTTCTCTCGGAAAACACTGAACATAACGTAAATCATCTAGCTGACAAGGTAGTTGGCAACATCAGCACATGGCTTTTGGAGAACGGATTAATACTTCACTGCCAACAACTGAACTCTTGTAAAATAGAAATAGTCTTGTCCTGAGCTGGTCGAACAGACATTTTAAATTCTTAAGACTGAAGATAGATGAAAAGCTCTCTCAGAAGTATCATGTTCAACACCTTAAGCAGAAAATGAACACTTCTGTCTTCACTATACACTATGTCTTGGACACAAACACAAAAGCTTGTTTACTTTTGCTCTGTTATCTCATATGGTGTTATAGTTTGGGGCAATTCTGTGCACTTGGCAAGAATATTCTCATCCCTGAAAAATGCAGTCAGCAAGGTCTGCAATGCCAGCTTGTGAACATTCAGGGTTGCCGCAAGTTTCCCCAAGTGACGTTCCCTGATTTCCAGCAAGTTTTAGCATTTTTCCCTGACAAATTTCGAGGTCTCAAGGGCAAGTAAAGACATAAGTTCACAAAAAAAATGTAAGGACTTCTGTATTTCTTCCCCTCATGAGCAAAAATCTTAAGTACTAATGTCAGCATCTTTTGTAATGAACAGTTTTTAGATGGAGAAAGAAAGACAATGGTATATAATATTCCATGAAGAGCACTGATGTTATTTTATTTCAATAAAACTAAACATATTTGGTGACACAAATACGCATTTCCTTGGAGTCGCAAGACAGATTTAAAATACCTACACTGATTTCAGAAATAACCTCAGAAAAAAGTATGCCTATTGAAAGTAGTATATAAAGCAGGCCAAAATATACAGGTACATAGCATACAAACCGCCTGTGACTGCCACAAGTTGTTCTTCCTATCGCTCATACTTTCTAATATACAGGGTGTACATTACATCTGGGAACACTTTCAATTATTTATTGCACAAGAACCAAACATAGCACAGATATCACACATATGTCTTTTTGAAGGAAACCCTGAAAGTTCTTTTTCATGTATACCACCGCAGCATACTTTGGTGATTTGCCGATAACACCAGTCATAAACATTGCAAGTTCAGGTGCGGAGCGAGCTTTCTGCGTGTTGGAGTTCGACAAACAAAGTGTTTGCTACAGCTGTTCAATGGATGTTTAGAACAAAGTACGGTAAGAAACCACCAATAAGGAAGGCACAACAAATTTATTATGACGGGTTGCTTGTGCCCAGCACAGAGAAGCAGACATCCCAGTGTGAGTGAAGTGAATTTGGATTGCATATGAGAGACATTCATAAGGAGTCCAAAGAAATTGGTGCGTCGTGCATCCCATGAACTCGAAATGGCTCCACTGACTGTGGCAAGTCATGCGACAGAAGTTGTCTATGAAACCATTCAGATTGGAGCTAGGGTAGAAGATCAATAACAACGACAAAGACAAGTGTTTTGAGTTTTGTTCACAGTTGCAACAATTGAATAAGGACGGGGATGGAATTTTTGATCGCTTAAGTTTTAGCAATGAAGCCACTTTTCACACTAATGGGAAAGTGCACAGGCATAATTGTCGAATCTGGGGTGCAAAGCATCCACACGAATGCATTGAATTTGGGTGTGATTCGCTAAATGTAAATGTTTTTTGTGCTTTGTTGTGTCGAAAACTGTACGGGCCATTCTTCTTCGCCAAGAGAACTGTCACTGGATATTCCTACTCGGATTTGTTGCAGCAATGGCTGATGCTTCAGATGCAATTGGGCTCTCCGTTCATCTTTCAGCAGGATGGGGCTCCCCCCATTTTCATCGTGAAGTTTGCGGGTACCTGAATACGGAGCTGCCGCATCGATGAACTGGCCGTGCTACAGAAGGGAACAGCTGTTTCATGAAATGGCCTCCCTGATCACCAGACCTCACTCTGTGTGACTTTTTTTCTGTGGGGACACATTTAAGATCCGGTGTATGTATGGTCTCTACCACGTGATGTAGCGGAGCTCCGGGAGAGAATACGAGAAACAAATATCACAATCGACGGTGCCATGCTGGGACAGGTATGGCACGAATTCGATTATTGTATTGATGTCTGCCGGGTCACTCATGATTCGCGTACTGAATGTTTGTAAAAAAAAAAAAAAAAAAAAAAGATATGTACATCCTGTATAAATTATTTTCTAAGCCCCAAAATGTACTAGAATAAATAAAATGTTTATAAAAAAATGTACCGCACACTGTACTTGCAGTGAGAAAGTCACAATTCCTGAACTCCATCGCCCGTGGCCTCTGGCCTGCCGAGGAGCACCACAGTCCTGAGTCCTCATATAAATCACGAAAACCCACTGCATTATACCACACACAAACAGAGCCGGCCTGGGAGCAGATCGGCGAGACTAGATCCGATGGGCAGGGCTTGCACATTATTGGGAAACGATGGGCTTCAAATCGGCAGACCCAATCCGTTAGAGAGACCCACAGAAATGGCCTGTGGTTTTGGCCCATCATGGAAGTCCATTCATGTGGCCAGCTTTACACAAGTCACTGACATTATGTTGACAAAATGAGATGGTGGTGATAAATCCATCAATTTGTGCAAATACTCTGAGAATTAATGCTAATGAAGATAGGTAGCAACTCAACGTAAAGATGATAGCTGAACCATGGACAGACACGTAGAAAAGACAATCACACTCTCACAACTAAATTTTTGGCCATAACCTTTCTTGGAAAATAACACACACACACACACACACACACACACACACACACACACACACACACACACATATTCACACAATCACTCAGACACAACTCGTGCACATATGACCGTTGTCTCCAGCCACTGGGTCAACAATCTCCAAGAATCATATCAAAACAAACCACCCCTCACGCCACCCATCGGCAGCTACTAGGCTAGTGGCAAGAAGTGGTGGCAGCACTGACTGCAAGCTGAGGGGAGTGGTAGGAAGTGGAGAAGCAGTAAGAATGAGGGAGTAGGGAAGCGGTGCATGTATTAAGCTGCACCCAGCCAGCGACGATGCAGGAAATCCCAGTAAACAAACTGTTTTATCTACTGAGACAAAAAACAAGATTTCTCCAGGGTTTGTTTTCCAAATTTCCCAGCAGGGCAGAAAAAAAGAGTGATACACCTAAGTATTCAAATCCACACACAAAGGTTACCTTGTGGTATGCTAGAATTCCACACAGGAGACCCTCACAATACATGAGAACTTCTCTATGCAACATGTAATTTATCCTAATTTCTCTTAATTTCATATTTTATTAATTCTGTAATTTTTTGTTTATAAATTATATATTCAGCTTTCTGTAAACTAGGTACCACCTCATCCCATGAGCTTTGGATCAAAGTCTCAAGATACGCGATAAAAAAATAAATGTCAATCCCAAAACCTCACACGCCAATATAATGATCTGCATGCAATCATTCTGTTGATAATGGCACATTAAATTTGGAAAAAAAAATGCATTCAGCCCCCTCACATCATTACATCATCAGTGCAAACCAGACGATATTTCTCGTGTAAATCTACACAGCTATCTGGCAGTTCACACTTAAGGATACACGGCATTTTTCCAGCTCAATATTATGTAAAAATCAACACCTATTTCTTTCAGGCACTGTTTATAATGTATATGTTTTAAGATTTTTTGTTGATATCAGGTAATAGATCACACTTTCTAAACAAATTAGAAGTATTTTGAATATTTTTGAACCTGCTTAGAGTTATTTAAAAAAAGTAACAAGGAAATTCTTCCTCAAACTGAGGTACCATTTGATCCAATGTTATACATTTGAAGGAGACCAAATTTTTACCAGACATGCATGACATGGCTGAGGTACTAGACCTATTTAATTCCACCTATTACGTATATTACAAGGATAAAAAAGTATCACATCTTACATTTAATATTTATAATTTTTTCCTAATAAAAATGTTATTTTTTCTATGATTTAGCTGATTCTGCAATAAAGCTTAGGTCTACTACATAAGTATGGACTACCGAAAGTTACAGAAAAAATGAGAGCAATGCTTTATAAACTTTAGGAAATATTTGTACCTGAATTCTGAAGAAAACAACTAGCGGGAAATTGCGAATGAACATATGAGTCCAATTAAACTGTGCCTCAGAACATTCCTGAAGCATAGTCTACATCCTGCAGCCTTTCTTCATCTTCAAGCTTCCTCTTGGCATTCCTTTTAGCACTTCTTGCTTCTTTGGTAACTTGAAGAGCGAATCTCTCAGCTTCATGCACCCGTTGTCTGTCACACAGAAGAAATTGATCTTTCATATTAGAGCCACATTTTATGCCTAAATTTCTCAGGACTTCCTACCTTCCTATCACTCCATCATTGAAACATAGCACACCATCTAGTACACCAACTATTAATGTATTTATTCCTACAAAAACATTCTTGAGTAATCTTTCCCGTATGGAATGGTTGAAACTTTCATTTGTATTCTGAGTGCCCCCACGAAGACATTTACCGTATTTACTCGAATCTGAGCCGCACTTCTTTTCCAGTTTTTGTAATCCAAAAAACCGGCTGCGGCTTAGAATTGAGTGCAAAGTAAGCGGAAGTTCTGGAAAATGTTGGTAGGTGCCGCCACAACTAACTTCTGCTGTCGAATATATGTAGCGCTACACAGGCATGCTTTGCAGGCACAAAGATAAATACTGGCGCCAAACCCTCTGCATGAGTGTATTAAAAAAAAAAAAAAGAAAAAGAAAAAGGGGTGGCAGACAAGTTTTTCCTCCGCCTTGAGTTTCGACCACTGCATTTTCATACATTATCCAACGAAGTAAATACAAATTCCGTATTGTGCACCTTTGAATGTAGCAGCATTTCAATGCACTACGAAAATCCGACTGGCAAGACTGTTTGGGATGTTTGTCAATATGGCCAACTCTACGTTCTGAATTTTTTCCTAACTGTGAGAAGAGATGGTTCCTTATAGGAACTTTTATGAATTGTGAATAGCATGCAGTATTCTCTTCACATAAGAATAATTAGAATATAAACATTTTGCCATGTATTCTTTCGTGTTTGCTGCTAACTCATTTAAATCCTGTCTGCCTAATAAACTACGAAACTAGAGTGAGACAACAGCACACGGAAAAATATAGATATCATCCCATATTTATATTTGTATTATTCTTATGCCTAATAGTGATACAGTCAGAAATGAAGCACGGCAATTGACTAGATTTTTAAATCGAAGATGACTAATTTCAGTGCAGAATGTAATGTACTAACGAGGTGCCTGCAAAGATTTTCAAACGGAGAAAAATTTTCGCTAAACTCCCGTTCAGAATATCTTCTATCGTACGCTGTCTATTATTTGGTTCTTGTTGATCATTCTCCAAGAAAGCAGGAGTGTAGGTAACAGTAAATAGCAGTCTCTTGCCATTGTTTCGCTAACGAAGTACGCGAAAGAGGAAGGGTACCCGTATAATATGGACGGAGCGCCTGACGCATAGTAATGGCTACCTGGTAAAGCTTAACTACTGAGCTTACGACTCGAACCAAACTACTGTAGCTGTATCGTCATTCATTTGACCTAAATTGTGTCTCATATTACAATGGACCAACTTTGTTTCGATTTGGAGGTGCGGCCTAAAACTTTTCTCTCCCCTTGAATTTCAAGTCTCAAATTTCAGGTGCGGCTTAGATTCGGGAAAATTTTTTTTCCTGGATTTCGAGTCTCATTTTTCAGGTGCGTCTTAGATTCTAGTAAATGTGGTACTAAGCAAAACAGGGTCCACTCAGGTCTCTAAAAATTGGTTTTATTTCATTCATAACAGGCTCAAGAAGAAAATCCTTATGATATTTTGATAGTATATTTGACCACTTTCTTTTGCTTTTTGGTAAGCACACCTAAGAATCTACTCCTTTAGGGCAAAGTCCATGAACAGTGTGGTCATCTGTGGACAACTTATGAAAGTAGGTGGCCCATACAGCTTTCCTCATTGCTGTATCATCATTCAGAGGTGCAGTTTGTCTAATGGCCAGTCCTTAATACCTCTGAAGGAGGTCTATTTCAGTTTTTGTCAATCTGTCTCAGCCAGACAGAGATTTTCCATCAGATAGCAATTTTCCTTTCATTTCTCTTCTTAGCTTCCTCAATCTAGCACCCATCCTCTTTTGCACATGTCCACAACACTCCAGTTTTGTTACGAAGCTATCACCATAAACATTGAACTCATTAATTTGATTGAAAGCTTTAGATTCCCCATCACCTAGGTACTTTGTATATCTAAGGTTATGAACGGGCACTGACCTCTGAAATAATTTTAGAGCTCCATCACTCTCCATACCTCTACTGTAACCATCATAATTATTATAACACTGATGTTCAATATGTCCTTCAGTGTTACTATGGCAGGTGTGGCAATAATTAGATAAGCACTCAACATCAAAAACTTTTCCATTCTCCACAGAAGTAGCACTTAAAACACCATTCAAGGAACGATGTCCTCGATGTTGCCACGTCCCATCAAGTGCAACAGCAATGTCCCTTGTTTCACTAATAGAAACAGTTTTTTCTACTGCACATTTCATAGATGCTTTAGACACAACCGTCAAGGCACCTAAAAGTATTCTTATGTACTTGCTGAACCTACTGGGAGGAGGAAGATCAATCAAATGACAGAACGTTTGTGCAGCCTTTTTTTCCTTTTCCTATTGCACGCATTGCGTACACTAACTTCAAATTCACATCATATGAATTATGCACAATGTTCGAAGTCATTTTCGAGGTAGATTTATTACAGGATCTACACAGACCAACTAATTTTGGCGCTAAACCCTTCCTGCTACTTTGTTGTTCAGTTAGTTCCAGACAGCCTACACCATCACATTGTTTACATTTTTCCACTTCCTTTATCAAAGAAGATAAGATACCCACACCAACAACAACAAATCCACTACAAACAGCGTCATTTTTAACACAAAAATTTGAATCACCAGGAGGCGTGCCACATGTGAATTTCTTCACTGAAGAACTGACACGTAGGTTACTTTCAACAGTGTGGCTTGTTTTGTTTGTCAACTGGTTACCACAGAATTTCCTTTTATTGAATTTCTTGATGTGTGGCACACTAAAAAATATGTATTTCCACAAATATATGTAGCACTTGGGAAACAAACGTTTATTAACATGTGAACAAACTGCTTCAGAACACAAAAGTAAATACTTGCAAAGATAATCATTTACAGATGCTAGAAACCTGCACTGTTACCAACATATACAATGTATCATACATATAATCGCTGGAAACAGAAAGAAAGTGCACAGTTCTTTTCAAAATAATACTGGTTTCTGTAACAGAAATAAAGGGGGCATGGCAGTATACAAGGTGCGAATGTAAAGTAATGACACTGATGTGAAAAAAAATGTTGCTTACAGTTTTAGTCAATTTTCGTGTTGTCTCCTTCAAAGTTCCCTTCTGATTGCACACACTTTCTTTAGCACTTCTGCCATTGATGGTAACATTTCTGGAACTAATCTTCTGTAATATCCTCCAAGACCTTCGTCACAGCTCTTGGGACATCTTGTGTTATTTGAAAATGGTGTCCTTGACCGCCATTTTGACTCTTTCACAGAGAAAAAAGTTGCACGGAGCAATATTTGGTGAATAAGGTGGCTCTGGTAGTACCGAAATTTGTTTTGAGGTTAGAAATTACTGTACTGACAGAGCAGTATGGGATAGTGCATTATCGTGATGCAGAATCCAATTATCAGCAATGTTATTATTAGACGAACCGTTCCTCGATTGATGTGCAGTTCTCCTGCAATCATTTTCATGGATAAACTTCTATCAGATTTTACGAGTTCATGCACCCATCCGTGAGGTTGACAGTCATCCACTGCAGTCTTCATCTTCAACATTTGTTCTGCCTTCACTAAACATTTTATGCCAATCAGAAACTTGAGCTTTTGATATAACCTCCTCTCCAAAAGCCTTCTTAAGCTTACCGTAAGTTGTCGTCGCGTTTTCACTCAATTTAACGCAAAAAGAAATGGCATACTGTTGCGCAATATTATGCAGTTCCATTTCTGTGATGAGAGACACTAACACGTGTTAACTTATTACAGCACAACTCGTGACTGAGCAGTTGCTTCAACATGCCGCTTGGACTAGAAGCGGCTTATAGACCAAGGTCACAGATATTGTGCCTACGCAAGCCTGCAGGGGTGCCACACCTTGCAAAGAAAATCAGTCTCATTACTTTATTGTCGCACCTCGTACATGACCGTAACTTTAAAATTTGGTATGTATAGGTCTTTTTTCATTTCAAACCCTACAGTGTATATATCAATGTAATCAGGAAAGACTATAGAATTTAATAAAGTCATTTAAAAAATTTTGATTTTTCCACCATTTATAAGTATCCTGTATCCTTAAGTGTTCGGCAGAGGATTCATCGAAAAGCCTTCAGACTATTTCTGTAACATTCCACTCTTCAACAGCACTGGGGAAAAATATCATTTAAATCTTTCTGTGGGAGCTCTGATTTCTCTTACTTTATCATGATAATAATTTCTCCCTATGTAGGTGGGTGCCAACAAAATATTTTGCCATTCAGAGGAAATTTCCTGAAAACATCTCATCATAACAAAAAACACCTTTGTTTTAATGACTGTCATCCCAACTTGTATATCATGTCAGGGTATACGCGGACAAGGAAAAAAAATTCCCAGTTTTCTCAGTCAAAAATACACTTTCTCCCAAGTGAAAACATACTTTTTCCCTGTTAACTGACGGTATATTTTCTCTTGGAACTGTATAACTTATAAGTCCTTTGATTATGGTTTTATACACGGGCGTAGAATGTCCTGGCGCTTTAGGGAAAAAAATAAAAAAAACACGCATTTTGGAAAGATCTTTGATGTGCAGCAACATGTATGCTGCATATTTTTGTATCAGGAAAGTATGAACTCGAATTCCACCAAACACCGCATGTTACTTTCCAAAGCATTGAAATTGAGATTGGGATGCGCTTTTGTAAGTTAGTCATAGCTCATTTCATGCGATTTCGCCAGCCGATCACAGCAGGTATTCAGAGCTTAGGACACGTGATGTAGTCAACCAACAGCAACATCACTGTTAAGTAGCGCGAACACACAAACAGAAAAAGTTAATGGTTCAAATTAATGTAAATAGTGTTGCTAAACGAAACGCAAAGCCTTCACATATAATATTGGTCTATCAGATTAATACGCTGCAAGAGAAGCTAAGCTTTCACATAAAATGTTGGTCTTTTATGCGCGTATTACAATTTAAGATGTATCACACAAAGGTGCCAGTAAAATTTTTAATAACGACATTAATGTCTGATCTTCCAGGCTCAAAATTCATCTAAATGGCTCATCATCAAAGAGTTGATTTTTAAATGAGAGTCAAACACTTTGTGATTTAAGAAATTCATCGTATATTATCTCACATAGTTCTGGTGTAACTGCTAGAATGGTACTTTGATGGTAACGATTTTCAACCCACCATTCGAAATATTTTCCCACGACCTGTTAGAAATAGGTTCGTTTCTGCAGTTGCCAGAGAGCGCCAGATGACAGGCATCACTGCGCAAGCGCAGCTACGATGTCGTAGGGAGCCCGCATGTTCGTACGTGTGAAACAATAAAAGATATTACATTATGTAAGAAACAAGACATCAGAGGATACTCCAAGAGAATCAGAATTTCATGACCCATACTAAAATGTTCACATTTAAAGTGCAAATTTGTATGTCCAGAATCCCACGACCTGTTATTAAGCTTTTCTATGTGGTTTTTGGGATGTAAATTTTCTTGGAGTACCAGTACTGTCCTGTCTCATATTTGGTTCTTTATTATGGCGTAACGCCAAATAAGCTAGAAGTTGAAAATGTGCACTTGAAATGCAGCAAACACAGTGTGTGGAATTAAACACTTTGTCTAAATTATATTGTCTGCCTTAGTGGAAAAGATCAATGAAAGAAAATAACTTTGGCAAACCAACAAAAATAACTTCATTGTTCTAAAAGGCAATTAACGCTTGACTGTCAGAAAGATGGAAATAAAATAAAATCTGCTACTAATAACACAGTTTAGCCTTCCATAATTATGTGAATGTATTTTAATTCACTTGATAGCTCCCGGCCACAGAAATCTGTTTTGTCTTCATTTGACGTGGGAGCAGTAAATGAAGAGGAAACAGCAAAAACACTAAATGTAAAAATGGGTCACGTGGAGACTACACACTTCCCAACTGTAATTCAGACTGTTCTGCGCATCGGTCCCGGATCTCTAATATTTCCGAACCGGGGCAATACCCCGCCATCCCCTCGAGCGTTTGAGATAGGACGTTAAAAAAAATTATATATATATCCCGGGAGCGGAAAGACTTACCTCAGGGGGAAAAAAGGACGGGTATACACTCGCGCACACACACATATCCATCCACACATATACAGACACAAGCAGACATATTTAAAGACCACATATACAGACACAAGCAGACATATTTAAAGACCATTTTTTTGTGGGGGTGTTGTGAGGGTGACATGGTATTAGAAGGTGGAAAGTGTAACATGAGGTTGAAATGAAAATGAAAGATAAAAAAATATGGGGAGAGATAAAGGTGAACTAGAAACTTAAAGTAGCTGCTAGCTGTGGACTGTACAACTCGCCCTTACTAGTATAGCGATCTGCCCAAAAATTTTTTGTCAAAATTTCATTTTCTTGTATACACCGAGAACGTAATACGTAATCATTCTTACCTGTTATTCGTTTATTTCCACTCCTGTAATCTGAATCTATGGATTCCGCTAGTAATTACAACAACGCTCATCATTCGCAAACACAATCAACCACACAATCAGACAGCGGTTGGCATTCATCCGTTCAGCCTTACTTCGCTCAGCTCTGTCAGATTCCACTGACAGAGGAAACATGTACACTACGCACGCATTCACAAATCAACTTACGATTCATTCAAAATCAACTTAGAATGTGTTAAAAATGTTCAAAAACCGACAGGGATGAGTTTCAACGTAATATGAATAATCGATAAACTAACAAACTAACGTGCGCTGGATGCGAGTCGCTTTGTGAAACAAGGTTTCCTCCCCCCCCCCTCAAGAATATGAATTTGCCCCCCCTCCCTAGATTTGGACCTCCTGCGCATGTATAAATCTGGCAGCTTGGGCGCTCCAGTAAAATTTTTCCCAGTAGCATCTAGCTGCTTGCTGCGACTGCTTACACAGCCAACAATTTCTGTAGCCAGAAGCGGGAGAAGGTACTACTCAACTGTGCATGTGCATGATCGAGCTCGTAACTGTTAAAATGAATTTAATGTAAACAGTTGTGACGTCACGCTCAGCAGAGGCAATTTGCTGTTACAAAGCATTGCACAGTCTTCCTAAGGCCTTTGACGCATTTTACTGTTGGCGGACACTTGTATGAGCACCGTTTTGTTGCTGTATATGGTGCATTTCCCTTGAAATTTAAGTTTTATTTTCGTTTTTTCTCTTGTTCATGTTTTATTGCTGCAGTATTGAGACACAGAAATATCCTTTGTTAGAGTATTGGTTCTTACCAATCAAAATTACACAAATTTAACTGAAAACAAAAACAATGAAAAATTTCCCGGGTTTTTCCCCAGCTCTTCCGGGTCGTACACACCCTGCATGTCCATGGCGCACTCCCCCTTCTTAGCAATAAAACAACATAAGTTGCTCTTCTTTGAATGCTTTTTCATGTCCTCTGTCAACACTATCTGACAAAGATACCATAGCACACAGGGCCATAACTGTAGTTCAACAGTGTTTCAGTGAAAATTTTTTGTGTGTTTTCAGTTGTATCACCATCCACCATCTCCCTTCCAATTTAACAGTAAACACTGAAACACTATGTTATGCAGATAACAACCAACCTTAGGCTACAATTCCCCATTGGAAGTCACCGACATCAAAAGAAAAATTCAACTGAGAAAATTGAAAAATGATGCTAACGACTGTCTCTCAAATAATAATGTATCACAAAGTTGACCAAATATTAGTTTACCAGTTACTGACCACTAATTTGCTCGGTTCTTTGCCATCAGGACCCTCTGGACCAAAGACACCTATTAGAACATACTTAAATGTTCCTTCTGGGTCGATATCCACATCAGGAACAGCGGCAAGCTTCTCCGCTGCTGTCATTAGTGTCCTGTTAAACAGGTGATAAAATTATTCCAGAAATATTTATATACAACAGGTGAGAGAAGAGTAGTGCTGCAGTCACAATGTAAACAATACAATTCTGCCTCTAGGATTTATACTGGAAAAAATGTTTCCTTCAGAGAAATAATGATCTAATATTTGGATTTTGAAACGTGTGCCTATTAAGTAAATACAAGCATTCTGTGGAAGATCGTACACCATCCAAACCATAAAACTATCAATTAATTGTATCCAAAGGGAAACATACTTGAGAAAGCAATAAAATTACAAAGAGAGACAACTGCATTCGCGTAGAAAGAATTCGCTGGGTGAATTCCTTCATGTTTGGTGGACTCAAAAATATTTTTTAAAAACATTTATTGGTTATCGTTTAGAAAGAGCAGCCATTTTTGTTTCAGGCTGCAAGCATTCTTACACTTTTATAAGCGTCTGTGGTTTTTTAAATTATTCGGTAATGGATTGCGCCAGACCTTTCATATAAGAGGTATTTATTTCAGCAGACACTGGACCATAAATTAAAACCATGATCACCCTGCTGAATGTATTAGGGAATACACTTTTAATGTCTCAAAGTTGTTGGTTGTAAATTTAAAAAAAACATTTTTAATACTATCTTTCCACAGAGTAGTTTCTTAGCCTTAATACATTTTGTGGTATTACACTACTCAGTATAGATACCTTTTTTTTTTTTTTTTTTTTTTTTTTTAGAGAAACAATTATGACAAGCTTATACTTAAAAACACTTTAAAAACAAATGTTTTGAATTTTTTCATTCTTTGGTCTGCAAATCTTTGTTAATGGACCAGATATAAATCTGAAAATTACACATTTAATAGACCTTTATGATATCAAACTTCTGTATAAATTTCAACCTTGAGATTCCATGGACAAAAAAATTTCAAATACGAGTCAAAAATATGTTTCTTACTGTTTGCAATATCTGGGCTGATGGAAACAGTGTATAAATTACATAATTTAAAAATATCTAGGATAACTCTTTAAAAAATGAGACAATTCATTACATTATCCCGTTCTCAACTTATTTGTTTTTACTATGTTGTTTATTGAACAACAGAGATATTTCTTCACTCATGTTGGGCACAGGGTTAAATGTTCGCCTAGTCACAGTCATAAATTCCAGGGGAGAAGACAACTCCTTTAATGATTTTTAACGGGCCTCTCGAATTCATCCTTTTCAAATTTTTTAAACGGGGTTCTTGGTGCTGGTAAAATGTAACATCCACATCTTAGTTTTGACGAGCAATGTTACCAACTTTGGCAATCCACCACTGTTCGTCATAGACACAAGCCACTATGTCCTTACTTTGAAGTGTCAGTGGTACAAGTTTTCCACAGTGATACAGTTGAGCAAGTTGTATGACTAAGGTATAAAACAATGAAAAGATCAGGTGCCTTTAACCTTCTGACAAGTTTTGAATCTTTCCTCCAAGACATTGGCATAGAGTTCTCGTATTTCCTCACATTTAATGAAACATACGTAATCCCTTTTACCTATTCTTTATACAGAATGTGAACATTTCTTGACGTGTCCAGATTTGGTTCTCATAGGTCCGTTGCAGACTAGCTTTTGTGACAGCTCACTTTGTTGTACCCTTTATGCCATCACACTCACTCTTCCCAGGGCATGATGCAAAAAAGTGCTATTCTGCACCAAGCCAACGGTCTTTTTTTCTCGGAGAAAGGAGATATTAATATTTGTTTGCTTTTATATTGGCTTGCAGCACCATCAGAGAAGTTCATCAGTTTGTTTATGGAACTGTCGTGCTGTTTTACGTAGTTTGTTAACTGCAGGTGAAAAGCATGCACTGCTGTAGCTTTGTGCTCAAAGTAATCATTTGCAACACAAAAACTATGACTCTAGTTTATCTGGATCTTTATAACAGAACATAAATGGACAAACTGTGGCCTGTTTGTTTACCCAGTGGTGCCCTTGTATTTCACTTGAACAACAAAGGAATAGTTTTCAGAAAAGTCAGCAAGAACTATACATTCATCAACTGCCAAGGTTTGCTTTTGTCCTTCAGAAATTTATCCTGACTTTGGCAATTAAATGACACACTATTGAGTTTTCAAGGTTAGTAACCAACACTTAGAAAAACTATTCTCATTATTTTGAGACTCGATTGTTCAACTGCACACTTCAAGGGCTCATTATTAACTAAGTGTGAGTGAACAGATGTTGGTGGAAGGGGGATGACAACACACAGATTTGTACAGGCTTGTCTACATCTACATGGATACTCTGCAAATCACATTTAAGTGCCTAGCAGAGGGTTCATCGAACCACCTTCGCAGTTCTCTATTATTCCAATCTCGTATAGAGCGCAGAAAGAAGGAACACCTATATCTTTCCGTTCGAGCTCTGATTTCCCTTATTCTATCGTGGTGATCGTTTCTTCCTATGTAGGTCAGTGTCAACAAAATATTTTCACATTCAGAGGAGAAAGTTGGTGATTGGAATTTTATGAGAAGATTCTGTTGCAACAAAAAATGCCTTTCTTTTAATTATGTCCAGCCCAAATCCATTATCATTTCTGTGACACTCTCTCTCATATTTCACAATAATACAAAATGTGCTGCCCTTCTTTGAACTTTTTCAATGTACTCTGTCAGTCCTATGTGGCAAGGATCCCACACCGCGCAGCAGAATTCTAAAAGAGGACGGACAAGCGTAGTGTAGGCAATCTCCTTCGTACTGCCAATAAATTGCAGTCTTTGATTACACTTCCCCACAATATTTTCTGTTTGTTACTTCCAATTTAAGTTTGATATCATGAAGATCCATTAAGTGTGTAATTTTCAGACTTTTATCTGCTCTCCTTACAAAGATATTGTAGGTCAAAGAATGAAAAAATTCAAAAAATCAATTTTTTAAAATAGTGTACATTTTGTGTAAGCTTCTCACTATAAGAAGTAGTTATACTGTATAGTGAAATAGCACAATAAATATTAAGGCTGAGAAATTACTCTTACTTTGGAAAAATACAATTAGGGTAGATAAAAAATCTACTCACCAAGTGGCAGCAGAACTCGCACATAAAAGACGGAAGAGGGGTGAAGGAAGAGAACTGGAGACGTCTAGGAAAATTGGTAGATATCGGGAAAGTCACCCAGAACAGCGGGTCAGAGGAGACTTGCCGTAAGTAATGTCTTTCCTTCTCATCCCGTACGGTAAGTCTCCTCTGACCCGCGGTTCTGGGTGACTTAACCAATATCTACCCCTTTTCCTAGACCTCTCCAGTCTTTCTCCTTCACTCGATTACTTCCCCTTCCACCCTTCTGCCTGAAGAAGGAGCCACTGGCTCCAAAAGATTGCTAATTACAGCTGTCTTTTATGTATGTGTTCTGCCGCTGCTTGACGAGTAGAATTTTTATCTATTCAATTAAATAGTTTAAAGAATGAGCTTTTTTAGCTTGCAATCAACAAGTTTGAGCCATTAAAAGTAGGGCCTATATT
This sequence comes from Schistocerca serialis cubense, assembly GCF_023864345.2. Classification (NCBI taxonomy): domain Eukaryota; kingdom Metazoa; phylum Arthropoda; class Insecta; order Orthoptera; family Acrididae; genus Schistocerca; species Schistocerca serialis. The sequence goes on from NW_026047583.1 coordinate 45,572,608, forward strand.
AAGGAATACATTCAGCATGGTTATCATGGTTTTTAATTTATAGTCCAGTTAATGATTCTTATTTGAAATTTTTGGGGCAACTCAGTACTGAATAATTTATATAAAAACAGATGCCTGTAAAAGCAAAAAATAGCCACTGTTTCTAAATGTTGAGAATAAATTTTTTTTAAAAATGTCTTTAAACCCATTAAACATTCGGGAATTCATCCAGCAAATATCAATTTTTTTCTGAAATGACCGAGCGACTGGTTACTTTTTTCCCTGGCCCACTAGTCCTAGCTTACATAACAGAAATTTTGATTTTTATCAATACCAACTGTCTGCTTTCACCTATCACATCATCAAAATGCTGGACATAAATCACTCATCGAAATCAGCCACACACTGCAACGACAAGTAGCCCAAGTTACCTATGGTGTTGTAAGTTGCCACAAATCAGAAACTGCTGTGTTTCCAGTAGCAAAACATACTGTTGCAAAATTGGCAGCAAATGGGTAGCATCACGTTGTGGCACAGCAACCATAAAGCTTTGCTTTGTCTCAACGTCATAACCACCAAAGACCCATTGCTCTCGCACCTATGACTTCGATGGTGCTGACGAAGCAGCTCTCGTCTATTTCAACAGTATGGCCAGGGCCGCCCAAAACTATTGGCTCAATTAAGAAATATTCATGGCAGATATCTCTACAAAATTGGCACCAATCGAACACAGTGTGCTCACTGCCAATTTTGAGCTCCCTTATTAAAAACTTTTGCCTACTGAATTCGAAAACCCACATGTAAGACAGTTGCACAATTTTAGAAATGTATAAATGACTGCCAGCAAAAAATGACATTTTCCTGACTGAACATTTCTTTCTACAGTCCCTGCCAATGGAGCAGCTCCAAATTTCGCCATCTTTCCCTGTAGTTTTCTCCAGCTTCATCTCGTTGTATCCAACACAATACCTATTTTCACACACCATATCGTTCTTCATAAGACCTTGTTGCCTAGCCCATTGTATTGAGCTTCGGGTGTTCTCCATAACATGGTATAAATCTTCCATTACCAAATTGCTCAAATCTGGAAAATTTCTCGCCATTTTGGCACACGCAGTAATATACGATACTTCAAAACGGACAGCCTCAACAGAAAAATATATGTTGTTGGGCGCACTGATCAAGATGCATAACTGTGAGCAACAGGGACAAATACCATATGCAACAATATGCAAAGCCAACAATAGCTATCATGGTAAGGATGTATGAAACTGTCAGCATTACCTATGGCTAAAGAACTCTGAAGAAATATATTAAAATGTCTGCAGCATATTGGCATAGCAACATGAATAAGCTGGTGAAAGCAGACAGTTAATTAATCTTCCCCCCCCCCCCCCCCCCCCCCACCACCATATGAAAATAAGTACTTTTTTGGTATTCTGTGCATATATATGCTTATATCTTAAGAATATGTGTTTGCTTCAAAAATAGGTATTTTTCTCATGATCAGTGCATGTACCCCCCCAAACTGCGTAAGTGCCATTTTCGTTATTGCAGATGTTCGTTTTTTGGTATTGTGGGCTTGGTTTGAGCTATATAGGTCGAGTGAACTGTACGATTCCTGCTGGCTTTGTGGCTGTAGCATTATGTCGTAGGGTGAGACTCTTTTTAGGGGTGATGTGATGTGATGTTTTGTATTGTTAAAATTAGGTTGTCCTTGTGCTAGACCCCCTATTTCCCGCGGTTGTTCTGTAGTTTCATTTTATCATTGAAGTAAGATTACTTTCACTGTTTCTATTTTCTCGATCCCTTTACAAACGCAACCACAAATCACATGGAGTCAGTCTGGCAAAAAGCTAAAGAAAAAAATCCTATAAGGCCTTTCAGAACTCACTGTGCTATGCTGAATAACTACCTGGCGGAATTTCTCTGGTGTCAACGTTTTGGGGAAAACCCATTCCACAATTTTGTTATTAATTCCACCTTTCTAGAAGAGAGAGAGAGAGAGAGAGAGAGAGAGAGAGAGAGAGAGAGAGAGAGAGAGAGAGAGAGAGAGAGGAGAAAAAAAAAAAATTAAATTCCGTGCATACATATGCAATATGTCATTTTTGATACAAAAAAATTTTTTGAGACAGTTAACAGATTTTTTTCTTTGCATCCAAATGAAAAATAAGTACTTTTTTGGTGAAGAGCGCGTCAGATATGACTGTAACACTCAAGTTTTGAAATAAAAAAATTTTTGGCATTCAGCGCATATATATGCTTATATCTTCAGAAATACGTGTTTCCTTCAAAAATAGGTACTTTTCTCATGATCAGCGCATGTACTCCCTAGACTGCCTAAGTGCCACGAAAAGCAGAATCAGATGTTTCCCTCGACCTCTACAGCTGAAATGAAGCCCAGATAGCAAGGAACCAATACAGCTGAAAGGAAGCCCAGATACCAAGGAACCAATAGCTACAACCTGAAGAGTGGAATCAGACATTTCCCTTGACCTATGTAGCTCAAATGCAGCTCTCAATACCTACCAGCAATAATAATAATAATAATAATGAAAACAATGTAAACTTCACACACCAACATAACTCAAAAAACACCACAAAAACCAAAACCTTCAACAACTCGAAAACGCAAAAACCTGTATATACACCAGATCAATTAAAACCAACCAAAGTACGATAAATGTAAAACAGACAGAACATCAGAATTACTACAGATTAAAACCAAAATAAAAGTTTATTACCAACAAAAGCATGCAACAAAATCACCTAGGTTGACCGCCGCTACCAGTACACACACACACACACACACACACACACACACACACACACACACACACACAAAACTAATCAAACCTAACAAAATGCCACACACATAAAAAACCATCACTGAAAAATGAAGATTTCCAAACCCACATTGCAGCACTGGCTACCCAGACTCAAATAAACCCATGTTACCATAGTGATAATGAACCCAATATCACATGTTAAACTCAACAAACACAAACCAATTCAAAAACACACACACAACACCATTATGTCATGGGTCAAAGGAGACAGGTGGAATAGAACACTTCCAATGGCCCCTTAACTTAGTTCCTACCTCACGCAGACAGACAGGATGTGAGGACAAGAATGAATAGTTCTGAAAAATAAGATTAGTGTTTCACTTTTAAAAGTGTTAATCAGCAGTAGGGAATCCTGGGATCTTGCTTACTTGACTATCAGTAGTGACCAGCCATACTGTTTCTTTATAAAACAATTCCTTAATAACTTCATTGTTTAATATTTGGATTCTTGCACTGATGTCACCTCACGTGTAAGATTGTTCCCCCTATTGTTATCTAGACAACAAACTTGAACTCTAAGACATGATATCACAGTACATAAAATGATTTTTACATGTTAGTCTGAGAACGTGGACAGTGACCAAGAAGGCATACCCTAAAATTGCACTTACTTTAAGTTTTCAAAATGTCACAACCCCTTTCTTCTGTCATTTATCACTCTTTAACCTCTGGCAACAATCTGTTAATATAAAAACTGCACTGTTTTTAGGGTTCATGTTAAACCACAGACCTCTCTATAACTGACTGGTTGGAGAAAGGCAAGACAAAGAACTGGTTATGAACTGTTGTGTCCAAATCAATCTTTGAAATGCCAAAAACAGGATTAGTTAAAAATGTGATACCAAGCTTATGAACGACAACACCCTTAACGTGGTGGAGATATAAGACACAGAACTGATCAACTGCTCACCTAACTAATAACACGTAAATGTTAGCGAAATAAAATGCTAGGGACTAACAGGATCTCTGTGAGAAAAGGTAGTTTTGGGCCCAGGATGTTCTTTCTATTAGTCCTTCAAATATATTAAAAACTTGAAAATACCAGACCCCAATTCGAAAATGGAGCCACACATAGGTACTTAAATGCATCTATGGAATGACCTACCAACCCAACCTATCCTAGATATATGTTTACACCAGTCTACAGATCAGCCTGTCAATGTAAATGAACACATATATACATCTTGTATGTCACAAGCATTCCCCCAGTCGAACACAATCTCCAGTAGGCCTAGACTTAAAGTACACCTAGCAAACAATACAGTCTAAGCTACCAGCCACAAAAAATAAACTTCATATTATGATCAAAACACACACTCAAAATATTTCACTGAAACAAACGAAATATCCTAGATGCCATATCACATCACATTTCATATAGGCTACCTATGGCTCATGTTGTTCACTGGACTCCAAACACGTTTATTTTTTCACACACAAGCATTTATTGCTTAGTCCAGTTTCCTGAATAAGTATCATGAGGCTATCGTGGTTAAGTTTGTCAAATTAACTCCCAAAAACATCTTTTTGATAGCAATATTCTTGAATACTGGTTGTTTCTCAGATTCCACACCCCCTTCGGAATACCAGCTTGGTGCTTTCTGGGGTTTAGATATTAGCTACACAGTCATAGTTATGCTACCAAGACCTTGTAATGGATCTGGGAGATGTTATTTTTTTACCGTATTTGTCGATACCGAATTGTAAATGTTTTCTTATATTTTTGTCAGAATTTATTATAATTTGTCTTATTATATGTTAATTTACTTCTGTTTTTGAGAGTAAAAGCATATTGATTACTATTAGAAAATGTATCCACAGTCTAATATAACAGTCGCGACACTCACTGCTGTAAAAATTGTTGCCGTTTGACAGATGGAGCGACACTAGCGCTCCAAGTGGCAGGTAAGGTGAACGTCAGACGCGTCGTAAGCATAATGTTTGTTTGGATCCATTTCCTTCTTCATTTCCGAATTATTTGAGTTATTTTCTTGGCTCCAAGGGTTTGTGTGGTACCAGAAGGCATATATGTTACTAAAAATGATTCTAAAAAAAGCGCAAGTAAGGACAAAAATCATGAATAGAGTGGCAAGCTACAACACATTCGTGAAGAAACACTTTTGACATTGGACAGAATTGCAGCTTACCACATTGATATCAAAAGATTATAAACACACAGATTCACATGTAGGAAGCACATACATGTACCTCTACATGCAAAAACGACCGACAGCTCGTTTATCGTACTGTAGGCCTACTGCGTTTGTCATTTTCGCCCGTTGCCACAAGTACGACCTTCATCTTTATATTATTCTAAGTGACACAAGCAACTGCAAAATAGCGGGAGAAATATGCTAAAAACATTATAATGAGCTGATTACACTACATTTCAAGAAAAACCAAATATTTGAATAATTTTCAATCAATCAGTCAGTGCACAAGGTGCTGACAAAATAATGTCATCACACGAAAGAAGCAAGGAAAATTAGGTGACTAACAACAGAAGTGAACGAAATACATACCAAAGAAATCAGCAGCCCAAATGAGCCAACTACTTCAGTTTCTTATTTGCTTTCTTGTTGTTAGAAACTAAGTCTTGATTCCAATATTTGAGCCGGTAAACAAGTCTCACTTTAACAAATATCTTGATTAACAGCAGCTTAGTTTCTTCACAACATCCAGGGGGAAAACTTGGGACAGCCAGCAACAAGTTTACATATAATTCACCACAGTTTTTCTTGTGAGAATGTTCATCAAAAACTGATGCCATCTGATTTTCACAATCCCTCAAAAATAAACAAATATTTTCACTGCAAATAACCAAGCTTCAAAATTGTCTTCGTAACTTTTGAAATGGCAATAAAATTTGTCATTTGCATCTAAGTCCTGGCTGTTGTCTACAAGTAGATTCCTGCACTTGACACAATTATGTAAAGAAAAAAGTTTCTTCAACATGTAACCAAACACATATCTCATACTGTTTTGTTCTTCAAGGTCTGCTGGAACTTCCACATTTGGTAGCTTTGTTGCAGAACGTGTATCACTACTGCATAACAACTGAGAGACCTTTAATGTTTGAGCAGATTTCATGTCCAGTATTGCCTGACCCCAGTCAATTCCTTCACAATTACTGCTTGCCACATTAGAGGAATTTATCAGTTTGCTTAGTGTACAGCTGTTAAATGCAGCACAAAACTGCCTTGGAAATGGGTTGCTGCAAAAACCACCTCTCTGCCTCATAGTTGAAAAAAAGTTTTCCAATGTGTCTTGGTTAATTTTACGTGAGAATAAGTACAATTTTGTTCCAGTCAGTACCTCGAAAGCAAGCATTTCCAAAGCACATATATTGCTTAGAAGCCCCTTTACACATTTTATCCTCAGGGAGTAATCTTTTCCATCAGAGCCTACAAATTTCCAAGAGTGAATCCATGGCTTCATCACATGTAGAACATCCAGATGCTCTGAATCACTCCTAATACAGTTTCTTAGATGCACAGGCCCTTTCACACTGTATGTATTAAAGAAATCAAAAATGTCATTAACTTTCTGACAAAAGTCTGAAGTGCCAGTTGCAGATAATGGCATACTACCACAAAATACAAGTGTGTCAATACCAGCTGCCACTGTGTGGCGTAACACACGAACTGCAGCACCCACTTTCATTTTTGAAAAAGCTGGCAGTTTGACAGCTTTTTTAGTCAGCTTCGGAGCTAACTTGTATTTCCTGTGCAAGTCATTTGAATAGAGCTGAGAAATGTCCTTCCAAGAAGCAGTACCAACCAAACCATCATTTGATGTATGAATTATGCCATACCTAAATAGGTTGTTTCTGATGCTCTTAAACAAACGTGGGGTATCATAGAAGAAATAGATATTCTGCTCCTCATATACCAAACTTGGATTGTCTTGTGTAATTCCCAGTCTCTTTCTACAGCCCACAAAATTTGAACCCTGATCAGTCACACAGGTCTTTACAACCAAGCCAATTTCCTTAAGTCTCTTGAGTACTTCATAAAATATAGCAGTCAAATGCATAGCTCCCACTGTTCCTTTACAAAAACAGTACAGCAATGGTTGTTTGAAACATGAAAAAATGCCACTAATCATTATCACCAACACACTGTTCGCAATTTTAACTGTGCCTCATATGTCAAATTTGCCATTAGAGACATTTCATCCAATGACATATTCACAAGTTTATCAATATAAGAAAAATGTTGCACCTTTTGCTTTAAAAGATGGAATATATAGTCACTTATCCCACATTTTATTTGTATGCCTTCCACATACCTTTGTAATGTACGCACTGATGGAAGCATAAAACATTCTGACAAAAACCTGTATGCCTGAGTGCTGTAATATAATAAATTTAGAGGAAACAGATTATTTTCGTCTTTCCATCTTGCAGCACGTTTTTCTCTCAATGGCATGGTAATCTGGCTTACCAACAAGTCAAGGGCACTTTTTTTAAATATCGGGGTCCTACAGTCTTTAACATTCGTTTGTCCTTGTTCACTTGCTCCTTCTGATACAGTTTCTGTCGCTGTCTGTAGGCACTTTCCTTGTCCCGTAATAGTTTCGCTCAAAGTCTAGCGATTTGCACATTCTGACACTTCACACGCTTTTGTAAGACACGAACAGCTGCACTTAATCTAACCACTTCATCGTCAAAGCAAATTGTGTTGACGATTCACACGAATCTGGCACTGATACATGCAGAGTTGAACCGGCTGCTTCTGTGTCATAGGACTGTTTTACTGCTTTAGATTGACTGTCGAATCTTTGTGGCAGTTTCCTCTTCATCGTCAGCTGAGATGGCTTATTTGGAATGTCAAACAGTGTGGGTACTGCATTCCACACGAGTCTGTTGTTGTCTGCGTTCATGAACTGGTTTTGTTCGAAATGTGGCGAACAAAACCTAATATTATTATACAGGTACACTGGTTCTTTCTTAATGAGGCCTTCTCGCCTGCTATTAACAAGCCATTTTCTGCTCCTAAAACGAAACATTCATCATTTATACACATATAGTTTGCAAGTGAATCCTGACGATACAGTTTAGTAACATGATGGTATATACCTCTCAGGATCCTTAGGAAACCTAAAAAAAAGACAGCTGTGGTGTCTTCTTCCTGTTGTTAGTGCAATTTATTGCGCTACAAACGCTCCCGCCAGTAAAAGCCATTGTATAAATCGAAATAAACAACCACTATTCTCTTTCACGATCGCGGCGAATTCACAGTGTAACGCAGCAGCCTCTTGGGACAGGCGTCTAAAGCTAGCGAAATGAGGGATGCTCAACTACCGGACCTACCGATAGATGGCTCTAGCGCGTGCCGGCCAAAGATCATATCATAGAGTGTGGTCCGCCATATCTGAATTTGGCGAGAACCGAAGTGTCAAAACACGGATGAAAATGTTTTTCGTTCTGCGCCCTGATAAGTCTTTTATATTGGATGTTCTAGATATCTACACATCAACATAATGAAGTGTTTCTAATCTAGCGAGAAAAAACAGTGACAGTTCTGCTATGAAATTCCTAAATTCGAGTGTGTTTTGGAAGTTTAACAAGCTGGCCTATAAATTGTTTACTATTAATTTTATGAGCGCTTTACTTATTTGCCCGTTTTAAAATACTATTTAAGATTCAATGGATCTCAACAAATTACCTTGGTTGCCAAAGCTTTTAACTGCAGGTATAATTAGGAAAATCAAGTGTGGAAAACAGTGAAGATGTCTCTTGAAAAAAAGTTGACTGACAACAGAAATTACAACTGAACTATTAAAGTATTACTTAGTTATAAACGGAAAAACTGTTATTTTTCTTTATCTGAAGTGATGCATTACCGATCTGCATATATGCTGACACTGTAATTGCAACATGAACTTACGAATTTGGCTCTCTCTTTGATCAGAAATTTAAATGCCATGATTTTATTAACGCCTGTACATGACACAGTTTATTTTAACTGAGTGATAAGGTAGAACCACCAGTTTTTGACAGTGCTTCAGTCTTTGATACGAGACAAGAAATACATTTAAATGAGACGAAACACAAAGGCAAACGTTAAGGCTCCTCTTAAATGCATAACTGGTATCATTTGGAAGTTAAGTGTAGTAATAATATTACATTGGACTGACCCATGATGATGTAGGAAGTGAAGGAACTTGTTGAAAATAACATCGATCACAGCTGTTAATTTTAAGGTTGGGCTGTCTAAAAACTGTAATTTTCCAGTCTGACGTGGTTCTAGGTGCTCAGTCCGGAACCGCGCGACTGCTACGGTCGCAGGTTCGAATCCTACCTCGGGCATGGAAGTGTGTGATGTCCTTAGGTTAGTTAGGTTTAAATAGTTCTAAGTTCTAGGGAACTGATGACCACAGATGTTAAGTCCCATAGTGCTCAGAGCCATTTGAACCATTTTTTCCAGTCTGACACCCAAATAATGACTGGTACCATGGTTTTATTTTAAAATTGAATTCAAAACATGTCAGTGAGCAAAATTAATTACACTATGAATTACAACCATGGAATTTAATTTCTGTGAATCTTGGTTCCAGTCTTTGACATGGTGTCAATCACTGGAATGACTGATCGTCGTGATACGGCCCAAGCAAAAAACAAACCTGAAAGCGAAACCTGCAGAAGCTGGCCAGACAGGCACCCCAATGGCTGCTACAATCTGTGTGAGACAAGGGTGACATTATATTGCAAATTTAGTGTAAAAAGTTCCATATTGTCTGAATTTGCCCTATACTGACAGGACATTCTAGTCCAATCGATTTTCTTATCTGCAAAAGTACACTAGCCAGTACCAGTGGTACAAAGGTAGTGCCAAATTGCAAACTATCAAAATGGTTCAAATGGCTCTGAGCACTATGGGACTCAACTGCTGTGGTCATAAGTCCCCTAGAACTTAGAACTACTTAAACCTAACTAACCTAAGGACAGCACACAACACCCAGCCATCACGAGGCAGAGAAAATCCCTGACCCCGCCGGGAATCGAACCCGGGAACCCGGGCGCGGGAAGCGAGAACGGTACAGCACGACCACGAGATGCGGGCTGCAAACTATCCAGTAACAACAGAAGTATTGCTGGACAATGTACAGTAAATAATATGTAATAACCTGAGAAATTCAGAGTTGGTTTGAAGAAATAGAATAGCATTTGGAAAGAGTAACATTTTGAAAATAACAAATGACACAAGTAGGGTTTTCAGTTCTTATGAAACCTCACTTAATTTCTCTCTCTCTCTCTCTCTCTCTCTCTCTCTCTCTCTCTCTCTCCATTCTTACGGGAAAAATGTGATAAAATAAAACTGCAAGAAAGTTGTGTACAATGTTGGAAATGATGGAAAAGAAAATCTCACTATGCTTTTAACAGCATATGCTGCTGTAAAGCTTGCTCCTCTTAAGAACATCATTTTCTCAGAGGGAAACATTCCATGTGGGAAAAATATATCTAAAAACAAAGATGATGTGACTTACCAAACGAAAGCGCTGGCAGGTCGATAGACACACTAACAAACACAAACATACACAAAAACTTCAAGCTTTCACAACAAACTGTTGCCTCATCAGGAAAGAGGGAAGGAGAGGGAAAGACGAAAGGATGTGGGTTTTAAGGGAGAGGGTAAGGAGTCATTCCAATCTCGGGAGCGGAAAGACTTACCTAATAGCATACCAAGAACATGAGGGTGTCACAGTGGAGATTTGTTTTCTGGTACAGACGTCTGATACAACTATTCCACAGCAAGACTTACTTTCAATAGGTGTGGTGGCAGTGCATTCCCATAGGATAACAGAATATTATGTCCTCCAGGAATCACATTGGGTACACCACTTACAGCATAAACTGTACAGCAACTACAATGTTTTGTGAGCAAGTAATACCAGTCAGTATCTTTAATTTTAACATAAGTCTTGACTCCCTTAATTACCTGGTTATACGTGTGCTTGTACTACAGGTTATTGGTAAAGCAAATACTTATTGAATAGGTCTTCACACTTTTAATACTTTGCAGAAATTCTGAAAAAAGTAAATTCTTTTATTACTGTGTCACCTCTATGGTGAATTAAGAGGTACTGACTGGTTTCGTTGAACATTTAATAGAAGCCTTCTTTTTACCTGCTCTTGATAAAGAGCCATTCCAGGTTCTGTACATCACAATCTCTCGCATTTTTCATGAGGTTTGTTATTCTGTACACTAATATTTCTTCTTCTAAATGGTAAATATTGCATTCAGACATTGTTGGTATTAAAGGTAATTCATGAAATAAATTATATTTAAACCAGAAAATTATAGGTTCCACATGACACATGAAAAGTACCTTGTTACACACATGTATGTACAGATTCCAAAATGTCTGTGAATTTGAGTTACAAACTTTTTTAAATAGAAATATGAAGATCACAATACTATGGCTCTGCAATAACTCAAACGTAAAATACCTTAGTTCCTTATGGGAAACTTTGTTCTTTACGTGACTCGAGCAACTGCTTTCACTCTTAATGGAAAACTAAATGGTTTATGTTGAAGTTAACTTGCAAAAAGTGTAACCATTGTTACATAATTTCTGTGAAGTAAGATGCTGTTATTACTATGACCAAACAAAATCTTTTTAACATGTAGTACACAGTTCAAATCAGCAAAAAGTGTAACTGTATAATTAAGGTAAATGTTGATGAAAATTAGGCATGTAACATGAATACTGAAATTTCCTAATCCGCAGCTTATGGTCGTGTGGTAGCGTTCTCGCTTCCCGCGCCCGGGTTCGGTTCCCGGCAGGGTCAGGGATTTTCTCTGCCTCGTGATGACTGGGTGTTGTGTGATGTCCTTAGGTTAGTTAGGTTTAAGTAGTTCTAAGTTCTAGGGGACTAATGACCATAGATGTTAAGTCCCATAGTGCTCAGAGCCATTTGAACCATTTTTTGAAATTTCCTAGATTTCCAAGTGTAACTGTAATCACTGCATTCAGTACTTTGTAGTGCTAGAGAGATAATTCTATATGATTATTTGCATTCTCTTCACCTCCCCCCTCCTTCAACACAGGAAAATATAATAGAAAGACCTCCTTGCAAAATAAAGACAAAATTCAGAAAATTAGGTTTTGCCTGAATCAGGCCCCCTTATTCTAGAATGGTTCTAAAGTAATAAGAATGCTCACGATCAATTGAAATAATGTGTTCATTCTAGGAAGTATTAAAACAAGAATTAAGAGAGTAACAATTTTATTGCTCTTATGTTGCAGAGTATCCACAAACATTACTGTTTGAAACACAGGGCCACTGCATACTCCATTAGATCACACCCATTCTGTGATAAAACTGTTTTCTTAAAGTGAAAAATGAAGTTAACATAGTTATTGCGGGAAATATTTTCTCACACTGAAAGCTATCTGTCAAATAAGTCTCAGAACTTTTTTTTCCATTAATTTCACACAAATCACCTGTTTTTAATGCAAGTGCATGTTTTGTAACACCAAACATCTTAAAATAAGCTTATATAATAAACAATTATAATTTTGTTACAATATCTACACAGGATGTAAAGAGTTAATTTTACTTCAATGTGATTCATCCTTTGAAGTTCATCATTATACAACAACAAATCTATGGACAAAATATTTTTAAAAATCTGTCAAAATGTCACACCCATCTGCATGAAATGTACCAATACATAATCTTTTCCAATTTGAGCACTATAAATGATTAAACAATATGAGTTTATTTGACTTCTGCCTTATACTTGATTTGTTGTTTAAAATTTTCTCAGCAGGCTTTTTTTCCATATGTTTTTAAGTGTGTACAGGAGTACAGGGCAATCTTACAAACAAGTTTAGTCTGATGTAAGTCCTCAATCCCAATTTCATAATGGTAATCATGACCAAGAGCAGGAGCAGGAGATGGGTAATCTACAAATTTAATTTTAACACAATGCAAAATCTTGGCCTGTATATATTTCTGTCGCATATCCCCAGCAATCACAAACATCTGAAACAGTTTCTGAGTATTCTACAACAGAGTACACGCAGTCACTTGTTTTAACCAGTTTTCCCCAGTTAACAAAATTTACAAATGCATTTTTATTGGCCATATTGGGAAAAGCAAAGAGATAAATACATTCTAATGGAGATTTAACTACTGATGGCTTCAGTATGTGAAGACAGTCTTTGCATGTGATCTGCCTTGAAAGGTGCAATGACACATACCCTGCAATATAATAAAGTATGTTTTGCTTGAAAAATGAGAACTTAATCTTATCATCAAGAATTGCACACCACTTCTCTACTTCATTTCCTGCAGCACTTTCATCACTTTCTACTACATGCTTTGTCCGCAGCTCGTAGTCGTGCGGTAGCGTTCTCGCTTCCCGCGCCCAGGTTCCCGGGTTCGATTCCCGGCGGGGTCAGGGATTTTCTCTGCCTCGTGATGACTGGGTGTTGTGTGATGTCCTTAGGTTAGTTAGGTTTAAGTAGTTCTAAGTTCAGGAGACTGATGACCATAGATGTTAAGTCCCATAGTGCTCAGAGCCATTTCAACCATTTTGAACTACATGCTTTCTTGCATGAAAATCATAAACAGGTGGTAAACAACACACATTAAAATGTGAGCAATTCCCATTCATTGCAGTGACACTGTTACTCAAGAGCAACTTTCTCATGGCACATTTGAACTGGTATGCATTTGCAATGTTGTTCCAACCACCTCTGGACTGAATGCTGGAAAAAAAAAGCTCTATGTGGTTTTGTGACAGTTTATAAGTTAGAAAATACTTCAGAGGAGATTCAACACGAAGCATAATTGCCAGAGCTATGTGCCTGACTGATTGGATATTGAAAATTATCCCAAAAGCAAAAGTATTTCTCGCATGGAGCAGCAATGGAACACCAATGATTTTTAAGCTTTTGATATAATTTTCAGTGTGTCTGAAAATACCAAGCCAATAATATTTGTTGTCAAGTCTCAGGGGGCTCTTATACCCTTTGTGTAATGGATTTCTGGAGTTCAGAATATCAAAAATCCTATTAATATAATACAAAAATTCTACTATTGCTTCACTTCCTTTAAAATTTGGATCACCAACCCTCCTCAAAAACTATATACTATCTGCCACGCTAGAACTCAAAAGTCTGTGCAGCTAATGAAACATTCATTTTTCTATTTACATTACTTATACGTTGTCCTGATAGTTTGTTGGCAAATGTCATACCTTCTTCTTGTTGTACCTTGTTCAATTTCTCAATGAAATGCCATCTAATAATGACAGTTGGAGACTCAATAGCAGATACTTCTGCTAGAGCATTTCTGGCAAACTTAATCATATGACACATGCCCAAGATACAATAAACATTGTATTTTTCCACAGGATGAGGAAAGTAGCTTTTAAAATCACCCTTGGAAAAATTTAAAGTACAGCCAAGCGAACGTAAAGTGCTTATATTTACCTTAAAGCCATCACATGTAACACACCAAACCATAGTGCCAGAACTATGCAGCCTCTCTAAAGCAGATTTTATCAGTGTGGCTTGATTATATGCCTGTTCACTATTGATAAAGAAATATGCAATCGGGCATTTAAATTTGCCTTTAATAGAGACAAGCATGAAAACCAGAGCCTCAGATGCCTCTATTACTTCTTTTGACTGAGGCACGGAAATACGGAAGCGTCCGATCCCGCCCGTCTGCTTTGACCCATGACGTCACAAATATGGCGGAAACGACCATAAACCACGATTCCAATATGGCGCATATAAAGTCGTTATGTTAAAACAAGCGTTCAGTGCATAGTGCTGTGGAATGTGGAAAAAACAGCAAATTGGCGCTCATAGGAAGAAGAACAACACCAAAAATGCAACAGGAGCGTAATATGTAAGAAACTGTCCACGCAACCTGCCACTGATGATGCCTTGCAGAAAATAAAGGCGAACCGCGTATGGCACTAAGATTGTGTTTTATTCAGTTGCTGTCAGACGGTCCATAAGTGAAACTTATCAATATACCGTATCGTTATGTACACATTGTGAGGACGAAAATACATCGAAAAACAAACACACACACTTTCCACAAGAAGCCTAATGACACTAACGGGACAAGCGCGGGAAATGGGGTGTTTTGGGTGGGGGGAAAACTAAATATAAACAAATTTAGACGCCTTGCGTAGCTACAACGTGTAAGTGAAGACAGCCATGCATGAATACCCACCCACCTCCCCAGGGGTCGTAACCCTGCAACCCATAGAAGATAAAGATGCTTCAGTAGCAGATTAGTGTTTTTTGTCTTAAAAAAAAAATCTCACGGGATAGAACGAACAGATCAGAAAAGTAAATAAAATATGATAAAACAGAACTGGAGACAGCCACACTCAAACCAAACTCCGCGCCGTCATGACGTCACACACGACAACACCCTTACGTCACGGGTCAAAGCCGACGCGTGGGATCGGACGCTTCTGTCGACCCTCTACACTTGCCACCCATTTGGAAATCAATGATGTATGGGGCAGAGGCACTAATTTTTGCAGGTATTCATATGCTGCTGGTGAATAAAAGTAAACAGTCATAGCAAACATTTTCACATTTGTTGTGTATCTATTACTCTTCGACGAGAGAGAGGTGTTCACTACATTCCACACTAATTCCACTTGTGTTCCTTTCTGATGATTGAGGAAGTTATGTAACTTCTCAGGAAGATGCCCCTTCTCCTTCAATGAACTTATGATGTCATCCATGGAAAACACTTTCTTCTTCGAAGTTTTTCACGGACGCACTTCAGTTTACGTTTTAATTCGTGCACAATGTCTGAGGGGAAAAAAAATAAAAATAATGCGAGTTTCGGTCGCCATGTCTTCCATTTCTACTTTCGACTGTATACCACAATCAATTACTGAAGAACCAACTGCATTCTGAAATAAAGAAATAATTTCGTTATATATGATTGAAATAACTCAAGGCTTGATGAAAAAATATTATAAGAAAACTATGGGGGTGTGAAAACATCCTTATACTAACGTTTTCGACACAATTCGCAGCTTCTGCATTGGATAAGTGGGACATGCTTTCCACGGAAGAATTTTCATTGACAACATTCTCCACGCAATCAGTAACGTCTGCAATGGGCAAATCGAGCACAGATTCCATGACAGAACGCCAAAAACAAAAATATGGACCTGTATTACAACATTGCTTAGACCTATGTAGCGTACGAAATAAATTCACAAAAGTAAAAAGCACACACATAGCAAGGAAATTAATTAGCTACCTCAAATGGAGAATCATCATTGTCACTCAAAATCCTAACAACATGTCGTCGTGGCTGTTTATTTGGTGGCATCAAATGTGCCGGAAAGTCAAAAACTGATGGCACTGCTTCGGGTTTGAGACGTTTCTTCCACGTTCCAGGGCTCACTACGTAATCATCTTGTCGGAAATGGTTTCCGCAAAGTAACTGCAAGACGTAGGATTAAAATCTTTCCGCTTCACGGAAGTAATCCACGTCTTTAGTAGCTCTGGGTGCTTTAGAGGAAACCTGGTCAAAAACATCGAATTAGCAAACGCACTAAGTCTGTATTTTTATCGCATTGCATCGGTAGTCCTATTACCTGTGAAATGGTAAGTCACTCTCCTTACTCCACCGCTTCGTACAACTGAAAGCGGAACAAGAAATCACCATTTCGATAATCCATAATTCCTTATACACCGTACAGACCGAGAGAAACTTCTTGCCAAATTTGAATATGGCGGGCAATACAGACGACAGTAATCAGCTGGTAGAGCCATCTATCGGTAGGTCCGGTAGTTGAGCATCCCTCATTTCGCTAGCTTTAGACGCCTGTCCTCTTGGGGCGCTGCTGGCGCTGTAGGCAACAAAATCGAGGAGAAGTGTCGCTACTGTTATGATGTATCGAAGAATAGCAAAGAGACTGATTACGAGTGGAAACTTGTGAATTGTGTAAAATATCTTTGACGTTGGAGTCGTCTTTGACTATTGTTTTGGTGTGTGTTGACGGAAGAACAATGTAAAGGTCGCCGTCATAAATAATTTTGAATTATATTACTATTATTTTTGTATTAACTAAAAAGAAGAAACTACATTTGAAGAAACTGTATTTGAAACACCAAAATGAGAGAAACACGTTGAACCACGTCTTTTCTGCAGCCGACAACGATGCATTGTGGAATCATACTTAGACAACTGAAGCCTAGACTAATATCGCCTTGCAAACGTCTAACGGAAAAGGTACTGTCACGAAATATGGCAAATTTAAGTAAATAAAAAATAGTGATCATATTTTCAACTTGTGTCTTAGCCGGGATGCCATATTTCAACTGGGGACTGTAGCCGGGATATTGTGTTCACGAGATTTTCAACAGTGCTACGAGGAAGAACAGTTTTGTGTGTTAATACCTGTTTCTTCAGAATGTGTGTTACAGTGTTTGTGTTCATCGGGAAGTAAAAGTTTTGGAGAAGAAATGTTTCGGCAAAAAATATAATTTTCGACAGAAGAAAATACTTCAAGAATTTTGGTCAACAATCACATGGATGGAAAACGTGGTTTTGCAACAGTAGAAGAGTGTTCCAGATAAGTCACGAAAACCTCGTATTTTGTTAATACAATATTTTTATCTTGTTTTATATTGTTGTGTATAAATTTTTGTTCTTCACAATGACTTACGAGTTTTTCGAGAGTATTGTGCCTAAAGTAGAAAGTAGTAATTTAATAGACTTCGAACATCAGGACAGGTCAAATCAAAGAGAAAGAACCGATCAATTTGATTTAAAAAGTTTTCTTGTAAATTTCACGAAAGAAATTAAACAATCAGTTGACGACAATAAGACTTACTGGGATGAAAAAATTGATAACATTTTGTTGCAAGTCCAAGCAGTCAATACCCAAGTGGGTGAGCTATCGAACAGAGTTGGCAGTGTTGAGGAAAAAATTGAATCTGTGGAAGCAAAAGTAAATGAAATTGATGCTAAATTGAGCGGTGAAATTAATACTGTAAAAAATGACTTACTGGTAGATAGGGAACGAAATTTAATGTATTTTAATGAGATAAAAGGGGATATAAAAAATTTGGATGAGAATACAAAAAGTTTGACAATCGTTTGGTTACTCTAGAAGAAAAAGTAGAATGCAATGATTTAGAAAACAAAAAATCTGTCAAAGAACTTAGCGAAAAAATTGAAAGTTTTAACATTGAATTTCAAAGCAAAAATTACAATGTCAACACATGTAATCTTGTATCTAATATTCCACTGAAGCACTTTTCGGTAGATGGACCCTTACATCCTGTTGATTTTATGCTGTATTGTAAGGATTGTTTTTTACCTCACTCACCAGATGAAATAAAAATTAAATTTGTGAAAAAATTCTTAGAAGGGGAAGCTTTGACTTGGGCAAACCAGATTGTAACTCTGGAAAAATTTTGGGGTGATCTTAAACAAACTAGAATCAAAAGTGAATTTTTGAATGGGCGAAACTATAGAGAATCAGATGGGAGCATGAAACAATTTTGCAAAAGTGAACTTCAAAAACTTATTCATTTAACAAAACCTTTGGATGACTTGATCAAAATTGATACCTTAAAGAGAAGATTGCCATCAGCAATGCAGTTGAGTTTAGTTCATTGTCCTGATGGGTTTACTCAGAAAGGTAAAGGTCAAAATTGGGGAAATGACAACTTTCAAAAAAGGGAACAAAACAATTATCATGGCGTCAGTCAAAATTCAGGGGGATATAACAATTTTGAAAAGAAGGACCATAAATTTTATCCAAAACAAGAACAACATTTTCACATTAATAATCAACAAAATAGAGAACACTTTAGGGATCAAAATCACAGAAATTTTGATAGAGGTCCGTACAATAGGAACTACCAACAATCAGGTAATGTTTGGCATAGGAATGGGATCAGAAATGTTGAACCGAGCGAGGTGGCGCAGTGGTTAGACACTGGACTCGCATTCGGGAGGACGACGGTTCAATCCCGCGTCCGGCCATCCTGATTTAGGTTTTCCGTGATTTCCCTAAATCACTCCAGGCAAATGCCGGAATGGTTCCTCTGAAAGGGCACGGCCGAATTCCTTCCCTAATCCGATGAGACCGTTGACCTCGCTGGCTGGTCCCCTTCCCCGAAACCAACCAACCAGAAATGTTGATCAGAGACATTGGCAGAACCACAATCACCAGTTCATACAGGAACCGGAAATAAAAAACGAGTAGACGCCCCCTTGAAGGTCCGCAAGGTTGAGGCAGAAGGTGAGCATGATGAAAGGACCAATGGATGTGACTATCATAAACCCAAACATGACAGTTCCAAACCTAAGCTATCACATGAGGTTATTAGTTGTTACTTATTGAAAAAATTTCAAGAGGAAAATAATATTGATAAAGATAAAATTTTCAGTACACAAGAACATACAGTAGATAAAAGTAATTGTGATTCATTTAATTTAACAGAGTTTTACACTCGGGCAGAAAAGAACAACACTTTGTCAGATGATGTAATTTGTAGTAGTTCAGAGATGTGTGTGAATGAAAGAGAGAATGCATGCTGTGAGAATGAAAATGTTGGTGAAAGGGATCTGGTAACTTTAGAAAGGGGAAATAATATTTTGGGGAATAATTTGAATGTGTATGACCTGAATATGTGTAATGATAATGATGTTGTTGATAAAGTTGATAATGATGGTAATGGTATTGATGATGATGTTGAGGAAAGGTATTTCATTAGTTTAAATAGGGAATTGGGTATATACATGGTTGAAAATGGATTAAATAGTGAGAATATTATAGAAATTCCGAGGGATGTTACCAGGATGAATAAAGCTCACAAGCTGGATGTATGTGAAAGTGTGAATTTTGATGTTGTTGATAAAGAATCTGACTACACAAATGACAATGACACATGTATAACTTTAACCTAAGTGAAACTTTTACAGATACTAATGATACACACACATTTCTTATGAATATATGGCTCAACAGTGAAACTATTTCTTTTGACAAGAACTTTAGAAAGATGCTTATTAATGTATGTGAAACTGTATGTCCTGAGTGGTGGAAAAAGATGAGATATTTTATTTTTGAAAAGCTGAAGGATAAGTACTTCAATAGTATACAATGTGATTTGGATGAAAATTCTTGGCTATTTGAGATAATAGAGAGTACTCATGACAATTTTGTGTCTTGTGCAAATTTTATAACTGTGACAAATAATACATGTAATGATATGCCATATGATTCTGATAAGTATAGGTTTGGGGAAATTGAAAGTGATTTATTACATGAGGATACAGGTTCTGAGAAAAGTGATCAATTTTGCAGTCCCTATATAAAAGTTCAAATTGGGTCATGGATTGGTAAATGTTTAATTGATACAGGAAGTGAGATCTCGGGAATATCTGAAAGGTTAAGCAAGAAATTGAAAGTGGGGAAAGATTATGTTGAAATGCCAGTTGTTGGGGTAAAGATAAAAGGTGCTACTGGGAAGAGCAGTAAATTGGTAAAAAGCCAGGCTTTAGTGACATTTTTAATTGGAGGCAAGTTGTTCACACATGGATGTTTCGTAATTCAGGAATTTAATGAGGATTTTCTTTTGGGTATGAATTGGATAGTAGAAGCAAATACAGCATTTGATTGGGTTGGAAAAAAACTTTTGTAGAAACTAGTGAAAGGGAGTACATTCAGACAAATTTTGCGAACACACTTGGTGATCAGAGTAATGGAAATTTTGACAGTATTAATTTACTAAAAGAAAAAAGATTGGAGAATATTGAAACTCATAGATTTGATACCAATGAAGTTGAATTTGGGAATTTAGTAAATTTGAAAATTTCAGAAACACAAAATTTATCTGGGGAGCGAAAACAACAGTTAGAAAATCTGCTGTGGGAATACAGTGATGTTTTCAGTGACATACCTGGAAGGGTAAAGGGTTGTCAGTGTGAGCTTCAGGTAAAACCTCATGAACCATTTTTCATAAAACCATACAGTATTGCAATATCAAAAAGACCTGGTGTTGAGAAAGAGCTGAAAAAGATGGAAGGATGTAACATAATAGAAAGGAGTATCAGTGCATATAATAATCCTCTAGTAGTAGTTTCGAAAAAAGATGGTGGAGTAACATTGGTTTTGGACTCTACACACTTAAACAAAATTTTGTTCAGACAGATAGACCATCCTGAAAATATTGATGAGTTACTCTATAAATTTACGGATTTAAAATATATGTCAAGTTTGGATCTAACTTCGGGTTTTCATCAGGTACCACTTTCGGTTAATCCTAGAAAATATACTGCTTTCTTGTACAATGGTAAGAGTTACCGTTACCAATATTGTGTTGTGCCATTTGGGTTAAATTCTTCTGTTTCTGAATTTATAAGAGCTTTGGATCATGTACTGGGGCAAGAACTTGCGTCTAAACTGATAATTTATGTAGATGACATTTTGGTTACAGGGCAAAATTGGGAGGAACATTTTTTGATTTTGAAGTCAGTTTGTGAAAAACTTAGAAAAGGGGGGATGACATTGAAATTAGAGAAATGTAAATTTGCAGTTTCTGAATTGAAATTTTTGGGTCATGTTGTCACAGACAAGGGAATTTTGGCAGATCCAGAAAAAATTAAAGCAATTTCAGAAATTCCTATTCGTAAGACTAAAAAACAATTAAAGTCGTTCTTTGGGTTATGCGGTTATTACCGAAAACATATAAGTGATCAGAGTCTGAATGCACCATGTTTAAGCCAATTACTTAAGAAAAACACTGTTTGGGTTTGGGATAAAAGTTGTCAGGAAGAGTTTGATAAAATTAACCAAGAGTTGAGAAAGCAACACTTATTACACAGACCTGATTTTAGTTTTCCATTTTGTTTGAACACGGATAGCAGTAATTATGGGCTTGGAGCAGAGTTATTTCAAGAAAGAGTAAAGAATGGAGTTAAGATACATTGTACCATAGCATTTTCAAGCAGAATGTTGCTCAAGCATGAGAAAAATTATACAGTCACAGAGAAGGAACTTTTGGCAATTCATTGGGCTTTTACAAAATTTAGAATTTACCTTGTTGGACATAAAACCATAGTATTTTCGGATCACAAAGCTTTGAGTTACTTACAAGAGTGCAAATTATACCACAGTAGATTGACCAGATGGGCAATTTTACTGCAACAGTTTGACTTTGAAATCAAACACATAAAAGGTTCTGAGAATGTAGTAGCTGATTCACTTTCAAGTTTACCAATTGGGGGAGAAAAGGAGATTTTTGAACAAGAGGAGGAAAAGCAATTTAAAATTAGATACTTGAAAGGGGTGGAAAATGAAAAAACAATTAGAGCTATGTGTAACAAAATTAGAAAAAATCAAAATATAGATCAGAGTTGGAAATTAATCAAAGAATGTTTAGGCAAGAAGGGGTATGAGAAACTTGATAAATTTTACAAATTGCATAAGGGGATTTTGTTTCGGAGAACAGATGTAGATTCTGATAATTGGAAACTGTGTTGGTCAGAGGCAGATGCTGATAAGCTGATCATTTACATACATGAAAGTTTCGGTCATTGTGGGATACAGAAGTCAATTCAAAAGATACAAGAAAATGTTTATTTTTACAATATTGGAAAGAAGGTAAGAAAAGAATTGGCAACCTGTGACAAATGGCAGAGAGTTAAAGTGAGCAATCAAAGATGTGGTGGAGAGATGCAAAACATTATTCCGGAAAAACCTTTAGATCTTATCGCAGTGGACGTATGTGGAATGTTACCAAAGAGTAAAGGTGGTTACTGTTACATATTTGTTATGGTAGATGTATTTTCAAAATTAATTAAACTATATCCAGTGAAAAAAGCTACTAGCCATGAAATTATAATAAAAATTGAAAGAGATTATTTCGAACAGGTGGGTAAACCAAAAGCTATATTATCAGATAATGGTTCACAGTTCACCTCTAAAATTTGGAAAAAGTTTATTGAAAGATAAAAATTGAAGCATATACTTATATCTGTTTATTCTCTGTCCACCAATCCTGCAGAAAGATATATGAGGGAAATTGGGAGACTTTGTAGAAACTAATGTAGCCATAAGCATCCAACCTGGTTTGAGCACATTCGAAATTTTGAAGATATTATGAATAGCCTACAACATAGTTCCACAGGATTTTCACCATATGAGATTATGTTTAATATTAGACCTCCAAATCTTATATCAGAACTTATTGAATTTCCTAAATGTCCACCTTTAACTATGCAAGAGAGAGAAGATATTGTCAGGGGAACTATGAGGAAACAAGGGGAAAAGAGGAATAAAAGATATAACAATAGGGTAAGATTAACCACTTTTAAAATTGGGGATCTTGTTCTGGTCAAATCTCATGAAAAATCAAAAATGTTAACTTCAGAAATTAAAAAATTCGTTGATATCTGTATTGGGCCTGTTGAAGTCATAGAAAATCCACACCCTAATGCTTATCTTTTGGTGTATCCTAAGTCAAAGAAATTATTTGGTCTCAGGAATGTTGTCTCTTAAAAACTGTATAAACAGAAATCATAATTTCAAAATTTAAATAACCTATTATCATCTAAAACAAAAGTTCTCCACTGCAATACGCTTGTTAGAACAAAACTGCCTGTACAACGAAGTGTGTATATTTGCATGTATAAATTAATAATTTGAAGTCACATATTAATTGAAACTGATGAAAAACACTGTTCTAACAAAGAATGAGAGAAAGATTTATTTTTACTTTTTTACAAAAAAAAGTCTCCATAGTGAGCATTTCTGAATTTTTCTAATTTTTGGAAGCTAAGTCTTCCCTGTGGGTGAAGGCATGCATGTGAGGACATGCATGCAAAGGTATAAGTTTCAAAACCAATTTTAGATAAAGCCTCATGATATATGAGCAGTTTATTGTTGTTTATACTGATGTTGTGGGGAGCAAAAGTACTCTTCACAAGAATGTAACTTGTAGTAATATTGTAGTAGAGAGGAAAGTGTACATAAATAATTGCAAAAAATTTAGATAATACTGATGTATCTTTAGCTGTACTAAAAGAAGAAAATCATAAAAAAATACAAAATAAAAAAAACCTAAGTAAAAAAATTTAAAAAGGAAATCATAAGCAAAAAAAATATACAAAAAACAAAAAATCCATGACTAATAAAAAAATATAAAAATTAAAAAAAAATCATGTTAAAAAAATATATATATATAAAAGGGAAATATAGAGAAAAACACATTACACTATATATGTCCAATATCATTTTTACTGTACAATATGTAAGCATAATGAAATTAACATTAATATTTAAAAAAAAATTAAAACTTATTCTAGGAAATGAGTTTTACCTTTCTATTATTTTCAATCTGCATGCTGTATGTTAGAATATTTTTCATGTATGTTTTATACCATGTATATTTGTCATGTTAAATAATTTCTTTACTTGAAAATTTTGTGTATGGGATTGATGGGGAAGTATCATTGCAACAACAGCCAGTAATAAGTCCACAGATTCAAAGAGTCCAAATTTGGAAGAGGCTATCAGACTGCATCATTAATGTACTAATTGTGTAATACAGATCCATCACTGAGTGTTGTCGGGATTTTGTTGTATATGTCCATAACAACAAAAGCCCTGGGGAGCAGTTTAATGGATCTGGGAGATGTTATTTTTTTACCGTATTTGTTGATACCGAATTGTAAATGTTTTCTTATATTTTTGTCAGAATTTATTATAATTTGTCTTATTATATGTTAATTTACTTCTGTTTTTGAGAGTAAAAGCATATTGATTACTATTAGAAAATGTATCGCAGAATAGCAAAGAGACTGATTACAAGTGGAAACTTGTGAATTGTGTAAAATATCTTTGACATTGGAGTCGTCTTTGACTATAGTTAGTCGGCAGCTAACTCTTGGTGTATGTTGACGGAAGAACAATGTGAAGGTCGCCGTCATAAATAATTTTGAATTATGTTACTATTATTTTTGTATTAACTAAAAAGAAGAAACTACATTTGAAGAAACTGTATTTGAAACACCAAAATGAGAGAAACACGTTGAACCACGTCTTTTCTGCAGCCGACAATGATGCATTGTAGAATCATACTTAGACAACTGAAGCCAAGACTAATTTCGCCTTGCAAATGTCTAACGGAAAAGGCACTGTCACGAAATATGGCAAATTTAAGTAAATAAAAAATAGTGATCATATTTTCAACTTGTGTCTTAGCCGGGATGCCATATTTCAACCTTACCAATGATTTACGCTACAATTAAAACAAAACTTATTCACAATTCCAATTACAATAGCTACACATTTCATGTACCGGTTTTCGTAAATACAGATCTTTACGTACTTGGTTTAGGTGAAATAATGCCAATGCGTCACAATTATTTCGATGTGAGCAATGAAACTTCACGTAAAACATGACTGCGATAAAATGCGTAATAAAATAAATATACCGAGGTCTAGAAATAAGCATGATTACACATAAAAGGGATGATTAATACAGTTCAATATTAAAAATGTGTATTCAACAAAACCGTAGTCCTACAGAACTGGAGGGGTGTGACGGTAATGGTTTTATTTTATCAGTGAAATTACATACCGGTACTGGATGTTACTAATGCACCTGCAACCATCAAATAAATGATTACAAATTTAATTTACCGGTTTTTCTCCCCCGGAATCCAAAACATCAGACAGTATATATAATAATGGTATGAGACAATGAAGGGAGATTATTTGAGGACGTATTTTCATCAATTTTGAGACGTTATGACTCGTAATAGCCCTGGAGACGTCTTTTACAACAATCGAATAATTTGTAGCAGTACACCGATAAAAATAACTGCTTGCAACTAGCAAGTAATCGCGCAACGCGCAACCAAACTTCGAACACACAAATAACTTCTTAACACGATACGATTACATGACAATGGACACCATACGCATACTCAAAATAACAAACCTAGATGAACACAGCACCGGTTTTCGTACGCCTCCAAACAAACTGCTTTTCAGAGATTGTATTTTAATAAATGAAGACATACCGGAGCAGTGGATTTTAATAATACCGACAACCAAAGACAACAAAGCAACTGAACTACGCACTAGAACAAGCCAGTTTATTTGATTAATTTAAAATGTTTTGTTATTTGCTGACATGAATCCATGGCTTTTTAGATTAAAGTACTGACTTCGAAAGTGGGGGCATTTGATGACAGAATTAAAAATCATTATTGACAAAGCCAATCCAATCCAATAGAGATCGTAGATCTTACACTAATAACTAAACAAGAAATTTCCAGAAACTTACCTCCGCTTATAAAAATGTCCACAGTGTGCGTTAGAAAAATGTGTAGAAGAATGAAACTCAAGGAGAAAATACGAATTGCTTTGGAAGTAAAGGATACTTATTATAAATGTCACTATCTTTATCGTAAGTTTTGCATATGATTTTTACGGCTTAATGCTTTGGTTGCTATTATTGGCTCGTTGTAATACGAGAGTTTCTTATTTAAATTTGAACGAAACCATTAAACAGAGGCACATTTTCGAAGTGTTGTTTGACCGATTTAGTCACTCAGTACAAAACACCTTCCTATACTCTTTACTAGTTTAAAAAAATGGTTCAAAAGGCTCTGAGCACTATGGGACTTAACTTCTGAGGTCATCAGTCCCCTAGAACTACTTAAACCTATTTAACCTAAGGACATCACACACACCCGTGCTCGAGGCAGGATTCGAACCTGCGACAATAGCGGTGGTCTGATCCCTGAAAATGTTACTGCAACTTTTCTGAAGTGTATAATCCTTGACTCATTTGCCAGATTTATGCATTCTGTAATCTCACTAAATAACTCAAGGAAAATAACAGAGACAGTTCTATCCTTCTCCAATCCGTGCATGTATCATGTCTTCAGTGAATTCGGCACCAACAGGACATTACGAATTTGACTTTTTTAAATGTCCAACCACACATGCATATTTCCTTGTCCAGCAGTTCATTCGGTTGGGCAGTCTCCAGTATATGTTTCCTTCTGTGTTTTGTTTGTACAGACATACCGGAGCAATGATCATTCACATAGATTTTAACTTATTTTTTGCCAGTGCACTGTTAATATCTGCGAAAACAAAAACTGCTGCACAAGCTCTGCAAACAACAAATGTGATCTTACAAAACATCAAACAATGGTTCTTCAACAATAAAATGAAAACGAATGAAGAAATAACACAACAAAATCTTACATGCAGCCTTACAAATGTGGCATACCCCGATAATATGGAGGCTATCAAACTGCTGGGATTCCTGATTGACAGCAAATTAATAATGAATGAACAAACAGTGTATGTGTGCTCCCAGCTCTCTGATGTACTGTCTGCAGAAAGTAAGTTGACACTCGGCGCCGTGGCTTATGGGAATGACTGTAAATGGGAGATGCCTCCACTGTCACTCGCTTCAGCCACCGCGCCGAGTGTCAACTTAGTTTGTGTGTACAGTAATATACCTTCTGAGGAGAACAGAAGGTGTATTAGCTGACCCATACCTTATAACAGTGCATTATGCAATATTTAATAGCCACATCAATCATGGCCTACTGTTATGGGGATATTCTGAAGGCTGCAAGTATGTGGCAGTGCTACATAAAAAAAGCAGTCAGAATCTTTGCATCAAGCTAAAGACTGCAGCACTGCAAGCCTATGTTCACGCAATTCGACCTGGTGGAGGCTCTGTAATGGTGTGGGACGTGTGCAGTTGGAATTAAATGGGACCCCTTATACTTCTAGATACGATTCTGACAGGTGACACATATGTAAACATCATGTCTACCTGCCTCCATTCATGTCCATTGTGCATTCCGACAGACTTGGAAAAATCCAGCAGGTCAATCCAACACCCCACACGTCCAGCACTTCCGCTGGCCTCCATCTCTCCAGACATGAACATGTTTGTGCATACCTGGGATGCCTTGCAACAAGCTGTTCAGTACAGATTCGACCCCCTTCTACTCTAGCAGATTGATGGGCAGCACTGCAGGATTCATGGTGTCATTCCTTCCATGACTACTTTAGACATTAGTTGAGTCCATGCCACGTCATGCTGCAAAACTTCTGCATACTCGCGGGGGCCCTACCCGATATTAGGCAGGTGTACCAGTTTCTTTGGCTCTTCAGTGTGTGTATCATATATATTTCCTTATATATATGAAAAATGATAAATAACTCTTGCATATTTAATCTTCACACAGTCTGTCCAATCATGACTGGTAAACGACACAGATCCAGAAATTAAAAACATCAAGTTACTGGTATTTCTATAGATACGTTAACTTTGCACACCTTATGTTATGGAAGTAAGAGCTCTGGAAACCAAGGGGCTGTTAGTTCTGTTTTGCATATATATCTACTTGATTAGTTCTCATTAGTTGGAAAATAATATTGTGGCAATATAAAATCTACCACCCCAAGAAACGACAGTGAGAAAATGGATGTCATGTAAAAATAACCAAACACTGCAGAAAGTGCTAGATTCCCAATTTCTGGAATAGACAGGAAGATTTATGGGTCTCTACGTCAGCCGAACATAACGAATAGAATAGTTTGGTAAATACCATAAATGGATATAAGTCTGCCACAGCAGCCTGTATTCGAGATGACTGTAACTGCAAAATTATCTGAAAGGAAAAAAGATCAAGGTCAATTACAAATACACACTTTCTATCTAATCAAGTGCTTCAGATGAAGGATGTTTCATTTATTTATTTATTATACACCTTTAAAAATGCAACCAACATAATCTTTTGTGTACACAGACGTAGCAATACAATTACATAAATAACACGCACAGACTAAAAAATATTTTACGTAATTACTGTTCGACATTAAATTGTCCATCATACTGCGCATGATGTATTATGTAGAATCACATACATAAGTTTAATGTAATGAAACTATATTACTGTCTGAGATAATTTTTAAAGCCTATTTCGAACTCTTCTATTGTATAAAATGCTTTTTCTCTCAAAGCCACAACTGTGCGACATCTTTAAACATATTGGTGACACATTGTGTACCTGTAGTGACAACATATTAAACTGTTTTACCCTCATGTATTTGTAACTGTCTAGAGTTTCCTTAAGTCTAGCGACTGTGATGTCTGTCTTCTGTTTTAGGTGTGTATTATATTGACGGGCCACGAGGCTACACCACCGCGGGGTCGAGGCACCTTGTCACAGTTCCTGCAGAGCTCCGCCCCCCCCCCCCCCGCGCCCCCCCTCCCCCCCCCCCCCCCGCCATCAGAGGTTCGGATCCTCCCTCGGGCGTGGATGGGTGTGTTATCCTTAGCGTGAGATAGTTTTAGATTAAGTAGTGTGTAAACCAATGACCTCATGACCTCAGCAGTTTGTCCCAATAGGAACGTACCACAAATTTCCAAAATAACATCAATGGATAGAGTGTTTTAGTTTGTAATAATGCTAGTTTTCTTTTGTATGTATTAGACAACTTAATATGAAGAGGAATGTAGCTGTGGGTATTTTTATTTATTTATATATATATATATTTTTTTAAATAGGGTTCCCAAGACATTATTTATAGCCCAACAGATGCATCTGAACTCCTTATTTTTGCCAAATGTGATCTTTTTTTGCTCCAGGGAAATTCCTCAATAACACAATGGCATGTCAATTGTGCTTGGAAAAAGGTATAGTATGCATTTAGCAATAGCTTATCATTAACACATGACCTTAGTTTACCTGACAAATATGTAGCACATACTAAGTTAGTAGAGATATATTTGGTATAATTCTTCCATGTTAATTTCGTGTGAAGACAGAAGTCAAGAAATTTAGCTGAAGCAGTTATTGCCATCCTCTTTAATTGATAAGGTAAAGAGAATATTTACAGTTTGTCAGTATTAATACAAAATTCAGTGAGATGGAACCACTTACTGGCTGCTCTGAAATGATCCCTACTTTACTGCTTTAATGCTCCTCAATTTTTACCAGCTGGAACAAAAGTGGTACCATCATAACATAAATTTTCACATACTAATCACTGGTTATGACATAACGTATTGTGAGTCACTAAAATTAGGAAGTATTATGTTATGTGGCTGGCATTTGGCTGAAATCAGAAATTAGTGGCTAGTGTTTGGTTGAAATCAGAAATCGGTCATGTGACATTCCTCACTCACTAATTTTGAGACACAGTATTGTATCCATCATATTTTGTTGTTTCCGTGTTATAACTTTGATTTTTTGACAGTATGCAATTTGAAGGCAATGTCAAATAGAAGATTTATCACAAACACATCACTCTATATACAATTTGTTATAATTAAATATCTCTTAGACACATCAGTCCTTAAGAGATTTCAAGATGAAATGCATTCACTGTGGTTAGAGACGTAGTGTTACAGAACTGAAAGAAGTAGGATAATATCCTAGAACACACTAATACCTTTTCTCTCCAGCTTTGCTTTTGTAACACATTCTGGGTCTTCTTATTTATGTAATAGAAGCATGTCCCACAATATTCGATGTTATTTACATGAAATGAGTTTCTTCTCTTTCATGGCTTCAAGCTTAAAAAATGAACGATGAAACTGCTGCTAGTGAAACAAGCAGTAAAAACATTTACATCATATGAAATTTACATTTTTTCTTATCACAAATAATTGACTTTTTTTTAATATGTCATGATTCCTGAGGGTGTGGTTAGGTGGGAACCTACAAGTAAAGCTTAAGTTACTGCGAGTGAAACGAGCAGCAATCATATGTATAGTCTTGCTTGTTACCAATGCTTTGTGATTTCTTTGAAATAAGCCACGATTTTTGAGAGTGTGGTTATACACAAACCTAAGAGCACAGCTTAAATTGGTGCAAATGAAATGAGCAGCAATCATATTTGTAGTTTTGCTTGTCATAAATGCTGCGTGGGATTAGCCGAGCGGTCTAAGGCACTGCAGTCAAGGACTGTGCGGCTGATCCTGGCGGAGGTTCGAGTCCTCCCTCGGGCATGGGTGTGTGTGTGTTTGTCCTTAGGATAATTTAAGTTAAGTAGTGTGTAAGCTTAGGGACTGATGACCTTAGCAGTTAAGTCCCATAAGATTTCACATATATTTGAATGTTTTGTCATAAATATTTAGTTATGATCGAATCTTTAGCAGCGCTTTCATAAATGTGGTAGTCAAGACAAAGAGCACATTACACTGGGAGAAAGACATCATGTCACAGTCTGATTTCATGCAAATGCCAGTCACACACTGTGGTACTTCCTGATTTCAGTCACTCATAGCATAAGAAACAGTCCCTAATACAACATAAAAATGCTATCAGTTATTGTGTCTTTTCATATAAATCTTTTCACTTATATCTACTTTATCAGCTTTCACTTTGTAATTTAAGTTTTCTTATTTAGAAACTATCATCAGCATTACTAACACTTAGTGGATATCAGAACCACCCACAGTAACATTATGTGTGTGGAGGATGGCTTCTATGGACTAATCCCACTAACTCTGATACGAAAGTGTGTTTCACTTTGCTTTTTGGTACTTTCGTTAAATATAGTTTTTAAGCATATGAGATAGATTGATCAAACTGTGAGGTCAAAATGCCGTGATGGAAGTGATCTGATTAATCTAAAAGAAGATGTTTTAGTCATTATTAATTAACTAAAGCAGAAATAAGGATGTAGCAGCAAATTTCGAGATAACTCAACCTTACAAAATCCGACGCCTAATACGTAATGTGCTAATCAGATACAGTCTTTTAATATACCAATTAAATTATGTACAATTTTGATTTTGTAGTAATTATTGTTTTTGTAACTTTTAGCCCTTCTGTCCCCACACCAAACCAGTTTAGTCAATATATTACAAACACGATTTGCCTCGAAACAACAGAGACAGAGTGTAAGGATACCTGAACATCATTTTGGTTGTCTTTGAAATTGTTTAAACGATAATTCGATTGAAAAGTCATTGTGTAATTCTAACCTGACGCCATAAGAACGACATTACACATCACCATTGTAAAATTAGCTGTTATAGGCAGTTATCTACTAACCAACTAATAAGGGACACATTTGTTTGGATTGACAGCTTCAGATGACAGTGTGTATTTTCTTTTCTGAGCTATGATATGGTGCAAACATTGATGGCAGCCATATTTAAATGCAGCAAACGTGGATGTTTGCAGAAATTTATTCAGGAGTGGTCAAGGTTTTAAAATTTTTGTATTTGATATGGTCCTCAGCAGACAATTATACCCTAAGAATAAATTGTAACATGGTATTATCAGTTTTATTGTATCTCAAAGCATTGGTAGTTGACTCAGTATATTTTGAAGAACACACTACTTTCATAACCCAAAAGGCAAGCATATTTCATAAATAAATGCAAAGTAAATCTTTTTGTACTAGTAATAATGAATATGGATACATTCTTTTCAATTAAACGATCAAAAATGACATCTGCATATGATTCAACAAATCGGGAAATTATGGCAGACAATATTCACTAAAGATATTTTCATTCATATAGTTATAATGTTTAGATTGTCACTGAATACTGCAATAGAACGAAAAAGTCAGACAGGCTACATAAACCTTGTTGAATATCACAAAACTAACAATAAAAAGTGACTGATTAAAATAGTAACTTTGAAGTCATCTGGCTTACAAAATGTAAAGTCTGATCATGTGAATGGATTTATTAGATTATTTTCACACCATCCAGTGTTTAGGGCTGACCTGCATAATTAAAGTAAAATGAAGCTTCTTTTTTGGTTTGTTTGGATAATGTGCAACCCACAGTCAGCATTCTAAGCTCCCAAATCGAAGAGCATGAAACATAAATTTAAACGTAATTTTAAATCTTCGTTATATTTTTTCTCCCTTACATGGTTAGTGTCAAATATTTAACACCTTACCTCATTCTCGTATTTATCAGACGTTTGAAGGTGTTTCATACATATGAGTTTGAATCTTTAAAGAATTGGGTGATGGGTTTACTGATGAGGCACTTAAAAGTTTTAGTTGATTTTTGCTGTTTTGACAGCAAAGTAACTGAGGATGGCGGGAGCAGAGAGGATATAAAATGCAGACTGGTTGTAGCTAGAAACACATTTCTCAAGAAGCAGAATTTGTTAACATCTAATACAAATTTCAGTGTCAGGATGTGTTCTCTGAAGCTATTTGTGTGGAGTGTAGCCTTCTACAGAAATGAAATGTGGATTACAAGCAGTTCAAATAAGAAGAGAATAGAAGTTTTCCAAATGTGGTACTACAGAATAATGCTGAACATTAGATAGGTAGATCGAGTATCTAATGAGGTGGTACTGAATCTAATTGGGGAGAAAAGAAATTTATAGAAGAATTTGACTAGAAGAAGGGACCATTTGGTACTACATGTCCTAAGGCATGAAGGTAGCGGTAGTTTGATAGTAGAGGGAAGTGTGCGGAGTAAAAATTGTAGAGGGAGGCCAAGCGATGAATACAGTTAAGCAGATTCAAATAGAGGTTGCTGTATTTAGCGAACATGAGGAGGCTTGCACAGGATACAGTAAAGTGGAGAGCTGCACAAACCAGTCTTTCATTCAAGACCACATCAACAACTACATCACGTTTTATTGGTAGCAGTATTATTATTATATTTTCCTTATTACTATGCTTGAGACGCTGGAAACAAAGGGAATGGATACTGCTACTAGCTTCACAGTTGTGTTAGGCTTTAAGCATAAAGATTGCACTGTCTGAGAGGCTAATTTTGCATTTTTGAATTGATGTGTTAATCGGAGAATGTTATTAAAATTGTGTTTAGAGAAATACAATATCACTCTTTCCAACAATCTGTGTGCTGAGATGATGTGGATGCGACCACACCCTGCTCTGTACTGCTATGAGAGTATCACGCCACTTCAAGGCAGCCAATCCCGTGTCAGCACGTCGCCACGTGACCGACGGAATGACGGCAGCCTAGGGGACTTTGTCCTTCCTGTTTCTTTTGCGCAATACTCTTGCCATACAACTGGGCAAGCTGACACATTGGTTAGCTCACTGTACTCGCATTTGGGAGGACGACGGTTTAAACCCACGACGGCCTTCCTGATTGAAGTTTCTGTGATCTCCCTAAATCGCTTCAGGCAAATGCCGGGGTGACAGCTTTGAAAGGGCACGGCCGACTACCTTCCCCGTCCTTCCCTAATCCGATGCGACCACCGATGATCTCGCTATTTGGTCCCCTCACCCCAAATCAACTCAAACCCTCTTACCAAATGAGGCAACATAAAAGAAATCTATTGCTTCTATTAGTGAAAACACGATTTCTCGAAAGTTTTTTAAAAAAATGTTAATCATGACAAATAACAACCATCCTGTGGTTTTCCACACTCATGCAGCATATTTGTTTGCAGAACTATTATAGCCGTGGTTACGGCATGAGTGAAGAAACACAAAGTATGAAGAAAAAATTACGACTAATCGTGGTAATTTAGAAATCTGATAATTTCCGGTATGAAAAACTGTCATCATACCCACTCCTGTGTGTGAGTTTCGTCTGAGGCGAAACGACGGGAAACTCAAAGCGGACACAAGTCAGTGTAGTGCGATTTAGGTTTAACAATAAGTTGTAAAACGAAGGACAGCAGCGATCGAGTATTCGCTGCTGCATGGTGGTCTTACGTAGCAGTGGCGTGCGAGACGAAAGTGGAGGAGGCTGGCAAAGAAGGCGTGGCCAATATCTTACTCACAATCTCTCGACGTCAGCTTTTATCGACTGATCGAGAAAAAGAAGTAGTCCATCTTTAGGCAAAGCCTTTACAAACTATTTCATTATGCCTAACTTTATATGTAGAGGTGGCAGGAGGACGTTATTTGGATCTACTAGGTTTTGTGTAGAATGTTCTTCTCACCAGGTTTTAAAGACTTCCTCACAGACGAGTTCTTTCTGTACCAGTGTTCATCCCTAGCCCTACTGTCCCATTCACACAAGAAACATGGAAATTTGGTAAAGCCACCTTGCTGACCAAGGAGCATCCATGTTACTTTTAGATCGCCACATTTCATCCAACCATGAGCAGAATAGCCTATTTCATTTAACATTATTTCTAGATTTTCATAGCTTTTTTTCATGTGTACAGAATGTCCAACAGGTATAGATGCATACATGTTACAATTGTCTAATAAAACAGCCTTAAAACTAGTTTTGGATGAATCAATAAACATCCTCCAGTCTTCCTTGTTGTATTCAGTACCAAACTCATTCATCAGACCTGGAATGTCTGAGCAGTGCACTAAATAACCTTCTTGTTGAAAAAAGTTGGAAAATTGCTGCTCACTCTTTCTATGCACGTATATGCTGGTTTCAACTGCCAATAAGTTCTTTTCTTTTAATCTAAAGCCAAGCAATTCAACTTTTTCTTTCATTAAGCCCAGATCCCTAACCAAATCGTTAATCTCGGTCTCAGTAAACAATTTGGGCTCTAGACTTTCTGTATTACATTGGAATTCATCATCGTCTGGTTCATCTAAATCACATTGTGCATCAGAAAATACTTCTGTTAGAACAGAATTTAAATCATCTGGTGGGTCAGGAAACAGCAAATCTACACCATGCCTTACTGGTCGGATGGCAGATGAAAGGTTAGAGTAGCTTATTACCTTTTTTGTTTTCCGCATAATGACCAGTAATATCAACACTGCAAAAGTAGCAATCATCGGAATGATTTCTTGGCTTCCTCCATATCATGGGAACAGCAAATCTAAAGGCTTTTCTCTCCTTTTTCAACCATTTTCTCAGGTCTCCAACACACACACAATATACCTTGTGTGGCGCCTAAAATTTATCTTGATGATCAAGTTTAGATCGAAAGTATGATAAATAAACCTTTTTCAAAAAGTCAACAATGTTTCTTTGGTGTTTTTAATCACAAATTCAACACAAATATAACAAAAACTGTCAGCAGAGTTTTTACAACCATGATTAAACACTGTATTGAGCACATGTACAGGAAACGAGAAAGTGAAGTTAGATTGACAGTATACAAACCACCATCTGTTAACACAAAAATAGAATTGACCTTTTGTGCCAGCAAATGTTTCTCATCTACATTTATTACACCTCATTTTAAATTATTTTAACTATACAAAAACTGTTAAATTCTTTAAAAAATCACTTACTTTAATAAATTTAACTGTAAAGTGTGAAGAAATGGTGGGTGATACAGTTTTTGAAGTATCATATTTAGATTTCCCACCCTAACAATAAAAAGAATAAGGTATTTTCACCAAAAAGTTTTCCATTGTTGGTCTGTGTAATTATTTGTTAATATGGATTTCTCTTCACTGTAACTTTTCTGGTGCTGTAAGCTGTATATTTTTCTCAAATTAGTAACTTTCTGCTAATTAGGAAATAGCATTTCTTTGGAAGTACAATTGTACTGACCATTCATATATGATGCAAAAACACTTCATAAAGGTTTGTTTTCAAATATGAGCTGTAATGTTACATGCATTCTGCTTAACCTTAATGAAAGTTATCTTAATCCATTTTGACGTATAAAAAATGTTTGTTTTGTTTTTTTCTCTGCATGCAATAATTCATATTGTCACAGAGTATGCAGTTTCATGGCAAGTCACATCTCCGATGGAATAAACAGCCGAACCAGCAAGTACCACAAAAGTATAGTAAAGCAGCTGCCGTCATTCCACCTTCCAGACATGTGGCGCCCATCCTTACCCATGTACATGCACAGACAGTCATAAACTTCCAAACAACATGCTATTCTAGAACAACAAACTTATAAAAAACCGGTATGCTCACTATGATACTCATCATTAGTCGGCCTGGTAGACATTGTGCAACACATTGCCTTACCCAAGTGGTATGTTATACTGTATGTCACCTTTTTGTGTATGTAAATGATGTCATCACAACCACAGGACGTAGAGAAATAAATAATACTGCTAGTTCAGATTGTACATTTGTCTTCAGAAACGAAAATTGTTAAAACTTTGTAAAATAAAAACCCTTTACTTATGGTATTTGAACTAAGTAATATTTCATATAATTCCATTTCAAAACATCTTTACTCATGACATAGCCCTAACGTTACTTAATGATTACTTGTGGATTACTTACAAAGACTCAGTAAAAATTTATCATTTCAATGTATCTGATCTCAAATACTTTGCTTGAGGTCGGATAAACACTGGTGCAAAGTAACCATTCTTCAATAGGAATTTGAATTCTTGAAGTAAGTTATAGTCTTAAAATGTTATGACCATATATTATTTTTTCATTGTCTCTATTTCTCTATGTATGTGGACCAGCCACAATGGTGGCTGGTAAACCAGCTGTACCTCTGTTTTAATTATCAATGGTCTATTCAGACACAGGGAGTATTCGTAGCCTAATCATGCTGACTGGACATGGAGTAATTATTAATTCCTATTATGAATTGATCATAGTTGTATCTTCATCTGGATTACCAACTAAACTTGTGAGGAAACATAGGCTTAGGAGCCTCATTTCTTATTTCCTCTACACATCCTTCAAGTAGGATAAGGTAAGCAGGCAGTTAACCTACTTATTCTAAGTTAAGCTAACATTCCCTAAAAATGTGTATAAACTAAATCATGTGATTTAACCATCGAAAATAAGTAAAAATTCCCCTCGTAAAAAGCTCCTAGCAAACAAAGGTACTGCTAACCATGAGAAAAGTACAAAAAATTCTAAGGAATAGTTGTGAAACATGCAAACATCCCAAGTCGTTGGATGTATCCATTCAGTTCTGACAGCAAATTATAGTTTTCCATAGACACTTCGAGCTTTTCGGAGTTTATATATTAATCTGTCAATTTCAAACAATCAAATGTAATAAATGTTGAGAACAACTAGTGTAGTGAACTTGTTAACTTCCTACTTTCTGTGTTAAGAGCAGCACACAAAGTTAAGACAATTCTGTCCTAGTTATCCATTTCTGAAATGAGTATAAGAATTAGACCACAAAACTCAGGTTCGTTCCTGTATTTTGCAACTTTATAGTAATCCTCAAAGCTAATAGTATCCTACTTCTGCAGAAACCCATAAATACTCCTCCTCCTACAGAAAAATCCTTCATAAAGACCATTCAAATTTTATAGCTATATTGGCCCTATATATATGCCTCCATTTTTCCTCCATTTAAACTTAAGTAATACTCCCTTTATCCCACCTGCACTATTCATAATATAATTCATGTATATACGCGTATCATAGCCTGTTCATTATTACATCACTCCCACTAAACTGCTACTTTCTCGTCTTCCCTCTTATAACTTTAGTTACCTTAATTCTATTGTATTTTGAACCCATACCTTATTACTGAGCTTCCTCTTAAATATACTACTGTCTCTTAAATATACTACTCTTTGTTCAACTCAGCATGAGCAAGAAACATTATTTTGAGTAAAGTCGTCTAGACCGATATTAAAATTTTCTTCATTTATTACACCACTTCAGCTCCTGCCACTATCAGAGATCGAAAAGCTTAGAACTTACAGAACAAGGTTGTCCTTGACAAAATATATGTTGTTCCTTTTACAGAGTAGCCTTTTTGGACTTAGAATGTAATCTGGATATTCTTGCCATTTATTACCATCTCTCTATGTGGTGATGGCTATGCATGTAAGAGAGAATCTATTCAGTTCTGATGTCTCTTCTGATCTCTTGTTCTTTTTAAATGTGGGCTGTGGTAAATTATGGTGACTTCTGTGAGTAATGAGTAATTCCTTAATAGTAAATGCTATCTTCTCATGCATACTTATCTAGATATTACTCATAAAATATTTATTCTCATCTATTATGTAGTGAAGTTCATAGTCAGTGCGAAATAGTGACTTGTCTTATTTCCATGCTTTTGCTTTAGCTTGCTTAATATTGCTAAAGTCTTCTTTTGTACTTTCATCACAGTTCCAGATAGTTTTCTATTTCAATAAGTTCGATAAATGAGCATCTTTCATAGCCTAGCCTCTTACAAAGCTCCTATAGAATCCAGCCAAATCTAAGTGATCATAGATGCTTAATATTTCTAGTCTCTGGACAGTCTCTTATAACTTGCATTCTTTCTGGACATAGTTGTATTCCCATTATTCTCACACTGTGTCCCAAAAAGTCAACTCTTGTCACCAAAAGTATGTTTTAGAAACTTTTATTAGTAACCCTTTTTCTTCCAGTCACCTCAAAATATATATCAATAATTGTCAACAGTCTTCCCAAGTCTTGTAGACTATTAATAAATCATTGACATACATTATTAATTCTTGCACTAATTCCCTCCCTAATAAATATTGAGCAGGAATGAAAGTTGACACAGGAATGTCCAATTCGGTAATGGAGTAATTCAATCATGCTTGCCAAGACTTCAACTAATGAAAGCTGTTGTTCTGTGATCACCTTCTCCTGGATTCCATTCTCCTTGGTACAGCTCACAACCCAAGGCGAATTGTAATACTTCCATGGCATTTACTTTAAACTGAAAAGATTTTCTTTCAAATAAGAAGGCTGTGTATGGCCTTGAGTGGTCATGTAATGCTACCTGCCAGTATCCTTCCATGAAATCTATGGAAATATGAAATTCTGCTTCATCAAAGTTAGATAACATCACTTCTGTACTTAGGGTTCTAACCCTTTCTGTCTCTTTGTGTTTATGGAGTGATCATGAATCTAAAACTAAATGAACACCTACCACAAGTCTCTTAAGTACCCACAACAGACCCTAAAAATACATTGAGTTATGTTGCTGTCTATCTCCTTTCATATTTCATCTCTCACTGCAATTCGAAGGTTTATTGGTGGTGGATACGACTTGCAAAAGGAAAAAAACTGTGTCATCTTTTACTTTAAACTTACAGAAGTATTCCTTCATTAGTCACAAGTTATCTGTGACCACATCTTTATGTGTTAACAGAATACCTTCTAATTAAGATTTCTGTTCTTCTGGCACTACAGGTGATTCTCTTGCTATCAATTTAATGCCAACTCCTCTTGATTTAATACTTCCCTTCTTTTTCTTGTTTATTTTCATCTGTTGCAATAATATCAGTAAACACAACTAAATGAATATGCTCCTCTGATGATGGGCCTTGCTTAGATTTCAATGGATTACTTTGGAAAGCTATGCTAGCTACCTTTTTACCTATTTTCCACACAAATATTTTCTGGTTGAAATCCAATCGATAATAATTATCAAGTAACCAATCTTATCCTAACAGGATCTATGGCACTAGCAACAATGTTTGATGGAAGTTCCACTTTTTAATCGTAACTGGTAGTCATGTTTCTTTTTTAATTTGCTTCCCTTTATTACAGGGGGTTCCGGTAACACACACTCCCATTACTGGTACTAGGAGGCAACAATATTTCTTCCTCATTAGCGCTAGCCATGGTGTAAGATTAATGATATTTTATGCACAGAATATAGGTGAACATCAACTTTATTTCCAAAAATGTCACTCACTACTATTGGTTTACAATGTTCTCCCTTAGCTGTTACTTTTCCTTCTTTAAACAACTACTCAAGAATAGGTCTCAACCATGTGAGGATTACTGTCTTCTCTGAATGAGGGCCTACTATTCTATTATTAGTTTGGCATGGATCTTAGTGTCAAATCTTTTTCCGGAACTTTAGGGTGAATTTTACAGCAATTCATCCACAAAGCTTTAATGTAGCAAAAATTATGTTTATATCTTTCTTAGTAATAGGTCAAATTTCGGACAACTTTTTCCATAATGAATCATATTTCGACCAAATTTTTTTCCAGAAATCCAAATGTTTGTCGTTTTTTTTTGAAGTACACAAGAATATAAACACGAAAATTTTACTCACATGACAATGTTTGAGGTAATGTTGTCACAATTAAACACAATTACTACAAAGATTTATTTATCGGGTTTATAGTAGACAAGCAGTGTAACACATTATGTAGTCCGTTCACTGATATAAAGATTGTTGCACAGAGTCTACAAAACATTCTCGAAGCCAACAAGGGTGGCTTCTGGTGCAATAAACATAGCACAAGTAGTCGCCCCATTCAGTTTGAATACAAACTTAGTCCTATTCGACGAAACCAGGGGAGAAATTCTTCAGCAATGACAAGGAAATATTATTTTATAAACTATATGAAGTTAAGGTTAATGGGGGAAATGGCTTTAACGTGTAAAAACACTGCAACACCTCCAAACACAGTAGCTGCACGAAGATAAGTGCTGAGAAGGACAGCAGACGAACGCTGTTATTTGAGTAGACATGTCCATCTTCAGAGGTGCAAGAACTTGTTTAAGATGGTGGTGTCTTGCAATGTCCTATTGGAGAAGCTGAAGAATCCCCGCTTCAGACAGTTCTTGAAGTACAAAATAAATCCAGTTCCAGATGAAGCTACGCTGAGAAACGACTATTTATCTGTGTGCTACGAGGAAGTGCTCGACAAAATACGAACTAAAGTTGTTGACCAAGAGATTAGGGCGTCTATCGGAAATCACCAATTTGGATAGGGGTTAAATTGTAAATACTTTTGTTGGTGTCCTTAAAGTTGACGGACCTGGAGAAATGTTTCTCCTAAGGGTGTGAAGCTCTCAGCAGAATAAACAGCTCGACAACTGCCTTTGCGTTTGACAACTCAATGAAGCTACTGTCACTGTTGGTGTGAATAGAGACCAATAAATGGTGCTTCATACATGGCTGTAGCAGCCTACAGACTTCAGAGTCTCTATCCCAGTGTGGCACACATCACTTGCCTTGCACACGCATTGTACAGAGCTGTAGAAGAGGTGAAATTAAATTGCACTGATGTGAGCCAACCGATCTCCTCTAGCAAGAAAATCTATGTGAAAGCT
The DNA here is from genome assembly GCF_023864345.2 of Schistocerca serialis cubense. NCBI lineage: Eukaryota > Metazoa > Arthropoda > Insecta > Orthoptera > Acrididae > Schistocerca > Schistocerca serialis. Next base: position 45,614,319 of record NW_026047583.1, read on the forward strand.
CCACTAAGAGTACAAAAATTAAAGAACAGGGAGCTTCCCTCCATTTCCCCCTCAGCTTGTACTTACACAATGAGGTTCTTGGGTTAATGTTGTTGAGTATTACTGTACCTATTACACCAAAACAAGACGATCTTTTCTGAGCCTGATAGTGATTAATAAAGTGCTATCAGAACTGCCAAAGAGTTCTTTACAGATACGTTGTCTCTAAACTTGACATACATCAACGCACTGTGTCATCCGAACAAGACACAGGTGCAAAGATGCGAGCTGGTGCCAGTGCCATAGAGACTCTCCACTTGCGCAAGTTCCACCTGCGCCACTGTCGGCGCTGAGCATGGAGGTAAGAATAGAGGGAGACGCCGTGATGTCACAGCTGTGAAGTTATGTGAAGCCGAGGGTAGCCATCTCAATCCGACCAAAACATTGCTGCTGTAAACTTGTGTGCATAGGCTTGTCGCTCACTTTTGGAAGGATTTTGCGCTATTATGGTGACTTGTGTGGTGTTCGGATGTACGAATCTTTCTGATTGTGATGCGAAATCGAAGGGAATAACATTTCATGTGTAAGTTGTCTCGTTAAGTGTGATTTTACAACTTCATTGTGAATGAACGTGTGCTACATCGGTACTTGTACTATAGCGTGTTTTTCTCCTGTAGATTTCCTAAAAATGAAAGTCGGAAAGCTCTGTGGGAGAATGCCGTGAGGAGGAAGAATTGGTGTGCGTCGAAATGGAGCACTATATGTTCTCAGCATTTCCGAGAAGAGGACATAGACCGAACTTCCGTTTCAACAGTAAGGCTCCGAGAAAATGCTGTACCATCAGTTTTCCCTACACACCCAAAACATTTGCAAAAGGTATGTTAATTCAAAGAATTAAATTCTTAGTTTTCAAGTTCACATTTCAGTATAATACGTACGTATCGTCGATAATCAAAGTGTTGAGTAACTCACTTTGTCTTCATGATGTACCAAATTAAAAGCTAACACTACATTAACTGTCCTAAACAGGACACTGTGTAGATTTGCCATTCTATGTACCTCATTTCAGTAAATATTGGTGGTAATGAAGAGTGTTTCCCAGTAGTGTAACGTAACTGAAATGTCCCAGCATGTATTACAAACAAGATGTATTTATGGGTCTTTGGAGGGAGGGTATAGCTAACTTAGTTTTCAGTTTCTATTATTTAGTTTGTGATACACGTTTATTACTGAATTAACAACATTGTATCGTTTACATTGAAGGCTAGCTGTTCGTAATATTACATTAAAAACTATTTTTAATCAGAAGAAATGCGGAATTTCGCCTTTACGAGATTTTATTTTAAACAAAAACTTTGAAACAACCAATCTGATGACGTTACATGCGTATATGGTGCAATTAGCGACTGTAATACACGCAGCGCTATAGCACACTGACAATGTTTTGGTCAGAGTGTCATGGCAGTGAGCCACGCCCCCATGGCTTCAAAACGTAGTACGGCTGGGATACGTAGCGCCATCTCCCCTTATTCTTACCTCCATGGCGCTGAGGGTAAAGATATCGACCTCGCCTCAGCCAATTGCTGACCGATTACCGTCCGCCAATGACCAGACGACAACGGAAAGAAGCCCGCTCGGACGATAGAAGAGCAGCTCTCGCCCACTTGTTTATAGATCATCGTCCAGGGCTGACGTGGACAGGGAACGTCATTTAGTGTACTCTTAAAAGTGAACAGACAGTTCTTGTAAAAATTTCATTTGCTATGTACTGTGAAGTTTACCTTCAATCATTTGCACTTAGCCATTGAGGGCCTCTTTTGTCTTATATTACATGCAGTATTGCAGACTTAATCATTCAACAAGTCACAAAGACAAGTAAACCTTTTTAACTCATTTGTGTGACTTTGTTGCTAATTTGTTGGAGTGTTGTTGAACCTTCATTCACCTATCCTGTCACCTGACCCTGGGGCACAGTTGTGTAATAGTGGCAGGGACAAATTGTCTTAGCGGTGTACTGCACCAGAAGCCATTCCACAAACTCTCAAACTCGGCCTGCCGTAACACGGTGGCAACTCGGCCTCCACAACAGTATCGACGAGCCCTTTACAAAACTGGTGATGTGAGTTTGCAAAACAACGCCAACTTTCCAGTGGTATCAAAAGGCATCACATGACTGTAAGCTGATGGTACTCAACTGTGTGATGCCCTGTCTATTGTGCAACACAAGCAAAGTGAGTTGCATTGAGCTCGTGTTCATCTGATCAATAAAGTGAACAACAAACTGCAAGGTGTTCTCCAGTCAATCAGCATATTAGTACTTACATTACTGTTCACACAACAATTTGACACTCGGCACGGTGGCTGATGGGAGCGACAGCTGCTGGAGATACCTTCACATCAGCCACCACACTAAGTGTCAACCTAGTTCCTGATGATGTTGTTTACATTACTAGAATGAATTGTCTATGCCTCGTTACTTCCTTGATTATTTCTCCTATTATTATTCCACATCCTTACTTCACAATACTTCGTATTACTTTTTCATTAAAATGTGTGTGGATACCTTTCTCTTCATTATTGTCTGGTTGGCAGTTGTCACCTTGTGCGTAGTCTCCTCATTCTTTGTTCAGTATATCAATACCTTTGATAAATGTCAATAAACAGTTTGCTGTCATCTGCTAAAATATTATATATCTTTCTTGACATAGTAAGGTATCCTCTGCACCAACACTTTAGTTACAGGCTGTCCTCTATAGGATTGTCCACGTATTTTGAGCTTTTTAGCTACCACTCAATATACAGGGTGTCCCAAAATAATGTATACGCTCTTTGAAACAGAGAATATCGTTAATTACAGGAGACAGAAGTACAATTTTTATGGGTAATAATTAAGAAGGCGGTGAAAAACATAACAATGATTTCTTCTGTTTCAGGATTGTCAGCGAACATGGCGTTATCGTTTGAACAAAGGAAATGGATGCTATAGTGTTACTGGAAAACAGAGAATGTGAGTGTCGTATGCTGACATGTTGTTGTTGTTGTTGTGGTCTTCAGTCCTGAGACTGGTTTGATGCAGCTCTCCATGCTACTCTATCCTGTGCAAGCTTCTTCATCTCCCAGTACCTACTGCAACCTACATCCTTCTGAATCTGCTTAACGTATTCATCTCTTGGTCTCCCTCTACGATTTTTACCCTCCACACTGCCATCCAATGCTAAATTTGTGATCCCTTCATGCCTCAAAACATGTCCTACCAACCGATCCCTTCTTCTAGTCAAGTTGTGCCACAAACTTCTCTTCTCCCCAATCTTATTCAATACCTCCTCATTAGTTACGTGATCTACCCACCTTATCTTTAGCATTCTTCTGTAGCACCACATTTCGAAAGCTTCTATTCTCTTCTTGTCCAAACTAGATATTGTCCATGTCTCACTTCCATACATGGCTATACTCCATACAAATACTTTCAGAAATGACTTCCTGACACTTAAATCTATACTCGACGTTAACAAATTTCTCTTCTTCAGAAACGATTTCCTTGCCATTGCCAGTCTACATTTTATATCCTCTCTACTTTGACCATCATCAGTTATTTTACTCCCCAAATAGCAAAACTCCTTTACTACTTTAAGTGTCTTATTTCCTAATCTAATTCCCTCAGCATCACCCGATTTAATTTGACTACATTCCATTATCCTCGTTTTGCTTTTGTTGATGTTCATCTTATATCCTCCTTTCAAGACACTGTCCATTCCGTTCAACTGCTCTTCCAAGTCCTTTGCTGTCTCTGACAGAATTACAATGTCATCGGCGAACCTCAAAGTTTTTACTTCTTCTCCATGAATTTTAATACCTTCCCCGAATTTTTCTTTTGTTTCCTTTACTGCTTGCTCAATATACAGATTGAATAACATTGGGGAGAGGCTACAACCCTGTCTCACTCCTTTCCCAACCACTGCTTCCCTTTCATGCCCCTCGACTCTTATAACTGCCATCTGGTTTCTGTACAAATTGTAAATAGCCCTTCACTCCCTGTATTTGACCCCTGCCACCTTCAGAATTTGAAAGAGAGTATTCCCGTTAACATTGTCAAAAGCCTTCTCTAAGTCTACAAATGCTAGAAATGTAGGTTTTCCTTTTCTTAATCTTTCTTCTAAGATAAGTCGTAAGGTTAGTATTGCCTCGTGTGTTCCAACGTTTCTACGGAATCCAAACTGATCTTCCCCGAGGTCTGCTTCTACCAGTTTTTCCATTCGTCTGTAAAGAATTCGCATTAGTATTTTGCAGCTGTGACTTATTAAACTGATAGTTCGGTAATTTTCACATCTGTCAACACCTGCTTTCTTTGGGATTGGAATTATTATATTCTTCTTGAAGTCTGAGGGTATTTTGCCTGTCTCATACATCTTGCTCACCAGATGGTAGAGTTTTGTCAGGACTGGCTCTCCCAAGGTTGTCAGTAGTTCTAATGGAATGTTGTCTACACCGGGGTCCTTGTTTCGACTCAGGTCTTTCAGTGCTCTGTCAAACTCTTCACGCAAAATCATATCTCCCATTTCATCATCATGTACATCCTCTTCCATTTCCATAGTATTGTCCTCAAGTACATCGCCCTTGTATAAACCCTCTATATACTCCTTCCACTTTTCTGCCTTCCCTTCTTTACTTAGAACTGGGTTGACATCTGAGCTCTTGATATTCATACAAGTGGTTCTCTTCTCTCCAAAGGTCTCTTGAATTTTCCTGTAGGCAGTATCTATCTTACCCCTAGTGAGACAAGCCTCTACATCCTTACATTTGTCCTCTAGCCATCCCTGCTTAGCCATTTTGCACTTCCTGTCGATCTCATTTTTGAGACGTTTGTATTCCTTTTTGCCTGCTTGATTTACTGCATTTTTATATTTTCTCCTTTCATCAATTAAATTCAATATTTCTTCTGTTACCCAAGGATTTCTATTAGCCCTCGTCTTTTTACCTACTTGATCGTCTGCTGCCTTCACTACTTCATCCCTCAGAGCTACCCATTCTTCTTCTACTGTATTTCTTTCCCCCATTCCTGTCAATTGTTCCCTTATGCTCTGAAACTCTGTACAACCTCTGGTTCTTTCAGTTTATCCAGGTCCCATCTCCTTAAATTCCCACCTTTTTGCAGTTTCTTCAGTTTCAATCTGCAGTTCATAACCAATAGATTGTGCTCAGAATCCACATCTGCCCCTGGAAATGTCTTACAATTTAAAACCAGGTTCCTAAATCTCTGTCTTACCATTATATAATCTATCTGATACCTTTTAGTATCTCCGCGATTCTTCCAGGTATGCAACCTTCTTATATGGTTCTTGAACCAAGTGTTGGCTATGATTAAGTCATGCTCTGTGCAAAATTCTACAAGGCGGCTTCCTCTTTCATTTCTTCCCCCCAATCCATATTCACCTACTATGTTTCCTTCTCTCCCTTTTCCTACTGACGAGTTCCAGTCACCCATGACTATTAAATTTTCGTATCCCTTCACTACCTGAATAATTTCTTTTATCTCGTCATACGTTTCATCTATTTCTTCATCATCTGCAGAGCTAGTTGGCGTATAAACTTGTACTACTGTAGTAGGCATGGGCTTTGTGTCTATCTTGGCGACAATAATGCGTTCACTATGCTGTTTGTAGTAGCTAATCCACATTCCTATTTTTTTATTCATTATTAAACCTACTCCTGCATTACCCCTATTTGATTTTGCATTTATAACCCTGTAATCACCTGACCAAAAGTCTTGTTCCTCCTGCCACCGAACTTCACTAATTCCCACTATATCTAACTTTAACCTATCCATTTCCCTTTTTAAATTTTCTAACCTACCTGCCCGATTAAGGGATCTGACATTCCACGCTCCGATCCGTAGAACGCCAGTTTTCTTTCTCCTGATAACGACATCCTCTTGAGTAGTCCCCACCTGGAGATCTGAATGGGGGACTATTTTACCTCCGGTATATTTTACCCAAGAGGACGCCATCATCATTTAATCATACAGTAAAGCTGCATGTCCTCGGGAAAAATTGGAGACATTGGAGAGCTGAATTTGGAATACCACCACCAACAAGAGTAACAATTCTAATAATCAGAGATAAGTTTGAAATCGAAGAAACAGTGCAGAATGAGAAGAAGAGAAATAGCGGACGAAAGAGAAGTTCAACAGACAACGAGGGTTTTGATGCAGTAATCCAGGCATACACACGATCCCCGAAGAAATATGTGAGGCAATGCTCTCATGGGACTGGGATCTGCAGAAGCAGGGGTCATACAATTTTGCCATCTCAGAACTTTAAGCCTTACATTCCAAGACTTCTCCATGCTCTTAACGAGGATGATCCTGATAGGCGAAGCGAATTTTGTGAGTGGCACATTAACAGATGTGAAGAAGAGCAATGTTTCCAAGATCGAATTATTTGGTCAGATGATGCGACGTTTGAACTTGATGGAGCAATTAACAACCATAATTGCGTGTACTGGGCCAGGGAGAATCCATACGTAACTGAGCAAAGGCATGTTAATCTACTAGGAGTAACAGTCTGGTGTGGTCTGTCTTCTAGAGTGTTAATCAGGCTGTACTTCTTCAACAACACTGTCACGGGTGACTCGTACTTGGAAATGTTGTAAATGATAACTCCTGGTCTTAGCGTTGTGTCTGGAATGGAAGATTATTACTTTCAACAGGATGGGGCGCCACCTCACTTTCACCTGGATGTGAAGACATTTCTCAATCATACATTCCGTACCAGATGGATAGGACGAAGATGGAGTGTGGAGTATCCCACTCAATCTCCAGATTTAACTCCTCTAGACTTCTTTCTTTGGGGTACTCTCAAGAATACAGTTTACACTGTGAGACCACACACACTGGATGACCTTAGAGAGCAAATTAAACAAGTCTGTGCTGCTATTCCGTTGGAAACAATAACATTGGCATGTCGCTCAGTTGTAAGTCTTTGTCGATAGTGTATTGCGATGGACAGACACCACTTTGAACATTTACCATCTTAAGTCGGGCCATGAGGCACCTAGTACCACTAAAATTGTATTTCTAACCCCTTTCATTAAAGAGATGTTCAGTTTCAAAGAATGTATACATTATTTTGGGACATTCTGTATTTCTTATAACTACCAGGATGCCAACTATTACTATAATATTTTGGGCCAAATAACTCTAGCATTAACTTTTCCTGTGTGCTGGACAACCAGTACTTCTTAAACATTTCCTGAAAATCATTCCAAGAAGGGAATTCTTCGAATGACCAGTTCCTCATTTAGCATCATCCTCTTCCAAATAACTCAGGGAAAAATCAGTTTTTTGGATTCATCACAACACTTAAGCAGGGACTTATAAAATATCTTTAAAAACATGTAGAATGTACATCTGCCTCTGGGTTTAACTTAATACCTCCAGTTTCAATATTTGCATAAGTAGTATCCAATTTATTATTAAAGTAAGATTTTAATTCTGCAAAAATCTTGAATAGCTCTTCCATCTCATATTGGCATATGGTAAAACCATAACGAGTTTGCACCTAATATTCTACTGCTGCTAACTTGAGGCTAAACAAGTGCTGTATCATTATAAGAGGCATAGGGGAAAGCTAGTGTGCAGGGGTTTACTCCAATTCACTACTACCAATGTCACATCATCATAACATCTGTGCTTAACATACAAAGGATTACACCATAATATAATTGTGACATTAAATCTAAAATAAATGCTCCAAACTTGATCAGTGTAGGCTTAAGTATATTATTTTTAACATTTTAAGGTCTCAGAATGATCAAATGAATATGAAGGGCTTATTTCAATAGTCGTACAAGTACATTTTTGTTCATTCTGAGATGCAGAGTCCTAAAATTAAATGAGCGCTGAAAAATCTGCAGTTGAGATACCAGAAACATTCAATTATACTATTGAAATAAGCCCTTCATATGTCAGGCAAAATATACGACCTTAAGAAAAAATAGTGGCACTAAATAATAGAACTAGAGAGCTAAAAACTGGTCATAATATACAAATGCACATCATGTACATCACAATCAAAAGTTCTTTGGGTTTTTATGAAAAATTAAAGGCTCTAAATACTAGACTTAGAAACATCCTCAGTAAGATGTAAACTTCTTCTATATGTAGCACCAATATGTTACCTCTTTTGGTTTTCAAATTATTTACTAAAAACCAAATTTGAAATGAAGTCCTTACTCATAATTGATTATCATTTGTATTTGTAATAGAAAGTTGTACTTACAGTACGCGATTGCAATAGTGCAGTAATACAGCTATAGCAAGTTTCGGGACAGTTCATAAATAACTATGAGAACAAGGAATCTTAAAAAGGCAGTTCAGAGGTCATGTTCTACTGTCGATTCCGCTTTAAAAAATTGTAGCCAGCTAAAACATTTTAATAACTAAACCAAACTTAATTCTATTTATATACAAATTGAGAAGATTACAAATTGTTAAACAATTATTATTAATTAATACGTGTCCGAGAAATGGGCCTTTTAGATTCTGACCCTGTCCCTAGGACGACTGATAGCAGATGTTCCCTTTGGTGGTCCACTGTGGCCATATATAAATATGGCCTGAGAGGCAGTTAGGAGAGACACTTTGAACCAGGATATCAATATGTTCATGTCAGTCAAATGCCTGCTTGCCTGGTGTCTTGGACGACGTCAGAGCTTGGCAGAGTTGAATGCGATTTTCCATAAAAGCTGGAAGTGAACCTGTGAAGATATTCCACTATCCTGGTTCCCTTAAATTTCACAGAAGTAACTGTGTGTCGCCCACAATGCTGACAAAACCACGTGGCAAGTGAGGAAGTTATTTTTCCGCTATATTGGCAAGGAAGTAACTTTTGGTGATTAGAAATCAGGATGATATACCATTTTACTTGGAAGTTCCCACAGTGGTCATCTCTGCACTGTTAATAGTGCTGTTTCTGAAACGATTATTATTATTATTATTATTATTTCCTTCACTTTCTCAGACGTTAAGTCCGGTTAAAAATGGAGTGACGCGGACCTTGATCAAGCGTCACTTCCTTTTAACTGTACGGTATGTGTTATATTGCATTTAGGAACTTTCGGGTAATTGAACATGTATCAATAATTACGGATTTCTGTAGTTGTATATATATGTTTGGATGTAGCTGTATTGCATTGATGTACTGGTGGATATTGTGTGGTATGACTCGTGTAGTTGATAGTATAATTGGTATGATGTCAACTTTATCCTGATGCCACATGTCTTTGACTTCCTCAGCCAGTTGGATGTATTTTTCAATTTTTTCTCCTGTTTTCTTTTGTATATTTGTTGTATTGGGTATGGATATTTCGATTAGTTGTGTTAATTTCTTCTTTTTATTGGTGAGTATGATGTCAGGTTTGTTATGTGGCGTTGTTTTATTTGTTATAATGGTTCTGTTCCAGTATAATTTGTATTCATCATTCTCCAGTACATTTTGTGGTGTATACTTGTATGTAGGAACATGTTGTTTTAAAAGTTTATGTTGTAAGGCAAGCTGTTGATGTATTATTTTTGTGACATTGTCATGTCTTCTGGGGTATTCTGTATTTGCTAGTATTGTACATCCACTTGTGATGTGATCTACTGTTTCTATTTGTTGTTTACAAAGTCTGCATTTATCCGTTGTGGTATTGGGATCTTCAATAATATGCTTGCTGTAATACCTGGTGTTTATTGTTTGATCCTGTATTGCAATCATGAATCCTTCTGTCTCACTGTATATATTGCCTTTTCTTAGCCATGTGTTGGATGCGTCTTGATCAATGTGTGGCTGTGTTAGATGATACGGGTGCTTGCCATGAAGTGTTTTCTTTTTCCAATTTACTTTCTTCGTATCTGTTGATGTTATGTGATCTAAAGGGTTGTAGAAGTGGTTATGAAATTGCAGTGGTGTAGCCGATGTATTTATATGAGTGATTGCCTTGTGTATTTTGCTAGTTTCTGCTCGTTCTTGAAAGAAATTTCTTAAATTGTCTACCTGTCCATAATGTAGGTTTTTTATGTCGATAAATCCCCTTCCTTCTTCCTTTCTGCTTAATGTGAATCTTTCTGTTGCTGAATGTATATGATGTATTCTATATTTGTGGCATTGTGATCGTGTAAATGTATTGAGTGCTTCTAGGTCTGTGTTACTCCATTTCACTACTCCAAATGAGTAGGTCAATATTGGTATGGCATAAGTATTTATAGCTTTTGTCTTGTTTCTTGCTGTCAATTCTGTTTTCAGTATTTTTGTTAGTCTTTGTCTATATTTTTCTTTTAGTTCTTCTTTAATATTTGTATTATCTATTCCTATTTTTTGTCTGTATCCTAGATATTTATAGGCATCTGTTTTTTCCATCGCTTCTATGCAGTCGCTGTGGTTATCCAATATGTAATCTTCTTGTTTAGTGTGTTTTCCCTTGACTATGCTATTTTTCTTACATTTGTCTGTTCCAAAAGCCATACTTATATCATTGCTGAATCCTTCTGTTATCTTTAGTAATTGATTGAGTTGTTGATTTGTTGCTGCCAGTAGTTTTAGATCACCCATGTATAGCAAATGTGTGATTTTGTGTGGGTATGTTCCAGTAATATTGTATCCATAATTTGTATTATTTAGCATGTTGGATAGTGGGTTTAGAGCAAGGCAGAACCAGAAAGGACTTAATGAGTCTCCTTGGTATATTCCACGCTTAATCTGTATTGGCTGTGATGTGATATTATTTGAATTTGTTTGGATATTAAGTGTGGTTTTCCAATTTTTCATTACCATGTTTAGGAACTGTATCAATTTAGGATCTATTTGTATAGTTCCAATATTTGTGGCAACCATGAGTGGGGTACACTATCAAAAGCTTTTTGGTAAACAATGTATGCGTAGTGTAGCGACCTTTGTTTAGTTTTAGCTTGATATGTCACCTCTGCATCTATTATCAGTTGCTCTTTACACCCTCGTGCTCCTTTGCAACAGCCTTTTTGTTCTTCATTTATAATTTAGTTCTGTGTTGTATGTGTCATTAATTTCTGTTTAATGACTGAAGTTAATATTTTGTATATTGTTGGTAGGCATGTTATGGGCCGATATTTAGCTGGGTTCGCTGTGTCTGCTTGATCTTTAGGTTTCAGATATGTTATTCCGTGTGTAAGTGTATCAGGGAATGTGTATGGGTCTGCAATGTAATGGTTAAATAATTTAGTTAGATGTGAATGAATTGAGGTGAACTTCTTTAACCAGAAATTTGCTATTTTATCATTTCCAGGGGCTTTCCAATTGTGAGTAGAATTAATTGCTTGGGTGACTTCATGTTGCAAAATTATCACTTCAGGCATTTGTGGTATCATTTTGTATGTGTATGTTTCTGCTTGTATCCATCGTGCATGCCTGTTATGTTGTACCGGGTTTGACCATATGTTGCTCCAGAAGTGTTCCATGTCTGTTATGTTTGGTGGATTGTTTATTTTAATGTGTGTGTTAACTATTGTCTGGTAAAATTTCTTTTGGTTTGTGTTGAATGTTTGGTTTTGTTTCCTTCTATTTTCACTTTTTTTGTATCTTCTGAGTCATTTGGCTAATGCTTGTAATTTCTGCTTCTTTTCGTCTAATTGCTCTGTCGCTTCTTGTTGTGAGATTTTACCCAACCTTTTTTGTTTTCTTTCCGAGATTTCATTTCTTATAAATTGTGTTAGCTGTCCGATGTGTCTTCTCAGTTTTTCTATTTTGATCTGTAGCCTGTGTTGCCATGCTGGTTTTGTGGGTTTCTTCTGTGTGTTTGTTGGTTCTGATCTCTGCCTAGTGTGTATATTTAGTGTAGTGAGTGCTCCTATATAAACCAGTAGTTGTAACTCTTCCATAGTTGTGTTTTCATTTATTTTGTTGTGTATGATTGTGTTGATAGTTTTTATTGTTGTTTCGACTTGTGGGTTATTTGGTGGTCTATGCAAGAATGGTCTAATGTCTGTATTTGTGTCTTTGTATTCTATATATGTTAGCTGAAATTTTTCTTCTATATCTAACATCTGTGTCACTTCGTGTTCTATTTGTGCTCGTTCTGTTGGCTGTCTTAAGATTTCGTTTTCCTCTAATTGGTTAATTGGTGCGTGTTGTTCTTTGTTTGTTTGCTCTGGGATGTTTGAGTCCATTACTGTATTTTCTTCTTCTTCTTCTTCTGATTGCACATTATTTTGTTCCAGTATTTGTTGTACTTGTTGTTTGATGTTTTCTAATTCTGACTGGGGTATCCTGTTATTTTTTATTATTACACAGATCTGATCAGCTAGTCGTTGTTCTGTTAAAAATTTTAATTCTGGGTATCTGGTAATAAATGTTGTGTATACTTGTGATCTGTATCCAGTTGTGTTGGTTCCTAGGTTTGTTGCTTGGTAATAACAGAACATGAGGTGTCGATTAACTTCATCTGACCATCTCATCCTCTGTCTTTGTTTTCCTTCTAGGGTGGTTGCAGGAAGCATATCCTGCAAAACACCTCTATTTGGATTTAAATCATTTTCCAGTTGGCTAGCAGTGTCGTTACCATTATTATTATTATTATTATTATTATTATTATTATTATTATTATTATCAGGGATATTATTATATTTTGTACATGTGAACTTTTACAGAATATAGCAATCAGTTAAAACTCAAAAGTTTTACTAATAATCGTAGTTCCTGATCCTGCTGAGTAAACAGCAAAGAGGCACATTTTCTTTCAGTGAGCATAAAGAGGAATCTGGACTTGCAGACTGGAAATTATGCTCAGTATGTTCTCCACTACTTTCTGCCAGACTGCAAAAGTAGTTTCCAGGCTCTTGTAAATATCAAAGGAAGGTGTAAAGCATGCACACAAAATTTAAGTGCTTATTCATAACTACATAACAAAAGAAATGACCATTTGAATATTTACCCGCGACCCCATGAACTGTCAAGCTGGCGTATATATATTTCGTTCAACGTCTCTGTTTTTGGATGTAGACACTTTTAAATTATTTCACAGTAGGTACTACTGTCACAAAAAAGTAGTATGAATTAAGTACAGCTCACCACAGTTGCTGTGCAGCATGGTGTGTAGCGGACACTGATGGCGAGCTGGATCACTGTGCCAGGTGGACTCCATTGCTTCTCAATTCTATGACATAGTTGTGGAACCAATGAAACAGTTTTAGTCCTTAGAAATTGTGATTGACGGTCTTCCCACTCATTCTTCAACAGCAGAGTTGATGGCTTTAATAATTACTCATCAACCAAGCAGGTATTCTAAAGTTTCTTTATTGAATTGCTGGTAATGGCTCGTGTGCTACTATAATCTCAACTATTGGTCACATAGTTAAGAACAACAACAATATTTTTCGATGAAACCCCCTTCAAAATCGTTATTTTTTCCTGGGTTCCTGTTTATTTTTCTTATTCAGATTTACAGCACAGAAGTAGTCTGGGCTCTTCAATGAGTTGTCAGGATGAAGTGTTTTCCCTTTTGTGAGACAGTATGTTTAGATTACGGCCATTATTTCAATTTCTGATCTACTTCTTTATTGAGTGTTCTGACAATCATGTAATTCTTCTTTAATGTGGACTAATTCCCCACTGCACCTCCTCAGGTGGTGGAAGCTGTAAACTTTGTTAATTAATTATTAATTAAGATCAACCGCTACACAATTATCATATTCTTCAAGTTTAAGATAGACCTTCTCTTTCAGCCACTTTAGTGAGACCTGTGGTACCTATGAAGGTAATATACTAAAACGTCTTGTAACTAGACACTTGTAACTACACTGCATTTTCTCTAGTTGTTTGTGTATCTGTTTTTAATATTTGATAAGTATTATGTTTGTGCACAGGCTGCCTTAGGCTATACTGGTGGTGGTTTTCTTTTAAAGCAAAGGGACAACTCTGTATGAAGAGACATGTAACTATTAATACAATTTACTGTTTGGAATTAGGCCCACAAGATGTTTCAGTTATGGAAACAGCTAATGCTCTACTTCTGCTACATTTTTTTTCTCCAGGAGAATCACCCCACCCAACAAAACCAAATCTTATATAAAAGTGAAAGAATGCACAATATGAACAAAGGTACAGTTTTTCAGAAAGACATTTATGTAGTTTACTCAACAGATAAAATCTGCATCCATATACATGCCAAGTAGTTTACCAGATATTCATTGGCATTAAACCAAGTATTTGATAACTTGAAGGACTCACCGTTTTGTAGTTTCAGTTTGTTCACATCTTTTCCAGAATTTGCAGTCATTGTGTCATCTGCATCATGTACAGATATACATGACAAATTACTCTGAAGATCATTAACAAACATTGCAAATGACAGTGACTGAAGAATTGATCCTTAGGCAAAGGTTCCAAGTCGTGGATGCCATAATGCCTTGGTATCTCCAGTTTACTAAATCAAATACATTAATCAGATCAGCTAGAGTGCCTTCAGTAGATGTTTTTGATTCAAAAGAAGCTTGCACGAAAGAAATAACATTTTCACATCTTTGAATATGAACCATTGGGGCCTGAAACCACACTGAGACCTAGTGAATTATAAACAGTGTGTATAAAAACAATCATCTGATTTCGCACATCAACATTTCTGAAACTAAAAATAAAATATACAATGAACTTTGTTTTTTTGATGAATGGGATACTCAAAAAGTTTTTTCAACTTAAAAGGTCATATTTTTTTTATTAAAGTTGGGTATGGGAGTGAACATCTTGTAGCAATCACTTGGGAACATCCAGTATGCTAATGAGGAAGTTATTTGCTTGAGACAGCATTCATTTTAAAATCATTTTTGAATGAGTAACATCTATTTTGAAATCCTTTTTGAGCTATATTTGTGGCTCTGTAGCAAGATCTAGTACACGTATGCAAGCTGTCATGCCACCTCACATTAAATTAGAAGTAACACTGACACATCTGGCAAACTGATGTCACTGCAATATTTGTATATGTTTGTTTCGCTGGTGCAGCACTTATTTTGTAATCAGAATTTATAAAGCTGTGGAGAAAAGTAATCACTCAGTAACAGCGCCAATATGAACACTGTCACATTTGCATAGGATTTTAATGATGGACAAGAGTAGTTTTAATTCTCTAAAGTTAAAAATAAACTTCTATTTCGCCATAATACTTACACTCAATGACTAAAGCAAGACCTTATTATCACTATACTGAAATAAAAAATACCTTTACAGTATTGAGTGTTCTGCTGTAATATGAACTTCGACAAGTCCATTCTGCCAGTAACGATACTGTTTAATCATTTCGTCGCTTTGAAAGATGATATGTTACTCTGATACAAATAAATGATTATAAAGAGTTGTTGAATGTTAAAAAGATGTCCCTGTCACATAGTTTAAGAATATTTTGTCACTTTAGAAGGTATTCATTAACTTAGTTGAAGAACAAGCACATTATTTTGGTATGATACTAACTTTTCACGTAAATAAACAAACAATTCTAGATCTGTGCTGTTGAATGAATCAGAGTAGAATGAGAGCAGATCCACTAATCATAGTTGCTGAAACTTGTAGATGATGGTGGAGGAGGTAGAACGCCACTTAACTTTCAAAAGTTAGGTGTAAGTTGGTATAACAACATGCAAATTGCATGTTTCCACACGTATGTTGAATTATGGGAGTGGTAGCAGGGGATCTACTTGTAAGAAATTCATGCCAGTAGAAACCCAGCTTTAGAGCCAGGTATGGACTTCTGATTACCAAGAGCAGGGGAACTGGCCTTTGTAGCATTGTGACAACAAAATGAAAGATTAAATTTGTGTTAAGTAACATTAACATCATAGATAGCTTTTTCACGCTTTCTGCTTCTACCTAATTTTATGTTAATGATAATCCAAGGTGATGGGATAGAGACCATGATGTGGAATATGAACTAGAAATAATTAAAAATACAGAAACATTATAATTAAAGTTCAACTTTCAAACCACTGTAGAAATAACACCACTGGTCAGAATAACTTCAAATTGATATGGAATATTATCGGAGAAGGGGGAAAACTTATGGCAGAAGAAAAACAAATAGTTACAAAATGTAGCAAAAGAGGGCGCTGTAAGCATCATGATTTAATAGTGGTCAACTAAAAATGAAGAATGAATCATACAACGATACCTAAGGTGTATGTTTGACTTTAAACAAACTGTACTACTCAGTGTGCATGGGTGTACAGTTGTGATACTGTTAGTTAAGTAAGCCCATCCACCATGGCAAGGTCATATCTCATAAGATGGGAAAAATCTATTTTTAATGTCCTGAGGTCAAAACCGCATAAAAAGCATCACTTACATGGGTTTTTAATTGTTCTGAGGCATAAAACCACATAAAAAGTATCAGTCACATCGGTTTTTAATTGTCCTGAAGCCAAAAACCGCATAAAAAGGATCAATCACATCGGTTTTTAATTGTCCAGAAGCAAAAAAGCACATAAAAAGCATCAATAAAAATCAAATCGTATTATTAATTTCCATGTGACTGGCGCAAAACACGTGCAGTATGCTGTCCACCGTTTTCCACAACACTATGCCTATTGACACACAGTCAACATGGGTTCAGAAAACATCGTTCCTGTGAAACACAACTAGCTCTTTATTCACCTGAGCAGCAATGTAGCAGGGCATGTATACACACCCACAGCAGCGAAAGGCAAGATGATGATAATCTGCATAACTTGTCATGAAAAAGACACTTCCACTTTCACATGGATGCTGGTTGTCATCTAACTTGGGAACACCCAGCTTATGGTGTGCATGTAGATATACTGCTGCCATGATGTAATATCATCTGCACACTCAGACAGAGAAAATACAGTAGCCTTGGTCTGTCTATTTATGTTTTAATTGTTGTTGACAATGATGATGATTTGATGAAGATGATGTATCTTCAGACTGGTTTGATGTAGCTCTCCACATGGACCACCTTGTGCAAGCCTCTTCATCTTTGCATTACCACTGCAACCTATATCCACTTTAATCTGCTTACTGTATACAAGCCTTGTTCTCCCTCTACAGTTAGTGCATTACATTTTACTGGGTGCATTCTGTTTTCAGACAACAGACAAGGGAATTGTGATAAACGGAGATCACATCTTTTCTTTCTTTCCTTTCTTTCTTTCTTTATTTTTCTTTCTTTCTTTCTTTATATTTTTCTTTTTTTTTATGGTTGATGCAGCTGCTGTGGATCTCTTTTTAAAACTGTATTTTGCCTGATTGATTTCTCAGTCTTTCAAAGCTGATGCTTTAATGTTTTTCAGTGTGCTTAGCTCATCTCTGTTTTGTCTGATGTTCATTGCCACACATACAAATGTATACAGGTTGGAATTCTAAATTAGGGTGTTTTTGCTAAAAATGAGAATGTATTTGCAGGACATGCTGTAGGGATAAAAGAGTGAGACCTTGTGACTCCGAGAGATTTGTAAAGAAATAAGAACTGTTTCTTCTCATTGACATCGGGGACTTATAACATGGTGGATGTTTATAGGGACCCATTATTGCACTCATTATTTTTGCTCACTTAAGGCTCCAATTGTTTCAAAAAATAATCCTAACTTCACAATCAGCAGCAACAAAAGTTATGAAGTATAAGAAAAAACAAATAGGCCATTGGACCTAGTAGGTAGAATATGGACACCATGATGAAGGCAATCAAGAATTTACAAGACAGAGAGAGAGAGAGTTTCATGCAATGCTAAGCTTTTTCTTTTTATCGTGATCTTTACATCCTGGCGTATTTGTTTATTTTAATCATTTTAACATCTAGCTTATCAAAATATTTTATCATTATCAGTGAAGACAATGTTGTGTGCTGTGTAAACTCGTGATTTCCTTCAACATTATGTCCATATCTTACTTACAAGGCCAGATACCTTGTTTGTTTTATGTTACACTTTGTAACTTTTGCAGCTGCTCCTAATTGTCAAGTTGGAATTTTCTTGAAACAGTGGGGAGCCTTATACATGAGCAAAAATAATAGCTGTAACAATATAAATCCCCAATGTTACAGAGAAGAAACATTTCGTATTTGTTTACATAGCTCTGTGTGTCACATGATCCTGCCCTTGTATCACTATTAGCAAGTTCTGTAAATATGGTTTTATTTTCAGCAAATGTATCCTCATTTAAAGCTCCATTCTGTTTAGGCACATCTGCTTCTCTATTATTGTACAAAATTGTGACATATTTCAGAATGAAGATAACAACAACAACAAGAACAACAGCTAAAATATCTAATTGAGAAGTCATAATTTATTCTTCAAACAGTTGGAACCTTATATAAGCAAAAATAATAGATGTTATAATAGTTCCTTATAAATGTGCACCTCGTTATAAATCTCAGATGTTACAGAGAAGAAACAATTCTTATTTGTTTACGTCTCTCTCTAGGTCTTGTGGTCTCACTGTTTTATTACCATAACATCTCCAGTACATGCTTTCATTTTAACCAAAAACATCTTTATTTATAACTCCAATCATTTTAGGCATATTTGCTTCTCATCTATTATCCAACAAGTATAACATGTTCAACAAGTAAGATGTAGTGTAAGTTCACATACTCCATATCATGTAACACAGATATGATAACAGTTTGAAATTCTGTTTACAGTACAGAGTTGGAAGGGCACGATATAATGAAATCAATTGCCTATCAATGTATGTGTCAAGGTCTCACTGCAATATTGTGAAGAAAGACAAAGGATTATACATAATAGATGGTGGGGTAAGTTATGTAATGTAGAGACTCGAAGTTAAAATAAACTGATTACTTCCTTGTAAACATTTGAGTATGAGTGTTTTATTTAATACACATTTTATTATTTAAACTGCTGCATGTAACTTTAAATGTCATATTGGCTCGAGGAATAGGCTCAAACCCTTTTTAATGTGTACTTGCTAGATCTAAACAACAGTATAATATAAGAGAAACCAGTGGAGTGAGGTGTGGCATATAGAAACATGCAGTAGAAAACAGTATTCGTATTAGCTTTTGAGCTCTTACGCTTTCTCTAGAAAAAGTACACATATTTAGGCAGACAGACACCCAACCACATTCCTGCAGTGAGACTGGCTGTTGATTATCACTTATTGAGAGCACTTGCCTGCGCAGATGGTGGTGGGGAGGGAGGAGAGAAGAATGCACTAGAACTGAGGGGTTAGTAGGATAGTGTGAAGGAGGTCTTTCGACAGATGACTCAGTGTCTGCACAACAAGACAAAAGAAATTCAGAGGGTAGAGTTTGTAAGAGATAGAGAAAGGAAGTGGGGTTGAAAGGGATGGGAGGAAGGGAGAGGAAGGTAGAGATGAAGAGGGAGACAGGAAGGAAGGAGGAAGGATGGAAAAGGGTAGAAGGGAGGGGGGGGGGAGAGAGAGAGAGAATGCATGCCACCTCTGGGGGTGGGGGGAGAGTGCTGGGAGAAGACAGTACATGATCTGGAGTGAAAAGGAGTGGTGAGGACAGAAGGGAGAAGGGAAAAGGTAATGAGGAACTGATTAACGGAGGTTTAGATCAGAGGAATTGCGTGAGTGCAGGATGTGTTGGAGAGGGAAGTCCCGCCTATGTAGTTCAGAGAAACTATTCTGGTAGGGGAATCCATTTGCGCAGTTACTGAAGCAGCTGTTGAAGTCATTTGTGCTGTGGTATACAGCATGTTCGGGAACTGGATGATCAAGTTTGCAGACTGCCACAGTTTGACGATGGCCACTCATGCAAGTAGACAATTGGTTACTTGTCATGCCCACATAGCATGCTGCAGAGTAATTGCAGCATAGCTGATGTAAACTTTTCGGATTTTACACATGACCTTGCCTTTTATTGGGTAGGAAATTCTCTGTCTGGATGGGCCTTGGGGGGCCCAAATGGTATCAAGTGATTGCCACAGCAGGTTATAGGCGTCACGGGATGTGGTTGTGGAGGGGCATGTGGTCAGCCCACTGCTGTTCTGGCCATTGTTAGTTTTTGTGACCGTAACTACTACTTCTCAATGAAGTAGCTCCTTACGTGGTTGTCTCAACGGCTGAGTGCATCCCGCTTACCAACATCCCAAGTGCTAGCCAAGCCTGACAGCACTTAACTTCAGTCATCTGATGGGAACCAGTATTATCAGTGTGGCAAGGCCATTGGCCATTGGAAAGGAAATGCTGTCATATATTAACAACTTATTGAATCATTCACTGTTAAGCTTGAGACTGTTGAGAGTCAGCAAGAGTGCTCCGAGGCAAGAAACCAGAGACACACTGTAGGTACAGGCGTAAATCGTAGCTTTTAGGTTACTCTAGGGAAATAGTAATGGAGGAAACTTACGAACTGCAAATGCTTGGACAGCTGTCCCAGGGTATAAGTCATGATAAAGAGAACTAATTAGTATCTCCACAACCATCTACATGTTGTTGTAAGTAGGCGATAATCATAAACAGGCATTTCTTAGCACATGCAGCAAGAATGACCATTACACCTAAGAATAGCCGCATCAGTAGTTTCACAGAAGTTAGATTGAGAGGGAAAATGAAGAAAACTGCTGAAGTAGAGGCCTCTGCTCATGAGATAGAAGCCTGCGTCTGCAGGGTGAAGCATGGCGATGTAAAACACTGTTGTTCCTTACCGTAGTAAGAAGGGCAGTGATGTTTAGCTTTCAGCTGGATGCTGTTGCTACCAAATGTACAGCTTGTTAGTCTGAATGCTAGAAGCAGTCATCCAGCAGAGAAGAAGAAGGGGAAGGATGCAAAATGGAGTTGGTTGGAGGCACCATGAAGGAGAAAAGCCCCATGTTAGACTGGCAAATGACTGTGACATTCCAGTAGTGTTAGTGGGGTGGCTGCAGAAACATTGTGCTGTCAGAATACTTTCTAAAGCCTCAGGTTTTCGTATTCCAAGTATTTGTCAGTCAGAGTGTTGGGATTACGTGTTGCTCAACACCAACCTTGGGTAATGTCCAATTTAAGTCTGTTTTCTCACTTTTAATGTTGCTCTCAAATGTTTGTACTTAATGAAGCACTGGGTGATTCTTCTTCTGTTCTCTCTCATCTATGTTTATAAATGGTCTTCAGTGTAGTAGTTAAGTTGGAATAAAGTAATTGATTGTTATGAAACTCTAGAATTCCTTGAGTCTCCTATAATATTGTGAAAGGATAGTTGCTACTCACCATATAGTGGAGATGCCGAGTCAGATAGGCACAACAAAAAGACTGTCGCAAAGTTGTTTTGTTGTCCACATCTTTGACCCAGCATCATTGCTATATGGTGAGTAGCAATTATCCTTTTCATAATATTGTCTTCATTCCATCCTGACTTTTCGATTGTTTGAATCTCCTACAAGTATCCTCCAAGAGTCGCAAAATCCACACCACTTGTAGGTGCTCCCTGTGACAGTGTTTGGTGCTGACCCAAGGAGCTACCTGCTATCACTGGATGTTTGTCTTTCGGCATTTGCTCCTGACTGCTCGAAAACTACGTCTCACCTGAAACTCCCCTAAAGTTCTCATACACTTCATCTAGCCTATATCAGAACATTACAATGCATATGACTTGACTGCAGTACGAGGTGGTGGATGGTGGGTTGGTGTATGGAAGTGTCTTGCTCCTGTGTTGACCAGAAGGAAATGACCCATGGGGTGCAGGATTGGGAGCTGTATGGCAAGGATATTCTGTTGGTCTGGTGCTTGGCAAACCACTACTTTGGTTGATGTGGGTATGATTTAAGGTACAATGTCCCTCATCTCAGGGTGTAATGAGAGGTAGTTGAAAACCTGGTGAAGGGTGTGGTTGAGCTTTTTGTTGATCTTTTCAAGGCCAAGGTGATACTAGCAGATCAGAGGAGTGCTGGTCGGTGGCTGGTTAACAGGTTTACTGGTGTTTCAGGAGATGACACAGCAGATCTGTCTGTGGACTAGCTCGATAAAACCTTATTGACAGACAGTATCCTGTTCACATCGTGCAGTGTTCTACTGCCCACGCAGTTTACAGAGTATACTTATCCGTCCCTATTCCAAACCTACTCCGAATGCACCCCATGGGTCATTCCCTTGTGGTTAACTATAGTGCAAAATATGTCCCACACACCTAACCATCTCCTATCACAGTCCACTCACTGGCATTTCTTAGCCAATAAAAGGCAGGGCCACATTTAAAAGCAACCATGGTTTGTGTCAGCTATGCTGCAGTTACTACCCAGTGTTCTATGTGGGCATGACAAGTAATCAACCATCTACTCGCATGAATAGTTACCTCCAAACTATGGCAAACTGCAAATATGACCAACCAGTTGCCGAACATTTTGTGCACCACAACACAGGTGACTCCCACAACTATTTCACTAAGGGAGCCATTTGGATACTCCCTGGCAGCACTAGTTTCTTATAACTACACAGGTGGGAATTGTCTCTCCACCATATCCTGCACTTGTACAATCCCCTTGGCCTAAACCTCCATTTAACTGTCTACCACTGCCTCACCTGACCTTTTCCCTTCTCTCATCTGTCTACAGCATTCGTTTCCTGTCCAGATTATGTCCTGCTGCTCCCTCCCCCCCTCCTCCTGCCTCGTGTCGTGTCAAGTGGGCTCTCTCTCTCCCCCTCCCTCCCCCCTCTCTTTTTCCCTCTCCCCTCCCTCCCTCCCCTTTTTCTCTCCCCTCCCCTCTCCCCCCTCTTCTCTCCCCTCCCCCTCTCTTCCCCTCCCCTTCTCTCACTCCCACCTCTCCCTCCCCCTCCTCCTCTCCCTCCCCCTCTCCCTCCCCCTCCCCCTCTCCCTCCCCCTCTCCTCCCAGTCTACCTCCCCCCATCTGCCACCTCCCCTCCCCTCCTCTTACCCGCACCCTCTCCACTTCCCTCCTCACTCCCCTTCCCCTCCCCACTCCTCTCTCCCCCCCTTCCCCTTCCACCCCCTCCCTCTCTTGCCCCTATCCCTCTTCTCTCACTCCCTCCCCCTCCTATATCCTCCCCTCTCTCACCCCTCCCCATCTTCCCACTTCACCCCTCTCTCTCACCCCTGTCCCCCTTTCCTTTCCCCTCTATCTTCTGCACTACTTTTGTCTTGGTGTGCAGCCACTGAGTCATCTGTCGAAAGATCTTCCCCACATTAATCCCACTATCCCTCCTTGCCTTGTGTGTCCTTCTCTACATCCTCAGCACCTGCAGCTGTGCAGGCAACTGCTCTCAATAATCAATAATCATTAGTCAACCTTTCTATAGTTGTGGGAGAGTGTGCTTGGGAGTTTGTGTGGTTGTGTGTGTGAATATGTGCATTTTTGCTGGAGGAAGGTAAAGAGCTCAAAAACTAGTGTGAATAATGTTTTCTGTTGCGTGTTTACATGTGTGATACATCAGTCCTCTACAGTCCTTATTTTATGTTTTAGTTCATCCAGAAATTTCCCTTGTTGTTATATGGCAATATGGCAGGCAGTGGGTTATAAATTCCTCTTATTGTTTCAATGTGAAAACAAATTGACTTTTTCAACTTTAACTGCCATGCATGCCTTAATCTATATTAGATCCTGCCAAATATATAACTGAAGCTGATTCCTTGTACTGATCTCCTCCTATAGCAGACCGTAGCAGAGTGAGTGGATTATTGACATTTTTTATAAAACTGTGCTTGAGTTCACTCTCATCTCGAGTATTGAATAATTTCTGTGATTCAAAAGTCCTTAACGTTAAAGGCAGATTTCAAAAGAAATGTCCGGAATGTCTATTCCAGTGCCGAACTGTAAATGAAATTCATGAATTTATTAAGTAGCGAACAGACCCAAATCTGAATACAAGAATGTTTTTATTCTGTCTGTATGTTTCTGCAAAATAGAGTACCTTCACTTAAATTTTTAAAAACAATAAAAACTCATAAAAGATGTGTATTCACTATATTTCTGTCTTAAATTACACAATTTTTCGATTTTTTTATGCTTCTTAAATAGCTGTTAAGTATTTTTGCAGAAACTATAGCCCATGTAGGAAGGTGTTATCACACAGTGAAGTGGAGCAGTAGAGAAGTGTGGAGGGGACAAGATTTACATAAGAAAGGCAGTAGAGAGTGGGCAGACAAAGTCTGCATTGCAAGACCTTGTTGCTGTGGGCAACAATCAGTTTCATTTGTTTTGGTTATGTGTTCCATTGATCATTCTCACAGTAACCATTATGATGTGGAATGTGTCAAGTGCATAATAAATGCATACATGAATCAATTTTTTTATGCTTAAAATTTTTATCATGTACCCCATATTATTAAATGGCACAAAACTCATATATTATACCTATAAATTTATTTATTCCTATTCAAGAATTCATGTATGGTCTGTCAAACATTTTATTTCATCTGGTAATTTATCAAAAAGTTTTACAGCAGCATATTTTACCCCTTCCTGTGCCAAATATAGGTAAAGAAGAGGAGAGTGTAAGTCTTTCTTCCTTCTAGTATCATAATCATGAATGTCACTGTTGTTTTTAAAATGGTCCATGTCATTGAGAACAAATTTCATTAGTGAGTAAATGTACTATGAGGCTGTTGTAAGAATTCCTAACCTTTTAAACAGATGCCTAGATGTGCGACTATGAGTCCCACAAATTATTCTAACCTCTTTCTTCTGAACAGTGAATACATTTGCCCAAGTGTTGAGTTACCCCAAAATATAATTCCGTATGACATCAGAGAGTGAAATTGTGCTAAGTATGTTAGCTTACTAATTTCTATATTCTCAGAATTGGCAATTATTCTGATTGCAAAGTTCCTGAACCTAGTCGCTTTAGGAGATCCAAAATATGAATTTTTCCAATTAAGAATCTCATCTATATGTCCACCTACAAACTTAGTATGCTCTACCCTGTCTACTGACTTCTGTTGATGTGTTATTTTTATTGAAGGAACTGTACTCCTTGTGGCAGAAAATTGGATGTACTGTGTTTTTTTTTTTTTTTTTTTAAGTTCAGAGCAAGCCCATTTGCAGAAAAGCAATGAACAACTTTTGCAAATTCATTAGTTGTATCATTTTCTATTGGAGTTTCTTTTACTGGATAAATAATGATGCTTGCATAATCAGCAAATAGTGTCAGGTTAGCTTCTTGTTTCAGAGAAGGTAGGAAGATCATTCATTTATATCAAGAACAGAAGGAGACCCGGGATCAAACCCTGTGGAACACCTAATGTAATTTCACTCCAGTTACATGAAGTGGCAAACTTCCTTAAATCATCTAAACCATAGAAAGAAACTTTTTTGTTTCCTCTTTTGTAGATATGGCTTAAACCATTCATATGCTGTTCCATTTATACTGTAGAGTTGCAAGTTCTGTAATATAATGTCATGGTTCACACAATCAGATGCTTAGGATAAGTCACAGAAAATTCCTATTGGCGATATTTTACTATTTAAAGACTCTATTACATGGACAGTGAAATTGTATATAGCTGTCTGAGTAGAACAGCATTTTTGAAATCCGAACTGTGATTTACTAAGTATCCCATTACTGTTGAGATGGCTAACCATTCTTGAGTACATTACATTCTTGGTGATTTTTGAAAATGCTGTAAGCAAGGATACTGACCTGTAATTATTGACATATGTGGTGTCCCATTTTTCCTAGAGAGGCTATGACAATGACATATTTTAAACTGTCTGGGAAAATACCTTGAGTTAGTGATGCATTACATATGTGACTCAGAACATCAGTTGTAAATTCTCCACATTGTTTTAATATCTTGTTAGAGATGTCATCTACTCCAACTGAACATTTATTTTTCAAAGATTTAATGATTTTCCTTATTTCATAAGAGGTTGTTAGGTGAAAATTAATTTAAGATTTCTCCAAACTGACTCTTCCACGTGCTGCTTGTTTTTTTTTCTTGAGCTGTTCTCACCAAGTTTTTTACCTACACTTAAGAAATGGTTGTTAAATACATTAGCGGCTTGTGTAGTTGTTAAATACATTAACTGCTTGTGTACTGTTGGTTAAAATAGTCTCATTCCCCTTAATAGTAATACTACATACCCCCGTGGTTACTTTTCCTGTCTCCCTTCTAACAACATTCCATATTGATTTGATTTTATTGCCCGAGTTGTTAATTTCATCTCTAACATATGTATCTCTTTATTTTCTGACAACTTCTTTCACTATGTTACAATAACTTTATAGTGTAAAATTACTCCTGGGTCTATACTAATTCTTGCTATCTCATACAGTTTTCTTTTTCTTTCTGGAGACATTTTAATACTTTTAGCAATCCAAGGTTTCTTTGAAAAATGGTGTTACATTTAGTAATTTTTTTGGGCAACAATGTTCAGAAGGGGATATAAACCTATCAAGATATATGTTGCATTTATCATTAGCATTTGGCTCATTATATAGGTACATCTCCCCAATTAACATTTCTTAAACTTTCTTTGAAGTGCTCTATAGGTACTGGACTGAGCAACCTTACACTGTTACTTAATGGTTTCTGAACTGTACACCCTGCTAGGTTTTGTAAGTTAATCAATTGTGCATCATGGTCTGATAATCCATTTGTCACAGGGAAAGCATGTGTTAGTTCTGCATCCTCTTGCTTTACAAATACATTATCTATTAGAGTGCTACTGTCTTGAGCTATATGTGTAGGGAAATTGATCATTGATTCTAAGTTACATGTCATTAATAACACTTCTTGTTCACTTTTCCTATCAGAGTTGCTTAGAAAGTTTATATTGAAATCACCACAGATTAATAACTTCTTCTTTCTGTCTGACGGACAGCATAATAGGAAGTCAAACGTTTTTTATGAATAGCTCCCATTCTCCTAATGGGGACCTGTGCACTGTTGCTAATATCAACATACACTAGCTAGCTGTAGTTCACATGCACAAACTTCAGAGTGCTGATCAACACAAAATTTGCTTGCTTCTACAGTTCTGTATTTGTACCCTTGTTTTGTGTAAATGGCAATTCCTCCTTTATCCATGCTAGATCTGCAAGTGTAAGATGCTGAATTATACCCATTTGTACTGACACTTTCCATCCCCACAGTTACATGGTGTTCAGACAGACAAAGTATATCAATCACATTCTTATTTTTGAGATCATCTAAACACACTAATAGCTCATCTACTTTATTTTTTGTTTCCCTGATATTTTGGTGAAGTAAGTTGATAGTACCCATAGCTTTATCTCTATTTGCTGTACATATGGCTTCATTTGTACTATTTTTCTTGATTGTTGTCTGTCTGGACTTTGGCTTTAATCTAAAGAACCTGTTTGCCTGGTCCCATTAACCACAGCGATCGTCCCATGTGTAACTGTGGCCCTCCTTACAATATCTACTAATAGAGAAGCGACCTTGTCTTTCCCCTTCATATTTAGGTGCAGGTGTATTCCCACTTACCAATAGCATCAACTGGAACAACACTTACATGAGATTTTGCCGGTGTCTGGGGCATCCTGTCCAGTCGTGCCTTATAGCAGTGTTTATCCAGAGCCGATCATGGCATAGAAAGAGCTCCACAAACCCCACATTTGTGTGCCCATTTTCTGCTCCTGTTTTATCCAGGTCACTCCTAATGATTTATCTTGGATTCATAGCCAGGCTGTCTCCTGCTCCTCCAATTATAATAACCTGATGTTCCTTCTCAGAGTTCCTGCATAACTGACCTAAGTTTGCTGTCACCTGGCTAAGGCTAGCACATGGTTTCACAAAACTTGTGACCTATTACCCTGCGCCTAATTCGTCCTGAAGCCGCTGGCCTACACCCCTCCCATGACTGCTACCTAGAAGCAGAATTCTTCTTTTCCTATTCTAATTTAATCCCAACCTGTTTTTTCCTTTAAGCTAATATTCTGCTTCAACCTACATTCATCTACATCTGGGTGAGACCCTTCCTACATTGCCTCAGATAGCAAGTAAAACTGATGATGTGTTCAAATATGTGAGTGGAACAACAAATTTTAAAATCTGATTTGATTTGATTTGATTTTTTATTGGTCCAGTTTTGTCATACAGCACAAATTGTACAATTGATATTGGACAGGTCAAATATAAGTTACAATAATACATAGTATAAGCAAAATAGTAGGCAAATTAAAAATAGGTACCTATTACAATTAATTTTGTTACGTATTCAGAAATTCTCTGGCAGAATAGAAACAGTGCTTTATTAGAAATGCCTTTAGTTTAGCTTTAAATATTGGATGAGTAGCATTTTTTATTTCCTCTGTTATCTTATTATGTAGTATTACACCAATGTTAATTATGCTCCTCTAATAGGTGGTTGTTCTGTGATATTTTTGATGTATATTTGATTTCCCTCTGGTACCATAGTTGTGTACATTTTTGTTCTGTAGCAGTTTGCTTGTTTTCAGGAGGTAGTCCCTAGTGAACAAGACAGTTTCATAAATGAATAAACTTGGAACATTTAGAACACTAAGCTCAGTAAAATGGGATTTACAGGAGTCCATCTTTTTAAGGCCACAAATTATTCTTAGAGCCCTTGTTGCATTCTAAAAACCTTTATACTATCCCCAGAAAACGATCCCATATTGGACTAGTGAGTGGAACTGTGCATAGTATGCCTGCAGTACTGTTGTTTTGCTTGTTGTAGCCTTTAAAATTCTTAGGCCATAGCACACAGATTATAGTTTTCTAGACAAGTTATTTATATGTGTGCCCCACTTTAAGTCCTGCTGAACCAATAGACCCAAAAATTTTGTGACACTTACATTTTCTAGGGTATCATTTTTTAATTGTGCTTGAATAGACATTTGATTAGTTGGAGGAATTAAATGAAAATCGACACACACAGTTTTTTCTGTATTTATAATGAGTTTGTTTTTTTGTGAACCACTCAGAAAGTCTTTCCATAGAACTTTTTGCTGTGGACTGCAAAGTTTCTGGATTGGATCCAGTGAGCAATATGCTGGTGTCATCGGCAAACAGGATGGTTTTTGTGGGACTCGTATATTCAACTAAGCCATCCACATAAATCAAGAGTAATGGACCTAAGATTGAGCCCTGCAGTACACCAAGTTTTATTGTTAATTCGCTAGAAAGTAAGGAGTTGTTTCTTATTTTATTAATTTTGTTGAATTCATACTGAAGTGATACTTTCTGCCTGCAGTTTTTTAGGTATGAAAACAACCAGCTATGTGCTACACCTCTTACTCCTCGTCTTTCTAATTTTTCGAGCAGAATGTTATGGTCCAGGATATCAAAGGATTTTGATAGATCTAGAAAAATACCTGCAGCTAATTTATGTTGATCAAGGGATTTTAAAATGCAGTCTAAGAATTCGAAAATTGGTGTCTGTGTAGATTTAGACTTTCTAAAACCGTGTTGTTGTACTGTAAGTGGTGCATATTTATTTATGAAACTTAGAAGCCTGTCATAGAAGAGTTTTTCTAGAATTTTTAAGTAGAAACTTAACAGTGACACGGGTCGGTAGTTTGATATTTTTTTCCGAAGACCCTTTTTTTTAGCATTGGTGTAACTTTTGCTATTTTAAAAACATCTGGAAATACACCAGTTTTTAAAGAGAGGTTGAAAATTTTTGCCAAGGGGTTTTCTATGTGGTGAGCACATGTTTTTAATATGAAATCAGGTACTTCATCAAGACCACTTGACATTTTATTGCTTAATGATTTAATTTTACTTATAATTTCATTGGGGTTTGTTTCATAAACATACATAGAAGCAGTCAAGATCACTGACTTGCTGGAGAAACTTGGGACTGGTCCTTGACAGTGTACTTGAATGAGGTCTTCAGCCAGTGAAGTGAAGTATTCACTGAATTTTTCCACTATCAAATTTGGCTCTGTGACTTTTGAGTCTTCTAGTGTTAATGATACATTCTTTTTCTTTGGAGCTGAACTACAAGTTTCTTTCTTTATAACTCTCCACGTGGATCTCATTTTGTTAGATGGTTTCTTATCAAATTGTCATTCCACATAATTTTTGCCTCTTTGACTACTCTACCATAGATTCTTTTGTAGGCTTTTGAATAATCAGTAATAATGATCAATCGGGTCAATATAACTTTTACTGACATCACAGAACTTTATTTGTTTTTTCACAAAGATAGCAGAGCCACCATGTTTGGAAAACTCTCGGCTAAAATGACTTGCTAATCTATATCCTGAGATTGAGGTTAATTTTACTTCGGCATTTCATAGCCAGTGTTCAGTAATGCAAATTGTATCTACATTTAGTGCATAGTGGAGTAGTGCTTCCAACATGGAAATTTTATTTGTGAGTGACTGAACATTATGGTGTACGATAGCAAACCCTGGGTATTTAGTAACTTTAGTGGAAATGGTTTCTGATTCTTTATCCAATGGCATTTCTAATACAGCACTTACCCTAAAAATTTTCAGTACCTTTCTTGTGTATGGCTTCTGTTTTCTGGTGGCAATCAGTAGGTTAGTTAACTTCTGGAGCTTGTATAAGTTTTGCTTCATCCACATCTGACCTCTTCAGTTTAAACCATTTCGTAATTTTCGTTTGGCTGATGACTTGATTGTTTGTTTCTCACCTAATCGGTTTAAACCACACTGTTTGGCAGATGGCACAGCTTGTAACTTGTCTAAAGCACTTCTTAATCTCCGTTTGTTTGTCACTTATACTTTTTTCTTCACTCTTCTTTGAGATGCGAGTACATATTTTTTCGGCTAGTAATTTCTTTCCATTAGTCGTCTACACGAGACATGAGCTGACTATGTCGTGTATGTTGCTCCACAGCTATAACCTCTGTGACGGCAGAAGGTGAAAACAGCTGATGCGGCTTTGTGAAGACTTTTTAAGTACAATTTTTCTCAAAAAAATGATCGTCTAACGATACAATCATCAAAATTGGTTACAGTGTTTATCATTTTAGTAAAAACTGAACAATATTATCAGTAAAAAATGTAGTAACAACCAGATTAACTTCAAGCAGAAACCAAAATTGCTATACTTGATTGACAACTGCTTCTACTACATAGAATTTAAAAAAAAATGTAAGTTTATATTTTGTGTGTGTGTGTGTGTGTGTGTGTGTGTGTGTGTGTGTGTGTGTGTGTTTTACTGTAGTTGAATGTAAATCACTGTGTGTAAAAAAGAATTACTTATCACAATTCTTTAAAATTATAGTGGTTGGGGGGAGAGATGATGTGAATTGTCCAGATCTGAAGTAATTATCATTTAGCCGCAGCAAAACTTGTCCATAAATGCGCACAGGTATAGATGCGTACACGTTAAGAACATTGTGGCATTGAATAAATGTTAATTCCTGTTAGTTTGGGTGCGCGTCGTGGTATTTACCTTTTCTCCCCAACGATGTACAACAACATGGCTGCGGCGGCTATTCTCTCTTCAGGTTGACTTCATCTCCAAAAAGGTCCATTTAAAAATGCAAGCCCTTGTCACATTGGGAAGTAGAAAATAAGGTGTAGCTAGGTACGAGAATGAAAACTTGTGTCTTCTGCATATTGTAACTTTTAATTAAAAGAATACTGGTAGAGTGCAATTACATACGTCTTTATTGCACCAGCTCAAAAGACCAACAAGACACCGAGATATATATACGAGGGCGGTTCAGAAAGTAACCTCCGATTGGTCACAGTGTGGGTTGTGGGGGGAGTAGCGACGCCATCTGTGCGTTCACGCACTCAACAGGTCAGTCGGCATCAAGCCGTGGTCGAGTGAACGCCGTACCTGGGCTAGTTTAGTTTTTGTGGCAGTTTGAAATGTGTGCTGCAATAGAAAACCCCGCGAAATGTGAAGTGCGTGCTGTCATAAGGTTTTTTACAGCCAAAGGATATTCTGCAGCAGCTATTCATCGTGAGCTTTGTGCCATGTACGGACCAAGAGTTATGAGTGAAGGAGTTGTCCGTGAATGGGTACGTTTATTTAAAAGTGGACGAGAAAACGTTCATGATGAAGGGAGGAGTGGTTGACCATCATTGGTGACTGACGAACTCGTTCAGACAGTTGATGCAAAAGTTCGTGAAAATCGACGTTTCTCAATGTCGGAGTTGTCTACTGGTTTTCCACAGATTTCTAAGACTCTCTTGTACGAGATAGTGACAGCAAGATTGGGTTACCGTAAGTTCTGTGCATGATGGGTGCCCAAAATTCTTACCGACCACCACAAAACTCAAAGAATGGCCTCTGCATTAGACTTTCTGTCACGTTATGAGGACGAAGGAGAACCATTGTTAAACAGAATCGTGACCGGTGACGAAACCTGGATTAAGTACGTGAACCCTGAGACAAAAGAACAATCAAAGATGTGGGCACATTCAAATTCACCTACCAAACCAAGAAAAGCCTCGCAAGATTTTTTCTGCCAGAAAACTGATGGCAACGGTGTTTTGGGATGCCAAAGGGGTGTTGTTGGTTGAATTCATGGAACGTGGTACGACCATTAATCAAGACGTGTACTGTGAAACAATAAAAAAGTTACGACGGGCTATACAGAACAAACGCCGTGGTATGCTGACTTCCGGTATCGTTTTTTTGCACGATAACGCCCGTCCTCACTCTGCTCGCAGAACAACGGCCCTTCTTGAGTCCTTCAAGTGGGACGTTATCAACCATCCATCTTACAGCCCAGACCTGGTGCCAAGTGATTATCACCTCTTCATGCATTTGAAGAAATGGCTCGGGTCACAGCGGTTTGATGACGACGAAGAGCTCAAAGATGCGGTGACAGGCAGGCTCCAGGCACAAGCAGGTGATTTTTATGCAGAAGGAATTTCAAAGCTTGTGAAGAGATACGATAAGTGCCTCAATCGCTATGGAGACTATGTAGAAAAATAGTGCAAAGATGTAGTTGTAAGATGTATATATTAAAATATTTTTGTTTAACTTGGTGTATTTTTTTAAATCAACCGGAGGTTACTTTCTGAACGGCCCTCGTATATATATAAACAAAGATGATGTAACTTACCAAACGAAAGTGTTGGTATGTTGATAGACACACTAACAAACACACACACAAAATTCAAGCTTTTGCAACCCACAGTTGCTTCATCAGGAAGGAGGGAAGGAGAGGGAAAGACAAAAGGATGTCGGTTTTAAGGGAGAGGGTAAGGAGTCATTCCAATCCCGGGAGCGGAAAGACTTACCTTAGGAGGAGAAAGAGACAGGTATACACTCGCACACACACATATCCATCCGCACATATACAGACACAAGCAGACATATATACATAAAGAGGTACATAAAAATCGATAGTTTTGTTTTTAAATTTTCTGTCAACGTAGATGTAATCATACCTCCCTATGATATCTCTGCCACGTGGGGATGGTGCGACTTTTTATTGATATGTGTAGGTCATTTAAAGAACCTACACAATTGCAACCTCCCCCCCTCCCTTGCCACCCCTTACCCCTTACCCCTCCCCATTTATTGTATACTGGAGTGATCCATATCACTGGTCGCTGGATGTCAGTATGCAGTGGTGGTGCATTAACACCATTTAACTTTTCTGTGCTTTAAACTCTTGGCCTGCCATTGTACTGAGACCTTCATTTGTGCCCAAGTTTACCTCATGTACTCTCAGAACATGCCATTACATAATGTTTGTATCTAATTTTGTTTAATGTACACTTTACACATTATTACTACCGCTATTTACAAAATAATAAATGAATAAATAAAGGTTGCATCAACAGGCACATTTGAATTCAGAGTCTGTAGTTTGATTATTGGAATTTAACTGCTGCTATTGCGGCATCGTCCAGAGTGCTCACCTCACATGAAATATGGTGCAGGCGCACTTGAGTTTGTTAATGCTGCTGTTAAGTTGAACTGTCCATGAATGTGCTACAGTTTCACTTGTTTACCAAAGTCAATAAAAGTGTTCATCCCTTTGCGGGAACATGGTGTGCTGAGGCTTGTGCATAGTGGAACCATTGATACTGTGGTGAGGAGGTTCATCATTTATGGCCCAGGCATTTGTTCCTCTCATAATCCACATGTTTCAGTGGTTGAACCAAGCTCACGCTGTCAGCATTCTGAGGCAATTGAATGGATTCAACGTAAGTCTCCAATGCCCTTATTCTTTTCCATACCACGTCTGTGGTAGAATGCTTTGTCGATACTCAAGTCCACTGATGATACTAATGTTTGATACTCTTCAGCACTGGCACACGGTTTTTACAGGAACACACCATTGAATTGCGAGTTTCAAACCTTCATAAAATGTTCGTTGCATATTTGGTGTTATATTCAGCTCTACATTACATCACAGGCTGCCACGTAATCGTGACTTATTTAGTTTCATAATCGAAAGCAGTCTTTCATGCATTTATGTTGATCAAAACATTGTTATCACGTTTGCAATCTCATTATATGGACGTGGAATGTCGAGCTTCGGGACAGTTTCAACACAGATGGATTTGGCTTATAAACGGGAAATACGTTGCAGATCGATAAGCTCCATCTGCAGTTGCCCAGGGGCGCTTTAAAATGAAATGCAAAACGGTCTCTAAAAGAGATCACAAGGAAATTTAGAACTGGCAGTGCGCTCAAATGTTTGGAAAACTATTTCTGTAATTCTTTTAACGAGACAGAAGTTTGTTCAAATTCATGTTTTCTTTAACACCAGTGAGTTTAGGGAAATGGACGGTGTTTTTTTTTTCATAATTTATCACCCGCACAATGCTATTTTTTTAAACATATCCCCGTCATATCCAAAATAGATTATTTCTCACCTTGCAACATCTTACTGTGGGCAGTGTGCAGTCAAATCCACGTAAAATGCAAAGTCTTCAGCCCATCCTGGGTGTTCCAATTTTCTTTCCTCCTTTCATTTTTCTTTCATAAATTTAACAATAGCGGGTTTCAATTTGAAAAATCGTTTCAGGCATGCCCCTTGACTTAACCAACGTACTTTGAAATAATATAGTCCAGTTACAAAAGACCTGACACCCCTTTAATTTCCTGAACGGTTACAGATATCGAAACGAGGTTTCGTGCAATTGATAGTACCCTGAGGGGCACTGTTTTGTATGGATAATGCCCTGATATCAGGCATCAACCAAGATGTTGATACAAGTATGATTTTTTTTTAATGGAAATGTATACTTTTCATAACTATATTCAGTAGGTCTTGGAAAGGCAGTTACGATGATATAGCGCTTTTATTACTGACACTGAAGCCTTTCGCAAGAGAATCCAAGAAATGCACTAAAACTGGGAAGCAATGAGGCGAGAGTAGGCCATTGCTGTGAAATAACACCAAGCTGTCAGACCAGACTCAGCCGTTATATGCCGATGCAGCAAGGCACGCCTTCGCTACTAAAATAAAACCTCATTTTGTATACGACCTAGAAACACCTACGATTTTTTTTGTGAGACTATGGCATATGCTAGTTTCTGGCGTATCAGATGGGACTAAGGAAAGCTGTTTCAATTGTACGTACTTTTCCAGGTTTTTGTTGGAACAACTACAGTTTTTCGAGCAGTTTTTCATTACTATTTTCACAGAATTTTCTTGACATTCGTCTCATAATAGCGTGTCTAACTTTTGCACATTGGTGTACATGTCAGCATGCAAGAAATTATGAATCATAAATGATCTGCTGACAGACAACACAGTTTTGTTAGTTCTGGGGCACAGAGAAGTAAACAGTCGAAAAGCTTAATACAACGATGTAGACTGGCATGACCATGTTTACAATGTAATATCTGATTCCGGATGACTCAGTTTTAGAATATTTCTCTCATTCTTTTGCAAGGAATTTCTACTACAAAATTAACAAGCATTGTATCACTGCAGTCGTCTTCTCATGCACTTTCGGATGCCGTTAAGAAAGTATATCATTCTCTTTAAAAAATTATACTTGCCTCATAATCACGATCGATACAAAAGTGAAGATT
This sequence comes from Schistocerca serialis cubense, assembly GCF_023864345.2. Taxonomy (NCBI): domain Eukaryota; kingdom Metazoa; phylum Arthropoda; class Insecta; order Orthoptera; family Acrididae; genus Schistocerca; species Schistocerca serialis. The sequence goes on from NW_026047583.1 coordinate 45,650,151, forward strand.
CTGTATTACACACCAAATTACGTGTCCCTTAGCGTGCTATCATTGGCCCAAAACCTAGCTTCGGTATCTAAAATCATTCACGAAATAAAAGGGGTATTACGTCGTGCATGACTCATCCTGAATATACTCCCTTTGTCAGAAATGTTACAGGACAGATTAAAAAAAATATAGAAAATTGTACTTCAGTTACCAACGTTTCTGGAGGTCTTGAAAGAAAGCAGGGAAATTTTCAACTTCTATGCTTGTAAGCTCATTTGTCACAGGCTGTCGTATGTATGTGATATCTTGATGGAGTTTTCTTTCAGTTGCATTCTTGAAAGGGCCTCGCTGCAGTTGCTTAATCATCGTCCACATTTCACTAGGGTTTTCCCAGCTTAACGCATATCTTATTTTTCACTCTTTGCTCAGAATCAGCATCGATTGTGTCACCAAAACTAATGCGCCAAGAATCCAGACAGGGTGTTGCTAAGCACAGCCTTGCCACATAGTGAGTTTCACGGAAACACGTGCAAGGTCATTTAGAGGACACACACATTAACATGAAAGCAACATTTGTTCCCTTTTGGTATTGCAAGCTCAGAAACAAAAAAAAGCCTGTCCTGGAACTTTTTCTGCGAAATGGATTAGTCTCCATACTCTTCGTACAGTTTCACTGAAACAGTTATACCTGACGGCATAGTAATGTATTCTACTTCCGAATATTTGCTACTTGAACCATCAATGTCATCACGTCAGCTACGTCTGCTAATTTAAAACAAAGTGCTTTTTGATGTACAGAACACAGAATCTCGTCTGATAATCTTTGTAATTTCTGGTTCTTTCCTCGTCAACTAAAAAAATGGTTCAAATGGCTGTGAGCACTATGGGACTTAACTTCTGAGGCCATCAGTCCCCTAGAACTTAGAACTACTTAAACCTAACTAACCTAAGGACATCACACACATCCATGCCTGAGGCAGGATTCGAACCTGCGACCGTAGCGGTCCCGCGGTTCCGGATTGTAGTGCCTAGAACCGCTCGACCACCCCGGCCAGCCCGTCAACTAAATCTTTAAATTCTATCTGAGTGGTGTGTAATGTTCCATAGGAAATTTCTGCTACTCATATATTACTGCGACTGCATAATGGATATGGAGAATTTCAACCTTCTGTTCTCGTTCCCATCCACATCTTGTGACGATAGATCACTAGACTGCCTGTTTTTGTTCGAATAACCACTGGACCAACTTCCTTTATACCACGAACAAATAGCGAAGGATAAACAGTGCTTACACCAAGACCCTGGCGAGCTGAAGAAAGCCGTGTCGATCAAAAGAAGCCTCATCAAATGCTGGAAGGAAGTGTCGCATCGCTCTGCTGTATGAAATGTGGCGCTATACCGAGAGGGACCGAGCAAAGGCGAGACGTACCAAACAGTGACGAGACAGACCGAACCTCGGAGCGCTTGGAAGCAGCACATTGTGCAAAAGTGAAATTTTGCACGACTTGGTCGACCATGGTGTATAACAACTGACGCTCGGAAAACCGATATTTGATTGGAATAGCAGAGCCGAATTAGACAACGTGTGAATATGATAGTGAAAATGGGCCTCCGGTATCTGGCGAGCTATGCGGGCGCGCGCGGGCCGCTTAGCGCTTACCTCCTCGCGGGACAGCGTCTCGTGTGGCCAGCGCGCGTCCAGGTCCTGCAGCAGGCGCAGCAGGATGCGAGTGTCCAGCGGCGAAGACAGCGCCTGCCGGCAGTAGGACGTCCAGCGCACAGCGGCCAGCTGCAGCTCCGTCACATCGCCCTGGATCGCGTGTTGGTGCTGGATCGTCTACGCCACATGCGGCAGCTCGCCGCTCCACTCCCACGTCGGGCCCTGCGGGCACATCGCCGGCACCCGTCACTACAGACAATCTCACAGGACAAAATATCAGCCACCCCCTCAAAAAAGCTCAACTCGTCGCTTTGGAGCTCTGAAGGTGGCAGGGGTAAAATACAGGGAGCGAAAGGCTATTTACAATTTGTACAGAAAGCAGATGACAGTTATAAGAGTCGAGGGGTATGAAAGAGAAGCAGTGGTTGGGAAGTGAGTGAAACAGGGTTGTAGCCTATCCCCGATGTTATTCAATCTGTATACAGAGCAAGCAATAAAGGAAACAAAGGAAAAGTTCGGAGTAGGTATTAAAATCCATGGAGAAGAAATAAAAACTTTGAGGTTCGCCGATATTGTTGTAATTCTGTCAGAGACAGCAAAGGACCTGGAAGAGCAGTTGAACGGAATGGACAGTATCTTGAAAGGAGGGTATAAGATGAACATCAACAAAAGCAAAACGAGGATAATGGAATGTAGTCGAATTAAGTCGGGTGATGCTGAGGGAATTGGATTAGGAAATGAGACACTTAAAGTAGTAAAGGAGTTTTGCTATTTGGGGAGCAAAATAACTGATGATGGTCGAAGTATAGAGGATATAAAATGTAGACTGGCAATGGCAAGGAAATCGTTTCTGAAGAAGAGAAATTTGTTAACATCAAGTATAGATTTAAATGTCAGGAAATCGTTTCTGAAAGTATTTGTATGGAGTGTAGCCATGTGTGGAAGTGAAACGTGGACAATAAATAGTTTAGACAAGAAGAGAATATAAGCTTTCGAAATGTGGTGCTACAGAAAAATGCTGAAGATTAGATGGGTAGATCACATAACTAATGAGGAGGTTTTGAATAGAATTGGGGAGAAGAGAAGTTTGTGGCACAACTTGACTAGAAGAAGGGATCGGTTGGACATGTTCTGAGGCATCGAGGGATCACCAATCTAGCATTGGAGGGCAGCGTGGAGGGTAAAAATCGTAGAGGGAGACCAAGAGATGAATACACTAAGCAGATTCAGAAGGATGTAGGTTGCAGTAGGTATTGGGAGATGAAGAAGCTTGCACAGGATAGAGTAACATGGAGAGCTGTATCAAACCAGTCTCAGGACTGGAGACCACAACAACAACAACCTGTGTAGGACTTCTGCCAAGCTGTCACGTTACCCTCCACCGCTCTGAAGTATGTCATGCCGGCCAAGTGGTGGGTACACCTTCTGATCAAAAGTGTCCAGCATCTAGTAATGGACATAAAGGGCACTGCGCACACACACCAACCGACTGACCAATTTCCTGTACAGCCTACACACTTTACGACCTACTTTACTGAGTGACTACAGGGACAAAAGATGAACTTCTGTTGGTCGGCTGGCAGGGCAGCGCTACACATAACATAATTTTTTGGGTGGAGTGATTGGGGGAGGGAGGGGTTGGGTGAAATTGTGACGGAGATCATGCGAAGGGCTGGTGGGTCGGCTGTTGGCTGTGTGTGTGTGTGTGTGTGTGTGTGTGTGTGTGTGTGTGTGTGTGTGTGTGTGTGTGTGTCCCTTTATTACTCATGGGATATGACCACCCTTTAATTTATGATAGCTGGAATTCTGCTGGGGACATTTCCAGTGAGGTGCATGAATGTCAGTGAGGGAATGACAGTCTGTTCTTCTTCAAGTGCTGAAACCAGAGGTGGTAGTGATGTTGGATTCTGGAGCGAAGTCGATCTTTTAACACTTCCCAAATGAGTTTCATTGGGTTCAGGTCGGGACACTGGGCAGCATAGTCCATTTCAGGAATATTGTTATTCACAAACCACAGATACTGCCGCACAACAGGGTTTACTATCACGCTGAAACAATTATAGTCTCCGAAAACGTCCTGTGCTGAATGCAGCCTAAAGCTCATGTACATGTGTTAAGACATTAGGCAGTAACTTGGATGGTACTAGAGGGAGCTGTAGAAGGTAAAAACTAGGTGAAAACAGAGATTGGAATATATGCACCAAATAATTGAGGACATTGTTCTTCTGAGATGAAGAACTTGATTGGTGTATCATTGCGGATTGTCTACAAGGAATGGTGGACCACTCACAGTCATGTAACACATGTTAAGAGCAGCCATTGTTAAAACACCCTAACCGACAGTGACTAGTGACGGATGTCACACCTCGCCAATGACTATATTTTTCCAACCCGACAGAAATTGCTGCAGTCATTCAATGCGGACACGGATCCACAGTAGGATCCTAATGGGGGGGGGGGCTCTCAGTTTCTTACTTTCTCACCTCTCCCACCTGATGGATCCAGGACTGAAAGAATGCAACAAGTTTCCAGCGAACCAACGTTGCGAATGGAACTGCATGCCATGGACTTTCGAAACGAGGTACTTCGCAAAAGGTCATTGCTCTCAGCGGCATGTGGAGTTGGACGTCTTTAATTGGACAAACAACACAGTATCTGGGCAGTAGTTGACTGGAGTGCAATCATGCCATACTGAAGAGTGGAAGTTGTGGATCAGGCCGGAGGTGGTTCTGTGATGTTTTGGGGCAGTTTTCGCACCGTGACTTGCGACCATTCATTGCCATGAAAATAAACCACGATGTTCATCTCTGCATTATCTGTAATTAAGCATTACCCCTCTACATTTTGATATGGATATGCTGTGGACCCTCCCGTCTTCCAGGATGACAGCAGCCATTTTCACAGGGTTGTATTCTTATGTTCCTGGTATGACAAACACTCTCACTCCTCTCTGCAGATGACAGCTCTTGCAGGGGTGGATTCGTCAAGTGGATGTGGCATACCTGAAGAAAGTTCTGGAGCATATCATTGTGTGGAACTGAAATATATACCAAGCGAAAATTTGAGAAGTATAAATTAGAAGGACCGAAGATTTGGCTTCCTTTCAGCATCATCATGACTAGAGACTGTGCATAAACTGAGATGTGTGAAGGGTGTGAAGGGAAATCGGCGTATGCTTTTCAAAGGATCTATCCATGCAGTGACCTGAAGTGGTTCAGGGAAGCCACGAAAATCTGATCTCAGTGTGGGGCGAGTATTTGAATCCACCGTCCTCCCCAGTACGAGACCCTTATCTTCATCACTACGCCACTTCAAACGATCAGAAGTTGGGGAGAATTTGATCCTTTCAGATGAGGTACTATCGAAGAAGGTAGTAAAGTAGAGAGACGGGATACGAAACAAGGAGGTACTGAAAAAACAGCCCGCCGCAGTGGCCGAGCGGTTCTAGGCGCTACAGTCGGGAACCGCGCGACCGCTACAGTCGCAGGTTCGAATCCTGCCTCGGGCATGGATGTGTGTGATGTCCTTAGGTTAGTTAGGTTTAAGTAGTTCTAAGTTCTAGGGGACTGATGACCTCAGATGTTAAGGCGCATAGTGCTCAGAGCCATTTGAACCATTTTGAAAAAACAAATAGGCCCTATATTAAATCTACGGGAATGGTCACGTTAATGGAACATTTGCCACGCAGGCCGCTAAAATTAATTTTGCGCTGGAAGGAATTAGAAATGGAAAAAAGTAATGTAGGTGTAGACAGATACTAGAACACGCGTCCTAGTACAAAGAAATTATAAACTTGGTGTTCTAGATACGTTGAAACAGACTTCGAGGGGTTGTAGATGGTATCTTGAGGAATACGTTGCGGGTAGAAACCCGTGTTGGGGAACGTCGTTCAACGACGCTAGAGCGCGCCGATGTTATAGGCGCTGGCAGCAAACGTGACTTTGCACGCTGAAGGACGGTAGGCAGAAAGTCTCTTAATGTTGTTTGTTTATTCACTGATCGACTGATTACCGCGACCTTCAGTGGAGAAGGTGGAGCTAGCTGCTGCTTAGAACGGCTTTGTTTCCTATGAATACGATGCTCTGGTGCTTTGGTTGGTGGCGGTTTCTGACACGAGTATCCACCCGCAGTTTATTTTTCTCCTGGAACCCTCTAAAATACAGGAGAAAAATAAACTACAGATGGAAACCCGTGTCCGAAACAGTCATCCACCAAGGCAACAGAACATCGCATTCATTGGAGACAAGGCCTGTCTACGCAGCAGCTAGCTCCATCCTCTCCAATGGCGATCATGGCAATCAGTTGCGATCACTGAATAAGAAATAACATTGCGAGGCGTTCCTCTTACATTTCGTCAGTGTACAATGTGAATTTGCTGCCGAAGGGGTGCCCTAGTGGCAGACATAGGCTTCTATGACTTCGACGTTCTGTAGCTTCGTTGGATGAAATTTCTAGACACGTACTCCTATCCTCCATTTGTTCCTCAAGACACCCTCTACAACTCCTTGAATTTTGTCGCAACATTTCGGGGACACCCTGTAGAGATGAAAAGTAGTGCAGAAGATAGGAAGCGATGTAGGACTCCAAACCAGTCGAAAGACAGATGAATTAAAAAAACAGACAGTACTTTGGATACACAGCTGTACACCAGGATAAACTGAAGCAATACCACGTGGGAAGACTGTGGCTAAGGTCCTAAATTCTAAGCTTGTATATGTATTGTCAAGCAACGTACAACTGGTTCATGAATCAGTACTGACAATGTTTCGTGTCAATTGTTAAATGTGTGATACAATAACCAGAACATGTTTCGGGACTACGTTATTACGTTATAAAGTGGTATAAAGTAAGGAAGCAAATCGAAGATCGCAATACTACATACACTGAAAACCATGTAATTATATTGTCCTGCATTATACCATACCCTGATTGAGCCGTGCGCGGCTCGTGTTAGTGCCGTTTATTGCTTAACATCTTGTCTTTGCGGTACTGCCGTCCTGTTTCTTATTAGATTTACTGGCGTCACTAAGTTGCTGGCTTGCCTGCCCGTGAGTGGCACCAGCGGCGCTTATCGATAAGAGGACTGTCGTACTATCTTTAGAGCGACCGCTAGTATTTCCGGGTCGTCGTGTGTTGGGACGGAGCAGCAGTGAGGTCCGGACAGCCATGTACCTGTTATTGGAACACAGCATTCTGGACAGCTCAGGAGCATATTTAGATAGTTGCATGTATTCTCTGTGGTTATCAAGATTAGTGGTGAACCATCTTTTTTTCTGATTCAGTGCTGGCAGACAGTAATAAACTTAGTTTCATGTAAGTACTGTGTGAATTATGAAATTTTTCCACCACACAGTGCTGCCTGCATATTACTGGATGTTCTGTGAGTAAATTTTCCACTGTAACTGCGAGAAATGCGTTCGACTTTCCCAAGATAGTAGCATAGCTATATTGTTAAAACACTTTCCCCGGTTTTCAGAAAGCATGGGTGGTTTTTCAGGAATTCCATTTCTAATCTGTGCAATCGCATTTGAGCAAACTTTTTTATATCCTATTTTGAAATTTAATTCATAGTGTCGCACTTCGTAGATTTATACTTAGTCATAGGCTACAGAAGTGGGGGGGGGGGGGGGGGGAGGGAGGAGGGGGACGTCAGGGGACAGACAGCAAGGAGTTGCACTTGCCACCAACCCCCCCCCCCCCTCCCTCCCCACCATGAGCGTCTGTGATAAACTTCATCCATTTAAGAATTCTCACTAATTTCTGGATGTGTCCCGCATGTAATTCGTGACAGACTAAATATTGAGTGTCCTGTCAGTTATTTGTGCAATGTTTCATTCGTTATAATAAATACATCATTTGCCTGTCGTTTCGGAACACTGCTGAAACAAAGTACCTTGTGTTGCTTCTTTCGCCCCCTCATACAGCTGGAAATTAGTTGCGGTAATGGACAGTTCCGACTTAGCACCGTGTATACCTGTCTGACAACTGTCCGAAATTTTAAGAACAGCCCTTTCGTTTCTGGACAATCGTGACCTTAACAAAATGTCTGAACTTTACCTGTTAAGGCTTGCTGAGACTTTAACAGCAGACAACTGGATTTCATATCCAAAGATTTATTTCATTTGCAGTATGGACAACATAACATCCTATACTATGTGTTTCTTTACTTTTGGTTTATCTGAGGGCAAACAATAATCCTAGGCTAAACACGATGGAAAATTGTGAATATTGAGGTTGAAATGGTGTTTGGATCTTTCTCGACTGCATGGTTGAGAATTTATACGCTGTATGACCCTGTCTCACTTCTAGTCACATAACTTGTGTACTCGAGTTCACGCATGTACACATGATCACTCCAAACCGAAGAGACGAAGACCATTTTGTTTGCATCATTGGCCTTTGATACGTGATTATGGGTATTCATGTCGGCTCTCCAGCCAGATCAGATGATGTTTTGAATCTGGAGCCCCGACATGAATACAACCAATTATTACGCCGGCAGAGATTACGGAATCACATGAAGATCCTCTACGGTGAGGGGACGTTTCAACTTTCAAGGGTATTTCATGAACTTCGTAAGAAGGGGAAATTACTGAGCAACCTCGCTTTTTGGCTGAGATGCTGGAATGAAGTTTTAGTACCTAAATTTGCCAGAATTGTTGATTACATTGAGACAAGAATGGCCAACACCATTAAGAAGCGTGCTGGTTTTGCCTTACTAAGGGAGCGCAATAGTTTTATACGCGCACAACTGGATTTCATATCCAAAGATTTATTTTATCTGCATTTGGCAGTTTCAGCGCTGCTTCCGCTGCATCCTGGAATTGGGTCGACAGTTCGTCCTGGGCAATATCAGACTGGGTGTAGGCAAACACCGTCAGTAGGAAATCTTCGAAAATTCAACGGTTTTCTTCGCAGTCTACACTGATAACACCCGTCGACATGTGATCAGTCTCACAACGAAAGAGTGAACGATGCTATGCCTGCAGTATTGGAACAGGAATTCAATTTTACCCATACACCCAGTGATGTTCCAATTACGGAATACATTTCTGCCGTTGAACAAGTCGTGTCCAGGTTTCCCGACCATCTAGCTGATGAGGTTAGGTAAGAGGTGTCTCAGCTGTGTCAGGTGCCACCCCCGCGAGGTAACATCTCGCTTTAAAGAGCCGCAATCCGGTCCTTCAGAGAAGATTTCGTAATTCCTCCAGCGGACAAGGCCAGTTCAACGGTTCTTCTTTTGCGGGACAATTATGTGCTTAAAATTTATCTCTCTCTTGCACACTTGGCATACCAAAGATTGCAGAACTATCCAACTCACCGTATAAAACCCAAGACTCTCAAGACTCTTCCAGTCATTAAAAGAGACTTCATTATCTGATGAAGTTCTGGGAAAAACGTCGACCTGGTTCTGCAGTCCAGTCGAGATTATACGGTTTGCCTAAGGTAGACAGGAAGTACTTTCTCTTCGGCTTTTTGTTAGAAATTTGGGCACTCCTACTTAGAAGTTGGCTAAGTATCTAGCGTCCATGCTCAGTCCCCCTGTCGGAAATTGCTATAATCTTATTTCCAATTCTCTGGTTTTTATTCAACATATGACTTCTGAGTCTCAATCCCAAGAATTGGCTCTTTAGTTTTGATGTTGCGTCTCTGTTTTCCAAAGTTCCTCTTGAGGATTCTTTGCAGTTAATTTGTGAAAAATTGGACGAAGAAACAACAAGCTTTGTCGCCATGTGTTGACGTTGACGTATTTTTTTTACTTAATGACAAAAGTTTTAAACAAACTGAGTGGCTATTGGGAGTCCATTATCCCCCGTGGTCGCCAATTTGTGGAAGATTGAGGACATTGCAACATGGTTCTTTAAACCAACTTGTTCATGGAGATACGTCGACCATACGTTTATGGGATGGCCATTTGGGAGGGATGTTCTGGATCGTTTTCTGTATCATTTTAATTGTGTGCATCCCAATATTGAGTTCATTATGGAAGTCAAAGAGGACGGCGAACATCCGTTTTTAGGTGTCTTGGTCCACAGGAGGGGTGATGGGACATTAGGACAGTTTATCTGAAGCACACGCATACGAACAGATATCTTTATCCATCAGGCAGTTATCAATCCTACCAACGCAATGGGGTCCTACTTACATTGGTGAAAAGGGTTTACGCAATCTGAGATGCAGACAGTTTGACGCAAGAACTGGAGACTGGACATTCGCGGGAACTAACAGAAGATACAAGCAAATCTGCGGAATTCCTACATTTTGCGGGGAGCATATCTTCAGAAACAGGAAAAAGTTTAAAGAAGTTTGATATTAAAAGTATTTTCCGTCCACCGCCTGAGACCACAGCTCTGCTGGGCTTAGTGAAGGATAACTTTGGTTCGAGAAAGCCCGGGATCTACACAGTTCCCGCAGTTGCGGGAAAGCCTGTATTGGACGAACTATTTGTACGCTCCAGTATCGTTGCGTGAAGCACGATCGGCACGCACATTTAATTCAGCCAGAAAAATCTGAGTGTCTGAACATTGTCTTACTGAAAAATATGAAATGTTGTACGATGAGACAAGTGGTTGACCCTGCGTCGCTGTATTGGGACTGTGTAGTGGAAGAAGCCATTGGAATGCCGCTATCTAACAATACTCTGAATTGAGATAAGAGGTACCCTTTAACTAACAATTAGAACCTTGTTCTGTTTGATGTTAAGAAACACAATGGTCCCTGTTTCGGTCATCAGAAACTGTCAGTTTTTTATATCTATTGTTCCCACGAGCTTTCACCACCTGTGCGCTGTTGTGCCTGTCACTAGATGGCAGTTGTGTTCGCGCACGCGCGGTGGACCCACGGTCGATGGATATTTGTGTTCCGGCTGATAGTGCGACGGCTCACAGCCATAGTATTGTGACCAGATGACGATGTGTTCCACCTGGAGACCTGACATGAAAACAACCAATGGGGACGTTTACGGAACCTCAAATGGTGATTCTGCTGACCAATTCTATAGTTGTTTTTAACTATTATTCTATGTTCACATTCACATCAAGCATGTCAGAAGATGTACTGCTGATATACTCATGAGGTACGCTTACTTTCAAGGTACAGCTGCCATCTACATTTGAATAATGTTCGCTGTGTAGCTGTCAAGCGTTTGAGACAGGATAGGCTGTGTGTACTTCATGTGAAACTTATTTCTGCTGCCAAGGGTATTTAACTCCGCTGGACGCTCTTTGTTGCTTCCGTACAAGGTAAAACAAAATTAACCACTCTGGAGCAACCCATACTCTAGCTACGCTACATATAAATCTGACCACAACCAACATTTCATTGGGGAGTTGGCAGTATTTCTAACTAGTCAAAATCAGCCTCTGATTATCACAAGAAGCAACTGCATGGAAAAAAGCGGGAATTTCAGAACATCCTTTAGTTACATGATTTGGCCTCACCAAACACCTGTAATACTTTACTCGGAAGAAACACAGCAGTATGATGAATCTCACAGGATACTGAGCTACAAGCATGTGAATTGGGCATTGTTCAAGGAAATGCTTGAAAAGTCGTATCCCACAAATTCCCAAAATTACACAAAGCAGGAAACTTGTTGAAGCTGTCAAAGCCCTTACCACCACAGTTCAGGATGCAATAGCAGGTACCATTACAGTACTTATACCACAAGAATGCTCAATGGCCCTGCTCCCAGAAATACAGGGGCCGATGTCAATGAGAGATCATCTCGGGAGATACTGGCTGTACAAACAGAATATTAGCAGGCTCCAGGGGATCATACGGGCTAAATTAAAACTTTTAAAACCACAAACTGGGACAATACACTCGCAGGGCTGCACACCACATGACCTGGAGTGTGGCAAATAGCTGTCCACTCCACCAAGAGGAAATACTACACACCAAGTTTACAAATACCTTACAGACCAGCATACTACATGGAGGAGAAGCATGAGCTGATGACCAGAACACTAGCAACATCATTCACACTGAATCTGGCTCCTTCCAATCCAGCACTGCTACTTGAAATGGACCAGGAGGTTACATGGCTTGTAACCCAGCCCAAGTGCAGTGTAACAATACATACTGCTACACATGAAATTACACAGGTTATTAAGCACAAAACAGCTAGAAAAGCTCCTGGTCCCAATCACTTTCAAAACCGTGTCACCCAGGAGTTCATGAATAAAGCTATAGAGCATCTCACACATATGACGAATACCATTCTACAACATCAACACTTCCCTGTCCTGATGTTCAGGAAGCCAGGGAAATACCACTCCCTACCACAAAATTACGGAGCCATCAGCCTGCTGAGCTCCCTAAATAAGATTGTTGAGAAGATGATTCTCAAACATCTTACTATGCACTGCAACACCAATGACTCGCTGAGACTGGAGCAATTTGGATTCAGCAATCACCACTCCACAACACAACAACTCCTCCGCGTAGTAGAACATATTACACACACCCCCAACACCAACAAAGCTACAGGAGCGCTGTTCCCGGTCTTCAGTCATCTACAGCACAATCGTCTCATTCGCAAACTCTGCACTGCTAGTGTCTCCGACGAGCTCATACATCTTACACACTCATATCTCACCCACAGAAGCTTCAACACCGACGTTCAGGGCAAACAGTCAACACAACACAGTATACAAGTGGGAGTACCCCAAGGCAGCATCCAAGGGCCCCTCTTGTTTAATCTCTACGTCAATGACTTTCCAACTGAACAAAACACAATGGCAACCATCTACGCAGATGACACTACCATCCTACTGCAAGACTGGAAACCATCAGGCATAATTCGCAACTGCAAGCAAAACTGCCTAGCTGGAATGACAGTGTGTTAAAGCAAATGCTGACAAGTGTGAAGCAGTTCTGTTCATTGACAAGCCATAACAACTGCACAAACATTAAGTGTTCTGGCATACCCACAAGCTCTGGAATGAAAATTAAGATCGCAAGAGCAAAGAAGGCAGCCAATAGCCCATTGGCAAGGACCACACCATGACGGGAGCAGGCCCCTAGACCAAGAGAATATAAGTGCCGCTCCTGCCAGCCTCGGCCACTCAGTATTTAGACAGGATTAGGACAGTATACGGACAGGCCTAGCGCAGAATGGTACAATAACAGTTATTAGTGATCCACAAACTGTGTGTCAAACTTGCACGAACATTGTATATAGCAAAGGACTCTGATTTATACTGCATGTCGCCTATTGCTTGCGACACCATTGTAAATTCCAGGTTAAGCATTGTCAAACTTCTTATTTGTAATAAAAACTATTAATGTTGTTTGCTTGAATTGTTGTATAGCATTTTGAGAATGCAGCATCCTTTAGGCACCCTATACGAGATGAGTGGGCAGGACCCCACATTAAGACTGCAGACGAATAACACTACACACACGCCCGATACGTTTCAGTATGAAAGTCAAACACTTCAGTGACAGGCCAACTGAGCAAATGCAAGGCTCAAACAGTGTTACTCTAAGCTCAGCAGGTAAAGCACACTGAATATGAGGGTATCGAGGTCCGTGTAGATGATACTGATTAGACCCATGATGATACATGCAGCTGCAGTCTGGGGTTACGTGGCTCTGACCGCCTGTGCTGCCTACAGGTGATACAGAACGAAGTGCACCACAGTCCACACACACACTGTCGACCTTCACAGAGAATACTGCCTTGAGACTCACACACAGATATTCAAAAAACTCACCACACGACTGTACAGGAACTTGAGACACTCTGACAATCACTTCATTCTTAACCTGGGAAACTACAACCACAACCATGGGTGAAAACACAACTGCTGAAAAACACTTCTATCTAGGGACAATTAATCACCTGTGGACAGCACAAGCTCACAGACAAAATAAACACTGGTGAATCCCTGCATTACAGCAAAACTAAATGGCATTGCCAGCTGCAAATATCTAGCTGACCAACTGGCAATACGGGAAAGCAGTATTGCACACTAAACATAAACATATCCAACCAAACCTCTTTATGGCCAATTGACCACTTGTATAATGACCTTGGCATGTTACAAGTACAGATGCTGCAGGTGGCCCAGGAGACACTCAGGTGCACAGCCCAGGAGTACCCCTCCTCAATAGGACTGACACTCGTAAAGAGTGTTTTAAGCTGCGACAGTGGTATTGAGCATCGCACGATACCCAAAACTAATGACAACCTCACCCTTGCAGACAGAAAGAAACTGCTACTGCTCTTACTATCTGTCCAGACTATTGCAGAAGTTCTTTTCCTTTGGTGCTTGCCTCGGCACTTTTCTCCCTCTGCCCTTAAAACTGCTACGTTCTGCTCACTTCTTGACCACTTCTATCGCCTCAAAGTACCTGTATTAGTGGGTAATCCTACGGACAACATCATGACCCCACATCCTGTGCACTTCTCAATTGTAACGAAGCAAACGGAGGTGATGGTAGAACTTTGGTGATGGTCACCATGTCAGTGTGGGTGTGGAGTAGCTTCGCCCTTTAAAGAAAAAGGCATTACCATGAATTGGACCTGGGTCCTCCACATAGCAGCAAGATATGCTGACCTCTGAGCTGCTCAAATGGACAAGAGAGAATTTAGCATTAATTGCAAAGTTTGCAACCATAACAATCACAATATAAATAATTTCCATAGAGAATATGCATTGAAGCTTAGGGTTAAGAAAACTGTTTTATATTCAGGTGCAACACCCTTTTAACATCTGCCAGCCAACATTAGGAGCAATCTGGAAATCCCCAAATATTCAAAATTAAAGTAAAAAATGTTTTATTAGCCAGTCCACCAATAATTTACCTGGATATGTGAATTTACCTACCTGTCCCACCTCAGATACACAACGCACAAACACTTTCTAACAGAAACCATATTTAGCCATGGAACATATTCTCTAGGAGCAGACAGGAATGGCAGATGGTTTACTCCACAGAGGGAAGCTGGCAGCAGCTTTGGAATGCCTTTTGAAGTGGTGATTCCACCTTAATAATAGCCTATGTGCAGGTACGGTTGGTTCTCCACGGAACAGAAACTACTGTACTGGTCCCAACGTGGCATTAAAAGCATAAAGGGCAGCAGCCCTGTAAAGTTAATTGTTTTGGTATCATTTTAGAAGTGTCAACTACATTTCATTTTTGATTATTTTATTTTTGTGATTTAGGAGCAGAAAACTATAGTGGTAAGTATACTTCCCACTGTCTTTAGTAAGCTGTTATGAGTTTTATTTGACTATCTATTTTACAATCCTAGAAACTTCATTCAACACTACGTAAAGAAACAAGCTGAGACAAGTCACAATAGCATATATTGCAGAATGAAACAATGTGTTCTGTTGTAACAAGTGACAAAAGCACTGATGTCATGACAAACAGACACCAGTTGTTTAGCATATTATCACAAAAGGTCAACCACATCCAGAGGTGGTACAACATTTTCCCAAGAGCATAGTAAAACAACTAAATTAGTGGTAAGTATGGTCAGTTGGTGGTAAGTATCCTTTCTGCTGTCCAAAAAAGAAATTAATTTTGTGGTAAGTATATTCCCCTTGTATCATGGAAAAATTACTTTGGTAGTAAGCATACTTCCCAGTGGCCTTCAGAACAACATTATTTGGTGGCACATATAGTTGCAACTGCTTCTGAAAGGAACAAGTGACATTTAATGACAATTAAAAGCTACATTTCATAACAGACAGAGAGTTCAGCTGGTGCAGCAAACTAACATCAGGTGCCAGGTGCATACAGAGCTCGTATGATGTGTTCTCAGGAATACAGTAAAGAAATACAGTTGATGGTAAGTACACTTCCCACATCCTGTGAAATGGTTAAATCAGGAACTTCTCTCACAATATATCGAGCGAGGTGGCACAGTGGTGAGCTCACTGGACTCACATTCAGGGCGACTAACAGTTAAAGTCCATGCATTACTCTCCTGTGGCAACCTGTTCATCTCAGAGTAGCCCTTTCGACCTACAGCCTCAATTATCTGCTGGATGTATTCCAGTCTCTGTTTTCCTCTACAGTTTTTGCTCTCTACAGCTCCATCTAGTCCACCCAGACTTGAGTTTCCTGAGCTTTCTCTAAACCAGTATAGGCAAATGCCGAGATGGTTTCTCTGAAAGGGCACAATAAATAGCCTTCCCATCCTTGAAACAATCAGAGTTTGTGCTCAGACACTAAAGACCTCAATGTTTATGGGACATTAAACACTTATCTTCCTTCATTTCTCCTTTCTCAATATTCTTTTGTCTACCAGAAATCACTAAGTACAACTGACTGTGTAATGTAGGTGAAAGCGAACCTGCACTCTCATTTACCTTAGCAGAGTGCACTGTGTCTCCATTCGTTAATGGGACAGTGTGACTCACGTGGGCCGTACAGTCTGTCGACCTGCTGCAAAGAGTCACTTAAGGCTTTTACTGGTCATGAGAGATATACTTAGCAGTAGCTGTGTTTCTTTAATGCATTTATGGGAATACATTGAACCACTCTGCATGCTCCTGGCATCCAGTGATAGTCCGCTGCACCAGTTTACTTTCTTTTTGTTATGAAACATAGCTTTTAGGGCTGTGAGAAGTATACAGCCCACCAAATAACAGTGTTTTAATGGCTCTTGGAAAATATGCTTTCCATCAAAATAGTTTCTCAAAATGGTTTGGGAAGTACACTTACTGTATTTACCCGAATCTAAGCCGCACTCGAATCTAAGCCGCACCTGAAAAATGAGACTCGAAATCAAGGAAAAAAAATTTCTTGAATCTAAGCCGCACTTGAAATTTGTGCCTCGAAATTCAAGGGGGAGAAACGTTTTAGACCACATCTCCAAACCGAAACAAAGTTGGTCCATTGTAATATGAGACAATTTAGGTCGAATGAATGATGATACAGCTACAGTAGTTTGGTGCGTGTGGTAAACTTAGCAGTTAAGCTTTACCACGTAGTCATTGCTATGTGTCAGGCTCTCTGTCCGAATTTATACTAGAGAGCCTTTTTCACGTGCTTCGTCTGGTTTGAATTGATTGCTTGTTTTTCTTTGATCTGATAAGTGCCGTTCTCTCTGTTATAGGTGTTTCCGCCAGTCTAAGCTCAAAATGCATTATCATACTGTGCCATGCATTGTTTGTCGCATTCTGATTATGCGTGTTTACAGCCTGTCACCGCTCGCGGGATGGCTTGCTTTTGCGCACGCTACCGCCGCTTACAATTAAAAAAAAAAAAAAGAGAGGAATCGTCTCATCAGCAAAACAATGGGAAGAGACTGCTATTTGTTGTTACTTACACTGCCACTTTCTTTGATAATGATCAACAAGAACCATATAATAGACTGCATATGATAGATGTTCCAAACGAAAGTTTAGCGAAAAATTTTCTCCGTTTGAAAATTTTTGCAGACGCCTCTTTAGTGCATTACATTCTGCACAGAAATTAGATCCATCTTAGGTTTAAAAATCTAGTCAGTTGCCATGCTTCATTTCCGACTGTATCACTATTCAGCATAGGAATAATACGAATATAAACATGACATGATATATATATATTCTTCCGCGTTTGCTGTTGTCTCTCTCTAGTTTTGTAGTTTATTAGGAAGACAGGATTTAAATGAGATAGCAGGAAACACGTAGGAATACATGGCAAAATGTTTACATTCGAATTATTCTTATGGTGAAGAGAATACTGCATGTGATTCACAATTCATAAAAGTTGCTATTAACAACCATCTCTTGTCACAGGTGGGACAAAAATTCAGAACGTAGACTTGGCCATATTGACAAACATCCCAAACACTCTTCCAGTTGGATTATCGTAGTACATTGAAAGGCTGCAACATTCGGAGATGAAGAATACGGAATTTGTATTTACTTCATTGGATAAAGTATGAAAATGCAGTGGTCGAAACTTGGGGCAGAGAAAAAAGCTCGTCTTCCACCCCCCCACCCCCGTTTTTTTTTTAATTTGTTTACTGACGCAGAGGTTTTGGCGCCAGTATTTATCTTTGTGCCTGCAAAGTATGCCTGTGTAGTGCTACAAATATTCGATGGCAGAAGTTAGTTGTGGCGGCACCTACCAACATTTTTCAGAACTTCCGCTTACTTTGCACTTGATTCTAAGCCACAGGCGGTGTTTTGGATTACAAAAACCAGAAAAAAGTGCAGCTTAGATTCGAGTAAACACGGTATTACACAATTATGTCTTTTGTGAATCTTGGGAAGCATACTTGCCAACCACTTAGTGGTTTTACAAAGCTTTTGGGAATATATATTACCATCTGTAGATGTACCTGGTATCTTGTGATAGTACACTGTACCAGGTGCATAAAAATTGCTACAACAAATAGTTTTTGTTTGTTGTCTGATCACTACTATCGTCACCTGTGTAGTTGGAAAAAAAATTGCCTCATTTTCACAGTGGGAAATAGCAGCTCACAAAAGGGCTTTAGGAGAAATACACTACCACTACAGTTTTTGTCCTAAACCACAAAATAAAATTACAAAAATAAATAAATAAACAAACTGATCACATGTCCAATATAACATCAAAAAATTTGACTTTGCAAAGGGATTAAAGCGTTAACGCTTAAAGACTGCCCAAGCATTGTTACTTTACAGTAAGAATGTTTGTCAGCATGGAAAGTTACCACACAATTGGCAAACGCTACAGCGACATCAAATGAACATTCCACAGCCTTTGCAGTAACAAAATGTTAAAAATCAGCACTACATTGATTGCTCAGAGCCAACAACAACTGATGACTGCTAACTTCAAATTATAGCTGACAGGTAGTACCTCGGGAAATTAATGTAACTGCACTGTGACTTTTTTTGCAGCTAATGGGGAGAGCTGTGTTGACTCACACGGTACACAACCATCTCAACCCATTCAGTGGGGTCTCTAGGTGTCCATTATGTACTACAGTACAAACCCCCGGGCAATGTAGTGCACAAAGAATCGTGGTGTACATGGAAACTGATGGATGGAAAGCGACATTCTTTTTAAGGACCACTAGTGAGAAAATTTAGAGAAATGGCTGTTGACGCTGACTGCAGAACAATCTACTGCGACTAATGTACATTCCATGTAAGGGCCATGAAGACAAGTTTAGTGAGATTAGGGCTCATTCAGAGGCATATAGACAAGTCATTTTGCCCTCACTCTGTTTGTGGTACAACAGGAAAGGAAATTACTAGTGGTGATACAGGGTGTCCTCCAGCGGAACTTGGATCAGTGGTATTGTATTCCTTTCACAATAAGTGAAGCATTTCTTTGATACCTGATGATCCTTGTAGAAGGGTGCGGAAATGACCAGGTACCAATGCATGTCTGAAGTGTGAAGACCCACAGATTCAGCACATAGTTGAGTCAGCCTGGTTTTGGTCTGGTGTCACCTATGGGTATCAAATGCCTCTAATAACTAGTAAGTATAATTTGAGAGCTGTGCAGTATCAGAACTGAATCCTCCAGCCTACTGTCTAGCCAACATAATGTCAAAATTTCAGCAATGGGTCTCTCGACAAATAGTGCACTATGGCATAGGTCCTGTTCTTAGCATGCATTTATTGTAATTTCCTGCTTAATACAAAGTCCTAAGCAATTGGAAAAAGCACGGTAATTCCTGTATATAAGAAGAGTAAAAAAATGGACCCACAACATTACAAACCAATATCCTTAACATTGGTTTGCTGCAGAATTCTTGAATGTATTTTCACTTTGATTTCCACGAGACAGAAAAGCTTCTGTTCACAAATCAGCACAGATTTAGAAATCATCGTTCGTGTGAAACTTGACTTGCCCCTTTCTCACAAGATATCCTGCAAATCACGGATGAAGGGAACAGGCAGATTCCACATTGTTATTTCCAGAAAGTGTTTGCCACAGTGCGCCACTGCAGACTGTTGATGAAGGTCTGAAATTACAGATTAGGTTTCAAGATATGTGAATGGCTCGAGATGGCTTCTTGTGTAGTAGAAGCCAGAATGTCGTCCTTGATGGTGAGTGTTCATCAGAGGCAGGGGTATTGGGGTTATTCTCAGGAGTGCCCCGGGGAAGCATGATAGGACCACTCTCATTCCCTATACAGGGTGTTACAAAAAGGTACGGCCAAACTTTCAGGAAACATTCCTCACACACAAATAAAGAAAATACGTTATGTGGACATGTGTCCAGAAATGCTTAATTTCCATGTTAGAGCTCATTTTAGTTTCGTCAGTATGTACTATACTTCCTCGATTCACCGCCAGTTGGCCCAATTGAAGGAAGGTAATGTTTACTTCGGTGCTTGTGTTGACATGCGACCCATTGCTCTACAGTAATAGCATCAAGCACATCAGTACGCAGCATCAACAGGTTAGTGTTTGTCAGGAACATGGTTTTGCAGTCGGTGCAATGTTTACAAATGCAGAGTTGGCAGATGCCCATTTGATGTATGGATTAGCACGGGGCAATAGCCATGGCGTGGTACGTTTGTATCGTGACAAATTTCCAGAACGAAGGTGTCCCGACAGCAAGACGTTCGAAGAAATTGATCGGCATCTTAGGGAGCACGGAACATTCCAGCCTACGACTAAGCAACTGGGGAAGACCTAGAACGACGAGGACACCTGCAATGGACGAGGCAATTCTTCGTGCAGTTGACGATAACCCTGATGTCAGCATCAGAGAAGTTGCTGCTGTACAAGGTAACGTAGACCACGTCACTGTATGGAGAGTGCTACGGGAGAACCAGTTGTTTCCGTACCATGTACAGCGTGTGCAGGCACTATCAGCAGCTGATTGGCCTCCACGGGTACACTTCTGCGAATGGTTCTCCAACATTGTGTCAATCCTCATTACAGTGCAAATGTTCTCTTTACAGATGAGGCTTCATTCCAACGTGATCAAATTGTAAATTTTCACAGTCAACATGAATGAGCTGACGAGAATCCGCACGCAATTGTGCAATCACGTTATCGACACATATTTTCTGTGAACGTTTGGGCAGGCATTGTTGGTGATGTGTTGATTGGTCCCCATGTTCTTCCACCTACGCTCTATGGAGCTTGTTATCATGATTTCATACCTGTGCAGCTAGAACATGTGCCTTTACAAGTACAACACAACATGTGGTTCATGCACGATGGAGCTCCTGCACATTTCAGTCGAAGTGTTCGTATGCTTCTCAACAACAGATTTGGTGACCGATGGATTGGTAGAGGCATACCAATTCCATGGCCTCCACACTCTCCCGACCTCAACCCTCTTGACTTTCATTTATGGGGGCATTTGAATGCTCTTGTCTACGCAACCCCGGTACCAAATGTGGAGACTCTTCGTGCTCATATTGTGGACGGCTGTGATACAATACGCCATTCTCCAGGGCTGCATCAGCGCATCAGGGATTCCATGCGATGGAGGGTGGATGCATGTATCCTCGCTAACGGAGGACATTTTGAACATTTCCTGTAACAAAGTGTTTGAAGTCATGCTGGTACATTCTGTTGCTGTGTGTTTCCGTTCCATGATTAATGTGATTTGAAGAAAAGTAATAAAATACGCTCTAACATGGAAAGTAAGCGTTTTCGGACACATCCACATAACATATTTTCTTTCTTTGCGTGTGAGGAATGTTTCCTGAAAGTTTGGCCGTACCTTTTTGTAACATCCTGTATAGACTGGTGGTCCAAGACATTATGACCTGCTTAATAGCTTGTTTGTCCATCTTTGGGACAAAATACATCACTGATTTTGCGTATGAGGGATCAGACGGCTTGTTGTTAGGTTTGAGGAGGTATGAAACATTAGATGTCTGCACACAGGTCTTGTAATTCACGTAAATAACATTTCACTGATTTGCATACGTGGTAATGATGCTCAATAGCGATCCAGATGGGTTCTTTAGGTTTACATCAGGTAAATTTGGCCACCAAGACATCAATGTGACGTCACTATAATGCTTTTCAAACCTCTGTAGCATGATTCTGGCTCGGAGACACAGACATTTACACTGCTGAAAGATGACATCGCTGTCGGGGAAGACATCAAGCATGAAGGGACATAGGTGATTCACAGCTGTCGGCATGTCTTCGATTACTACATGCAAGTGCAGGAGAATGTCTCCCAAGCATAATGCTGCTCCCACCAGCCGGCATCCGTGGTGTGCTGCACATTTGGAGCCGCCATTCTCCTCAATGATGGTTTTTGTGGAGACACCTATCAACCTGGTGTAGCAAAGAGCCAACAATTCCATTGATTGATGGTTTAATCCGAATGGTCCTGTGCCCACTGCAATCACAACTGATGATGTTGTTGGGTAGACATGTGAACATGTAGGAGTGGTCTGCTGTGGAGCTCCGTGTTCCAGAATTTACAATGAACAGTGTGCTATGGAACACTTGTGCGTGCACCAGCATTGTGCTCTTTCAGCAGAGTTGCTACAAATCACCGTCTATCCTACATTGCAGACAGACATGCCCTCAAACCCCAAGTACTGTGAAGCGTCATGGATGTCTAACCATTTAGCACCTAGTGATAGACAGCACATGAACATTTGACCAGCATTGCTGCTTTTGAGATGTGTGTCACAGGCTCAGCATAATAATAATCTGCCATTTATCATAATCACTTATCTCAACTGATTTCCCCATTTGCAGCCCATATCTTCCCTAAAGTGAGCCCCCATCTGTGTCTGCTCTATTTACATATTTTTGTTACCGCATCACATGCCCGCAATGCCACCAGGCAGCATCCAACTCGCAGTGGGCAGTGGTCATAATGTTTTGGCTAATAAGTGTACATTAAGGATCTGACAGCCAACGTGGCCAGCACTATGAGGCTGTTTGCTGATGACGCTATTGTGTATGAGCAAATGTCGCCATTGAGTGACTATAGGAGGATATAAGATGAATATAATGGAAGGAAACATTCCACGTGGGAAAAATTATATATAAAAACAAAGATGAGGTGACTTACCGAACAAAAGCGCTGGCAGGTCGATAGACACACAAACAAACACAAACACACACACAAAATTCAAGCTTTCGCAACAAACTGTTGCCTCATCAGGAAAGAGGGAAGGAGAGGGGAAGACGAAAGGAAGTGGGTTTTAAGGGAGAGGGTAAGGAGTCATTCCAATCCTGGGAGCGGAAAGACTTACCTTAGGGGGAAAAAAGGACAGGTATACACTCGCACACACGCACATATCCATCCACACATACAGACATGGAGATGTGCGTGTGTGCGAGTGTATGCCTGTCCTTTTTTCCCCCTAAGGTAAGTCTTTCCGCTCCCGGGATTGGAATGACTCCTTACCATCTCCCTTAAAACCCACTTCCTTTCGTCTTCCCCTCTCCTTCCCTCTTTCCTGATGAGGCAACAGTTTGTTGCGAAAGCTTGAATTTTGTGTGTGTGTTTGTGTTTGTTTGTGTGTCTATCGACCTGCCAGCGCTTTTGTTCGGTAAGTCACCTCATCTTTGTTTTTATATATAAGGATATAAGATGAATATATCTAAAAAGAAAGATGATGAAACTTACCAAACAAAAGCGCTGGCAGGTCGATAGACACACAAACAAACACAAACATACACACAAAATTCTAGCTTTCGCAACCAATGGTTGCCTCGTCAGGAAAGAGGGAAGGAGAAGGAAAGACAAAAGGATATGGGTTTTAAGGGAGAGGGTAAGGAGTCATTCCAATCCCGGGAGCGGAAAGACTTACCTTAGGGGGAAAAAAGGACAGGTATACACTCGCACACACACACACACACACATATCCATCCACACATACACAGACACAAGCAGACATTTGTAAAGCAGACAAATGTCTGCTTGTGTCTGTGTATGTGTGGATGGATATGTGTGTGTGTGTGTGCGAGTGTATACCTGTCCTTTTTTCCCCCTAAGGTAAGTCCTTCCGCTCCCGGGATTGGAATGTCTCCTTACCCTCTCCCTTAAAACCCATATCCTTTTGTCTTTCCTTCTCCTTCCCTCTTTCCTGACGAGGCAACCATTGGTTGCGAAAGCTAGAATTTTGTGTGTATGTTTGTGTTTGTTTGTGTGTCTATCGACCTGCCAGCGCTTTGGTTTGGTAAGTTTCATCATCTTTCTTTTTAGATATATTTTTCCCACGTGGAATGTTTCCCTCTATTATATTCATAGGATATAAGATGACTTAGACAAAATTTGTGATTGGTGAGATGAATGGAAGCTTATTGTAATTATAAAAAAAAAATGTAGCTTAATGCAGATGAGAAGGAAAAAAAATCCCATGATGTTTGAATACAGCATCAGTAGTATGCTGCTTGACAGTCATGTCAATTAAATACCTAGGCATAATGTTGCAAAGCAGTAAGACATGAAACAAGCAAATTTGGTTGTAGGGAAGGCAAATGGCCAAACTGGTTTATTGCAAGAATTTTAGGAAAGTGTAGCTTATCTGTAAAGGACACAACACTAGTGTGACCCATTCTTTAGCATTGCTTGAGTGTTTGGGATCTGCATGACATTGGATTAAAGGAAGACATTGAACCAATTCAGAGATTTATCACCAGTAAGTTTGACCAGCACATAAGTATTATAGAGATGCTTCATGAACTCAAATAGTAACCCCTGGAGGGAAGATGATATTCTTTTCACAAAACACTATTAAACTATTTAGGTACCTCGTACTTGAAGCTGACTGCAGGACGATCCTACAGCCACCAATTTACAATTCATTTAAAGGCCACAAAGACAAGAGAAATTAGGGCTTGTACAGAGGCATATAGACTGTCGTTTTTCCTAGCACTATTTGTCAGTGGAACAGGACAAGAAATTACTAAGGTGGCTTGTGGGGTATGTACGTAATTTTAATCAGCACGATAGATACATTTTTGTACATGTTTACTTTCAAGGAACTTTGTTGTGCTGTTCTTTTTTAATAAAAACAAATACAAAGCTCATGTGGGGTATGTACATAATTTTAATCAGCATGATAGATTACATTTTTGTACATGTTTACTTTCAAGGAACTTTGTTGTGCTGTTCTTTTTTAACAAAAACAAATACGAAGCTCGTGCTTATTCACTCCATACCCGGCTGATGAAAGTGTCTATTGTAATTATCATCTTTCTCATGTTCCCAGTACCTCGGAAGCTCTCTGTCAATTGTATTTCTTTTTATTTGGCATTTATGGTGTAGACATCTTGGAATTCACGAGCATCTATTCTGTTATCAGAAACATTACATTCTCTTCAGACCATTATGCTGCTCAAAGATCTTGAGTTGAAGACAAAAGTTCGCTGATGAAACACCAGAATTTAGCTCTTTCTCTCCTGCTCTCACCAATGCAGAGATAATGGAGACTTCATTTGACAGTTCATCGAAAGACTGATAATGGGCAGAACACGAGTGAACACCTGTGAATGCTAACCAAATGCAACAGAATGGTGTCTGCTTGTGCTCAGCTACTGTTCAGAGCCACAGAGAATTCTTGTTCATTTGTGTCCGCTCCAGTGAAAAATGAGTTTCAGACCTGCAGTCCAGTCTTTTAAGTTTAGCAGGCAGATGGATCGGTCATATTTTGGGCCAGTATGGTATACAGATGTCTGACACATCTCATTTCGAATGAGGCTATTTGAGGGCTGTGCAATGTGATGATAGGATCCTCGAACCTACTGTCCTGTCATATAGTCGACGTTTGGATGATCATTGGTTGTGTTACAAGATGACAATGCACAAGTACACCATGGGATACGAATGATGGAGGAAATCAAAGTCAAAATGAGGGCAGCTCAGTCTGTATTATTGTAAAATATTAGGAGAGAGAGAGTCACGGACATGATATGCAAGTTGAGATGGTAATCACAATAAGAAATACTTTTTTGCTGTGGCAAGATGTTTTCACAAAATTCCAGTCTCCAACCTCATCCTCCAAATGCAAAAACATTTTCATTTTCATAGCACTCACCTTCATAGGGAAATATGATTGTTATAATAAAACACAACAAATCAGAGATCACACAGAGCAATTAAAGTGTTCCTTTTCCCCACACATTGTTCAAGAGTGGAACGGTGGAGAAAAAGTATGAAAGTGGTTTGATAAATCCTCTGTCAGGCACTGAGCTGTGAAATGCAGAGTAGTCATATAGATGCAGACATTTCATATCCCATAAGCACGGTGGTTGTGGTGGTCTAGTGGGTAGCGCACTAGACTCCAATCAGGGGGTCCTGGGCTCAATTCCCAATAAAACATAAAAGGTGGGGATTTTTCCTTGTTCCAGTGACTGCAGGGTGGCCCCAGGTGACGCCAACCTGTTATCAGATGACTCCTGGGGATATTTCCCAGGGGTAAAAGGAAGCTGGGGTGATAGGCCATAACCCTCTCCCTCCTAGTGCCACGGTGAACAAAGGCTGCACCCTACCTGCTGTCAGGACAACAGCCCAGTCACTGCCTGCCATCATAGACCTTACTTTAACTTCTATGTTGTATGCATCTGAACAATTACTTTAACACAGAACAAATACGGAATGAACAAGACCAGAATAATTAACATATTCTGTTGGATTTTCTGTTGCGGCTATATCATAAATTAAACAACAACAGAAAGACATCTTCAATCAATTTTCTAAAATTCATGACATAAAAGTATTGTATAAATCATTAAAATTCTACTGTACTCTATCGAAATTGTAATACTCCTGGGTAGATGCCAACGTTAGCATGCAGCTAGAGCCAGTGTGGACATAGTTTTTAGGCTGTTGTCCACATCCGACTAGATGAATAGCAGACTGGTATGCACACCCCACATCAGTTACATGATCCTCAAACATTTTGAAAACATTCTCACACTTTCACACACGATAATATTAGATACATACAGATACAGGGTACATAACTTTCATCCTGGTGTGGGTTGGAAGGGGGGTGGGGGGGGGGGGGGGGGTGGGGAGGTGGCACGGAAAGGGCATCTGGCCACAATTTACCACTAATACTACCAAATCCACATTAACATGCTGAGACTGTGATAGCAGGGGATAAAGACTAAGAAAAAGAAAAAGTAAAATGTATCAAAGTTGTGAGGTAAAAGTCTGTGCCCACTGCCAGAAGAAAATTCACTCCAGATTTAATGTTGTAACAGTGCATATGGAGTACATGAAATGATCACATTTACAGATCAATACTGCAAATGCTTCTCAGCTAGCATGTATCGACCCGTGCTAAAACACACACATTAGTATGTGGTGTAGCCCTCACTGGTGACAATGCAGGCACTGACTGTGGCATGCAGTCGATAGTACAGATGGCAAATACTGTCCTGAGATAAATTATGTCACACATGCTCAATCTGTTCACATAGTTATGTAAGAGTTGTTGGTTGACAAGTTGCACGAGTCACTTCTCATCCCATGTTCCCACATGTGCTCGGTTGGAGACAAACTCGTAGAACATGCTGGCCCAGGAAGTCACTGCTCATCTTTCGGAGAACACTGAGATTCGTGATCAGCGTGTGGGTCAGCACTGTACTGTTGGAACAGTACATTACCTTCCAGTTGCAAGAATGCAAAAATAACGGGTGTAACATCATTCTGCATGTACCAAGTGCAGAAACACAACAGACGAATGAGAGTTGTAGTTTATCGCACCCCAGACCATAAGGCCTGGGGTGGGGCCACTGTATCTTGGACGAATGCACTCTACAAGAGAGTGCTCACCAGATTTATGTCATTTGCTGATACGACCATCACTTGTGTGGGAGCAGAATCTGCTTTCATCACTTACGACCATGGCGTGCCATGGCATCCTCAGAGAGATCCTCTGATGGCACCACTCGAGCCATGCATGTCAGTGCTGAGGCACGATTGGAAGACGGGATAGATGTGTGCACGTCCGTAACGCAACTGGCAATAACTGCTTCGCAACAGTTTGTGTTGACACATCTGGGGCTCACAAGACCTTTTATCTGTGCTGTGGTAGCCGTACGATCTGCAACTGCTGCCCTTTCAGTACAACAATCCTAGTGAGCATCTGTGCTGTGTGGATGTCCAGAACCTCGACTACGTGTGTGAGAATGTTCACGTGACTACTGATACTAGCAATGTTGCATAACTGACGCAGCACATCCAACTTGTGTGGCAATTCCCCCGAAAGGACCATCCTGCCACTCGGAAGCCCACAATTTGACCCCTTTTTAAACTCACTCGTTGGCTATAAGAATCACAAGTGTGCCTTCCTGGCATGGTTGCCTGCTTGCTTCACATGTCTGCATCACACTGGCTGTGAGCATTTCCTATTAAAGGGTAGACACATATAGCACTCTGATAGCTATGCCATTACACTATCTGTTGGCGGATGACACTGAAACCATTGCCAGTACATCTACTATTCCCAGGTGACATGTGTTGTCATCAGAACAAAATTGACATTGTATTGCCAGGTGTACAATATAAGCTGTATCAGCAGAAACATGTGACTAAAAAGATGCTAGCCTTACATTATTCTTGCAGATTATCATTATCTTTGATGTTAATATGACAAGAAACATGATAAATGCAATATCGAAAGTGAAGTTCATGGGAGAGATCTATGAACCGTTCAAAGTAAAGACAGGAGTGAGGCATGAGGAGAAAATAATCAGGACATGGGACAAAAGAGACAGATGGGTGAAGACTGAACCGTCGCCCTCCGAGTTCCGTGCCAAACAAACACTGCACTCTACGTGTAGTCAGATCATGTCACACACCACACCATGGCTTGCGGAATATATATGCACATGTAGATAAAATGTCTGGCCTTTGCTGATGATATAGCCATCATAACAAATAACAGAAAAGAAGACAAAAAAGCTCTACAAACTATTTATCAAATCTCAGTCAAAACGCGACTACAAATCTTACATGAAAAAAACTTGTACATTGACACAATGTGAAGAGACAGACACCCACTAGTAACAAAGTATGGAACGATATCACATGAAGAAAGTTTCCAGTGCCTGGAAGAGATTACACAGAAAATGGGACTGAACTCAACATCCAATGAAAAAAGAATCACAAAACTACATAAGGTATTCAGACTTATATGGAACAATTATAACAAAAGAAGTTTTTCCATCAATGCCAAATTAAGACACTGTAGTACAGTAGTTACCACAGGCCTTGTACACCTCAGAACAACAGCCATGAAGGGAAGAACAAAAATCAAAGAGATGGAAAAACAGAAGGAAAGATCTACAGGCCAGTTCAGAGAGAGGGGATCTGGATAAACATATTGACAAAAGAACTGTACAAATACAAACAGAGGATTAAAAACAGCACCAGGTAAAGAAGGACAAGGTTCTAGAGACACATACAAATTATGCACAAAAACAGACTTACCAAGAATATTTTTAATATAGTTATGACTAATAAAGTGAAAACCAACTGGGTATAGGAAACCGTGGAGGACCTCAAGAAACTAAACATCTCCGCAGAAGACATCACAGGCAGGAAAAAATACAGAGTAAATAACTGGAAAACAGAAATTTCAGCAGATATTGAAAGAAGGAAACGGGGAAGAACGGTACAGAAGAGAGGAAGAAGAATCACAATGAATATATGAGAAGTTTTTGAAAGACAAATGAAAGAGACAGAAAAAAACCTTGAAAATTGATGGTGCTTTACTGCTCTCCTAAAGGGGGTATTAATTAACAATAATTCAATATAATAATAATAATATTTGTTGTACTTTAGAAAACATCAAACAACAAGTACAAAAAATACTGGAACAAAATAATGTGCAATCAGAAGAAGAAGAAAATACAGTAATGGACTCAAACATCCCAGAGCAAACAAACAAAGAACAACACGCATCAATTAAACAATCAGAGGAAAACGAAATCTTAAGACAGCCAACAGAACAAGCACAAATAGAACATGAAGTGACACACATGTTAGATATAGAAGAAAAATTTCAGCTGACATATATAGAATACAAAGACACAAATACAGACATTAGACCATTCTTGCAAAGACCGCCAAATAACCTACAAGTCGAAACAACGTTAAAAACTATCAACACAATCATACACAACAAAATAAATGAAAACACAACTATGGAAGAGTTACAACTACTGGTTTATACAGGAGCACTCACTACACTAAATATACACACTAGGCAGAGATCAGAACCAACCAACACACACAAGAAACCCACAAAACCAGCATGGCAACACAGGCTACAGATCAAAATAGAAAAACTGAGAAAAGACATCGGACAGCTAACACAATTTATAAGAAATGAAATCTCGGAAAGAAAATGAAAAAGGTTGGGTAAAATCTCACAACAAGAAGCGACAGAGCAATTAGACGAAAAGAAGCAGAAATTACAAGCATTAGCCAAATGACTCAGAAGATACAAAAAAAGTGAAAATAGAAGGAAACAAAACCAAACATTCAACACAAACCAAAAGAAATTTTACCAGACAATAGATAACAAACACATTAAAATAGACAATCCACCAAACATAACAGACATGGAACACTTCTGGAGCAACATATGGTCA
This sequence comes from Schistocerca serialis cubense, assembly GCF_023864345.2. Classification (NCBI taxonomy): domain Eukaryota; kingdom Metazoa; phylum Arthropoda; class Insecta; order Orthoptera; family Acrididae; genus Schistocerca; species Schistocerca serialis. Next base: position 45,680,289 of record NW_026047583.1, read on the forward strand.
AACCCGGTACAACATAACAGGCATGCACGGTGGATACAAGCAGAAACAGACACATACAAGATGATACCACAAATGCCTGAAGTGATAATTTTGCAACATGAAGTCACCCAAGCAATTAATTCTACTCACAATTGGAAAGCCCCTGGAAAAGATAAAATAGCAAATTTCTGGCTAAAGAAGTTCACCTCAACACATTCACATCTAACTAAATTATTTAACAGTGACATTGCAGACCCATACACATTCCCTGATACACTTACACGTGGAATAACTTGTCTGAAACCTAAAGATCAAGCAAACACAGCAAAATATCGCCCCATAACATGCCTACCAACAATATACAAAATATTAACTTCAGTCATTACACAGAAATTAATGACACATACAACACAGAACAAACTTATAAATGAAGAACAAAAAGGCTGTTGCAAAGGAGCACGAGGATGTAAAGAGCAACTGATAATAGATGCAGAGGTGACATATCAAGCTAAAACTAAACAAAGGTCGCTACACTACGCATACATTGATTACCAAAAAGCTTTTGATAGTGTACCCCACTCATGGTTACTACAAATATTGGAAATATACAAAGTAGATCCTAAATTGATACAGTTCCTGAACATAGTAATGGAAAATTGGAAAACCACACTTAATATCCAAACAAATTCAAATAATATCACATTACAGCCAATATAGATTAAGCGTGGAATATACCAAGGAGACTCATTAAGTCCTTTCTGGTTCTGCCTTGCCCTGAACCCACTATCCAACATCCTAAATAATACAAATTGTGGATACAATATTACTGGAACATACCCACACAAAATCACACATTTGCTATACATGGATGATCTAAAACTACTGGCAGCAACAAATCAAGAACTCAACCAATTACTAAAGATTACAGAAGTATTCAGCAATGATATAAATATGGCTTTTGGAACAGACAAATGTAAGAAAAATAGCATAGTCAAGGGAAAACACACTAAACAAGAAGATTACATACTGCATAACCACAGCGACTGCATAGAAGCGATGGAAAAAACAGATGCCTATAAATATCTAGGATACAGACAAAAAATAGGAATAGATAATACAAATATTAAAGAAGAACTAAAAGAAAAATATAGACAAAGACTAACAAAAATACTGAAAACAGAATTGACAGCAAGAAACAAGACAAAAGATATAAATACTTATGCTATACCAATATTGACCTAGTCATTTGGAGTAGTGAAATGGAGTAACACAGACCTAGAAGCGCTCAATACACTTACACGATCACAATGCCACAAATATAGAATACATCACATACATTCAGCAACAGAAAGATTCACATTAAGCAGAAAGGAAGGAGGAAGGGGATTTATCGACATAAAAAACCTGCATTATGGACAGGTAGACAATTTAAGAAAATTCTTTATAGAACGAGCAGAAACTAGCAAAATACACAAAGTAATCACTCATATAAATACATCGGCTACACCATTGCAATTTCATAACCACTTCTACAACCCCTTAGATCACATAACATCAACAGACACGAAGAAAATAAATTGGAAAAAGAAAACACTACATGGCAAGCACCCGTATCATTTAACACAGCCACACATCGATCAAGACGCATCCAACACATGGCTAAGAAAAGGCAATATATACAGTGAGATGGAAGGATTCGAGATTGCAATACAGGATCAAACAAAAAACACCAGATATTACAGCAAGCATATTATTAAAGATCCCAATACCACAACAGATAAATGCAGACTTTGCAAACAACAAATAGAAACATTAGATCACATCTCAAGCAGATGTACAATACTAGCAAATACAGAATACCCCAGAAGACATGACACTGTAGCAAAAATAATACATCAACAGCTTGCCTTACAACATAAAGTTATAAAACAACACAGTCCCACATACAAGTATGCACCACAAAATGTACTGGAGAATGATGAATACAAATTATACTGGAACAGAACCATTATAACAGATAAAACAACACCACATAACAAACCTGACATCATACTCACCAATAAAAAGAAGAAATTAACACAACTAATCGAAATATCCATATCCAATACAACAAATATACAGAAGAAAACAGGAGAAAAATTGAAAAATACATCCAACTGGCTGAGGAAGTCAAGGATATGTGGCATCAGGATAAAGTTGACATTATACCAATTATACTATCAACTACAGGAGTCATACCACACAATATCCACCAGTACATCAATGCAATACAGCTACATCCAAACATATATATACAACTACAGAAATCAGTAATTATTGATACATGTTCAATTACCCGAAAGTTCCAAAATGCAATATAACACATACCATACAGTTGAAAGGAAGTGACGCTTTATCAAGGTCCACGTCACTTTCCATTTTTAACCAGACTTAACGTCTGAGGAAGTAAAGAATAACAATAATAATAATGACACTGTCTCTGTCTCAAGAAATTGATCTTCGAAGATCAGCTGAAGTTATCTCCCATGTCTTACTCTGCCTCTGTCCATGTGAATAACAGTAAAATTTAGGCTTATTTGGGAAAACAGCATCAAAGAAATTGTTTATTACAAATGGAACAACAGTATTATAGATTGCACATGACAAAGATTTATTGTCACAAATTGATGTTATCACCACTCTTGATAAATCCTGTTAATACAGTCCAATAAAAAATAACAACACCCGATAAATCTCTGTACACACGCCACATTACCACAAGTGAAAACTACATAAAGTGGAAACAGAGGGAGATACTACGACGCAAAATTGTTTCCATCTTATGACCTTCTTGTTGTTGCTGTGGTAGTCTGAAGATTGGTTTGCTGTAGCTCTCAATACTAATCTATCCTGTGCAAGCCTCATCACCTCCACCTCTACGTATCTATTACAACACCCACCCATTTAAACCTGCTAGTTGTCGTGAAGTCTTGATCTATTTCTACAGTTTTTATACCCCTTCCCTTCCAACACACACACACACACACACACACACACACACACACACACACACACACACACAAGCCACCAAGGAAGAGCCTACAGCTTTGATTCAACCTCCCCCCAGTCATACCCTCATACCTCCCTAACTATGCTTTGTTCATTACTCCATCTTCCACAATCACTATGAATTCCTCCATCCTCCACGAGATATATACATCCTAAGCACCAATCCTGTAAAACTGTTGTCAACCTTTCTGCCACAACTCTTAGCCCTGCAGAAGTCTTGGTACTTTCTAAAGGCCTCACCTTTAGCCCAAAACCTAAATTCAAGTGTGCTGGACTTGTAAAGGACCTTCTTTCCTTACCTAATCTCTGCAGCTGAAATTTCTTCAATGTGCATTAGAGAGGTATGAGGGTATGACTGGAAGAGGGGGGGGGGGGGGGGTGAATCAAAGCTGTAGGCTCTTCCTTGGTGGCTAGTGTGTGTGTGTTGGAAGGGAAGGGGTATAAAAACTGTTGAAATAGATCAAGACTATGCTCCAGACTGAACGCGGAAAGGCATAATCAGTCTTAAATGATGATGATGATGCATCCCACTAATAACAGCCAACAAAAACCTCACATAGAACCTTGCTTAAAACAGTTCCAGCCTCCCTCCCACCCTGAACCTCCCATTCCAGCCAGTCATCTCTTGGTTATCTTTCAGGAATTCGTCACTTCTAACCCGGCCTTACTTTCCTTTCCTAAATTCTCCCTAGTGAGACCAACATCACTCCTATGTAACACACACCTACCCATATCCTGAAAATCAATCCGTGCCTTATCATCTTCCCTACAGATAAAAGCTTCATCACAGTGTTCATGAATCATAGTGACTATGTGGCTGAGAGTCTTCACCAACTTTCTAACACCTCTGCATACAAACCTTACAACCATGATCACATCCTTGAATTCCAACAAGACTCCAGCAGCTCTCCAAGACCTTATGTCCATCCCATAACCTGACTCCTGGATCTATCTCCCTCCTCACACCACTCCTTCCTTTTTACCTATTCGCCAAACTACACAAACCCAACTACACAGGTCTCTCCACTTGTCCAACTGTGGCTGGGTACAATCCTCCCACTGAACATCACATGCAAACCATTGTCTGTAACCTCCCATCCTACAGTGAAGACAATGCTCACTTCCTTCACCGCCTTTCTGCATTTCCTGTTTTGCTACCACATGACTCCTTGCTGGTTACTATGGATGCAACATCATTTTACAACATCCCCCATGCCCGTAGCCTCACTTTCCAAACATCCTCCTGATACCAAACCCACCACCTCTTTCCTAATCCCCCTACCCAATCTCATCCTGACCCACAATTATTTCACTTTTGAAGACCAAGTCACAGGGTGAAATGCCTAAAGCTCGCACCACAAGTATGAAGTGCTATTGATTTGCAGCTTTGACAGAATGGATTGGTTGTCAGGGACTCATTATTGTTACCCAATCAACAGATTGTAAAAATTCTTTCTTGTGCAGATGTACACTTTTTAAATGAAACTGTGCTTACTGACATTAACAAACTAAAAATATGGTAAATCAGAATGTCAGTGGGGTTTGTTGCAGGATTCTAGTACAAGTTGTCAATGAGATACAATATTTTTAAAAGTTTCCACACCAATACTAGTTTGTGCCACTCAATCTGGGTAGTTGCTAGGTATGATGTTATCAACCTCTTCAACCAGTTATGTGGAAGTCATAGCCTAACTCTTAGCAACATAACAGATGAAACAAGTAGTTGATCCACATGTTACCTCTTGCACAATCGCATGTGGAAATGGCATTAATCGGGCAAGTGTCCTATGCATTCTCCATTGATATAGGTTTATCCCTTTCTATAAAGAGCTGCATGGAATTGATCAAAAGAATTGTGTTAACTTCCATACATGGCCATTAAGACAGGATACTCCAGATGTATCATGTATCTTGTTTAGTGGTGAAGGAAATTTTAACAATCGTGGCCTGGTAAAATGCTGAAATAAGCACAATTGGTCTGTTAAAAATTCTCTTTGGCTGTGGCAGGTGGAATGTCAGCATCCTTGGAGTGTAAACGTGTGGTGTGGGGCAGTGAACCATCAGCTCATAGGCCCGTTTTTCTTAGAAAGAACACTGGATGCGCACAAGTATCACAGCCTCCTAACAAATCATCTTCCACGGATGCTAGAAGAGATTCCTCTGCAGACTAGGAGCAACTTGTGGTACCAATACGATGGCTGTACAACCCACAGTGCATGAAGTACAACATGGCTTCACAAACTGTTTACAAATCATTAGATTGGATGTAGAGTACCTGTATCTCGATTGATCCATTCGCCAAATTTCATGCCTGCAGACTTTTTTTCTATGGGGAAAGCTGAAAGACTGTCTACAAGGGCATACCAACTACATCTGATGATATGCAATGATGTATTACTGCAGCCTGTCGGATTGTCCCTGCTGAAATACTGGTTTGTGTGCAGCAGTCTTTCCATACCAGAATGGGAGCATATACTGGTGCTGCCAGTGGTCGTTTTGAACACAGCCTGTGATGGTCAATTGTCTCATTACTGGTCACAATCCACATAACTAGTGTATGGACTTGGACTGTTCTTTGGTGTGTGCTACCGCAGTACATTGTTGTACCACACATTATGGTTTTTCCCCATTCAATGCTCATGTGGAGTGTGGGAAGAATGATTCTTTAAATGGTTCTGTGCATGCTGTAATTAATCTTGCCTTCATGGTCCCTATAGGAGTGATACATATGCGGTTATTGTATAATCCCTAAATACCTCACTTAATACAGGTTCCTGAAATTTCATAAGTTAGGTTTTGTCATATATTTGGCGTCTATCTTCACTTGTCTGGCATTTCCAATTTTTAGTAGCTTCTTGATGCTCTCCCATGCATCAAATAAATCTATGATCAATCATGCTACACTATTTTGTATACATTCAATGTCTGCCATTAGCCTTATTTGTTATGGGTCATACTTAAGCAATATTCTAGAATGGGCCACACAAGTATTTTGTAAGCAATGTCCTCTATAGACTGATTGCATTTTCCAGTATCTTACCAATGAATTGAAGTCTGCATTCTGCTTTGCCTACAAGTGAGTCTATGTCACCATTTCATTTCATCCTGATATTTGAATGAGTTGACCAATTAAAACTGTGATTATTTGATAATGTAGTCATACAATACTGTCTTTTATTTGTTTTGTGATGTGCTCCAATTTACATATCTTTGGATGTTATGATCTGACTCAAATTTGTGCAGATATTTTTTGGGTAATAATTCATTATAGACAACTCTATCATCCAGGAAAAGTATGAGGTTCCTTATAATATCGTCTTCCAGAACATTAAGGTACAACATTAATGTAATGGTATAAATTACTATAACTGTATAAATAAGTTTATAAGTGTGTAAAATACATTGAACTATTTGTTACAACAAAATATTGTACCGGTATACTCAGCAAGATGTTAAATCAGCAGATAGCTACATTTTATGTTCAACATTTTGTGTACAGCATATATGCTGGAAAGGATTTATACCCAAATTAAATAAATCTGAAGAAATGGTAGTGTGTATCTGGAAAAAAAAATCCGTAAAAACCCATACAGTCCAATTTGCTATTATGTCACTGTTACTGAAATATAATACAAAGTAACTGAATTCGATGAACATTCTCAGAGTGCAATATGCCTCAGAGTGAAATGCACAGTAATGTCAACATTGTTTTTCAAGGCTATGTTTGTGAAAATGGATGAAAGCAAACCACACATTTTGTTCTCAATCTGCGGAAGCATTATGCACTGTGAAACACTGTACTGCTGTTATACATAAAAGCTGTCTCATTGCCAACATCTTTCCCCTGCTGGCTGTTCTACACTTCTCATCACTGATTCAACACATTGTAAGATATTTTATGCTGTATGACACCACAGTCCAATCTGGTTAGGATAGCATAAAAATAATATATGAATTTCAGTATTGAAACTGGAACAGCAGAACAGCTCTCATCACACTGGATATCAAATCGAGGTTGGATTACAGCCATGGGTACATCATTTCATGCTACTCAACTGTATGTCATATGTTAGAGTTCATCAACTGTAGTGGCTGGCGACTGGTGGCATACCCATCTCTTGGCATCCTGTGAACAGACGTTCTCCACAGGTGACAGATTTGAAGAAAATGCTGGATACGGCAACAGTGGAACACTCTCTGTATCGAGGTAGCTCAGGTGATGTGTAGTCTTGCATTATCTTGTTAAAAGATAACATCACGGAGCCCTTGAAAATAGGGCACAGCGATAGGCCTTAACAAAACACAAATGCAATGGCTGCTGTCCAAATTACTGGCTATGTGAACCAGAGGTTGTGACATGAATCCAGTTGCACCCCATACCATCACATCACGTGCTGGACTCACATGAGAATGACAGATACAATCTGGCCAGGTCTGTTGGCATCAGAGCCTACACACACATGTACATCAATTGTGACGATGTTGCAGAACCGAGACTCATCCGATACGATGACACAGTGCCATTCCTGTGCCTGGCATTGTTGTCAGTTGCACCGCTGTCAGTTCACCTCTCTCTAGAGCTCCATTAAGGGCTTGACAGTCTGTGCTGCTCCAGATGCCATCACATTGTCTGTGTGGATACTTGTCTCACTGTATACAAGCCCACTTCCTGACTAAATGTACACAACTTCACTGCAGGATCACGTACGCATGAGCGAACACTTGTCTGCCCTCTCAGGTGCTAGTTGGGTGGCACTACTGAGGCCCTGCAAGGCATTTAGCATGGCCCTCCTGAACCTACCAATTCTATGTTCGCACAAAATGAGATTCTGAGCAATGCAAGCAGCAATATAGTGAAACAATAAACCAGATTCTCAGCAGACAATGAGCCTGCCACTGCCAAATCTGGAATGCTGATAAACATTTCTCCTTCTTCCATTATGCTTAACACGGTCTTCGTGTAAACAACCAACACTGAAATAGAATTTCTAAATGAGAAACCTGCTCCATATGCTTTTCTTGCATACAGAATATGCATGGGAGTGCTGAAAAGTAATGCCTCTGAATTTTTTATTCTGTTCTCAATATCGGTCGAGGTATGACACGTCACACATATTACTTGGTCAGCTTTTCCACTTCACTGACTCGTGGCACACCCCCCTCCCGCAAACAGATGGTGTCGCAATAGGCAGCCCACTCTGACCAGAGATTGTGAATATGTTTACGGTGCACTTCGAGGAAGAGGCCCTGATGTCATCCAAATGGAAATCCATCTTCTTCTTCTTCTTCTTCTTCTTCTTCTGTTATGTGGATAACACACTTGTCATCTGGCCTCATGGAAGAGACAAACTTCTTGACTTCTTTGTACATCTGAACTCCACACGCCACAAAATCAAATTCACTATGGAGACCAAAGAAGAAGGAAGACTACCATTCCTGGACATCATAGTCAGGAGAATAACGGACAGCACCCTGTGCCACAGCGTGTATCTGACTCTATAAAACACATAAACTCAGTTCTCCCTATGGCACTGTGAATAATTTCAATAACAAAAAGTGAGATGAATGTTGCAGCGGATATTTAATTTCCTCTGTGGCTTTGCATTCAAGATCAGTCTTACCTGAGAGTGCAACATTACATCTTTGGTTAATTTAATTATATGTTCATTAGATTTTGGTTATAAGGCACGTTTTGCTTCCTAATGTTTCATCTCCAAATGCTGGAAACAATCCATGGAGGAAGAGGAGTATGTAAGACATTGGTGGACCAGGTTGGAAGAATCTGTGAATTTCAATACTCTGTAGAAGAGCTCAATCATTTGAAAATAAGTTTCAGACCTTGTGGCTATTCTAACAGATATACATAAGGCACTACATTCTAAAATATTTGCATCTGTCACTGAAAAACAAGCAACTAGAGGAAAAGTTCTCTTGCCATTTGTAAAAACTGTCGCAGATCATGACCTCCGAGTGCTATGAAGAGAAGGTATTGACGCAGTGCTTAAACCAAACTGAAGACCACAACAGCAGCCATACTCAAGTAAATTGCTATGCAGTAGTTTCAGTGAATTTGACAATGATGTGGCTGCTTTCATGGTGGCCCAGTCATATTGTGGGGTAGGGAATGCCAGTGACAGGGCTGGAATTGTAGGTGACAGATGGATTTTTGGCAAAGCCTTGTATCAATACCTCCTTAATTATTGAGCTGAAAAACTGTAAAAAACATTCATACAGTAAAATCACACAAAAAAATTTCCTATTTCTGCAGGTATTGTGCCTTCTGGTTCTTTTTCATTACAAAAACATATTGATTCATGTTTATAAAGTCACAACTATGTCACTGTGATTTGTGTAACACACATTCTAGAACATGTTCCAGGAATGTCATGAAACAGACAGCTTTAAATAATTACTCTAGCTCATCTTTCAAGACTTGCATGCCAACAACAACACCATCTATCCAATCTGTTTTTATTTTACTTTCATGTAAAGATTTCTCCACAAAGGATATCATCTGCCATGTAGGCAGTGCAAGAGGAAATTCCACACTAACATTTGGGTAATCAAGTGGATTCTGTGTCTTGTCAGAACCAAGTACAATCAACCCAATTTCATCTTTACCACTGGTAAATATCTGGAAACGTATTAAATGGTAAAAATAAGTTTTGTTTATAACAAGTTGTATACCAATAAAAACATCACACACAGATACTCTTTATAAAATTATTTAATTGGATAGATAAAAAATCTACTCACCAAGCAGTGGCAGAATACACACATAAAAGACTGTTGTGATAGGCATGCGTTTGGAGCCAGTGACTCCTTCTTCTGGCTGAAGGGTTGCAGGGGAAGCAAGAAGGGTGAAGGAAAAGGACTGGAGAGGTCTAAGAAAAGGGGTAGATTTTGAGAAAGTTACCCAGAACCGTGAACCGTGGGTCATGGGTGACTTACCGTACAGGATGAGAAGGAAAGACTAATTGTTAGGGACTGCATCGGGCAAGATTCGGAAACCTGAGAGCTTAAAGGTGGAAGACAGGGTAATATGCAAGACAGAGATTACTACTAAAACTGTACATGAGTTCATAAGAGTGAGAAGCTAAGTGTATTGTATGCAATAGCTGTGGGAGGGGGCAGTGAAAATAGACGATAAAGACAATGACATATGTAAAAAGCTAAAACGGAGTGAAGCAAAGAGTAATTACAGTGAAGAAAAGCTGAGACAGGAGAAATTAACGTAAATTAAGGCGAGGTGGGTGGTGAGAACCAAGGACACGTTGTAGTGCTAGTTCCCAGATGCGGAGTTCTGAGAAACTGGTGTCTGGCGGAAGAATCCAGGTGGCATGTGTGGTGAAACAAGTGCCGAGGTCACGTATGCCATGTTGTAGAGCATGCTCTGCAACAGGATATTGCGAGTTTCCAGTATATACACTATGCCTATGCCCATTTATCCTAACTGATAATTTGGTGGTAGTCATGCAGATGTAGAAAGCTGAACAGTGTTTACATAATAGCTGGTATATGACATGTGTCATTTCTATTTTTCGCCTGATCCGCAGTTCTGGGTGACTTTTCCAAAATCTACACCTTTTCCTGGAACTCTCCAGGCCTTTTCCTTTACCCTTCTTCCTTCCCCTTCAACGCTTCTGTCTGGAGGAGCCATTGGCTCCGAAAGCTTGCCAATCACAACAGTCCTTTATGTGTATGTTCTGCTGCCGCTTGGTGAGTAGATTTTTTATCTATTCAATTAAATAATTTTATCAATAATTTATTGTTTTTGTAAAAAACAAAGATGAGGTGACTTACCGAACAAAAGCGCTGGCAGGTCGATAGACACACAAACAAACACAAACATACACACAAAATTCAAGCTTTCGCAACAAACTGTTGCCTCGTCAGGAAAGAGGGAAGGAGAGGGGAAGACGAAAGGAAGTGGGTTTTAAGGGAGAGGGTAAGGAGTCATTCGAATCCCGGGAGCGGAAAGACTTACCTTAGGGGGAAAAAAGGACAGGTATACACTCGCACACACGCACATATCCATCCACACATACAGACACAAGCAGATATATATATGTCTGCTTGTGTCTTTATGTGTGGATGGGTATGTGCGTGTGTGCGAGTGTATACCTGTCCTTTTTTCCCCCTAAGGTAAGTCTTTCCGCTCCCGGGATTGGAATGACTCCTTACCCTCTCCCTTAAAACCCACTTCCTTTCGTCTTCCCCTCTCCTTCCCTCTTTCCTGACGAGGCAACAGTTTGTCACGAAAGCTTGAATTTTGTGTGTATGTTTGTGTTTGTTTGTGTGTCTATCGACCTGCCAGCGCTTTTGTTCGGTAAGTCACCTCATCTTTGTTTTTTACATATAATTTTTCCCACATGGAATGTTTCCTTCCATTATATTTATTGTTTTTGTTGTTATAGTTACTCATTATAACCTACTTAAAGTACATCACGTACCCTCCTCTCCACAATTCTTCGAACACATAGTTTTGCCTTTTGCAAAAAATCACTGCGTTTCTATATAACATACTTGGAGTCAAAGTGTCCAACATCTATTACAATTATAAACAGAAGAAAGAAAGTCATTGTATTTATTGGCAGTATTACGCAATCAAATATTTTGAAAGAGTTCCAGTGGTATAAATTTACAAAATCTTACAAATAAATATATACGTTTATTCTTTAAATCAATTCTTAGCAATAACATAATAGTATAAATTGCAGAATCAATATAGCCAATTTTAATGTAATGAATGCAATACATATACAATATAACAGTGGTAAGTTATATCAAATGAGAGAGAGAGAGAGAGAGAGAGAGAGAGAGAGAGAGGGGCATTTAGACAATGTTTCATTACAGTGTGAAACTTATTAGAATTAAAATGAAGCCATAGTGAATTATTACATTCCAAAAATAATAATTATTGTGTTCTTTCACCCCAAAATAATACATTCATTAGGTAATATATACTTTTAATTTCAGAAATTTTTACAGCTCTGAACTTCACTGCTTCGATGAATTTATTACATGTGTCAATGAATGAGGGTTGATAACACTGCTTTAGTCATTCAATTGTTCGTCATGTGATATTCGCAATGTTCTTAATAACTTCTTATGTAAAGTTCTATCATCAAAAAGATAATCTACATAAGTTTTAAAAGTTGCGAATCTTTAAACAACAACTTGAAAATGGGTGTATCAGTATTTTGTATACATTCTAGCATTGCTAGATTTACTTTTAAATTTTAAAGTATATGAGCAGATTGAGCGACTTTCCATCCAGAAAATTTACTGTTGGCAAGACCTCACTACAAAGAAAAATGGCCTTTCCGGAGTCAAATGCTAAAAAATTCATAAATACCAGCATTGTAAGTGATACAAACAGGTATTAAGCAATGGGCATAAATATCGTTCTGCTTGATGAGAAAAAAAGTAGGTACATGAAAGAGTAAATTGGGTGCAAGGATTGAACATAAACTGCAAAGGTTAAAAAAAAAAAAAAAAAAAAAAAGAGGGTCACTGCTCAAGAATTGAGAACTGCCCCCCCCCTCCCCCACCCCTTCCTTTTACAGGCTTACTTTCACTTTTCAGATGAGACCATGTCCCCCATATGTGAAGAAAATAGCCAATATGTAAAGAGAATTACAGATAAAGAGTTTTCTAGAATGAGATTTTCCCTCTGCAGCATAGTGTGCACTGATATGAAACTTCCTGGCAGATTAAAACTGTGTGCTGGACCAAGACTCAAACTTGGTGATTGTAACCCCAGACCTGTGTTGCCGTTTTGGGAGGTAGATCTTGTATCTGGAAAGAGGAGATGACAGTTAGGATACTATGGGCGAGCAGCTGCCATCAGTTTTTGATGGTGCAGAACCCACAATAGTGGAACTGCTGCCTAGTCCAAAGGCACCTGTTACCAGTCTTACCCCACAATAGTGTATCGAATCCAGAAGTAATGTCGAAGCTGATAAAAAGTCATATGAGAGATTCCTGTAATCTAGGTGTGACTGCACCAATGCTGCATACAGCCATATCAAAGTAGAGTGGACCACACCGCTGAGGCATAGAAGAGCATTCAGGTGCGACCTACATGTCTGCTTTAGTTGACAAAGACGGGGAAGCCATGTCAACTAGGCATCAAAGACCAGTCCTAAAAAACACAATGACAGAAATGCATAACGTAGGTCATGGCAGCCAAAAAATGGATGCTATGAGTGAAAGCCCAGGATTGTGCTTGGTGTATTGCTCCCTGCATTCTGCCTCCAGCAATACCCGTCACGGATGAACAAAAACGATGGGGACACCATATGTCATGCAGCTGCCGCCAGATCATTGATAGCCACAAAAAGGAGAGTGACACTCAAAACAGAACCTTGTGCAAGCCCCTTCTCCTGCAGGGGGAGATGCTACAGGAGGCACCAACCTGTACCCAAAAAGTGTGACATGGAAGAAAGTTCTGGATAAAAATCAGGAGTGGGCCATGGAGGCCCCACTCCTTTAAGGTGGCAAGGACGTTATGGCACCATGTGGTATCATAAGATATACACGCAGATCAATGAAAACTGCAACAAGGAACTGACGCTGAGCAAAAGCTGTTCAGATAGCACACTTCAAGTGGACTAAATTATCTTCAGTAGAGCGCCCTTGGCGAAAAGCACCCTGGATCGAAGCCAAAAGATCCGGGGATTCAAGGACACAATACAGCCTTTGACTCACCATATGTTCAAGTAACTTGCAGAACACTGAGTAAACAAGCTGGACGACAGCTGTCCATTTGAAGAGGCAATTTATCTGATTTCAAAATTGGAATAACAGCATTTTCTCGCTACTGGGAAGAGAATTCTGCATTGCACCAGGGATGGTTAAAGAAAGGCCAGGTACACTGATGGAAAAATTTACAACACCAAAAAGTAATTAATGTAGAGTAATGAAATACCAGGAATATATTTGTTGAGACAACGTATGTAAAGTGATTAATGTTGCAGGATCAATGTGAGTGTGAGATAAGCCACTGCAAGACATTGCTGAAGATGCCACTAAGTGAGACAAGTTCATAGAGAATTGCAATAGAAGGCAAAATCGTCAAAAAAAAGGGAGCCGGAGATGCCCAGTGGGAGACAGGCCATTATAGGGTTTATGGTGATAGCAAAGAGAATGACACTCAGAATGGAACCCTGAGACACACCATTTTCCTGGATAAAGGTGTCCGACAAGGCAGACCCTTCATGCACCTGGAAAACTCGGTCTTTTAAAAATGTCTGAAGGAAACAGGGTAGGGGGCCACGGAAGCTCCACATGTGAAGAGTATGGAGGGTACTAGCTCTCTAGCAGGTGTCATAGGCCTTTTCCAAATCAAAAAACACAGCGACAATCTGGGATTTCTGCAGAAAACCATTCATGACATGGGTGGGCAAAATAATGAGACGGTCCACTGCAGAATGCCCTGTTGAAGGCCACACTGTGCATTCATCAAAAATTGTGAGACTCGAGCCACCATATCATCCGGGCATGAATCATATGTCCCATCACCTTGCGAACACACTGGTAAGAGAGATGGAGTGGTAGCTAGTAGGAAGAGTGTGTGTGTGTGTGTGTTTTTGTGTGTGTGTGTGTGTGTGTGTGTGTGTGCGTGTGTCAGAGAGAGAGAGAGAGCTAATTTCAGCAAGAGCTGGATTTCCATCAATAAACTGAGTTGAAGTCTGCTGTTGTGGTCTTCATCCAACTACTGCTTTGGTGCATCTCACCAGCCTATTCCAGCCTTTGTAAGCCTCTTCATCTCTGCATAGTATTTCAACCTAAATCCACTTAGAATGGTGAACCACCATTCAGAGAATAACTTTTTAACAACACAGTTTGACTTCTGTAAAGGCTTCTATACTGAGAATCCAACATAATGTCTCACAAATTCAATTCCAGTAGAATTAAATAGTGGAAATTATCCCCTCTGTCATCTTGCCAAAGCCTTTGACTGTTTAGAAATCAAAAATTCTGTGACGGGGAGCAAAAAAAGTATGGCATTAAAAGTCTTCCCCTTGCATGGATTGAGTTGTACTTTAACTACAGAAAATGGAAGGTCACATTAACAAATGATAAGACAGGAATAAGATTAAACTCAAAAAAGGAGAACATAAAATATGGTGTGGCACACAGTGTTTGCTGCCAAGTCCACAAAAATGATTTACTTGGGGCACTGGAGGGCTTTGGAAAAACTCTAATGTTTTGCAGTGTCACAAACTTATTGATGCAAGATCTAAACTCATCCATACCAGAAACATCCAGGAGAATAACAGAACAGGCTTGTACTGATCAACAGATACCAGCTTAATGCCTAAAAACTTGTATTGTGCAGTTCTAAAGAAATAAAAGTGACTTACAGATACGAATATCAAAAGTAGGGATAAATGGGTAACTAGGCTCCCGTGTTCTAAGTTCCTGGAAATGCAGATACCACTCACATGTGAGACCAGCATGTGAGTCAGTTAACCGAGAAGCTCAGTTCTGCCCATTTTGTGCTTAGAAATCTCTTACTGTATCAAACTGGACAAAGGATTGCTAACACACTTTCACTCAGTTTACTCATATGGCATAATCTTCTGAGGTACTTCAGCTAAGCGGAAAAAAATATTTATTCTACATCTTGAAAAAGCTTCTTCAGGGACCCATGGATTCTCACACTTACATGCCTATAGAAGTTATATTCCCTAATGGTATATGTGATTAATAACAAGATTTAGTTTAAGATGAACTCAGCAATTCAGAACTGCAATACTAGAAGCAAAAATAATTTCCATATATAAAAACCTAAAATCAGGTTTGCCACAAGTTTCTCCAATTGAAATTCCCTGATATTTCTCTGATTCCACAGACACGTTTTAGAATTTTTCCCCGACAAATTTTGAGGTCTCAAGGGGAGGTAAAGACATAAGTCGACAAAAGAATGTATTTGTGATTAATAACAAGAGTAATTTTTAGATGAACTCAGCAATTCAGAACTGCAATACTAGAAAGAAAAATAATTTCCATATATAAAAACCTAAAATCAGGGTTGCCACAAGTTTCTCCAAGTGAAATTCCCTGATATTTCTCTGATTCCACAGACATGTTTTAGAATTTTTCCCCGACAAATTTTGAGGTCTCAAAGGGAGGTAAAGACATAAGTCGACAAAAGAATGTAAGGGCTTTGTATTTCTCCCCCATTTTGTTTTAGGGCGCAAAAACAACTAGGGTCATATGTGTCCATGCCAAAACTGTGAAACACAAAGATGAAATGAGGAGTTAAAAATGATGACATGTCAATGTTTAATGACAGAAGATAGGACAGCTACAAACAGGGACGTGGAGAAAGCTCTATGAAGTACGCAATAGGGAAATGGAGGCCCAGAACTAAATATTAAATGGCCTTCACTATATTGCCACAACTGATAAAAAGTAAAACACGGTCGACAGCCCACGGATTGTTCACTAAAATGGCCAATAACTCAGATGGCAAACCCAAACGGGAATGTAAACGGTAAAAAAAAAAGGGCATCCCTTCAGGAAACGGCAGACAGTTAAAAGTTGGGTGCAATGTGCACAAAGTAGTAGGGGAGCACCACTTAACAAATGGTGATGGCTAAAAAAGCAGTGCCCAATATGCAACCTAGTTAAAATGACCTCCTTGCCGCAGGAGGACTGAGAGGAGGTTGTCCAAGCCACTGGGAGAGGCATAATAACCCAGAGCTTATTCCTATGAATGGAGGACCAGTGGCGATGCCAAAGTGACACCACCTCCTGACAGAAAGCAACAAGAGATCATCAGAGGGAATGCAAGAATTATTGGGCCGAAGTACAAGGAATGCAGCTTTGGCAGCAGTGTCAGCAACCTCTTGGACCGATATGACCTGGAACCCACATAAACATCACAGTGGCTCCATAAAAAGTGAGCAAGTGGAAGCTTTCCTGGAACGGGTGCACTAAGGGATGGCCATGTCATAGGCTTTCTCCAAATTGAAAAACACAGCCAGTCTGGGATTTCCACAGAAAACCATTCATGACATGGGTAAACAAAGTGGGTGATAGCCAGAAGGAAGTTGTTTGTCCTTACCGGGCTTAGGTGTGGGTATGACAGTGGCTTCACGACAGTGGCTGGGAAACATGCCCTCTGCCCAGATCCGGTTGTACGTATTAAGCAAAAAGTGTTTGCCCACAAGAGAAAGGTGCTGCAACTTTTGAAAGTTAACAGTGTCTGGTCCAGGGCGGAGGATTGAGATGAAGTGAGAGCATGATCTAGCTTCCTCATAGTAAAGGCAGCACAGTAACACTCACGATTCTGAGAAGAGAAAGGCATTGTTCGAGTCTTCTCTGCTCATTTCCAATAGAGGTAGGCAGGACGATAGTGGGAGGATCTCAAAATTTCTGCAAAATGGCGACCGAAGGTGTTGGAGATAGCAATAGGGTACACGATGATAGTGTCTGCTACTGTCAGGTCGAAAATTGGGGAATGTATCTTGCACCCAGAGAACCGTCGGAGGTTGGTGCACACGATGGAAGAGGGGGGTGAAACTGTTAAAAGAACTAGTGAATGAAGTTCAGCTGCCTTTTTGGTTATCCCGAAGAATGCGAATTGCATTGCAGCTGGCTTCAGTCCACCAAAGGACTGGGACACAGCATGGTAAAGAGGAAGTGTGAGGAATGGAATGTTCTGTGATGGTAAGAATAATGTTTGTAAGAAATTCCACCTGGTCATGACAACTGCGGAAATCGTGTTCGTTGAAGGTCACCAGGGAGGAGTAAAGTCTCCAGTCAGCCTTAGTGAGCTGCCATTTCGATGTGCACGGAGGTGGGGTAGGAGTTAGCAAATGGATAGCACACAGTAAATGGTCGCTCGAGTAGGTGTCAGAAAGAACGGACCGTTCAAGATGATGTGCAGGACGGGCAGTGAAGAAGGAAAGGTCCAAATGGGAATAGGTGTGTGACGAGTCTGAAAGCAACATGGGTGCTTCTGTGCTAAAGAAGAAAAAGTTAAGTTGATTAAGAATGGCAGCGAAGAGGGCACCTCTCGGATAGGTTCTGGAAGAGCCCCAAATGTGATGGTGTGCATTAAAGTCCCCAAGCAGCAGAAATCGGCAAGGAAGCTGTCCAATAAGCTGGAGGAAGTCGAACCTGGTGACATCGAATGACGGAGGGATGTAAATGGTAGAAGGGGAAAAGCTCAAGTGAGGAAGGAAAAGACAAACTGCAACAGCTTGATGACAGGTAGTCAGGGAGATGGATGGGTTGACTATGAATGTCATCCCATAAGAGCAGCATGACTCCCCCATGAGACAGAATGCCAACCTCGAGCGGAAGGTCAAAACAGACTAGGAAGAAATGTGAAAGCTCAAAGCAGTCATGAGGATGAATTTTGTTTCCTGAAGACAGAGTACAAATAGAAGCTGCGATTCTAAAAGCAGTCATAAATCCTCTTTGTTGGATCAAAGGCTGCAAAAGTTCCATTGGAGGACAGTCACGATGAGGACAATAGGAAGGGGTGTCACCTCGGCAGCTGCCGAGTGCCAGTCTGCGAAAACTCGCTGCTACAGGGCACAGAGGCAAGAGGATCCTGCTCCATGTGGTCCTACAGAAGTGTCGGCTTTCTTCTGCTGTCGACATGAGGAATCCAGGGCATGTTGTCTGTAGTTCAACAATGCCTAGATGATCAATACTGCAGTTCGATTACATCTGCATTATTACACTGTGCCAAGAAGGGCTCTCAACAAGGGTAGTGTCCAGGCATCGTGGAGTGAACCATGGCAATGTTGTTCAGACATGGAGGAGAAACAGAGAGACAGGAACTGTCAGTGACATACCTTGCTCAGGCCACCCGAGGGCTACTACTGCAGTGGGTGACGCTACCAACGGATTATGGCTCTGAGGAATCCTGACGGCAATGCCGCTGTGTCGAATAATGCTTTTCGTGCAGCCACCTTACATCACATTATGACTCAAACTGTGTGCAATGGGCTGCATTATGTGCAGTTTCACTCCACACATCCATGGCTAGGTCCATCTTTGCAACTGCAACACCGTGCAGCACGGTACAGATGAACCCAATAACAAGCTGAATTGGACTGTTCAGGATTGGCATCACGTTCTCTGCACCAATGAGTGTCACATATGCCTTCCGACGATTGTCAGAGATGTGTTTGGAGGCAACCCGGTCACGTTGAACTCTTAGACACACTGTCAAATGAGTGAAGCAAGGTGGAGGTTCCCTGCTGTTTTGGGTGGGATTATGGGGGGCTGATGCACACTGTTGGTGGTCATGGTAGGCACCATGACAGCTGTGCTATAAGTGAATACCATCCTTATATTAGAACAAATAAGCCCTCGGTCACAAATATTAAGTCAAAATTGACCAGGTTTCGATGCTACTATGAGCGTCGTCTTCAGAATTACACTAACTGTTCTAGAACATATTATGTATATAATACATTAATAAAATTAAAGTTTGTACTGACTGGAAAAGATGAAGTACAAACTTTAATTTTATGAATGTATTATATACCTAATATGTTTTAGAACAGTCAGGCTAATTCTGAAGACGACGCTCATAGTAGCATCGAAACCTGGTCAATTTTGACTTAATATTTGTGACCGAGGGCTTATTTGTTCTAATATAATTCTGACACGGGCACTGAACCTTAGCAGCTATGTTCAAAGTTTTATGAATGCCATCCTCCGACCAATAGTGCAGTCATATTGGCAACATATTGGCGAGGCATTCGTCTTTGTGGATGACATTTCGCATCCCCATTGTGCACATCTTGTGAATGACTTCCTTCAAGATAATTACATCACTCGACTAGAGTGGCCAGCATGTTCTCCAGACATGAACCCTATCGACCATGCCTGGGATAGATTGAAAAGGGCTGTTTATGGGCATGTGACTTGCCAACCACTCTGAGGGATCTACGCCGAATCGCCGTTGAGGAGTGGGACAATCAGGACTGACAGTGCCTTGATGAACTTGTGGATAGTATGGCACGACGAACACAGGCATGCATCAATCCATGAGGACGTGCTACTGGGTATCAGAGGTACCCGTGTGTACAGCAGTCTGGACCAACACCTCTGAGAGTCTCGCTGTATGGTGGTACAACATGCACTGTGTGGTTTTCATGATCAATAGAAAGGGCGGAAATGATGTTGATCTCTATTGCAAATTTCTGCACAGGTTCAGGAACCGAGGGGATGCAAAACGTTTTTTGATGTGTGTATGTATGTATGTATGTATGTATGGGATGGGCATCAGTTGTTTGGTAAGTGGTGCTTAGGTGTGTGTGTGTGTGTGTGTGTGTGTGTGTGTGTGTGTGTGTGTGTGAGAGAGAGAGAGAGAGAGAGAGAGAGAGAGAGAGAGAGAGAGAGAGAGTGGAGGGGGGGAAACTGTGGTTGGTAAGACCTTTTTCCTTTTTGTAATGTAGTGGATTTGTTTACGGTTCATTGAGGTAATTTATGTTTGATTAATTTGGTATTATTTTTTGGGGGTATTTATTTGCTTATATCGGTGGGTTTTATGGAGTGTGGTCTGGTGTTGTTGATTTGTGGCAGTTGGTAGTATTGTGCACCTTGGTTGAGCTATATAGGTCAAGTGAAATTTGCAGTACCAGGTTTTTGTGTCTGGTTTCATGGTATCTCTGGCTATGTTTGAGCCGTATAGACCAAGTGAAAGTTTCAGTGTATGTGTGGGTTTCTAGTATCACTGTCTTCATTGGAGCTGTTTAGTTCAGGCAAAATGTATGATACCAATAGCTGTTATTCGCAGTTTTGGGGTGGGATGATTGTTGAGGGTTTGTTGAGGATTTTGTGTGCATAATTTTTGGTTTGATATTTATTTTGGAATGGTGTCATCATCCTTATTGTTGTGTGTGGTGATTGACACTGCCCAAAACCCCTACTTTGAGCGGTTCCCCCATTAGTTTCACTTTATTTCTGGTGTTAAATATTCCACTTGTTAGGGCCTGTTTATGTTTGTTCATGGGTGTAGTGATAGATGTCGTGGTCTCCATATTGAAAACGCTTGAAATAGGACTGTCACCATCTTGAAGATGCCACGGGTTAAAGCAAATAAGAGAACAAGAACTTTTGGTAATCCCCTGCTGCCTATGTCTGTAAAATATGCTAACAACAAATTATGGCTAGTGCTACTCTGCTCGAATTGATAATTATGAAATTACTTGTAGATTTGTTATGTCAGGGGTAAAACAGCGATTTTGAAAATATCCACTGCTCGTCCTATACTATTTAGCTGCTATTTTTATATAATACTTCAAACAAAACATTCATGTAATGGGACGCAGACTACTGTCAGCTCTCTATATATGGGTAAAGTCAGGATCTATATAATAGTATTAGTATGCAGAATTTACGTTCTGGAGCCCAGGTATTCTTATAAATTATGGACACCTTGTCTCATGGGGTATTTTTTTACTTCATTTTTAAGGATTTGGGGATTTTTGTTTGCCTGTCCGTCTCTTGTCATACTGTTACACTTTTCTAGCAGAATATAAAGCTGTAATCTGAACCGTACGGAGAGGTGCACAGTCTACATGGAAATATGCCATTGGTACTTGAGGGAACATAGATATATTAATGCTTAAATTCACATAATTGATTTTCCACAATAGTATTTGTTTTATAGTCAGTTATAAACCAGCTTTTGGCATTCTGTGTCATCCTCAGACAATTTCTGATGATGTCCAAAAAAGCCAAAATCTGATTCATAACGAACTGTAAAATAAATGACTTTGATCATGCTGAGCACCACAGCTGAGACCAATATTAATGATTATATGTGTTATTACATATTTATCATGTTGCAGTTGGTTTCATTGATTGAACATCTTCAAATTGCCCATTTGTGTCATGACTTTACACATGTAGGCCACCTGAATATGTTTAGTGAACAAATCTGGTCATAACACAATAAATGTGTAATAATACAGCTTAGATGGTTATTAATATGAAATAAATATTATTATGGCACATCAATCATGTGTATTTCCAGGGTTGCCACATGTTCTGGAAATCAGGGAATTTCAAATGTATCAGGGAATTTTGAAAAGAGCACTGGAAAAATCTTGTTTTTGTCTCAGTAGATGAAATGGTTTGTTTACTGAGATGTCATGTGTCATCACTGGCTGGGTTCAGCTGAGTACGTGCGTAACTTCCGTACTCCCTTATTCTTACTGCTTCTCCCCTTTATACCACTCCCCTCGAATTGCAATCAGTACCACCACCACTTCTTGCCACTAGCCTAGCAGCTATCGACAAGAGACAGGGAGGCAGGAGGAGTGGTTATTTGAATCTGATTCTCAGAGATTGTTGACGCAGCAGCCAGAGGTGGTGATCACGTATACATGAGTTGTGTCTGGGTGACTGTCTGAATATCTGTGTGCTCTTGTTTTCTGACAAAGGGTATGGCGGAAGTTTAGTTGTGAGAATGTTATTGTCTTTTTTTACATGCCTGGATGTGGCTCAGCAATCATCTTTACCGTGAGTTGCTACTATCCTCATTAGCGTTGATTCTCAGAGTATTTGTGCAACTCACCAGCTACACAACCGGCAGGCCGGAAAGGACAGAAGGAAGAGTCCCTTGAAGACTTGCTACATCCCTCCAGCCAATCAACACATGAGTCTCCCTCTGCCAACTGGAAAGGCTCGAAAAAGTCCACCAAAGGCAAATGGTCTTCTGTTTCGCTGACCCAAAGATCCTCTTTGACGGTGTCGCCATGTGATACCTTCTCCTGGCCGGCCACCATTTCGCCAGTGTGCCCCACCAACCTTTCTTGTGCCCTGGATTCCTCATGTCGACAGCAGAAGAAAGCCGACACTTCTGTAGGACCACATGGAGCAGGATCCTCTTGCCTCTGTGATCTGTAGCAGTGAGTTTTCGCAGACTGGCACTCGGCAGCTGCCGAGGTGACACCCCTTCCTATTGTCCTCATCGTGACTGTCCTCCAATGGAACTTTTGCAGCCTTTGATCCAACAAAGAGGATTTATGACTGCTTTTAGAATTGCAGCTTCTACTTGTACTCTGCCTTCAGGAAACAAAATTCATCCTCACGACTGCTTTGAGCTTTCACATTTCTTCCTGGTCTGTTTTGACCTTCCGCTCGAGGTTGGCATTCTGTCTCATGGGGGAGTCATGCTGCTCTTATGGGATGACATTCATAGTCAACCCATCCATCTCCCTGACTACCTGTCATCAAGCTGTTGCAGTTTGTCTATTCCTTCCTCACTTGAGCTTTTCCCTTTCTACCATTTACATCCCTCCGTCATTCGATGTCACCAGGTTCGACTTCCTCCAGCTTATTGGACAGCTTCCTTGCTGATTTCTGCTGCTTGGGGACTTTAATGCACACCATCCCATTTGGGGCTCTTCCAGAACCTATCTGAGAGGTGCCCTCTTCGCTGCCATTCTTAATCAACTTAACCTTTTCTTCTTTAGCACAGAAGCACCCATGTTGCTTTCAGACTCGTCACACACCTATTCCCATTTGGACCTTTCCTTCTTCACTGCCTGTCCTGCACATCATCTTGAACGGTCCGTTCTTTCTGACACCTACTCGAGCGACCATTTCCTGTGTGCTATCCATTTGCTAACTCCTACCCCACCTCCGTGCACATCGAAATGGCAGCTCACTAAGGCTGACTGGAGACTTTACTCCTCCCTGGCGACCTTCAATGAACACGATTTCCGCAGTTGTCATGACCAGGTGGAATTTCTTACAAACATTATCCTTACCGTCAGAACATTCCATTCCTCACACTTCCTCTTTACCATGCTGTGTCCCAGTCCTTTGGTGGACTGAAGCCTGCTGTGATGTAATTCGCATTCTTTGGGATAACCAAACAGGCAGCTGAACTTCATTCACTAGTTCTTTTAACAGTTTCACCCCCCTCTTCCATCGTGTGCACCAACCTCCGACGGTTCTCTGGGAGCAAGATCCATTCCCCAATTTTCACACTGACAGTAGCAGACAATATCATCGTGTACCCTATTGCTATCTCCAACACCTTGGGTCGCCATTTTGCAGAAATTTTGAGCTCCTCCCACTATCATCCTGCCTACCTCTATAGGAGATGAGCAGAGAAGACTCGGGCAATAACATCTCTTCTCAGAATCCTGAGTGTTACTGTGCTGCCTTTACTATGAGGATGCTAGACCACGCTCTCACTTCATCTCAATCCTCCGCCCTGGACCAGACACTGTTAACTTTCAAGTGTTGCAGCACCTTTCTCTTGTGGGCAAGCACTTTTTGCTTAATACATACAACCGGACCTGGGCAGAGGGCATGTTTTCCAGCCACTGTTGTGAAGGCACTGTCATACCCACACCTAAGCCCGGTAAGGACAAACAACTTCCTTCTGGCTATCACCCACTTTGTTTACCCATGTCATGAATGGTTTTCTGTGGAAATCCCAGACTGGCTTTGTTTTTCAATTTGGAGAAAGCCTACGACATTTGTTGGAGGACTGGTATCATTTGTACTCTCTACACATGTGGCCAACTGCGCCATCTCCTTGAGGAATTTTTAAAAGACGAGTTTTCTATGTACGTATGGGGTCTGCCTCCTCGGACACCTTTATCCAGGAAAATGGTGTACCTCAGGGTTCTGTCCTGAGTGTCGTCGTCTTTGCTGTCGCCATTAACCCTACAATGGCCTGTCTCCTGCCGGGCATCTCCGGCTCTCTTTTTGTTGATAATTTTGCCATCTACTGCTGCTCTTCATGAACCTGTCTCATTGAGTGGTGTCTTCAGCAATGTCTTGATCGTCTTTCTTTACTTATGGAGCATGGACAGTGGCTTAAGTTTTTCTACTGACAAAAACATTTGTATGAATTTCTGGTAGCACAGCTGGTTTCTCCCACCATTTTTACATCTTGGGCCTGTTGCTCTTCCATTCATTGAAACTACAAAATTCCTGAGGCTCCTGCTTTATACAAAACTATCTTGGTCCTCCCACTTCATGCTCCCTGCAGCTTTTTCGATGGGTGTGAACCCTTCACCATCTTGGCTTCGTGCGGCAGCCCATCTTCACCTTGACCTTCATTCACTTTCTAAAGACACTGCACCAGGCTCGGTCTATTGCCTTCAGTTTCACGACCTATGCATGGAATTTTGCAGTAGTATCTTTGTGTACATTGATGGCTCTTGGACTGACCATGGTGTCAGGTGTGCCTTCAACGTCAACCAACATTTTTTGGTACTGACGTCCGGCACATTGCTCAGTATTTACAGCAGAGCTCTTCACCCTGTATCAGATCATCGAGTACATCTGCTGACATACTCTTTTCACTGTGTCACTGCTCAGACTCTCTTGGCACCCTTCAAAGCCTCTGTGCAGTGTAGACTGTCCATCCCTTAGTGCACCGGTTCCAGGAAAGCTTCCACTTGCTCACTTTTTATGGAGCCACTGTGATGTTTATGTGTGTTCCAGGTCATATCGGTCCAAGAGGTTGCTGACACTGCTGCCAAAGCTGCATTCCTTGTACTTCAGCCCAATAATTCTTGCATTCCCTCTGATGATCTCTTGTTACTTTCTGTCAGGAGGTGGTGTCACTTTGGCATCGCCACTGGTCCTCCATTCATAGGAATAAGCTCTGGGTTATTATGCCTCTCCCAGTGGCTTGGACAACCTCCTCTCAGTCCTCCTGTGGCGAGGAGGTCATTTTAACTAGGTTGCATATTGGGCACTGCCTTTTTAGCCATCACCATTTGTTAAGTGGTGCTCCCCTACTACTTTGTGCACATTGCACCCAACTTTTAACTGTCTGGCGTTTCCTGAGGGGATGCCCTTTTTTTTTTTTAGAGTTTACATTCCCTTTTGGGTTTGCCATCTGAGTTATTGGCCATTTTAGTGAACAATGCGTGGGCTGTCGACTCTGTTTTACTTTTTATCAGTTGTAGCAATATAGTGAAGGCCATTTAATTTTTAGTTCTGGGCCTCCATTTCACTATTGCGTACTTCATAGACCTTTCTCCACGTCCCTGTTTCTAGCTGTCCTATCTTCCGTCATTAAACGTTGACATGTAATCATTTTTAACTCCTCTCTTCATCTTTGTGTTTCACAGTTTTGGCATGGACACATATGACCCTAGTTGTTTTTGCACCCTAAAACAAAATGGGGGAGAAATACAAAGCCCTTACATTCTTTTGTCGACTTATGTCTTTACCTCCCCTTGAGACCTCAAAATTTGTTGGGGAAAAATTCTAAAACGTGTCTGTGGAATCAGAGAAATATCAGGGAATTTCACTTGGAGAAACTTGTGGCAAACCTGATTTTAGGTTTTTATATATGGAAATTATTTTTGCTTCTAGTATTGCAGTTCTGAATTGCTGAGTTCATCTTAAACTAAATCTTGTTATTAATCACATATACCATTAGGGAATATAACTTCTATAGGCATGTAAGTGTGAGAATCCATGGGTCCCTGAAGAAGCTTTTTCAAGATGTAGAATAAATAATTTTTTCCGCTTAGCTGAAGTACCTCAGAAGATTAAGCCATATGAGTAAACTGAGTGAAAGTGTGTTAGCAATCCTTTGTCCAGTTTGATACAGTAAGAGATTTCTAAGCACAAAATGGGCGGAACTGAGCTTCTCGGTTAACTGACTCACATGCTGGTCTCACATGTGAGTGGTATCTGCATTTCCAGGAACTTAGAACACGGGAGCCTAGTTACCCATTTATCCCTACTTTTGATATTCGTATCTGTAAGTCACTTTTATTTCTTTAGAACTGCACAATACAAGTTTTTAGGCATTAAGCTGGTACCTGTGGATCTATACAAGCCTGTTCTGTTATTATCCTGGATGTTTCTGGTATGGATGAGTTTAGATCTTGCATCAATAAGTTTGTGACACTGCAAACATTAGAGTTTTTCCAAAGCCCTCCAGTGCCCCAAGTAAATCATTTTTGCGGACTTGGCAGCAAACACTGTGTGCCACACCATATTTTATGTTCTCCCTTTTTGAGTTTAATCTTATTCCTGTCTTATCATTTGTTAATGTGACCTTCCATTTTCTGTAGTTAAAGTACAACTCAATCCATGCAAGGGGAAGACTTTTAATGCCATACTATTTTAGCTTCCCCTCTCAGAATTTTTTAATCTAAACAGTCAAAGGCTTTGGCAAGATGACAGAGGGGATAATTTCCACTATTTAATTCTACTGGAATTGAATTTGTGAGATATTATGTTGGATTCTCAGTATAGAAGCCTTTACAGAAGTCAAACTGTGTTGTTAAAAAGTTATTCTCTGAATGGTGGTTCACCATTCTAAGTGGATTTAGGTTGAAATACTATGCAGAGATGAAGAGGCTTACAAAGGCAGGAATAGGCTGGTGAGTTGCACCAAAGCAGTAGTTGGATGATGACCACAACAGCAGCTTCAACTCAGTTTATTGATGAAAATCTAGCTCTTGCCGAAATTAGCTCTCTCTCTCTCTCTCTCTCTCTCTCTCGCTCTCTCTCTCTCTCTCTCTGACACACACACACACACACACACACACACACACACACACACACACACACACACACACACACTCTTCCTTCTAGCTACCACTCCATCTCTCTCACCAGTGTGTTCTCAAGGTGATGGGACATATGATTCATGCCCGGATGATATGGTGGCTCGAGTCTCACAACTTTTTATGAATGCACAGTGTGGCCTTCAACACGGCATTCTGCAGTGGACCATCTCATTATTTTGCCCACCCATGTCATGAATGGTTTTCTGTAGAAATCCCAGATTGTCGCTGTGTTTTTTGATTTGGAAAAGGCCTATGACACCTGCTAGAGAGCTAGTAACGTCCATACTCTTCACATGTGGGGCTTCCGTGGCCACCTACCCTGTTTCCTTCAGACATTTTTAAAAGACCGAGTTTTCGAGGTGCATGAAGGGTCTGCCTTGTCGGACACCTTTATCCAGGAAAATGGTGTGTCTCAGGGTTCCATTCTGAGTGTCATTCTCTTTGCTATCACCATAAACCCTATAATGGCCTGTCTCCCACTGGGCATCTCCGGCTCTCTTTTTTTTTGACGATTTTGCCTTCTATTGCAATTCTCTATGAACCTGTCTCACTTAGTGGCATCTTCAGCAATGTCTTGATTGTCTTTACTCGTGGAGCATCAACAATGGCTTTCGCTTTTCCACTGACAAAACTGTCTGTATGAATCCCACGAACGCTGACTGCAAATTTGTATGTCCGTCTGGTTATTTGACCTGTTGTGCTGCCATTCACAAACAGCATTCCAGGAGGTGTTTTCCTACAGGATAACACTTGCTCACATACTGCTGTTGTAAGCCAACATGCTATAGTGTGTCAACATATTGCCTTGGCTTGCTCGATAACCAGCTCTACCTCCCATCGAGCACGTATTGGACATCATCTGATGACAGCTTCAACCCATCCACAAACATCATTAACTGTCCTTATATTGGCCAACCAAGTGCAACAGGCATGGAACTCCATCCCACAAACTGACACATGACACGTGTACAATAGCGTACCAGCATTTGCATTTACATTTGCAGTGGCTTGTCTCACACTCCCATTGATCCTGCAACGTTAATCACTTTACATACGTTGTCTCAACAAATATATTCCTGGTATTTCATTACTCTACATTAATTATTTTTTGGTGTTGCAAATTTTTCCGTCAGTGTACCTGGCCTTTCTTTAACCGTCCCTGGGGCAATGCAGAATTCTCTTCCCAGTAGCGAGAAAATGCCGTTATTCCAATTTTGAAATCACATAAATTGCCTCTTCAAACGGACAGCTGTCGTCCAGATTGTTTACTCAGTGTCCTGCAAGTTACTTGAACATATGGTTAGTTGAAGGCTGTATTGTGTCCTTGAATCCCCGGATCTTTTGGCTTCGATCCAGGGTGCTTTTCGCCAAGGGCGCTCTACTGAAGATAATTTAGTCCACTTGAAGTGTGCTATCTGAACAGCTTTTGCTCAGCATCAGTTCCTTGTTGCAGTTTTCATTGATCTGCGTGTATATCTTATGATACCACATGGTGCCATAACGTCCTTGCCACCTTAAAGGAGTGGGGCCTCCATGGCCCACTCCTGATTTTTATCCAGAACTTTCTTCCATGTCACACTTTTTGGGTACAGGTTGGTGCCTCCTGTAGCATCCCCCCCCTGCAGGAGAAGGGGCTTGCACAAGGTTCTGTTTTGAGTGTCACTCTCCTTTTTGTGGCTATCAATGATCTGGCGGCAGCTGCATGACATATTTTGTCCCCATCATTTTTGTTCGTCCGCGACGGCTATTGCTGGAGGCAGAATGCAGGGAGCAATACACCAAGCACAATCCTGGGCTTTCACTCATAGCATCCATTTTTTGGCTGCCATGACCTACGTTATGCATTTCTGTCATCGTGTTTTTTAGGTCCGGTCTTTGATGCCTAGTTGACATGGCTTCCCCGTCTTTGCCAACTAAAGCAGACATGTAGGTCGCACCTGAATGCTCTTCTATGCCTCAGCGGTGTGGTCCACTCTACTTTGATATGGCTGTATGCAGCATTGGTGCAGTCACACCTAGATTACAGGAATCTCTCATATGACTTTTTATCAGCTTCGACATTACGTCTGGATTCGATACACTATTGTGGAGTAAGACTGGTAACAGGTGCCTTTGGACTAGGCAGCAGTTCCACTATTGTGGGTTCTGCACCATCAAAAATTGATGGCAGCTGCTCACCCATAGTACCCTAACTGTCATCTCCTCTTTCCAGATATGAGATCTACCTCCCAAAACGGCAACACAGGTCTGGGGCTACGATCACCAAGTTTGAGTCTTGGTCAAGCACACAGTTTTAATCTGCCAGGAAGTTTCATATCAGTGCACACTATGCTGCAGAGTGAAAATCTCATTCTAGAAAACTCTTTATCTGTAATTCTCTTTACATATTGGCTATTTTCTTCACATATGGGGGACATGGTCTCATCTGAAAAGTGAAAGTAAGCCTGTAAAAGGAAGGGGTGGGGGAGGGGGGGGGCAGTGCTCAATTCTTGACCAGTGACCCTCATGTTTTTTTTTTTGGTGCAATTTGGGTTAGTTTATGTTCAATCCTTGCACCCAATTTACTCTTTCATCTACCTACTTTTTTTCTCGTCAAGCAGAATGATATTTATGCCCGGTGCTTAATACCTGTTTGTATCACTTACAATGCTGGTATTTATGAATTTTTTAGCATTTGACTCCGGAAAGACCATTTTTCTTTGTAGTGAGGTCTTGCCAACAGCAAATTTTCTGGATGGAAAGTCGCTCAATCTGCTCATATACTTTAAAATTTAAAAGTAAATCTAGCAATGCTAGAATGTATACAAAATACTGATATACCCATTTTCAAGTTGTTGTTTAAAGATTCGCGACTTTTAAAACTTACGTAGATTATCTTTTTGATGATAGAACTTTACATAAGAAGTTATTAAGAACATTGCGAATATCACATGACGAACAATTGAATGACTAAAGCAGTGTTATCAACCCTCATTCATTGACACATGTAATAAATTCATCGAAGCAGTGAAGTTCAGAGCTGTAAAAATTTCTGAAATTAAAAGTATACATTGCCTAATGAATGTATTATTTTGGGGTGAAAGAACACAATAATTGTTAGTTTTGGAATGTAATAATTCACTATGGCTTCATTTTAATTCTAATAAGTTTCACACTGTAATGAATCATTGTCTAAATGCCTCTCTCTCTCTCTCTCTCTCTCTCTCTCTCTCTCTCATTTGTTATAACTTACCGCTGTTATATTGTATTTGTATTGCAGTCATTACATTAAAATTGGCTATATTGATTCTGCAATTTATACTATTATGTTATTGCTAAGAATTGATTTAAAGAATAAACGTATATATTTATTTGTAAGATTTTGTAAATTTATACCACTGGAACTCTTTCAAAATATTTGATTGCGTAATACTGCCAATAAATACAATGACTTTCTTTCTTCTGTTTATAATTGTAATAGATGTTGGACACTTTGACTCCAAGTATGTTATACAGAAACGCAGTGATTTTTTGCAAA
Organism: Schistocerca serialis cubense; assembly: GCF_023864345.2. Lineage (NCBI taxonomy): Eukaryota > Metazoa > Arthropoda > Insecta > Orthoptera > Acrididae > Schistocerca > Schistocerca serialis. The sequence continues at coordinate 45,711,384 of NW_026047583.1, forward strand.
AGGCAAAACTATGTGTTCGAAGAATTGTGGAGAGGAAGGTACGTGATGTATTTTAAGTAGGTTATAAAGAGTAACTATAACAACAAAAACAATAAATTATTTGTGATTGGCAAGCTTTCGGAGCCAATGGCTCCTCCAGACAGAAGCGTTGAAGGGGAAGGAAGAAGGGTAAAGGAAAAGGCCTGTAGAGTTCCAGGAAAAGGTGTAGATTTTGGAAAAGTCACCCAGAATTTCGGATTAGGCGAAAAATAGAAACGACACATGTCATATACCAGCTATTATGTAAACACTGTTCAGCTTTCTACATCTGCATGACTACCACCAAATTATCAGTTAGGATAAGTGGGCATAGGCATAGTGTATATACTGGAAACTCACAATATCCTGTTGCAGAGCATGCTCTACAACATGGCATACGTGACCTCGGCACTTGTTTCACCACACATGCCACCTGGATTCTTCCGCCAGACACCAGTTTCTCAGAACTCCGCAGGTGGGAACTAGCACTACAACGTGTCCTTGGTTCTCACCACCCACCTCGCCTTAATTTACGTTAATTTCTCCTGTCTCAGCTTTTCTTCACTGTAATTACTCTTTGCTTCACTCCGTTTTAGCTTTCTACATCTTTCATTGTCTTTCCCGTCTATTTTCACTGCCCCCTCCCACAACTGTTGCATACAATACACTTACCTTCTCACTCTTATTAACCATATACAGTTTTAGTAGTAATCTCTGTCTTGCATATTACCCTGTCTTCCACCTTTAAGCTCTCAGGTTTCCGAATCTTGCCCGATGCAGTCCCCAACAATTAGTCTTTCCTTCTCATCCTGTACCGTAAGTCACCCATGACCCATGGTTCTGGGTGACTTTCCCAAAATCTACCCCTTTTCTTAGACCTCTCCAGTCCTTTACCTTCATCCTTCTTGCTTCCCCTGCAACCCTTCAGCCTGAAGAAGGAGTCACTGGCTCCAAACGCTTGCCTATCACAACAGTCTTTTATGTGTGTGTTCTGCCACTGCTTGGTGAGTAGATTTTTTATCTATCCAATTAAATAATATTATAAAGAGTATCTGTGTGTGATGTTTTTATTGGTATACAACTTGTTATAAACAAAACTTATTTTTACCATTTAATATGTTTCCAGATATTTACCAGTGGTTAAGATGAAATTGGGTTGATTGTACTTGGTTCTGACAAGACACAGAATCCACTTGATTACCCAAATGTTAGTGTGGAATTTCCTCTTGCACTACCTACATGGCAGATGATATCCTTTGTGGAGAAATCTTTTCATGAAAGTGAAATAAAAAGAGATTGGATAGATGGTGTTGTTGTTGGCATGCAAGTCTTGAAAGATGAGCTAGAGTAATTATTTAAAGCTGTCTGTTTCATGACATTCCTGGAACATGTTCCAGAATGTGTGTTACACAAATCACAGTGACATAGTTGTGACTTTATAAACTTGAATCAATATGTTTTTGTAATGAAAAAGAAACAGAAGGCACAATACCTGCAGAAATAGGAAATTTTTTTGTGTGATTTTACTGCATGAATGTTTTTTACAGTTTTTCAGCTCAATAATTAAGGAGGTATTGATACAAGGCTTTGCCAAAAACCCATCTGTCACCTACAATTCCAGCCCTGTCACTGGCATTCCGTACCCCACAATATGACTGGGCCACTATGAGAGCAGCCACATCATTGTCAAATTCACTGAAACTACTGCATAGCAATTTGCTTGAGTATGGCTGCAGTTGTGGTCTTCTGTTTGGTTTAAGCACTGCGTCAATACCTTCTCTTTATAGCACTCAGAGGTCGCGATCTGCGACTGTTTTTACAAGTGGCAAGAGAACTTTTCCTCTAGTTGCTTGTTTTTCACTGAAAGATGCAAATATTTTAGAATGTAGTGCCCTATGTATATCTGTTAGAATAGCCACAAGGTCTGAAAGTTATTTTCAAATGATTGAGCTCTTCTACAGAGTATTGAAATTCACAGATTCTTCCAACCTGGTCCAACAATGTCTTACATACTCCTCTTCTTCCATGGATTGTTTCCAGTGTTTGGAGACAAAACATTAGGCAGCAAAACGTGCCTTATAACCAAAATCTAATGAACATATAATTAAATTAACTAAAGATGTAATGTTGCACTCTCAGGTAAGACTGATCTTGAATACAAAGCCAAAGTGGAAATTAATTGTAAGCTGTAACATTCATCTCACTTTTTGTTATTGAAATTATTCACAGTGCCATAGGGAGAACTGAGTTTGTGTTTTATAGAGTCAGATACACGCTGTGGCACAGGGTGCTGTCCATTATTCTCCTGACTATGATGTCCAGCTATGGTAGTCTTCCTTCTTCTTTGGTCTCCATAGTGAATTTGATTTTGTGGCGTGTGGAGTTCAGATGTACAAAGAAGTCAAGAAGTTTGTCTCTTCCATGAGGCCAGATGACAAGTGTGTTATCCACACAACAGAAGAAGAAGAAGAAGAAGAAGAAAAGAAGAAGATGGATTTCCATTTGGTTGACATCAGGGCCTCTTCCTCGAAGTGCACCGTAAACATATTCACAATCTCTGGTCAGAGTGGGCTGCCTATGCCGACTCCATCTGTTTGCGGGAGGTGGGTGTGCCATGAGTCAGTGAAGTGGGAAAGTTGACCAAGTAATATGCGTGACGTGTCATACCTCGACCGATATTGAGAACAGAATAAAAAATTCAGAGGCATTACTTTTCAGCACTCACATGCATATTCTGCATGCAAGAAAAGCTTATGGAGCGGGTTTCTCATTCAGAAATTCTATTTCAGTGTTGGTTGTTTACACGAAGACCGTGTTAAGCATAATGGAAGAAGGAGAAATGTTTATCAGCATTCCAGATTTGGCAGTGGCAGGCTCATGGTCTGCTGAGACTCTGGTTTATTGTTTCACTATATTGCTGCTTGCATTGCTCAGAATCTCATTTTGTGCCAACATAGAATTGGTAGGTTCAGGAGGGCCATGCTAAATGCCTTGCAGGGCCTCAGTAGTGCCACCCAACTAGCACCTGAGAGGGCAGACAAGTGTTCGCTCATGCGTACGTGATCCTGCAGTGAAGTTGTGTACATTTAGTCAGGAAGTGGGCTTGTATACAGTGAGACAGATATCCACACAGACAATGTGATGGCATCTGGAGCAGCACAGACTGTCAAGCCCTTATTGCAGCTCTAGAGAGAGGTGAACTGACAGCGGTGCAACTGACAACAATGCCAGACACAGGAATGGCACTGTGTCATCATGTCAGACGAGTCTCGGTTCTGCAGCTCTAGAGAGAGGTGAACTGACAGCGGTGCAACTGACAACAATGCCAGACACAGGAATGGCACTGTGTCATCATGTCAGACGAGTCTCGGTTCTGCAACATCGTCACAATTGATGTACTTGTGTTTGGAGGCTCTGATGCCAACAGACCTGGCCAGATTGTACCTGTCATTCTCATGCGGGTCCAGCATGTGATGTGATGGTATGGGGTGCAACTGGATACATGTCACAACTTCTGGTTCACATATCCAGTAATTTGGACATCAGTCATTGCATTTGTGTTTTGTTAAGGCCTATCGCTGTGCCCTATTTTCAAGGGCTCCGTGATTGTAGATTGTATTTTATTGGTCCTGTTGTCTACATAGCAGCTTATGCATAAGACATTGGACAAGTCAAGTTATAAATATACAGGCTGAAAGTAATTTCAAAGCATACATATTTAAGCTTACAATAATACACTTTACACACAAGTATTTATATAACACATTTCATAAATTTAAATATTCTTCAATGGAATAAAAGCAGTGATGCTGTAAATATGACTTTAGAGATTTTCCAAATGTATTGACCTCAGTGATAGCTTTTATGTTTTCAGGAAGTTTGTTATAAAGCTTAACTCCCATGTGAAAAGTACCTTTTTGGCACAGTGCTATGCTGATTTGAGTCATATGTAAGTTCCTGTTTTGTCTGGTAAAGTGCTCATGTATATCACAGTTTTTTTTAGCCTCTGGTCCTTGCCTATTACATTTAATTTAAAGAACAAAAGGGTTTCCATAATGTATACACACGGTAATGGGAGAATACCAGATTTCTTAAACAGGGGTTTACAAGAGTCTCTAGGCTTGCACCCAAACAAGATTCTAATGGCCCTTTTTTTGTAGTTTAAAAGTGCTATTAGCTATTTTAGAGTTTCCCCAGAAGGTGACCCCATATCTAAGACGAGAATGAAAGTACGCATGATATGCATTCAATACTGTTTTCTCACTACAGCATGATTTTAATGAACAAAGAAGATAACGTGTTTTGGTCAGTTCTGCATTGAGACATTCAATATGCTTGTTCCATCTGATGTCACTCTGCAGCCAAAGTCCTAAGAATTTGGTTTCAGTACTGTTACCAACTGGTTCGTCATTGATAGAGACTGATGGGATAAACATGTCCTTGTTAGGAACATTGTGGAATTTAAGAGCAACGGTTTTCTTACTGTTTATTACAAGCCGATTACTCTGTGCCCAGCTGCTAAGTTGTTTCATGACTGTGTTTACTGTCTGCTGTAACTGTTCATCGTCATCTCCTTTTAGTAGAATCGTGGTGTCATCTGCAAATATGATTGATTTGTGTGCATCAATATTTAAGCTTAGATCATTTATGTACAGAAGAAACAGAAGGGGTCCCAATACGGATCCTTGGGGTACACCACATTTTATTTGTTTATAGTCAGATAAGTGATTAGATACAGTTTTTAGTTCAATATTTGTGTGCTTGACGCACACTGCCTGCATACGATTTGTCAGGAAGGAACTGATCCACTTGTTGGACAGACCTCGAATACCATATCTTTCTAGCTTTGATAGCAGAATTTTATGGTCCACCATGTCAAAAGCTTTTGACAAGTCAATAAAGACTCCTATTGTTTCCTGTTTTTTGTCCATCAGGTTTAGGATGAAATTGATGCACTCATAGACAGCAGTTGTCGTTGACCTCTTATTTCTGAATCCATGTTGTTCATTACATAGGATGCTGTTTTTATTTATAAATTTCATAAGTTTCTCATACATAACTTTTTCCAGTACTTTAGAGATGCAGGAGGAAATTGTGATGAGTCTGTAGTTATTTACATTGTCTTTATCCCCTTTTTTATATACAGGAATAACTTTTGATGTTTTTAACACATCAGGGAAAGTGCCTGCCTGAAGTGAGCAGTCGCATAAATGTGTGAGTACTTCAGTTAGGTTTGATGCGCTCTTCTTTAACACTGTTGCAGGTATACCATCAATACCTGCCGATTTGGAATTTTTTAGTCCTTTTATTGCTTTAGCTACTTCATCTTGTGAAACAGAACCGATGTACATTGATCCTCTACATGTACTTATTTTATATTCATTTGCCTGGATGCTCTTAAAGTTTGATTGTAACATATTTTCAGCAACACCTGTGAAAAAGTTGTTAAATGTGTTAGCTACTTCTAAGGGGTTTGTTACTTTTTTATTTTTATGTGATAGTGTTATATTTTTCCAAGGTTGTCTGTATTCTCCACATTCTTTTTTTATAACACTCCACATAGCCTTTGATTTATTAGCTGAATTATAAATGATTTCATCATTATGCATTATTTTTGCTGCTTTTATTACTTTTCTTAATATTTTGGAGTATTTTTTATAGTATGCGCGTACTACAGGTGAGGAATTTTTCGAGTTACATATTTCATGAAGTAGTCTTCTCTTCTGGCATGAAACCCTTATTCCCTTTGTGATCCAGCTGTTTGTTCTAGAGTTTCCCCGTATGGTTAATGTTTTCAGTGGGAATGCAAGTTCAAAGAAATGGGTTAATGTATCAATGAAAGTGTCGAATTTTTCATTAATATCATTCATTTTGTACACTCCTAGCCATTTTTCTTTGTGTAATAAGTTGTTGAAGTAGTTCACATTATGCTGATTATAGCTTCGATATGCTGTTCTAAAAGACATGTTGTTAATAATACTGCCTTGTACTTTTATGCTTAATATTTGAGCAAGATGATCACTAAAACCTGCATTGAAAATTTTTAGTGAGGTGTTGTGTAAACTCTTATTTACTAGAAACTGATCAAGAGCTGTTTGACAAGTTTCTGATACTCGGGTAGCTGCTTTTACTTCAGCCTTTAAATTGAAGGACGTTGCAAGGTTCAAAATGGTCTCCCTATTTCCACTATTCATGAGGAAGTCAATATTGAAGTCACCACAGATTATAAATTCACAATCCATTTTATTTACTTTATTTAGCAATGACTCCATTTTGTTTAAGAAAAGTTCAAAATTCCCAGACGGTGATCGGTAAACTGTAGCAATAACCAGGTTGAACTGAGTAATTTTTATAGCTGCAATTTCATAATCCTTTTCGACATTTGCCCTAGTTAAGTCAGGTAGTGTAATAAAATCTACATTATCCTTTGTGTAAATTGCTACCCCACACTGTTTGCTGTTTTTCCTGCAGTAGTAAGCAGCCAAGACAAATTTGTTTATTTTAGTATTCTGGATTAATTCTGGGTTAAGCCAGTGCTCAGAAATGCATAACACTGAGATATCATTAAGTTCATGTGTTAATAGAAAGTTAATTTCATCGATCTTATTACGCAGGGATTGCACATTATGGTGATAAATTTTTAAATCGGGCGTATTCACAATTTGGTAATTGGGAATCATATTTACAGCATCACATACCTCTAGTTTAAATTAGGAATGTCAGCAGCGTTGTATTTTTGTTCTTCTTTCTTGTTTATTTTGTTTTCCTCGCTGTTGGAAGGATGTTCAGGAAGCTGATAAATTGTTCTATCCCTTACAAGTCTTTCTTTGATGTTATCTTTTAACAAGATAATGCAAGACTACACATCACCTGAGCTGTACTGAGCTACCTCGATACAGAGAGTGTTCCACTGTTGCCGTATCCAGCATTTTCTTCAAATCTGTCACCTGTGGAGAACGTCTGTTCACAGGATGCCAAGAGATGGGTATGCCACCAGCCGCCAGCCACCAGTCGCCAGCCACTACAGTTGAAGAACTCTGACATATGACATTCAGTTGAGTAGCATGAAATGATGTACCCATGGCTGTAATCCAACCTCGATTTGATATCCAGTGTGATGAGAGCTGTTCTGCTTTTCCAGTTTCAATACTGAAATTCATATATTATTTTTATGCTATCCTAACCAGATTGGACTGTGGTGTCATACAGCATAAAATATCTTACAACGTGTTGAATTAGTTATGAGAAGTGTAGAACAGCCAGCAGGGGAAAGATGTTGGCAATGAGACAGCTTTTATGTATAACAGCAGTACAGTGTTTCACAGTGCATAATGCTTCCGCAGATTGAGAACAAAATGTGTGGTTTGCTTTCATCCATTTTCACAAACATAGCCTAAAAAATAATGTTGACATTACTGTGCATTTCACTCTGAGGCATATTGCACTCTGAGAATGTTCATCGAATTCAGTTACTTTGTATTATATTTCAGTAACAGTGACATAATAGCAAATTGGACTGTATGAGTTTTTACGGATTTTTTTTCCAGACACACACTACCATTTCTTCAGATTTATTTAATTTGGGTATAATTCCTTTCCAGCATATATGCTGTACACAAAATGTTGAACATAAAATGTAGCTATCTGCTGATTTAACATCTTGCTGAGTATACCGGTACAATATTTTGTTGTAACAAATAGTTCAATGTATTTTACACACTTATAAACTTATTTATACAGTTATAGTAATTTATACCATTACATTAATGTTGTACCTTAATGTTCTGGAAGACGATATTATAAGGAACCTCATACTTTTCCTGGATGATAATGAATTATTGCCTGAAAAAAATCTGCACAAATTTGAGTCAGATCATAACATTTCAATTTGGTCCAAAGATAGGCAACTGAGTTTAAGTTTTCAGAAATGTAAATTGGAGCACATCACAAAACAAATAAAAGACAGTATTGTATGACTACATTATCAAATAATCACAGTTTTAATTGGTCAACTCATACAAATATCTGGATGAAATGAAATGGTGACATAGACTCACTTGTAGGCAAAGCAGAATGCAGACTTCAATTCATTGGTAAGATACTGGAAAATGCAATCAGTCTATAGAGGACATTGCTTACAAAATACTTGTGTGGCCCATTCTAGAATATTGCTTAAGTATGACCCATAACAAATAAGGCTAATGGCAGACATTGAATGTATACAAAATAGTGTAGCATGATTGATCATAGATTTATTTGATGCATGGGAGAGCATCAAGAAGCTACTAAAAATTGGAAATGCCAGACAAGTGAAGATAGACGCCAAATATATGACAAAACCTAACTTATGAAATTTCAGGAACCTGTATTAAGTGAGGTATTTAGGGATTATACAATAACCGCATATGTATCACTCCTATAGGGACCATGAAGGCAAGATTAATTACAGCATGCACAGAACCATTTAAAGAATCATTCTTCCCACACTCCACATGAGCATTGAATGGGGAAAAACCATAATGTGTGGTACAACAATGTACTTTGTCGGACAAACCCACAGTGGTTTATACAGTGTGCATGGAGACATGGAATCAGTTGACAGTAGCTGGGTAATGGTTCATATTGATTCCCATTTCCCTGTTGCAGTAGGTGATCTTATGCCTCTAATTATTTTTTCATTGCTATCTTAACTTGCATTCTTCAATTCAGTTTATTAACCCTTCTTATCTCTTTGTATTAGGGCAAATGTACAGTTAACTTTTGAGGAATTTGTATTTTCAATTTATCAACTGGAGTTTTGTTTCATATGCAGCAGCAATGTTACAAATTATTTGTTTCAGTTTCTTTAGAATAATTTGCTGTTTCACGGGTGCTTTGAAGGAAATAAAAGATCTCGAAAGTGTCTTAATGACAACCGATGGCCTCATGTTGACAAGACAGCTGGTTGCCTTGCAGAGGGCAGGGCTTGACGGTCTGAACATCAGCTTAGACACCCTGCAGTCCCAACGCTACAACCAGATCACGAGGAGGAAAGGCTGGGAGCGTGTCATGGTTGGCATAGATCTAGCCTTGCAACTTGAATACGACCCTGTGAAGGTATTACTAGTGCAGCTGTCATCGCATGCAGACTTTCATAAACAAAAGATATAAATCTGTTGTTAAGAATATCAATACAAGAATCACCATTTTAAAGCAGTATGCCCACACCCTCGCCCCCATCCCCGCTCCCACCCTCACCGCTGTCTCCACACTGCAGCTGTAAGTGAAGGAAGGTATATTAAGACAGAAGAAGTAAATTTTAGCTGACGATGCTAACAGTTTCGTAGTTTATACAACATAAAAAGGATGCCTTGCAAGTTTACCAATTAAAAATCTTATATTTTCCTCCCAAGAGAGTCTTATGAGACTCAAGATCTTTACAGTTTCTCTTTTTTTCTTTTGTGTCTTTAGTTTAAAATAAGTTTCCACTATTGTGGTGTTGTTTTGGTAAAAATACTCGATTGTTTGGAAAAATTATTCTTAATTCTGTAGTCACATTTTTGTTGTGTCTAAGTACTACTGGTTTCAGTAGCAAGTGCCAGCATCAGTTCATCTTATTATCAAACATTTCTGTGCAAAATAAAAGCTGACCACTGTGGCCGAGCGGTTCTAGGCACTTCAGTCCAGAACCGTGCTGCTGCTATGGTCGCGGGTTCGAATCCTGCCTCAGGCAGGGATGTCCTTAGGTTAGTTAGGTTTAAGTAGTTCTAAGTCTGGGGGACTGATGACCTCAGATGTTAAGTCCCATAGTGCTTAGAGCCATTTGAACCATTTTGCAAAATAAAAAGCTTCTGTACAACTGCAAACTAGACATACCATTTTCAGGGTGCAGTTCACATCTATTGAAAGCACAACAGTGACCTTTACTTTTAGTAGATAAGACACCTACTGAGGTAAGTGACTTGATGACTGCACACAAGAAGTTGTCATTTATTCCATATGTAGCTACCATGCAGAATCATATTTTGTATTAGTTTGTCCTTACTCTTCCAAAAGGTTAAACCTTGTCTCTGCAGCCACAGCGTCCTCTCTTCAGCAGTTGTCTTCATCTCCATGTGTGAAGAAAATCCCATTCATTGATCATATTGTTTAAGTAGGATGTTCTCAGTCATCCCCTTGTTTTCTTACCTACGATCTTGCCTTCAGAAATGTTTTTTAAAAGATTATCGTCTCCAGTTTAGTGTCCAGTGTATTTTGCTTTGCCCTGGCCTATAACTTTCAGTGGTTCTTTCTTCTCTCCTATTTCCTTTAATTTTTCTGTCAATGCAGATAGTTCTTGTACTTCTCCTCCAGAACCACATTTCAGCAGGTCTGAGGCGAGCTTCCTTTGGCTATTCTAATGTACAGATTTTGCATCTGTGTGTCAGAACACTCCACACAAAGGTCTTTACAAATATTTTCTTAATGTGGAAGCTGATATGTTTATTCAGTTGCAGCTTCTTCTTATTTTGGAAGGAACTCTTCACCTGTGCTATTCTTTTCTTGAATGCCTTGAAATATTGATTGTTTTCTTGCAAAATGCTACTGAGATATTGAATTTCAGTTCCTTTCTTGAGTTGCTCATTGCCTGTTCTTGTGTCAGTCCTACCTCCTCCTCCTTTCTTGTCTGTAGCCATAACTTTTGTCTTCTTTGTATTCATTTTTAGCTTTAGTTTTACCACTTCTTGATTTAAGGCCTGAAACATTTTATTTAGTTCCTACTCTGATTTACTATTGTGATGTCATCAATCTGCAGTGTATATGCATGCAATTAAGTTTCCATATCGACATCATGCTCCAAAAACCACCTAACTGTGTGTGGCAGGGGGTACGTCTCATGCCACCAACTGATCCCCTCTGCCTTGTTCCACTTGTGAACAGTGCTTGGGAAGAATGACTGTCAGTACACTTCTGTATTATCTCTAACTTCTCAAATTTTCTTCTCGTGATCATTTCGTGAATTGTATATGAGAGAAACTATTATGTTGTCAGACTCTTCTCGGAAACTACTCTCTCGAAATTTGGGTAGTAAATCTTTCCGTGATGCACAACTGCTCTCTTATGGCATCTACCACTGGAGTTGCTGAGCATCTCTGTAATGATCTCACAGCGACTAAATGATCCTGTGACAAAACACTCCGCACTTCATTGGATCTTCTTTCTCTCTTCTGTCAGTCTTACTGGGTAAGGACACAGGGGTAATTTACATTCACTTAAGATTCTTCCTGTGAATCTTAGTCTGGCATCTGCTTTTCTATTGCTGTTTTATGTGGTCATTCCACTTTAAGGTTGCTCTGGATAGTTACTTCTAGATATTTTATGGTAGATTCTGTTTCCAGCAATTTGTCATTAATAGTGTAGTTGTACAGTATTGGATTTCTTTTCCTGTGTGTGTGTGTGTGTGTGTGTGTGTGTGTGTGTGTGTGTGTGTGATATGTTACATTTATTTATGTGCAGGGTCAACTGCCAGAGCCTACATCATTCACCAATCCTCTGCAGGTCATTGTGCAAATTGATACTGTCTTCTGTTATTGCTACTTTCTGATGGACAAGTGTAGTACCTGTGAACAATATTAAGGAGCCTCTGACACTTTCTACTGGATCATTTATATACATTGTAAATGTAATGGTCCTATCACATTTCCATGGCGTATTCCAGAAATTACCTTTTGATTCTGGTCATCTTTTCTTTGTTGTTGTTATTACTTCCTTGATGAACATATTAAGGAAGTAAGGTGATAGAAGGCACCCGTCTCTCACTGCCCTTCTGGTTTTCCTTCTTTCATATCCGGTTCAGTACTCTGACTTTAGTATATACTCAAAATTAATCATCTGTCCTTCCACTTTGGACATTACTTTAAGGAATGATGATATAATGGTAATCTGTTTATTAAACAATATTTTAACGATACACTATGCTTTCTGATCATATAGTGGCTTGATGATGGAATTTGATACTGAAATTAGTAATCATTAGACAAAATAAAAGTGAAGCTATAATAAAAGAAAGTAATATTTTGGATCATGTCAGTTGTTGTTCCAAACAACAGCACGTCAGGAATAGGTTCAAATGGCTCTGAGCACTATGCGACTTAACTTCTGAGGTCATCAGTCGCCTAGAACTTAGAACTAATTAAACCTAACTAACCTAAGGACATCACACACATCCATGCCCGAGGCAGGATTAGAACCTGCGAACGTAGCGGTCATTCGGTTCCAGACTGTAGCGCCTAGAACCACATGGCCACTCTGGCTGTCCAGGAATAGGTACTGAATTATTTGTCCGCTGATGACCTCACAGCCTAGAACACTAAAACACAAATGTTAATTGTTTGTTATGTGCCCTGGTAGAGTTTACAGCTGTTTACAGTTCACGATTGGTTGTTGGAGATTGGACATTACTCACATAGTGTATTTAGTGCACAGTGCAGAAAAAGGCAGTGTCCAGAAAAGTAAACAAGTGTAAAGGCAAAAGTTTCATGACAGGATGTTGTGTCACCATACTTGGAAGACAATTATAGCCAAAGACAGAAATTTAAAAGAAACTGGCTCATTTGAGCTGCGGAGACCTAGTCGAGGATTCTCAGTAGATAATTGTTAGCACAGTAGAATTTATAAAGAGACAATGTCAGTTCGTGTCAGGGAAGGTTGATTGGTAAGTATCTATCAGCTTTCTCGTAAAACTCACAATTTGAAGAATACACATCAAGGAAAAGGTAGAAGTCCAACAGTGTCAAATCTAGACAATAATATCGATCATCCAACAGTTTTGCAAAATCCCCAGTTGTACTTTACTTACTTACTTACTTACTAACTTACTCAGATTTGCTGTGTACCATACAAGGAACTGGTTTCCACTAGTTGACTTGATCAGCTGCCAAGTTCTCACCTTCCTCCAAGTTTGTGTCCATGGATTGAAGATTCATTGCAAAAGTTCCAGGTGTTAAAAGGTCTTCCTGTACATCTGTATCTGTCCATTGATTTCAACAACAGTGTTGATTTTGGGATTCTTCCACCTTACATGCGTAGAACATAACCTGCAATCCTCAGTCTTCTTTCAACAATAATTTTGTGCAGGCTGTGTAGACCTCTTATTCTCAGCACTTCATCGTTTGTAACTTGGTTGGGTTAACATCTTCAGAATTCATCTCTAGCATTGTTGGTGAAAAACATGGAGACTGTGTGCTGATTTTACTGACATTTTCCAAGTCTCACACATATAAACGATAAAGGAGTGTAGTCAAAGCTTTGTTGGCATATTACAGACCTAATTGCCATATGGACTGATTTTCCAGTTCTGCTGGTGATTTCTGCATCTGTGACCTCATTATTACATATAAAGCTACCGAGATATGGCAATCTGTCAACATCTTGTATTATCTTCTATTGCACTGTAATCGGGGAAGAGACGAGTAATTTCCACTTACTTTGCACATTCTGTTTACCTTATCCCTATTAATTTTCAGCCCTACACAATAGGGCATTTAATGAGAAAGCATATAAAAATTAACTTAATGCCTTCCAAGGAGACGGTCTCTACTTAGTCTCTACTCCTTCAAGCCTGACTTTGTAAGTGTAGACCAGACATGGCTTAAATTCAGAGAAATAGTATCGACAACAATTAAGAGATATATACCAAATAAATTGAAAGGATACCAAATAAATTAAAAGGGTGGTGCACAAAATATGTCAAAACTCAGCTGCAGAAGCAATGAAAAAAAGCATGTCAAAATTTAAAAGAATGCAAAATCTCCAAGATTAGCGATGTTTTACTGAAGCTCGAAACTTAGGGTGGGTTTCAGTGCAAGATGTGTTTAATAGTTCCCATAGTGAAACTTCGTTTTGAAATCTGGAAGAAAATCCAAAGAGGTTCTGGTTGCATGTGTAGTACACCAATGGCAAGACACAACCAATACCTTCACTGCGCAATAGCTGTGGTAGTATTACTGATGACAGTGCTACTAAAGCAGGGTTACTAAACACGGATTTCTGAAATTTCTTCACCAAAGACAACAAAGTTATTATTGCAGTATTCAAATCAAGAACAACTGCAACTGTGAGTAACTTAGTAGTAGCTCTCCTCAGTGTCATAAAGCAGTTATGTTTCTTTCAGAGAATGCTGATACAATAGCTCCATTAGAAATCATATATAGCCCTGGAGATTCTAAAAGGTATCAGATAGATTATATAATGGTAAGACAGAGATTTAGGAACCAGGTTTTAAATTGTAAGACATTTCCAGGGGCAGATGTGGACTCTGACCACAATCTATTGGTTATGACCTGTAGATTAAAACTGAAGAAACTGCAAAAAGGTGGGAATTTAAGGAGATGGGACCTGGATAAACTGAAAGAATCAGAGGTTGTACAGAGCTTCAGGGAGAGCATAAGGGAACAATTGACAGGAATGGGGGAAAGAAATGCAGTAGAAGAATAATGGGTAGCTTTGATGGATGAAGTAGTGAAGGCAGCAGAGGATCAAGTAGGTAAAAAGACGAGGGCTAGTAGAAATCCTTGGGTAACAGAAGAAATATTGAATTTAATTGATGAAAGGAGAAAATATAAAAATGCAGTAAATGAAGCAGGCAAAAAGGAATACAAATGTCTCAAAAATGAGATCGACAGGAAGTGCAAAATGGCTAAGCAGGGAGGGCTAGAGTACAAATGTAGGGATGTAGAGGCTTATCTCACTAGGGGTAAGATAGGTACTGCCTACAGGAAAATTAGAGAGACCTTTGGAGATAAGAGAACCACTTGCATGAACATCAAGAGCTCAGATGGAAACCCAGTTCTAAGCAAAGAAGGGAAAGCAGAAAGGTGGAAGGAGTATATAGAGGGTCTATACAAGGGCGATACACTTGAGGACAATATTATGGAAATGGAAGAGGATGTAGATGAAGATGAAATGGGAGATACAATACTGCGTGAAGAGTTTGACAGAGCACTGAAAGACCTGAGTCGAAACAAGGCCCCTGGAGTAGACAACATTCCATTGGAACTACTGACGGCCTTGGGAGAGCCAGTCCAGACAAAACTCTACCATCTGGTGAGCAAGATGTATGAAACAGGCGAAATACCATCAGACTTCAAGAAGAATATAATAATTCCAATCCCAAAGAAAGCAGGTGTTGACAGATGTGAAAATTACCGAACAATCAGTTTAATAAGCCACAGCTGCAAAATACTAACACGAATTCTTTACAGACGAATGGAAAAACTAGTAGAAGCCGACCTCAGGGAAGATCAGTTTGGATTCCGTAGAAATACTGGAACATGTGAGGCATTACTGACCTTACGACTTATCTTGGAAGAAAGATTAAGGAAAGGCAAACCTACGTTTCTAGCATTTGTAGACTTAGGGAAATCTTTTAACAATGTTGACTGGAATACTCTCTTTCAAATTCTAAGGGTGGCAGGGGTAAAATACAGGGAGCGAAAGGCTATTTACAATTTGTACAGAAACCAGATGGCAGTTATAAGAGTCGAGGGACATGAAAGGGAAGCAGTGGTTGGGAAGGGAGTAAGACAGGGTTATAGCCTCTCCCCGATGATATTCAATCTGTATATTGAGCAAGCAGTAAAAGAAATAAAAGAAAAATTCGGAGTAGGTATTAAAATCCATGGAGAAGAAATAAAAACGTTGAGGTTCGCCGATGACATTGTAATTCTGTCAGAGACAGCAAAGGACTTGGAAGAGCAGTTGAACGGAATGGGTGGTGTCTTGAAGGGAGGATATAAGATGAACATCAACAAAAGCAAAACGAGTGTAATGGAATGTAGTCGAATGAAGTAAGGTGATGCTGAGGGAATTAGGTTAGGAAATGAGACACTTAAAGTAGTAAAGGAGTTTTGCTATTTGGGGAGCAAAATAACTGATGTTGGTTGAAGTAGAGAGGATATAAAATGTAGACTGGCAATGGCAAGGAAAGCGTTTCTGAAGAAGAGAAATTTGTTAACATCGAGCATAGATGTAAGTGTCAGGAAGTCATTTCTGAAAGTATTTGTATGGAGTGTAGCCATGTATGGAAGTGAAACATGGATGGTAAATAGTTTGGACAAGAAGAGAATAGAAGCTTTCGAAATGTGGTGCTACAGAAGAATGCTAAAGATTAGATGGGTAGATCACATAACTAATGAGGAAGTATTGAATAGGATTGGGGAGAAAAGAAGTTTGTGGCACAACTTGACCAGAAGAAGGGATCGGTTGGTAGGACATGTTCTGAGGCATCAAGGGATCACCAATTTAGTATTGGAGGGCAGCGTGGAGGGTAAAAATAGTAGGGGGAGACCAAGAGATGAATACACTAAGCAGATTCAGAAGGATGTAGGTTGCAGTAGGTACTGGGAGATGAAGAAGCTTGCACTGGATAGAGTAGCATGGAGAGCTGCATCAAACCAGTCTCAGGACTGAAGACCACAACAACAACATATAGCCACTCATTTGATAAAGATCCATACCTAGAGACTGAAAAGTTGCTCAGGTCACACCAATGCTCAAGAAAGAAAAGAGGAGTTATCTGCTAAATAACAGACTCATATCACTAATGTTGATTTGCATTAGGATTTTGGAACATATATTGTGTTTGAATATTATGAATTATCTCAAAGATAATGATTCATTGATAAATAGCCAAGATAGATTCAGAAATATTGACCTTTTAAAACACAGCTAGCTCTTTAGTCACGCAAAGTAATAAGTACTGCCGACTGGGGCTCTCAAATTGATTCCATATTTGTAGATTTCCAGAAGACTTTTTGAAACAGTTCCTCACAAGTATTTTCTAATCATATTGTGTGCCTATGGTGTATTGTCTCTGTTGTGCAACTGGATGTGTGGTTTCCTGTCAGAAAGGTCACAGTTTATAGTAATTGATGGAAAATCGTCAAGTAAAACAAAAGTGATATCTGACATTCCTCAAGGAAGTGTTATAGACCACCTGCTGTTGCCGATCTACATTAACAATTTAAGAAAGAATCTGAGCAGTCCTCTTAGATGATGCTATCATTTACAGTCTTGCATATCATTTACTGTCTTGTAAAGTGATCAGATGATCAAAACAAACTGCAAAATGATTTAGGCTACCTATCCATATGATGCAAAAAGTGGTAACTGACCTTAAATAATAAAAATTGTTATGTCATCCGCATGAGTAGTAGAAGGCATCTACTAAATTTTGGTTACATGATAATTCACGCAGGTCTAAAGGCTGTGAAGTCTATTGAATACTTAGGAATTACATTTACAAATAACTTAAATTGGAATGCTCACATAGATAACGCGGTGGGAAAGCAAACAAAGGACTGTGATTTAATAGTAAAACATTTAGAAGATTAGGATTACTAAAGAGACTATCTACAACTATACTTGTCTGTCCTCTTTTGGAGTATTCTGCATGGTGTGAGATCCTTGCCAGATAGGACTGACAAAGGACATCATTTAAAAGTTCAAAGAAGGGCAGCTCATTTTGTATTATTGGGAAACAGGAAAGTGCATGCCACAGATATCGCATGTGAATTGGGGTGGCAGTCATTAAAGCAAAAGCATTTTGCTGGAGCAGGTTCTTAAAATTTCAATCATCAATTTTCTCCTCCGAATGTGAAAATATTTTGTTAGAGCCCTCTTACATAGGGAGAAATGATCATTGTAATAAAATAAGAGAAATCAGAGCTTGTACGGAAATATTGAAGTGTTTGGTTTTCCTCAAATGCTGTAGGGGAGTGGAATGGTAGATAAATAGGTTGAGGGTGGTTCTCTGAACCCTCTGCCAGCAATTAATTGTGAATTACAGACTAGTCATGCAGATATAGATAATGTAGATAGGCTTTCAATATTGTGCACTGATTCTCTAATTTTATACATTGCTCAAATACTTTCGTGGCGCTTTGGAGTGACCCCTTCAAAATAACACTTTATCAGTGTTCTTAATATGTATTTTGGTAACCAGGTTGATAAGAAGTTACAACAATACTCTCTTATTACTCCCCAGTTTTGGGTTTTATTAATGAACAAAATCGCCGCAGTGTTCCATAACAATTACGGGCTGAAGTTTCCTGCTGATGGAACCAATATGATTTTCTGTGTTTCTGAGCATACAGGTTGTGTATGCTGTTTGGAGCCTGTTGTATGCTGAATCAAATGTTTTTATTGTTGTGATCTTCCATCTGAAGATTGGTTTCATGGAGTTGCCCATGCTAGCTTATTCTCTGTGAAACTCTTCACCTCTGGGTAACTACTGCAGCGTACAATAACTTGAACTTGCTTACTGCAGTCAGTTTTTGGTCTCCTACAGTTGTTACCCCCATTATATTCACAGATGACCACATATTGTGGAAATTGCATATTGTAATGTAGGATGCAACAATAAGGTACAGAAAGTTTCTGTTGAAAATTACGAATTATTTAGGAATAAAGGAGATGGCTCACCAAAAGGCAGAAGCACTGTCTCATCGATAGGCACACGAACAAAAGGTATGTAGAATGAGATTTTCACCGTGCAGTGGAGTGTGCACTGATATGAAACTTCCTGGCAGATTAAAACTGTGTGCCGGACCAAGAGTCAAACTTGGGACCTTTGCCTTTCGTGGCCAAGTGCTGAGCTATCCTTGCACGACTCACGACCCGTCCTCACAGCTTTACTTCCACCAGTACCTCGTCTTCTACCTTCCAAACTAAAAGGTACGTTACTTGGTGAGCTTCCAGAATGCACTTTCTTTTTCTAGCTGTAGGGAAAACATGTGCGCGCGCCCACACACACGCACACACACACACACACACACACACACACACACACACACACACACTCTCTCACATGCGCATGCATGTCTCCTTATGCTGTGGTCGCTCAACTGCCAGCTCTTTACTGGCCCATGGTGAGTGTTCTGGAGTGAGGTGGGGCTTTAGAGTGGGGTAGGATGGGGTGGGTTGAGGCAATGTGAGAGATGGAGAGAGATGGGAGGGGTTTGGAGGGAAGCATTTAGTGGCTCGTGGGAGAGTGGGGAGCCATCTGTGGGCTAGCTAGGGGTGCAGGTAGGGGGGTCAGGTGCCAGACAGCTGGGCACTCATAGACTAGGGTGTGACGTGAGATAACACCACACAACTAGCTGATTTGCGAGGGGGGGAGAGAGGGGTGTGTGTGTGGGGGGGGGGGGGGGGGGGGCTGGGAGTTAACTTGGATTTAGGCCAGGAAGCAAAGGATGTGCTGTAAGTATGGCTACGAAAGTTGAGTATTCTTAAATAAGATCAGCTGGTGCCAATGTATTGGAAAGTAACTGGCACACAAAGTGCAATTGTGGCTCCTTTTTCTTCAAAAGTTTTAAATAGTCTGCAGAGCAAATTGAATTAGGAGGATCAGGCATTTGTGTGGGTCTAGGAAAGTAAATTGTAGAGCCAGATAAAAGGCGCACAAGACAGGAGGGGTACTACTACTCATCACTGCTGTATCGTGCTACTAGTACATGTCAGTGTGAGTGCACCGAGAGTGGTGTTGCCGTACATGCGTCTTTAAATTGGTCACCGACTGATCATTGCAGGCTGGCTGCTGGAGGCCGTCTCTGGGAGCCAAGCGTGCCGTGCGGTCCCTGCCGTGCCATCTGCTGGTGACTCGCACATATATTAGTGTGGAACAGTGCTGACTGACTCTCTGTGTGATTCTAGTTTGTAATGTGCACATCAGTGTTCTGTGTCTTGTTGAGTCCTTAGAGGCATATTGTTCGGAGGTTATTATTAAAGCCATATTTGTGCGACTTGGATCACACTTCAGTATTTATTTATTTATTTATTTCTTGTTCCATAGATCCAGTTAGTGAGTCAATCACAAGGATATGGAACGTGTCAAATTGTACAGGTTTCAATTTAAACTATGCAAGGGCAATTCAATGGCAAATTGTACATAGTTTAAGTAAGACATACTATAAATACGGTAACAGATACAATATCAGCTAGATAACATAACAACCATTTGACAGAAAAAGGAGTTTCAAATAAAGGTTAAAGGCAAGAGCACAAAGTTAAATCAGATATTAGGCCTACAAGAGTAAATACATGTACAGCCAATCTGTTGTTACAAAAAGTGAGCTAATTCCCAAATGCACAATTAAATCAATTGAACTACTTCTAGACACAATAAGTTTAGTGATGGTATACATTTTCTTTCAGGTATTCATCCACAGTATAATAAGATTTCTCTGTCAGGTAATCTTTGAGAACTCGTTTAAATTTTGGCAGTTCTGTATGAACACATTTGATATGTAGTGGTAGA
The DNA here is from genome assembly GCF_023864345.2 of Schistocerca serialis cubense. Classification (NCBI taxonomy): domain Eukaryota; kingdom Metazoa; phylum Arthropoda; class Insecta; order Orthoptera; family Acrididae; genus Schistocerca; species Schistocerca serialis. The sequence goes on from NW_026047583.1 coordinate 45,731,677, forward strand.
GCATTGAACAGCTTAATGCTGGAGTAGTAAACTCCTTTTTGTACCAGAGTGAGACGTTTCATTTCTAAATGTAGATTGTTTTTGTTTCTGGTGTTATAACCATGGAATTTACTGTTGTCTTGGTAGATGGAATAATTTTTGCACACAAAGGTCAGCAAGGAAAAAATATACTGTGAGGCAGTTGTTAGGATACCTGCAAGAGTGTCTTTGATTAACCCCACACGTTATTCTGATTGCTTTTTTTTTGGATGGTGAAAACTTGTTTTGCAAGCGGTTGGTTCCCCCAGAATATGATAGCATATGACATCAATGAGTGGAAGTAGCGAAAGTAGGCAACCTTAATAGTGTCAACTTCAGCCACTGAAGAAATTACCCGTAGTGAAAATGTTGCCGAGCTAAGTTTTTTACATAGATGAAGAATGTGAACTGACCAATTACATTTACTGTCTATGTAAGCACCCAGGAATTTTGTTTCTTCAACTTTCTGTATTGGTTGATCTCTACATTTTATGTCAATTTCATTGGGATTACTTTGTGATGTATGGAACCTCATATAATGAGTTTTATCTGCATTGAGTGAGAGACCATTTGAGGAGAAACAATTTAAGATGTCATTAAAAACAGTAGTTGTAGTTTTTTCAAGATCATGATCAGTCAAATCGTCAATTAGAATTGTGGTATCATCGGCAAACAGGGTAAATTTGCTGTTTGTCTCAGAACAAAGAGGAAGATCATTAATAAAGATGAGGAAAATCAGTGGGCCCAAAACGGAGCCTTGAGGCACACCACACGTTATCATGCCCCATTCAGACGAGGCAATTTCTCCAGAAGAGCCATTTAGCATTACAGTCTGCTTCTGATCCTGTAGATATGATTGTAGCCACAAGCCAACAGTACCACCTAAACCATAGTATTCTGCCTTTTTCCAAAGAATTTGGTGGTTTACACAGTCAAAGGCTTTCGTAAGATCGCAAAAAATACCCACTGGAGACATTTTTTTGTTAATGGCTTCCAAAACTTGGTTGCTGAAAGAGAATATTGCCTGTTCAGTACAAAGACCGGCACGAAAACCAAACTGATTTTTGCTTAAGATACTATGGAATTTGCGATGGTCTACAATCCTCCTGTGCATGAGTTTTTCTAGAATTTTCGAGAAGGTAGTTAATAGGGATATTGGGCGATAGTTTGTAACAATGCTTTTATCCCCTTTTTTAAAGAGAGGAATCACTACAGCCAACTTAAGTCTGTCAGGGACAATCCCATCTTGTAGGGATGCATTGTATATGTTGCATAAGGCGGGACTAACAAATTTATAACAGTGTTTCAGTATTTTACTAGAAATATTGTCCACACCAGCAGAATTTTTGTTTTTTAATGATCTAATTACTCTTATGACTTCGCTTACAGTAAATGGAGATAAGGATAACTGTGGGATTCTGTTGCTAATAGCTTTCTGTAGGAGGGACAATGATTCTTCCATAGAACCATTACAGCTTGTCTTCTCTGCTGCTCTCAAAAAGTGGTTATTAAATATTTCTGCAACCAACTCAGGTTTCTTTATGATACTGTCCCCTGTTTTAATCTCTACCTGAGACATGTTCCCTGTTGTCCTGCCAGTTTCCCTCTTTATTACATTCCTTATAGTTTTAATTTTATTTTCTGAGCTTTCAATTTCTGATTTTATGCACATACTTTTAGATTTATTTATAACCTTCTTGAGAATGCTACAGTAAAGTTTGTAGTGTTGTCATTTCTTTGGATCATTACAAGTCCTGAGAGAACTGTATAACATCCTTTTTGTTCTACAAGATGTTGTTATCCCTGTAGTGATCCAAGACTTCTTGGCATTGCCTATATGACTATTTCTAACTACTTTTTTTTTGGGAAAGATGGACTCAAATACAGACATGAATTCATTTAAAAATGAATTGTACTTTTTGTTTACATCTGTTTCCCTATCAACTCGGCTCCAGTCTATCTCTTTTAGGCTATCACTGAATTTTTTAAGGCCCTGTTCATTTATTATCCTAAAAGATTTCCAAGAATGCTCGGAACTGTTGCACACACTGATGTAATTGAGCCTAAGCAAGTGACCACCATGATCAGAAAGGCCAAGGATTGGATGTACAGTGATCTCATTCCATGTAGACTTATCTATAAATATATTATCTATCAGACTTTTACTGTTAACAGCAACCCTAGTTGGGAAATCTACTATTGTCATCAGATTATAAGACTCCATTAAATGTACTAAATCAGCTTTACTATTGCTCTCATTTAGGAAATCAACATTAAAGTCACCAGTAATTATCAAGTTCTTGGACTTTGAGTACAGTATGGATAATAAAGAATCTAAGTGCTTAAGAAATACATTCAAATTCCCTGAGGGAGATCTATACAGTGCTAACACTACAGCCGTGAAGTCATTTACAGTAATCTCAACACCACATACTTCAATTTGTTGCTCTATACAATGGCTCTTTAAATCTAATGCATTGTAAAATATGTTGTTTTTTACATAAATTACCACTCCACCTTTTTCCATGATGGTTCTTGAGTAATGCGCTGCCTGACACACAGTATTACTTGGTTAGTACATCACCACAAACATATGGACCGGGACTGTACATGCTTTGACAGTTTGCTACGTCTCTCTCTTCTAGGACTGACATGGTAGCTGCCTTGCATTTCTTAATGACTCTGACCTTGTCAACCACAAACCGAATCTTAGTACAGTCATGATTTCCCTGAAGAGATTACATGACAGCAGAGACTTGTAAAATTGTGTTACCCATTTCTCTAGCCAGTGAAGATTCATTCTATACCTTCAGATACAGTGTCATTTAGGAGTAGAACAGCAAGAAATACGTAGCTCCTCTAACAGTAATGACAGTTTATCACCTCCCAACACTACATGTGCCAATGTTTCAGTGCATTTTTGAATATGTTTGTTAACAGATTCATCAACACAACAAAAATTTACGATCTCAGTAGCATCTTATTTTTTAACTCATACTTTACTATTCATCAGAATCTTCATCGCTGCTCTTTGATTTGTCAGAGCTCCCTGCTGTACTTTGTTTTATTTCATAGTCAGAATTAGTTGAAATACCACCTACCGTATTTACCCAAATCTAAGCCGCACTCAAACCTGAAAAATGAGACTCGAAATAAAGGAAAGAAAAAAAAAAAAAATTCCCGAATCTAAGCCACACCTGAAATTTGAGACTCGAAGTTCAAGGGGAGAGAAAAGTTTTAGGCCGCACCTCCAAATCGAAACAAAGTCGGTCCATTGTAATATGAGACACAATTTAGGTCGAATGAATGACGATACAGCTACAGTAGTTTGGTTCGAGTCGTAAGCTTAGCAGTTAAGCTTTACCAGGTAGCCTTTGCTATGCGTCAGGCGCTCCATCCGTATTTATACTGGTACCCTTCCTTTTTCATGTGCTTCATCTGGTTTGAATCAATCGCTTATTTTGCTTTGATCTGATAAGTGCCGTTTTCCTTGTTATAGGCGTTTATGTCACTCTAAGCTGAAAATGCATTACTGTACTGTGTCATGCATTGTTTGTCGCATTCTGATAGTGCGTGTTTGCGGCCTGTCATCACTCGTGGCATGGCTTGCTTTTGTGCACGCTACCGCTGCCTACAATTTAAAAAAAAAAAAAAAAAAAAAGAAGAGAGAGAAATCATCTCATTAGCAAAACAATGGCAAGAGACTACTATTTGTTGTTCCTTACACTGCTGCTTTCTTTGATAACGATCAACAAGAACCAAATAATAGACTGCGTATGATAGAACATGTTCTGAACGAGAGTTAGGTGAAAATTTTTCTCCATTTGAAAATCTTTGCGGCCGCTTCTTTAGTACATCAAATTCTGCACAGAAATTAGAGTCATCTTGGATATAAAAATCTAGTCAGTTGCCATGCTTCATTTCTGACTGTATCACTATTAGGCATAAGAATAATATGAATATAAACATGACACGATACGTATATTCTTCCGCGTTTGCTGTTGTCTCACTCTAGTTTCGTAGTTTATTAGGCAGACAGGATTTAAATAAGATAGCAGCAAACACGAAAGAATACGTGGCAAAATGTTTATATTCGTATTACTCTTATGATGAAGAGAATACTGCATGTGATTCACATTTCATCAGGTTCCTATTAGCAACCGTCTCTTCTCACAGGTAGGAAAAAATTCAGAACATTGAGTTGGCCATATTGACAAACATCCCAAACAGTCTTGCCGGTCGGATTTTCGTAATACATTGAAGTTCTGCTACATTCGAAGATGAACAATACGGAATTTG